>NC_066313.1:5257164-5883438 GCF_022539315.1 Serinus canaria
CAACACATTTCAAGCCTAATGTCTCTTGGGAAGTTTGTTCTTTAGCACTGTCTGACCTTTTGCCCAGGCCTGGGGCACAGTTTTACTGTGACACAGGCAGAAGTTTTATGTTTCTGCCCTGCTCTATAAATGTTCTGTTGCATCACCATGGGTGAGGTGTACAGCGGATCAGGGGACACTTCATGTGCACACTTACTACAGAATCATGGAATGGTTTGGATTAGAAGGGACCTTAAGATCATCCAGTTCCCTGTAGAAAGAGTCTCTTGGGAATGACAAGGGTCTGCACTTCTCTAACAGAGTTGCTTACTAGTGATTTCTGTCAGACCACTTGAAGTGCATTTTGCATATTTGAGGCTGAGGACTCTTCTTCCTCTCCTTTCACGCTAGCTGCTAAAATCAGAATTTGGCTATTTGACAGACTATTCACAGTAATCACTAATCTGTTGCAGCAGTTACTCAGCAGTTTTGTTTATGAAGATGATCTGAGCTGACATATTGTGAGATGCACTTCAGTGGTAAGGGACACTGATCAAAGGGGAGCAGCAGTTTTTGAGGGTTCTATTCTGTGATATGTTTCCCAGGCAAAGAAGTAAAGAATTTGTTGCACGACTGCCTAAATACTGTGTCCTGTCTACCTCCTTAAGCTAGAGTAGTGTGCATCAGGTTTATCCTTCAGATTTCTTTCTTGCCGTTTTAATGAGGACCATGAAGACTGAGTTACAAAGCTATATCTGGATCTAAGAAGAGACCAGACCATTAGATGTGGCCCTTGAGCTGAAGGTGGGGAAAGTTTTCTTAATTAAGAATTCATGATGTGTTCTAGCCTTGACTATGTTGGTTTGCCAGATCTGTCCCTTATCCAGCAAGAAGTGGATGCCCTGGAAGAATTGAGTCGGCAGCTTTTCCTGGAAACTGCTGACTTGCATGCAACAAAGGTACACAGCAAATAACTGCCCAGATGGGTTAGGGGGTCAGAGAACTTTGAAAGAGTACGTGTGTTATGAGAAATTGAAACCTGTTCCATAGGTAAATGGTGAAATGTTGTAATGCAGTGGACTGAGGATCTGTTCCTTTAACTTTGGAGCTAGATGATAGTTCAGATCCATCCTTGAGTCTGCCCCATGGCCCTATAACTATTTACAAGCTTATGAATTAACACTTAGGAGTTCAGAAACATTTGAATTGAAATATGTTGAAAGATAGGGCTTTGTTTGCTACTGTTGGTGCTCTTTTACAGTTTTATGTTGTGGGTGATTGTGAAAATGACATATTTTTTTAATGTTCTGCTCCTTCTCCCTTATTTTGTATTTCCAGGAGAGAATAGAGTATTCCAAAACTTTCCAGGGAAAATACTTTAACTTTTTGGGTTATTTTTTCTCCATCTATTGTGTCTGGAAAATCTTCATGGTATGTAAATGCGGTTTTTTTCATTTTTTTTTCATGGATGTGTGCAAATATATCCTGCATAAATTATGCTATGCAGGCAGTTCATTAAGTAATGCTCTAGTTTCTTTAAAATCCAAAAATGCTGAAAGAAACTGGCCCTTGATTGAAATAAAGCTCTGGATCTGGCTTTTTCTACGCAGCATTACACCAGTAATTCTTACATGAATGTGTTCTGTGTTGCCTTTGGCAATCTGACCACCCCCTGCCTTTTCTTGGTGGTACAATGAGCCTCATGTGTGAGAGTCAGAAATGCTTTTGCCTTTTTGCTTGAATGTGAATCCTTCTCTCTTGCAGGCAACAATCAATATTGTATTTGACCGTGTGGGGAAGACTGATCCAGTCACAAGAGGAATTGAGATCACTGTAAATTACCTGGGAATCCAGTTTGATGTGAGCCTTTATTAATTCTTACAGCCTTTTCAGCAATTCATATCTTATCTAAATAAAATCATCCTGCTGCTAGGGAGAAAGTGATAGACCCTGAGAATGTGGCTTTGGCTTTTGACTTATTGAAGAGGAAAGGAGAATGCGCCATGAATGTTGCTTTCACACTGATTTTATGCTGAGATGGGGTTGGGGTCTTGTCAGAGAGGCAGTGATTTGGGTTTTTTTGCTTTGGAGAAATAGAAGCACTTTAGACAATCTGCTTAGATTAATACATTCAGCTCCAAATTTTGATTTTTTAATGCAAATAGTTGTTCTGTCATTTACACAATCTATGAAAATGGGATTCTTTGTGATTGGTATAAACTAAATCTCCTTCTCTTGTGTTTGGAGTAAACAGTTGCTAATACATTTTTTAAAATGTCTGTTATATAAACCTTGTATACAGTAGATCTATCTGTACAACTAGGAGAGACAAAGACCCTGAAGAATTGGCAGCTATACAAGGTAGTGTAAATGAAGTTAGTGTTTAAGTTTTAACTGTGTTCTTTTTGTTGATACAGGTCAAATTCTGGTCTCAGCACATTTCCTTTATTCTTGTTGGAATAATCATTGTTACCTCTATTAGAGGGTTGTTAATCACACTTACAAAGGTAAGAACCAGGACTCTTAAGTGGTTTTACACAGAGAAATTCATTATCAGATCTTTACCTTTTGATGGAGCAAGTACTGTATAAACTTTAAATATGTATTTGTGTTTAAATATCTGAATATAAATTCTTGCAGAGGGAGGGAGGTAGGAAGAATACCTTTTGCAGGCCATTTCCCCAGTCTCTGTCAGGAAGGAATCTAGCTGTTAAATAAGATGCTAAATGTAAGCAAGGCTTCAAAATGCTGCTGAAGCCAAGGCTTAGAAAGGTTGATGAGATGATGATTAAAAGCATTTGCATTACTTAATTTAAGCTGCTGGTAGGACTGAAAGGCATTAACTCAACCAACAAGTGACTTATTGACTTGCCCTGGCCTTGATACCTGTGCTTAGGCTTCTCTGTGTTGTTTTGTGATTTTTAACACAAGGTGAAGCTGCCTGGGGAAGATTGATGCAGACTAGGGTTTATGAAAGTTTATGAAATGTTTATGAAAGTTTGAGGTTTATGAGAGTAGTCTATAGGTAGTCCTCTAGAATGCATGGTTTTGATGGGGTATTTCGAGATGAAAAGGTATTGAATGTTGTGTACCTTTCACTCTGTTCTAAGGCACATCAGTCTTACCTGATTATTTCCAATGCTTTTGGTTTTTTCCCCTAGTTCTTCTATGCCATTTCCAGCAGCAAGTCCTCCAATGTTATTGTTCTGCTGTTAGCACAGATAATGGTGAGTATGGAGAACCATGGGCACACCCACATGCATTTCTGCATGCACACCTCGTGTGTGTAACACATGGCAGTATCTTTGTGTGCTGCCCTGTTAGCCACAGGACCTGGGGTGAGGCAGTAACTGCTGTCCCTGTTTTGACCTGCAGGGAATGTACTTTGTGTCATCAGTGCTGCTGATCCGCATGAGCATGCCTCCGGAATACCGCACAATCATTACTGAGGTCCTGGGAGAGCTCCAGTTCAACTTTTATCACCGTTGGTTTGATGTGATATTCCTAGTTAGTGCCCTGTCCAGTATCCTCTTTCTCTATTTAGCACACAAACAAGCCCCAGAAAAGCATATGGCCCTTTGAGGCAGAACTGCAGCCATGCACTGTTCTCTGTCCTGTCAGCTGCGCTGCTGCAGCTCCTGTGGAATGCAGAACTTGGAGAGACAGGACTGCTCTGTGTGTTCTGGCTCCTTGAACCTCCACATGTGTCATCATCAAGCTCTGTGGCTCGTTTTGTTCAGTGCCACAGGTGGAAGGGGTGGGGGTGTGTGTATTAAACTTGAAACAGTTAATTGCCAGGCAATAAAAGAAAGCTGGATACACCATGATCCAGGGGCATCAGAGCTTGTGTGGTAGGCTGGCTGAGGGAACACCTCCTGTTGGAACATCATCTTCACAGAAGGCACCAAGAAATATGATTTTTCTTTTGAAAATCAACTTATAATTGGAATTTGGAGGACAGCAATTCTGGAATTAAATATTTGAGTCTGTGGAATTAAATAAGCTTTTGTAATATGCAAGTATCACAGTTGTTTTTTGTCAGTCCCAAAGATTTGGCTGGATTTGAGTCAGAAGGTGGTTGGGATTTGCAGTTCCAACGGGACTGGAGTGGAGAGAACTCCATTTCTGTATGTAGTATGTGCTAGTGTATATCACTAGCACCTACTATCCTTAGGACTGGAGATTTGCTTTCTCTTACTGAGTGTCAGCTTTCTTTTCTCTCTCTGCATAAGTGGAACTGAGGCTTTGGGTTCCTCTTTGGTAGAGTTCAGTGTTAAGTCAAAGACCGCTGCCATGTCTTGTTTACATTGTATGTTAGGAATTTTATTCTTGTGACTTAAACTTTTAGGTTCTCATGGTCACTTTCTGAGGCTTTGTTTTGTTATTCTTCTGGAACATAAATTGTAGCTGGTAAGAGTAGGATTTTGAGGGGGGAAAATAACCACTCTAAACAATTTATTTTTGTATTGTCTTTGATGTACAGCAAGGAAGCAAAACGCACAGCAGCAGTATTACAGAACCATTTATGTCACATTCAGGACAACATGGTGGTGATTTGGGATTAGACTCAATTACATACCCTATTCTAATCCACAGCTGTATGCAGAGGAGACAAAATAGTGATTAAACATCTTGAGTTGTGAATTACAAAGATAGCTTAATGTTTCAAGGAAGTTTCTGCAATGTTATCAGGAAAAAGGATCATAATGCACAGACTACTTGGGCTTATGCCATTTCAGAGCAGCTGTACTGCTGTAAGCAAAGATGCCACAGAGATTGAGGTGATGGGCTTGGATTAGGGGGAGAGCTGCCTTTCCTGGGAAATGGGCAGAGATCAATTGCTCTTTATTAAGAGCTTACCCGTAGCAGCCTAAGATGCTTACGAATCTATAAAACATTTCTAGCTTCTGCTGCAGGACATTTAATTATAAAGTTGCAGTTCTTTAAGCCTTTTCAGAAGTGAGAGACTGAGTGCCCATTTCACAAGGCAGAAATTGTGCCAGTGGAGCACAATTGCAGAGTGTTAAATGGATGCAAGTTACACTGAAGTGTTTATTGCAGCAAGAGTTTGCAGTCTTTTATGATTCTGGTACTCCTTGGGACAGCCAAGTTCTGAGAGGTGGAATAGCAGAGAAGAACTGAAGAAAAGATTTGGCAGGTTTCTTTTTTGTTGTTCTTGGCATAGTTTTGTCTCTTCACAGCTTTGTGTCATCACTGTTGTCACTGTCAGCTCTTGTGGAGGCTGCTGATTGGGATGAGGAGGAGGAGTCTGCCTGCAGAGGAGTAACAAAGATGTTGTGATTATTTTCAGTTTGTAAATGTTAAATAGTCTGCACTGTTGCAGACTCCTGTTTTCATCTGCACAAATCACACACTTGTTTAGATGACAGAATAAACCAACAAACACCATTTTTGTTGTTGAAGGGGTTTTTTGGTTAAGTACATTTTTAGAGAATTTTGTTCAATAGAGGGTTTCTATTGTTGAATTCCCATATCTGCACAAATTGAACACAAAAGTAGTGCTGACTTCTGCAAAATGCAGCTTGGGTACTAAGACATTCTTGAAAAAACTTGCAGACAAGGCTAATGAAAAAGAAATGGGAAGCACTATTGATGTTACCTTGTCTGTGTCTTGCATGATCAGAGAGAGAATAAGCATTTTAATATTTAGGGCTGACCACAGAGGGTTAAAAGCGTTTCAAGAAGTAACACCTTCTTGCTTTTCTGACTTTAGTCATGCTTGGATTCTTTCTAGTGTAAAGTAATTTCAAACCAGCACATTGCCTAGAAAATGTCATAACCCATCACTTGCTGTTCCTTCTCCAAAGAGATCAATTTTGAAATATTTCGTGTGGTTTTTACAAACATTTATGTTTTCTGTTTAAGCACTGTTTCTGTTTTATTTAAGCACTTTCCCCTCCACTTCCACAATTGTATTGCCTGTTTCCCATCATTGGGATTACTGTATTTGGATTATCTTGTTCCATAAAATCTCTTGTATATGCGTTCTTTGTGTAATTTAATATCGCATTAAAGATACTCACCTGTATTACGTGTGGGGAAAAGAAGAGTAGTTGTGATAAATAACAGCTTTCTTTTTAATAACTTGCCAAAGTCCAGATTCAAGTTAACAATCCTAGCTCTGGAAAACTTACTACCTGAAAAAAAAGGTGCTTTTCCTATCCCCTGTGTGATCCCTCAGCATCTGCCTAATGCAGGATTACTCACCCTTTCCCTTGGCTCGGGTGAGTTCCTCTTTGGCTCTGGTGGATGGTTTTCTGTGTGAGAAGGAGGCTCGGGAGTGTCTGACTCTGCCATGGAGGCTGTGATGGGAATGTTTTGGCCTTGGAAGTACCTGTAAGCATCTTTGCTGCACACCAGCAGTGTCAGTCTGTCCCCAGTGCTTTGGATCCTTGCCACCACCTTGTCATAGGATTCGCTGGTCACATTCACTCCGTTCACTTCCACCAAGAAGTCGTTGTTTTCCACACCTGCTCTGCCAGCTGCTCCCTGGCTTTGTACCTGCAGAGGGGAGTTCAAAGCAGGATCTTGGCAGAAAGCTTGGAAAGATTTGTGAACAGCTGAGTTACTGCTTTTCTTAGAGGATGGTGAAATAAGCATGGGGAAGGAGAGATTTGTGGGGCAGGAAGGAATTGGGATGGGTAATGGGCCCAGACATAATAAACATGGAACCCATCAGTTTGAGATTTTAGGATGTTTCTTGATCAATTTACATTATAGGAATGTGGCATGGTAGCACCATGCAGACAAGTAGAATAACAGTTTTCTAACTACTTGGAGGTCTCTGTCCAATAACTTCAAAGTTTAGTACAATTCACAAGTCCCTTAGTAATGAGTAGAACCCCTCCTCTCAAAAAGCTGAAGTTACAGATGTAATTTGGAACACAAGGATTTTGGTTTTTACCAGCTGTGGAATTCAGAGAAGGTGGGTAAAATTAGGGCAAAAGTGTCTCTTCTATAATGAACCTGTTCTACAGTAAAAACCAATTCTGTCTAAGATACTAATTTTAGTGTGCCAGACTCATGAATATAAACAAAAAATTATGCAAAAGCGGAATTCTCCTTCCCTCTAGATGTCTAACAGTAAGAAGGAATGTTATCTGGTGCTCATTTTTTATCTTGGGCCAGCAATGTTAGCCTGACTTAAACAATTCTAGCTCTGATCTGAGAATATTGGAAAAGAGACTTGTGGATTTTATTGCTTTTGTTTGCAGGATGGAGGGGAGGAAGCTGCCCAACAGACTACTGGAGCTTCTCCTCATTCATTAGTACCTCAGTGATGAACAATCCAGGTTTGTTCTTGATCATGTTTAAACTGAAGCCAAATCCATTAGGTCCTTTCACCATCTTGCAGACCTTTGGCTTGTGGTTCACTTTCTGCTCAGTGTGCAACTCCACTCTTGCCTCCATTTTAGTTGGGGTTGAATCCTGTGCTTTGTAGTAGTATGAGAAAGGGGAAATTTGAGCCTGAAGAAAGTGAAAAAAATTACATTAAAATAAAAATTTCTGTTGTGACATCTTTTTCAGGCTCTCATGCTCAACATATTTTGTTTGAAACTTTGTTAATGACTCAGACTTTAGCTGCGGTGAAGAATTCTTCCCTATTCTGATTGGAAAACTACAGTGTTGATTTATGCCAGAAGGGAAATTGTTATTTATAAATACACAGTCATGTAGTTCTGAATTTGATGTCTCAACAGCAAACCTTAACTCGTGATGTGTTTGAATTTAGAATTGTTGCAATAGTGTCTATAAAAATCAGGAAAAGGCCAAAGATTTGGGTGTTAAGTGACTTCCTGTACCAGTGCAAGTGGAGTTGCTGGAATACAGGTGTCTCTTAGACATTTCCTGCAAGTTGAAAAAGTGTCAGAGCAGATTGGCTGTTTGACTGTGATCAATTACCAATTCCTAGCAGTGGTCTGCTTTTTCTTACCAGTTTGTACATGCTGTCAGTTTCCTTATCCACCACCAGCAGGGAGGTTCTTTCCCCAGACTGCTTAATTTTTCCCACTACGCTTTCGTGATCCAGCCCATCCACTCGCTCGCCATTGACAGCCACTAAGATGTCATTGTCCTTTAGACCTGCCATGGCTGCTGGGCTTCCAGAATTTACATCTTTGATTACGTGGTCTGAGATAAGAAGGGGAGAAAGATTGCTGTGAAGCCAGAGCTTGGTGAGTTTTTAAGACATTAAAAAGCATGGCAAATGTAAATGAATTGCACTTTGGGTTGAGGCTGTTTTCCCTGAGGATTTCCCCTAGATGGCCAGCAAGAAGCTAAAGAGAGTGAGGGCTGCAAACATCACATAGGAAGAAATGGTACAGCAAATGTCATGGCCTGTGTGTTAACTTGGATCTTACCACCAGTATTTTGTTCCATCCGTAGATAAAATCCATAACCGCTTTTTCCCTTCTGGATCTCAATAAGTCGTGGTTTGAGGGGAAGCAACTTTAGGCTGGCGCTCTCTTTGTTCAGTGCTATCCTCTGGCTTGTGAAATAGCGGTCTGTTTCTTCATTTGAAAGTAGAAACATAACATGATTTTCAGACTTCTTTACCTGTGACAGCACATGTACAGTCTCAGATGTCACCCCTTCAACAGCACATGGGAACTGGGGACATTTGGTGACTGGTGCACTGATACATAGCGGAGTCTGGGTGCTGTTAGTCCAGGCCACGCTACTGTAAATTGATTTTTCTTTTCCCCCCTTCCAGTCAGAAATCCGGACCATGACAAAATCAAGAGTATGTAATGAATGAGGAAATTTTCTATATTTCATACCGTGTTCCTGATGTGTAGGGATTTACCTGTAGGGCCATAGGGGTGGCATACAGTGCTGTAGAATCCAGGGAGCCTGAGCAGATAGTGTTTGGCTATTCTAAGTGTGAAACTCTACAATATAGACTTATCATGCCATCTATACCACTATTTTAGATTACAGTGACATGAGTCAAGTTTCTGTCACTCTTGGTCCTCTTTTGTCTCCCTGTATTACTGATTCTGAGTTGAGGGGTTTTTTTCTGTCCAACCTCTCCAAGTCTGTCTTTCCCTTAGTCCTTTCTATTCTAATGGGTGCTCTTTTTACTCATCTTAACCAGTGTCACTGTGCTGCTGGTGTTGCAGTAGTTCAAAGAAACCCAGGTGTTGCACGATTCCATAGTTAGCCAGTGCCCTGAATGCTGCTGGAATGCTGGAGTCTCATGGCTCTCTGAAATCTCTTCAGCTCCAGCTGCGTTTTAGCAGTGCCAGCAGCCGAAAGCTGGAAGCCTCATTAGCATTGTTCTTTGCAGCCAATTAGTGAAATTACTTGCACTGTACATTTCATGAGTTTTGGACTTTTTCACAGGAGAAAGAGGACTACTGCCTAAAATAATGGAATCTTCCCTGCTACATACTGACTCTATCATCAGAGGCTTCCTTCTTCCCGCCCTGGAAACCACATTTGATGACTTGCTCTCCTGCCATTACCAGCATTTCCAGGACTTCTAGGGAATGGATTTATTTAATAGGGTTCCTGGCAGCAGTAGACTTGTGTGATTTAAAATCCTTTGGCCTGTCTTGGAGGCAATGTTCACATTGCGAGGCAGCTCAAGAGGCTGCTTGATAACAGAGCCAGCGCAGAGGGCTACGCTGATGTGCTGGTGGTACTTGAACAGCAGCTCCCAAGATTTACTGTGAAGTGCTTAAATCAGCCAGCCTGGCCTCCTCAGTAACCCTCATAGGTTGCTGTGAAAGTAGGCCAGAACAGAAGATAAATCAATACCTTTTCCACCACTTCCTCGTGGGTGTCATTTTCCACATTTTTTCCATTGATTTCAATCAGGCGATCGTTATTTTGGACACCAGCCTTTGCAGCTGCTCCTTGTGATGAAAGCTCTACTATGAACAACCCCTTCTGTCCTAAAATAAATGAAAACTCATTACACAGGATAAGTCACTGCAACAGGCCTGAATACAGCAGTTAAGGAAGCTCAGCACTGATGTCCTCTGAGATTCTTGGCCCCTGCTTGCATGAAGATTACAAGAGCACCACAAACCTTCCACACAGACACTCCTCTGTCTCTTACTCTGGCCCGGAAAAATCCCTTCAGTGGTGGAGGGAGATATTTGTTCACTATCTACAGCTCAAAAGAGTGTTTATTTCCCTACCAGGAGTGCAAAGTGGCTGATTAACATAGCTGAAAGGGATTTGATTCCTGTTCCCACCCGCCCTCCTCTCCCCCCATCATTTTGAAGAGAGAAGCTGCTTTTATGTTATTTTATACATTTAATAATTTCCTGTGGTTGGAAGCCTTCTATGTTTGGTCCTTCAATTATATTGCATTCCAAAATACCCTTTAGAGGGCTCTTTAGAGGTGGTGCTTTCCAGAAGACCTCCCTCTTCCGTTAACTGGCATTGGAAAAAAGGCATATATGGAGAAGGTTCAAAATTCTTTTATTTCTAAATGAATTAACTTAAAAATCAGGGAACGTGTTTATTAGCACCTCATGTGCTAATTCCTGAGGTGATTTTGAGGAATGGAACAGGACTTAACATAGGACATGGAGTGTGTACCTAGTGTTTGAGAAGGGACTGTAAATTTGCCTTTGTTAAGTGGACTTAAATAACTAGCAGAAAATAGCTTATTATTTTTCTCTCTCTTTTTTTTTTCATCTGTTTTCCACTGCATGAGAAGCATGGTCCTCAGAAAACCTTGTATTCTATATGCTGTACAGAAATGTTCTGGAGATGGATCTGAACTCATCCTGCTGCTTCTCACTTCCTTTCTGTTAGCAAGAGCAGTTTGTGTGTCCCCACTAGCCCCCATGTGTTAACCGTGGCTCCCTCTGTCCCTGCAGCCAAATATATTTATATATTTATATATTTATATATTTATATATTTATATATTTATATATTATTTATATATTTATATATTTATATTCATATGGATCTCCAGTTTCTTCTCTGCAGGCTCTCACCTTCTGTGCTTTTCAGGGAGAAGCCGTAGCCTGTCTCTTCCTTCACCAGGTAGCAGAGGCGGGGCTGTGGAGCTGCAGTGGCCGTGGATGGTGGGCACTGCTGCCCCTGCTGTTGGCCTGTGGATGTCTTTTGACCCAGCCCTTCCAAGTTCACTCCCTCCTTTTGTGCCTTTTCATAGGATGCGTCATCCAGAACAAGGAGCACAACGGAATTCCCGCTGGTTTTGACCATCTCCACCACCTGTAATGGGCAAGGGGAAATGGAAGCAGTCATTGGAGTGATGGAGCTAAAAGCTTTCCCCAGGAAAAGCTGCACTGTCCACTGCCTTTGTTGTCTCACCCCCTGTTCATGCACTCGGGAGATGCCACCATGATATTTTCTGAAAAATCCTTTTTGCCCAGGATTTTCTCCTGGGAATCTGAGAAGCTTCAGAGAGGAATGAAAACAATAATTACCTGATTGCTGCTCCTGTATTTGCTGCTTTGGAATGTGGCTTGGGCATTGTTTACCACCATGTGAATGTTTGATTGGTTCCATGTGAATTGTCTTTTCTTAATGGCCAGTCACAGCCAGCTGTGTCAGACTCTGAGGAGTCAGTCACGAGCTTTCATTATCATTCTTATTAAACCTTCTGATGTATGTATCCTTTCTCTTTCTTTAGTATAGTTTTAGTACAGCATTCTTTCATATAATCTAATAGCATAAAATAATAAATCAGCCTTCTGAGAACTTGGAGTCAGATTCTCATCTCTCACCTCATCCTGGGGACTCTCACAAACACCACAGGGAGGCATCCCAAAGACATTCCATGCCTGTGGTGAGTAATGAACAATGCAGGGGGATAAAAACTGGAAGAAAAAGCTTCGCTCAGCAGCTGTGGGCCTGGGGCATGGTGTGGATCCCAGAGTGAGCAGATGTGTACCTGTGCATGCTCCTCCTTGTCCACAAAGACACCGTTAACCCTGAGCACTCTGTCTCCATCCTGCAGGCCAGCCCTGTCGGCCGGGCTGTCGCGCGCCACGTTCCGGATGATGTGTCCTGCCGTGTCCTGCTCAACCCGCAGGAAGAAGCCGTACTTCTTCTGGGGCTTCTTGGTCACTGTGCACTCTCTGGGCTGCAGAGCAGAAGTCATCTCTACCAGACAGGATGGAATAAATACCTGTGAGTAAGGACAGGAAGCTTACCTAGTGTATATTCCCTCTAATTACATGACAAGAGTGTTCGCTTCAGAATTCTTAGGGTGGTTTATTTCAGTGTGGAGGTTTGGTTTTTTTTTTTTCTGTTAGTTTTGTTTCTTTGGGAAATCCAGCTGTGCAAAGCTGAATTTAGTTAACAAGGCTATCAAGAAGAAACCAAGCCCATTTCCCTGACCCTCCTTGCTTTTATTTTTGTCACTGTATCTCACGTGAAGTTAAGCAAAATGCAGAATTGAAATAAAAAAAGTCTGCCTGTGAAAACATAGGAAGGATTGAGGAGAGGGTGTAATACCAGGATTTAGTTTTACAGAGGAAATAAAATTTTGGGAAAAGGGAATAGAGTGAAGAAGGATTTTTGCCCTCCCTTTGACACTTGGGGGAGCTCATGTGAGTACTGTCCCCAGTTTTGGTCTCCCCAAGTAATTGCCATATTTGAGCTAGTTTGCAGAGGGAATTTGGTTCTAAAACACTTATTTAAGGAGGCTGAGAGAGCTGGGTTTGTTCAGTCTTGGGAAGAGAAAGTAAAGGGAAGATCTTATTGGTATTTTCCCGCTGCCCAGCTGGATTGTGTGGAGAACACAGCCAGACTCTTCTTGGAAATTAACAGTGGGAGGATGAGAGGGAACAGAACCAGGCTGCAGCACAGCAAGGGAAATTCAACCAGACATCCATAAGGACAGCTTCTCCTCTTGAGGGCAGTCAGATACAACCAGAAGTGCCCAGAGAGGCTGTGAAATCTCTGTCCTTGGAGATACCTGGATTAGGCCCTGAGCAACCTGATCTAAACTGGCCCTGTTTTCTATGGGGCATTGTACCAGGCAATCTCTAAAAGTCCCTTCCTACCTAAACTGCTCTGGGATGTAAAGAAACTGGGGTTTGGGTGAAGCTTTTCACCCAGGAATAGCACATATGGATGGTAAACAACAGGTGGGACCAGGGAACATCTCCCAAGACGTTGTCCTGCCAGAGATCCATGAAGACAGGGGAATGAGACAAATGAAGACAAATTCCTCCAGTTGGAAATTCCAGATAATTAGCAACCTTGGTTATTACTTTACTGGAAAGACTTTTTTTCTTCTGTCTCTTTACTGACAGAAGTCAGTTCTTTAGATCTGCTGGCAGTCAAATCCTTCTGAGAGAGCAGCTTAGTGCAGAGCCAGTGCTGTGGCTACCCATGGAGCAGACTCTTTGCTATGGGAGCTGAAGGTGCAGCATGGATGTGTGGGGTGAGTTTGGCACAGGTGTCACTGGAGCTGGAGAAAACAGGAATTTCAGCTTGCAAGGATGTGCAGCCTGCAGATCATGACTCACTTGTAGTCCATGGTCAGGTGCCTTGAATATTTTTGGGTCTCTGTGTATTGCACTGACATTAACTAATAAAGGGATGAACTTTCCTGTTATTTGAACATGGTTTAGAACACATCAGACTGAATCAATTGCAAGTACAATTCAAAGCAGCTTTTCTTGACAAACACTGGGAGTCTGTGATCATTCTAGAAATTAACATGCAAAACCAGTACTACACAGAGCTGGAGAAACAGTAGGCTTCTATGTGAAAAATAATTTCTTCATATTTAGAAGTGGAAGGAAGGTTACAAAGCACTGCATATGACACCTTTTGATCCATGCAAAATTATTTGTTTTGCAAAAAGGAATTTACAAAGGGAAAAGGGATTAGGAAAAAAGGAATTTCTTACCTCTATGTAGAGCAACCTTCACTGGAGTTCTTTTGCTGCCCCTCCTGTGGCTATACGTATAAGTAAGACTGGACTTTGATTGAGCAAAGGTTGATTTAAAAGATGATTTATTTAACCAAGTTTTACTGGATGTGTGATACCTTGATAGGCTGTCTTGTCCTTGTGGGTAGAAATGCTAATCACATGCATTTCTCATTAGCTTTGTCTTTTGTCCTGCTGATATTATACTCAAAAACTCACTCAAGGAGGTCATCTAAGGCAAGCCTGACCTTTGCTCTGAGCTAGAGCCTTCTTCTGCTCTGAGAAATATCTCAAAGGGAGCAGGTTTGGGTGCTGCTGGATTGACCTGGGCCTGCACCATTTGCTTGCAGGTTAGGAAGATACTGGTTAAAATCTGTACGGCCATTGTTGGATGAAAAAAAAAAAGGACTGTGTCGAGTTAACCTTGACACAGTTAACTTGAGTCAAGGTTAACTTGAGCCACTTTCAGCCCCTTCTTCTACAGGACAGGGGGAGAAAATAGGATGAAAAAGCTTGAAGAATTCCAGATAGGGACCATAACTGGGACAGATGCATTGAAAAAAAAAAAAAGGGTTTGTGATTGAGGGGTGGACCCTGACTGCTGAGGCCATAACACATGTGAAACATGCACTGCAATCAAGCAAACCATGTGGGTAAAATCTCCCTGGAGCAGGTGGAGGGAGGTGTCTGTGATATCAGTATGGTGAGGCACGGCAAACTGGCCACACTGTAGGTGCACTGGCAAAGGCAGTGTGGGCTGCTCTGCCTTGGGAAAAGGAAAGTGCATTTGTGGGATTGGCTTTGCTCAGAGACCCAGGTGCACGTGGTGCAGGAGAAAGTGGAAATCTGCTGTGTACCTCGAGGAGATTTATCCCTGGCAGAAAAGTATCCATTATTTGACTTATATGGTATTGGAAGGAGTACAGCAGGAATCATCTGAATCAACAGAGAATGAACCTCACCAGGAGCCATGTGAGTGCAGTGCTGACCCACCCAAGTGGTTTTGTTGCTTAACAATCCAACGTGGTCCTGTCCTGAGTGACCCCCTTGACAGGAAGGACCAAAGTAATTGACTGTTCTTATGGAAATTTGAGGGAGGGAGGGCATGGAATGGGGGAATAATATCTGTATATAAGTCAAGTGACAAGGTGTAGTGGTTGTAGAGGGTGTGTAAATCTGACTGCTGGATGAAAAGATGGTTTAGGTACACAGTATAAGTTGTGAGTGTTGGTAAGAAGCAGTTTCAGGAAAGATAAATAGATGGAATAAAAAGGTTTGAGTAGGGCACAGAAATGAAGCAAGGTATGAGTGGCACAGAGGATACTTTGGTATCTCAGATCACACATGATATGAATGGGTGGAAGGAGGGGTTGGGATTGTACTGTGCCTGGGAGGAGTTAACTCTCCCCTGGCAGCCCTCGTGGTGCTGTGCTTTACATCTGTGGCTAGGACGGTGTTGATGCTACAACACTTTTTTGGCTGCTGAAGAACACTTCAGCAGCCAAAAAGTGCTGAAAGGGGAAGAAAATGGAAGGGGAGCTTTTCTCCCCTTCACTCCTCCCAGACTACAGGGAGGGGACAGAGTGGTGACAGCTGACCTGAACTGTCCAAAGGGATATTCCATATTCTACACCCTCAGCATTAAAAGCTTGGTAAAAGGAGGAGGAAGGGCAGCTGTTTGTGGTTGTGGTGGTCTTCCCAAGCAGCTGCTGTGCATGTTGAGGTGTAGCTTTCCATGAAGGTAGCTGGAGATCAGCCTGCTGATGGGAACCAGGGAATGAATTCCCATTTTTCTTTACTTCCATGTGCAGCTTTCCTTTCCTCTCCCTATCCTTATCTCAATGCATAAGTCCAGCCTTTCTTTTATTTTGTCCCCATTCAGCAGGAGAGGAGTGAGAGGGAGTCAGGGTGGGTGTTTGGCTGTTGGTTGGGGTCAGCCTGTCACAAAGGCATATTTTATCCATCATCCATGAGCATGTGCAGGATGTACTTATGGGCATGGACTGACATGAGCGTGTTTCTAATGTTTAGAGGTGGAAGCCTTTAAATTTGAGATACCAAGGTAATTACTAAACTGACTGTGTGAACTTCTTGTTAAAAAAGTCTAATTCAATTTTAAAAAGCTTTAAAACTGCTTATTTCTCTCGTTGCCTTGCTGTGGAATTGGATTATTAGAAGTAATACCTGTGTTTTCCCTGGCTGTCTGTTCTGACTGTTTAATTCCAAGGGAAGGTAACAGAAGGGATCATAACCCAAATGTGCTGCAACATGACAGTCATTGATGTTGTAAAATCCTTACTGTAATCCACTTATCCTGAGTGGATTTGCAACCTGTTGTGGCTTGGAGTTGCTCCTTTTGGTACAACTTCAAACCCACAAAGTGAAGTAGGTGAGCCCTGGTGTTTTAAGAACCAGACAAGTCAAACCTGCCCTGTCCTCTGCTTGCAACCTTTTCCACAAGGCAGACAGGCTGGATGATGGAGGACGTCAGAGTGCCTCATTAGCTGAGGTGGGAACTCTACCAGGATCTCAGGTCAGCATACAAGGAAACAGCACTTGATCCAAGATTTGTTTTTTAATTGTAGTGCCACTGCCATAGTCAAGTGGGGTAATTTTGGGTCCCGAGAGGATTTTTCCAAGAAAAAGGTGCTACATGAATGTAAAATGTTAGTGAAGCTCAGAAATTCATAAATTTTACTATCCTTCCACCAGTAGAATGAAAATTATTTGAGAGTTGATCAATGGCAGCTTGTATAAGATCTCCTTTTCTGGCTCTTGAACCTTTTGCAAGAATGTTCTCAAGCAAACTCATACAGCTACAAAAATGAGGAACATTAAAAAAAAGGAGAAGATATCTTACTTTTTAACACCATGAAAAGTGGTAAAATCTGAAAAAACTCTTAATTTGCAATATTCCTATGTTGCAGGAGTTGGAAACGGTGACTTAGGTGGTGTGGTTCTGTTAGCACAGGGACTAGACTTAGGGGGTCTGCTTTCTCCAAATTATGTCCCTGTCCAACTGTAGCCTGGTTGTAGTAATGCATGCGTGAACCTTTGTTTCTAGTGTCATGGTGTTATCCTATGGGATAACATTTACAAAATATTTTCTGTAATTCTTTTTTGTCAAAGCTTTCCTGATGTTTGGTTAGAAAAATTTCTGTGAAACTGATCTGTGTTAGCAAAAATGGTCAGAAATAATGTTTTCTGATAGTTGTAAGTGTTCACATTGTTTCCTCAGTGTGTTGAGTGAATGGAAGGAAGCACCTTTGTTCTTAGTTTTGGTACTTGTTGGGATCTCTGACTTTACTAAATTCACAGGTGAAGTATATCTTTAATGTCTTTAACACAAGAGTAAATTTGCAAAGTTTAGTTGACTAAAAGGTACCTTTTGTTATTAACACCATTTTACAAGGTTTCTAGCCCTAAAATTGAGTGAATATACTTCATATGTTTAGTCCTGAAAATAAAATTGTGCTCAGGTGATCTGTAACACTGCCAGCATTGTTCTATGGACAAAAGGTTTATGTGGCTATTTTGGTGTAAAAATGTTCCTTCTTTGTTATGGTGACTCACTTTCTTGCCTGGGAGCATGTACCTCCCTTAAAAATTGATGTGATGAAGGCTTCTAAATAGTGCTTGTTCACCTATTACTTACTGTAGACATGCTGACCACAGGCTCACTTCTCTCCTTGCAGTGCCATCCTTTTCTTGGGTTCATAACAAAGCAGGTAATGAAAATTCCTGGTCAAATATCTGGAAGCATACTTTTTTTGTTGCTGTATTTAAGCCTTTCACTGCAGCCCTTTCCCTTTGCCCCTTCTTTTGCCTGTGATGGTTTTTCCACTTCAGTTTGGCAGTTGTTGTATAAAGCACTGTGTGATTTGGTAACAGAAATATTTGGTTCACTGAAGTCCTCTGTGCTCATGAAGCAAAGTCCATTTGAGCTACCAAATGAACACTCATCAGTCATCCTGTACAAAGCCAAGTGGTAATTAATTCTCTCTCCTCTGGTGACCACATGCTTCTGACATGGTAAAGAGAGGAAAAAAAGGAAGGGAAGCAAATGGTGCAATCCTACTGGTTTGCAGGATCCCAGAGGAAGGGCAGAATACCCCTCCTTCGAGCATTTTGGGCTTAACATCTTCCTAAAATGTTGGAGAGGGAAAAATATTAATTTGCTGTCCCTGTGTTTGCAGCAAAGAGAGGTTTTCTACCCCTGGACCTATCAGCAAGGAACTACATTGGCAGTCCTCTTGCCCCAGGCTTTGCTCTTTGTGCTTTAAATATTGAATTGTCTTCCCTAGTGCCCTTTTTACTGGAGACTATAAACTCTGAACAATGCTTTCTTCTCTAGAATGTTCTGTATTGATCATGAATTTGGGCTTTTAGGTGCACAGTTTACTGCTGAGTTAACTATGAGTTCCTCCTTTGCCTCATGTCAGACTGAAATCAGTGTTAAAAACCTGGAAATTTCTGTTTGCCTTAAAAAGGAGGACTTATGCAAGCAAAGTAGACTTTTTTGGTGGATTTGTTGTATTAAATGGCAGTTCACAGTGGATATATTCACATGCATGCACAGCAATCAGGCTGTGTGCAGCACTGCTTGGCTAACTGGAGCTGATATTGGTGAGATTAATGCTGCTTGAATGGAAATGCCTTTGGAATTCTCCTCTTCCCTCAGGCCCTGGTACCTTGAGAAGATTTTTCTTTCCAGCTCATCACATTGGACATTTTCTGGATGTGTATTTCTTCAGTTTTGCCTTTCATTTGCTGAATCATTTGGTATTCTTTGGACATGCAGGATGCTGAGACATAAAAAATAATGTCATAAATTTGCAAGTCTGGCTTTTCCCATCCAGCTCATGGGTTTTTCTTTTTACTACAGTATGTACCCTTATAAAATGTTTTTTTTTTTCCTCTTGACCTATGAAAGAGAAGTGTAAGTTACTTACCTTCTCTGTTGCATGTGCATTTCTTGCCCTTTGGAGACAGGTTTCTGAATTTGACAGCAGACTGTGCTCCTTTTCTTTTAAGCTTTTGAAGTGTAGAGATAATAACCATGTCTAATTCACTATTTTCCTCAAGGACTACGATGCAAAGGTGCTTATACAATTACCAGAGGAAGCACCTACCCTTGCTCCAGACATACAGCTCAGTAAGACAGGAAGCATCCAGGCCTCAGGCATCGATTTCTCCTTCTCTTTCTCTTCCCTTCTTCCATTCCTCTTCCTGCTCCCTGTGTCCCATCTCGTCCCACTCCACCCCCAAGTCTGTAATCCTTCAGGGAAATGCCCCTAATTTCTGCATTAACCTGTCTGTAGTAGTCAGTGTTTAGTTTCACTTTGCCAGTAAAGACTCCATTCTGAAATCTCATTACCCTAAGATCAGGCTGAACTGATATTTGGAGTGCCTGGGTGCTTTAGCCTCAGCTAATTAGTACCTAACTTTTGCATCAAATTTCTCTTTGGGTGCACTCACTCTTGCAGCAAGAAGGATTCAAATTGGACTAGCATTAATTTACCTTTCTGTCTGAGACCAGTGACCATAATGGAAAAAAATCTGAATGTAGCCTTGAAGGCAAAGAGAAATACAAACTTCCTGTAGGTTTCCATCTTCTTGGTTGCTGTGTATTGGCTTTTGTGTTGGGAGAACTATTGTGTTCTGCTCTGATGAAGCTTTTGTGATGCTTATAGAACTTTTAATAGAAACGTGAGGGTGGATAATGCCTGGTCTTTATTAGTTCTTGTCACTTTGTGGCTTTGAAAGGCTTGTTATCTGTTATCACAAAAAGGAAATGGCTACTGCTATGTTTGGCACTGCAGAAATGCAGAATGCAGCCCTTTTCCTGTGTAACTATTGAAAACCATTATTATAAGCTTTGGGAGTGATATAAATCTAGACCCTATTTGAACCCAAGATTAATAAATTAAAAAAAATAGTATAACATTAAATTATTTTAATATAGTGTAAAAGCCAGTAGAATTTGTATGAGCTTATATTTATTCTTTTAAAATTCCCTCCAAATAAGCAAGAGGGAAACCATGCCTAAGTACTAAGGACAGGATAAATCTCAACAAAATGCATACCTGGAAATAAGGTTGGTTTGATTGTAAGAGTAAAACTGGTTTTGGTGACAGCAGAACTTATGCCTCTGATTTAACTGGAAGATGACACAAACTTCCTAGAAAATACCCACCTACATCTTAGCCTTCTGCCAGCCTTGAAAGTCACTCTGATCATCCTGACATGACTATATCTAGGTCTAAAAATGTTCCTAAATGTGCCTGAAATGCTGAACTGGATTGACAGCTGCAGCTAGTGGAACATGCCTTTTCAAGAAGTAAAGACCACAGAAGGAAAAACAAGAGATCCCATTATCCACAACTGGAGCTGGTTCCTTGGCAGGTCATCCAGCAGAAGAAGAATTTACAGATCTCTGTCACTGGGGAAGCCAGAATAAGCCTGAATGCAAATCCTGTGTGTGGCAGTAAATTCAGGGTTTGAGTCCTTATAGCCAGTGACAAGATCCCAAGAAGGTAAGCAGTAAATAATTTATTCTGCTGTCTTGTGTGGGTTTTTTTTTTTATTTTTTCCCTTGGTTTTCATTTGTCTGGGCACATGAGATTCCCAGCAGAGTTCTTTAATGATTTCCTAAACTTAAACCAAAACTTCTCACTGAGTCAGATTTTCTCATGATAATGGTTGCATTTTAAGCTGTTGCACGACTTAACTATTAGATGTTTTTTAAAGCTCACTGTGTCCTTTTGAAAAAGAGAATTATAGAGTAGGAACCCTCCTGTAATAAAAGGAAAAAAGTAGCTAGTGCACACTCAGAGTGCATTTATATTAAGTAAGGTAATTGAAAATGAAGGATGTTGTCATTCTCTTAAACTCTCCTAGGGTTACTTTAGTGAGTGGCAATAATCTGTTATTTTAGTTTGAGGGCTTGATCACTTGGCTGTGTCACTCTGTTGTTCCACTATAATACTGTGAAGTTCTATATTTAATTTAGCTAATAGTGCAGTCCTAATTTCTCAAGGTTTGCATACTTTTTATCTGATTGACATAATAATTTTGTTATATTGGTTTAAAAAGTGGTGCATCATTTGACTAAATGGTATCCTGTTTTAATTCAATATGGAACTCTTGGGTTTTGATGTTAATTTTTTAATTTTTAAATTTTATTTTTCTATCTTAAAATTGACGGCCCATCTGTCATTTCTAGAAGCCAATGTATAAGATATGTTTTAATGAAGTGGTACTCTAGAAAAGCAAACCCAGAGAACTAAGTCTGAATCTAAAAAAGTGCCTTTTGTCATCACTGAGTTGTTTGGATATGCATTTTTCCCATGATGGTTCATTTTTTTTAAACAAAGTAGGATAAAAATATCAGGATTTCAATAGCTACATTTTATCACTATTTAATCTTTTGATTTAAAATAAACACAGAGAACTCAAACCATGTATTTTTTTCCCTCCTCTTTCAAGAGGAGTTTGGTTTCTGAAGCAGGATACATGTAGGATACACGAGGACAGTGGAGAACACACTGTCTGATCCTCTATGTTTTTCCTAGTCCTGACTGCTTTGCAATCCTGTAATGAAATTTGTTAACTGTGGTATTGAATCTGATGGATTCACCAAAGCTGGGCTGTCTGAGGAGGTCTCACTTCCTGAAAACAAATGGGCACATATGTGGATTTACTCATCAAGAGAAACTTTGCTATTTTGATATTTACTTGTTTTTGATGGTTGAAATAGGAGATTTCCCCCCGCTCTTTTAAACCCTCAGCACATTGTGTTCCTGTGCTACTCGGCTCCAATGGTGTTGAGAATGTGTGTGCAGCTCACAGTGCTGGCTTTGAGCCTCCCAAGGCTTTTCTCAGATGAAAAGGTTGTTCACTACCCTGTTTTTTGAGGGAACAGCCTCAGAGACATGTCCAGTGCTGTTTGCTGGTGTGTATAAATTCAGAGGCTTCTCTGAGGAGGCTGAGTAACTGGGATTACACTGCACTGAGAGAACCAGTGCTGAATGGCCTTTGAGTGCACTGCTTGCTCTGCAGGAGAAGGGATTGCTTGGGATTGCCATGAGATGTGAGAGAGTGGAAGGAGCAGAGAAAAAAGCACCTTGCTTTGCTCTCAGATTTGTGCATGCTTTGTGAATGGCTGCTGCTTGTGTCTGAGGTCTCAACCTTTTATGTCTTCTTAAGGAAGTTTGGAAGCAACTCTGGAAGTGAATGTTTTCCTGCACAGAGAGTTTACCTTTTCAGTAAGCAGGTCTGGGACATTCAACTGCTTTTTGTTAGTAGTAAGGGTTTGGATTGCTTCAATGACTTGCAGAGGCTGTGGGCTGGCAGCTCCCATTACCCCCTTCCATGAACCACTGGGCTCTGTGCACATCTGGAGCTGTTAAAAGAGCAACTGAACTCATGCTTGTTTCCTGCAGTCTGAAACTGAAACGTCTTCTGAGTCTTTTAAGAGTCTGAAAGTCACTGGGGCATCAGGGAAGTCTGAGCCAAGCTGCCCTTAATTAATAAAAGCCAGCAAAATCTCCTGGTCCTGGGTAGCTGACCCATAACTGAAAGTCTGACACCAGAGAGTGCAATGTGGACCCTTTTAGAGCACCAACAGAGAGCTGAAAAATAAGTGAAAAGTGCATAGAATGGTTAAAATAACACAGAAACCAACCAGACATTTAACTACTTGCAAGCACAGCCTACACAGGAATTTCTATGCAGTATAGAAAAGTGCAGATAAATGCTTGTTTGTAATTTTTAATCCCATTTAATGTCCTCTCCTGCCAACAAGATCAGGGCATACCCAAAATAACTGATTTAACTCACACCAGCACACAGGACACAAGCACACAGCTTAAAAGGACCAGGCAATGTGGAACAACCAGAAATCTTTCCATGGCTAAGGTGAGAGGGGAAAAAAAAAATCAATCCCACAGCAAACAAACACTTTCTTTTGATTTTTAGTTTCCCATTGAATCACAGAACCTCTCAAGCCATCTACCCATCTGGAAAAGGGAGGCCAAGAAAACCACTCATGTTTTCTCCTTTTCAGCAGTGTACCAAGTTCCACTTGCTGATCTGACTCTTAAAGATGTTTCTAAAAGACAGCTTTGTTTTTCTAGGAAAAAGAAAAATCTATGTTTTGAAGTAAAGAAAGAAGCTCTCCTGCCTCTTAATACTAGTCTGAAACAGGAGGATGTTGTGGTAAGCATTATTCTTTTTTCTTTCTGAATTTCTCTAGTTTTTCGCTGATGCTCACATCAGAATTCTCCAACTTAAAGTAATTTAGAATTTCTTAAGTTATAGTAATAAGATTTTTTTTTCATCATTGAAAAAGAGATGGGGCATGTTTTTCTATATATTCATACTGGTGGCAGTCTGACTCTTACCTCTGCTAGACAGATAATTTGATACAGGTGCTCTCTTGAGGAGGAGAAATAATTACAAAGGAGTTTTGCTGGCTTTTGGCTTTTTTCCAGTCCAGTTTAGGAGTTCTTGGTGTGGCCAGGAGGTGCTGCCTGGCTTCTGGGAAAGAAAGAACATATTTTGCAATAAGCTTCTATTGAGGTATGATGTATTTCAGTCTTTTGTTTTCTCTATGCTCAATTTTGCCCAGAGAGCTGGGAGGTGAAACCTGATCCCAAAAGAGAACTATTTTGAGCCAATCAGTATTTTTAGATTATCTTTCAATGGAGCAACTCAACATTTGATAATAGGAAAAACCTTCAAATTGAAGAAATAAGAACAAAGAGCCCTCCCAAATATCCCTCTCCCCTGATGCTTTCACTTGCTTATTTTTTGAAGAGAGGATGCTTTGCTCATTTTCCATTTTAATGAAAACAGTAAAGCTTATAGAAAATATTCTGTTGGCTGCAAGATCTATGTTAGGAAACAGATTTTCTGTCCTCATATAAAGGAAAAAGTACTGGGTGCTCTGTGCTCATCTAAAGCACAAGACAGCCCCTCCTTTTACAGTGCATAAACAAGTGGGGAAGAATGGGGAGGGAGGGGGATTGGCCTGGCACAAAGGTCAGCTCAGTTAATGTCTGCACTCTCCCAGCACAGATCACAGCATGCTGGAAATCATTTATACATCTGCCAGGAAATACCTGGAAGAAGGAAAGAACCTGGATTGGAGCTGCCTCATCAGGCACCAGCAGAATCACAGCTCACAAATCGAGGCTCATGGGTAAAAAAGAGCCAATAAGGACAAGGAGACTGGGTTTGGAAAGGAGATGGAAAGCTTGCACCTCTCACAAAACTCAGAACCCATGGCAAAAGTCACATCCTCACTGAAAACTTCTGAAAATATGGGCAGTCAAGCAGTCAGACAGTGTCTGCTATCAGTGCAGAGCCAAAATCAAGAGTATTTTCCTAAGTGCTGTGAGCCACTTCAGTATGGGGAGTGTAACAGGTCCGCTCTGTGTGTCCAGGGACTTGCTTGTCCAGGGAGTTGGGAGGTGACAAGGTGGTGCCTCAGCAGAAATTTCTGCATGATAAAAGCCGTGTTCATGAAGATGTATCCTCTCCTCCTAGGGTGTGAAACTGAAATTGATTGCTGCCACACTGTGACATGTGCTTATAATAAGTTTCATACTCCTCTGTCTCTTCACCTGGGTGTGCTAAATGCATGGCTGACACGTGAAAAATGTCAGGGATTTTAGATTGGCTGTGCATTTCTCTGAGCTAATGGAAACAGCTTCCCATGGGATTTCTACTCTGAGCACTGTTACCAGAGCTGAAAGAATTTGGGTGAAAAAAGCCAGGTGGGAAAATGTGTGTTAGTCTCGGGTTAGACACAGGTCTGCCCTAGCTCACCTAGCATCTGTTCTGGGTTCACAGCCACAGCTGCATTCACTGGCAGCAAAGTCATTTTACCTAAAATTGAGATCTATGAATTTTCTTAAATTGAGAGCTTTGTGTGTGCAAACAGCCTGGCCTTATCACCTCTGGAATTCACTTCTGTGTAAGCAGAACTCAGGGAGCATTGGTGCTTAGGGCGAGTGGGACTTGAGGTATGGCAGCCACTGCTGGAAATTACTTGTTCTTTTAGAGGTGCCTTTTTAATTCTCCTGCTTCATTGGTTAGAAGAGAAAAAAAATATTGTGCAGAAAGGCTGGGGAGGCTGAAACACCCAGTGGCAGGGCCCCTGTGCAATCATTTCCCTGAGTGACTTACCTGGTCACATGGTGTGCTGTCCTCTACTTGTGCTCAGTGACTTCAGCTCCATACCCCCAGCAGAAGGGAATACCTATTTGGCCTAAGTGGTCAAGGTGGTGAGCTCCCAGAGCTTTTTGGGTTGATTCTGATGTGTGTTGGGCTGAGAAACCAGCTCACATTCCTTCCAAGCTGTTCCCCAGCTTTGTTAAAACGTAGGGATTTATATTCACCTTTCTTCTTAAAGTTTTCTCCAAAATATTTAGACTAAAAATAAAATGAGAATTATGCCTTCAGTCATTATTTTGACACCAATTTTTAGGTAAGGAAACATGCAGTTCTGCAGACTTTTATTTGCATGCTTGTCATGGTGTGGTATTGCCAACTCCACAGAGAGGACAGAGGTTTACTTGGAATGGAACAAAGCTGTGAGAGTGAATTCTTGGCTGGAAAAGATGTGGGCTGTGGTCCTGATATCCTGGATTATTTTCTATATCAAAGGTAAGATATATACATGTATTTTAATACTTTTTTTTCTTCCAAAAATAAGGTGTATGATTGATTTTATAAAATCACAAGTCTCTTGGGTGGATTTCTGAAATTGTCTCTATATTTATCGACACCCCTTCCCCATTTTTTTCTCCAGCTGTACTTTCTGGGACCTGCTTCCCATGCAGGGAGGTTTTCTCCTTTCTTCTGCTGCTCTCTGCACAAAGAAGGATTTCTTGTGTTTTTCTCCCCTCTGAAATATCTTCTGGCTCATTTCTAGTCCATCCCCTGTGCTCTTCAGCTTGTTCTGAGAAAGCTGAGAACACTCTCAGTGGGATGAGCTCAAGGTGGGGAATGCACAGGAAGCAGAAATGAAGTTAGTGTCAAACTCCCTCTTGTACAAGCAGAAACCAAAATAAGTTGTGATGTTTTACCCTACTCTGATATTTTGAAAGCTTATTTTGTCTACAGCCTTTCAACACTGCTGTGTTGCTCTCCCCTTTCCCAAGTATTTCCCTTTTGTGAAAGGACTTCTCTCTCAGGCCTTAAAATTTGGTGCCAAATGCCAAGGGGAAGATGGTTACACCTGTGTCTGTTTCTGTGGTGGCTAAGGCTTGAAGAGCACTGATCTCTGCCATGTGTTTCATATTTGGACACGTGTGTAATGTTTTTGAGTGTCAAAGCAGACACACAGACCAAGTGAAAATTTATCTCCTTGTCCCTTTGCAAGGGATCTTATTGTTCATCAGTTCTGAAGGGCTGCAATGGCTGCTGTGGGAGCCTTTCAATCACAGGCAAACTGATTTTTGGATTCCTGTTGAAATAAATGTGCAAGCCACATTTGACAGAACCAGCTGCTTTCAGGGCACCCATAGCAAGCAGTAGGGATGTCTTGCTAGGGGGGAAGGGGATGTGGAGGTGCTCAGGGAGCACTGTATGATTCTGTGTTTTGGGCTCCAGTGAGCTGATTTGGACTGCAGATATTTTTAGCACCATTCTTCAGCAGGCAGCATGCTGTACAACTGCACATCAGCACCATGCTTCCCCTAGGTTGGTGTAGCTATGTTTCCACCTCCTGGCAACTACGAGGAATAGCTGTGGAGAGACAGACTAAGGAGAATTCTTTTTTTTTTTGTTGTTGTTTTTGCAAGGCACTAAAAGACGAAGTAGGAATTTTAAAGAGGCAGTTCTCTTGAGCTCAGGGGGATTTTTAACTCCTTGGCATTCAGTATTCCATGCTGTGTATAGGCATAGAAGCTGCTTCCAAATGTTCTGCTTTGCAACAACTGTGAATATGAGTCCTTGAGCTGAAGGGTCATAAAAACAAGGTGCTTGCAGCAGGTCTGTGAGTAATAAGACACCAGAGAGAGACACTTTACATTGAGGGAGGGAGCATCAGTGTATATCCATGGTAACTGGAGACACAAACACACCTAGAGAAATCCCAGCTCCAGATACCTGTTCATTCTGTCTATTAGGAACATCAGCTGTTAGAGAGGCACATTCTGTTATGGAAGACTCATAATCAAGACTAGGAATTCTGTGATGTGAGTAACAAAAAAATGCTAATTTTTTTGTCAAAAATGAGTGTTTTAGGTGGCTCAAAGAATCAAAGGAATTGGCAAGAGCCGGTTTAATATTAAAGTGAAAAATGCATTGGCAAGGCTCACTCTACTGCTTACTAGATGGTTAAAGGCTAAAGCCCAGAGAAAAATCATGCTGAAATGTAAAATCAATCAATCTAAAACTAAAATTAACCACAAATGATCTACACTGAGGCTGGGGAAGGCAAAAGGGTAAAGATAGGAAAATATAAGGACAGAAAGGAATTAGGAAAGTCTTCCCAATGTTCAGAGAGATCTGCCTTGCCAAACTTAGGCCTGGACTTGGCCAATGGCTTAGGCCTAAACTCAGCTTGTTATTTGGGCAAGAAAAATAAGTTTTCAAAGGTGTTTGCTAAAAAACAAAAGAACTAGTTCCTGGGAACAGACAGCGTTTCTGATAAGCTCAGCCCAGATGCAGCTCATCAAGGCCAAGCCTTAATGAACATTTTTAAATCATAGTGCAGCCTGAGGAGAGTGGGGGAGATGTTCTGTGAGTGTCCTTCAGTGGTAAGAAAACACTAATTTTCCCAAACAGAAATCTCTTGCACAAGTCAGTATGACCTCTCCTTGTCCTTGACAAGGGTAGAGCCAGAGCTGGGTTTTCTTTCAGGACCTGCTCAGAAATCTCTATTCCTGTTTCTTGTCCCATGCCAGGGCAATGCCATCTTCCTGTTTCACAGGAAAGAATGACAGTTCTTTATCCATCTCAGAACTGCCCTGTGTAAACAAGCCAAAGACAATTTTGAGTACATTGTGCAGTACAGTTTCTAGAGCCTATAAAGAAATATAGGCTGTTAGTCCAAAGCTTCCAGATCAAAAGTTGTTTTCAGTGAAAATGGATTTTCACTGCAATGACTGTTCAGTTATGCATTCAGCCAGGATCCCTCACCCCATATTTCCTTATGCCCTTGTTAACTGCATTAAAACAACTTTGGAGGAGTTTTGCAGCACAGGTGTATAACCCTGATGGAGTAGAGGTGCTGGACTCACTGAATCTGGACTTTGAGTGAGGTTGTTTCCTTCATTATTCAGTTGCAGGTATCCCCCATGTAAAATGCCACCAGTTGTCCAGAGGTCACCTTCTTTTACACAAGGAATTACCTTATTTGGAGAAGATCATCCTCTTCAAAGAGGTTTGTTGGAAGCCTGTATAGTTCAAAGTTTCCTCTAGTTTATCCCTGTGGATGCATTTTTAAAATCACTTTTTCCAGAGACACTTTCATTACAAAAGCCATAAACTAGCTTTGACAACAAACCATGTGGAAGCAATGTCCAAAACTTGGATTCCTAGTGGAGGAGACTTTGCAAACCAGCCAATTAACTTTTCCTGCTCTGTCAGAGGGCTGTGAGTGCACCAGCTCCAAGTGTGTGCATAAAGTTGTACCTCTATATAATGATTTTTAAAAATATGTATGTAGAAATATATGTAGACATGACCACAGCACAGACACTTTTAGCAAACTGAGACATGTTTTTTCATGTATTTTAAGTGAGCCCTTAGCTGTGCACAGACACAGCCACATGGTTGTGTCTATGTATGCACATAGCCTGTACAGGTCTGAGAGCAGGGGTGACCAAAAGGCTGTGGTCTGTGGCATGAGTGCATTCAGAGTCCTTGTGGTGGGGAGCTAGAGGCTTCCTGAGTCTCTGTCTGACACTTCTGCATTCTGTTTGCTAGATGTTGGTTGGTTTTTTGCATGTTACTTCCCTTTCTCTCATTTGTGTCATAGAGCTGCACTTCAACTTTTCACACAGTGCCTTTGGACATTGAATCAGGAGACAATGATGAGCATGTTCTCCCAGCCTGGAGGAGCTCTGCCACCCTGTCCTCAGGAGCTTCCTCTCTGGGCTGTACTTTAAGCCATTCTGGGAAGATGAGAAAATGAAGATCTTTTATCAGCAACACCCACAGTCCCATGACAGCATTAAAATCTGTGGGAGATGACCTGAACTTATACTGTCTTTTTCACCTGCAGACCACTGGACTACAAAATATGAGGGGAAGTTTGCTTAGAAGAAACCTGAATAAGGACATGGTGTAGGACTCCTCCTATCTACTCCACTCTCCTGCCTCAAATGGAGCTTAAAATATGCCAGGAGTGCTGGAAACCGGAAAAGAAATGAGGTGAGAAGTTTCACTGGAAACCACCAGGGAGAATTTTTCTACACCACTGACACACAGTTACCTGGCTTCTGAGAAAGGGAGTCTGTGACAGCAAAGAAACCTATATGGTGAGGAAGGAAAAAGGACAAGCATCCCCCTTGGTGTATTGTGCCACATCAAAAGAGTGTTGGCAATGATAAATGGCATCCTGACCCTGGTGCCATGACTTTACTTAGTATTTGAGAGCTGGGATGTGTAGTTTTTTCAAATGTAGATGTGGGTTTCTATTTTAGGTACGTTTTGTTACACAACCAGTTTATTCCACTTTAAAAAAAAACCCACAGAAAGGAAAATGAAAGAAAACTATTTCTCCTTTGCCATATAAGACAGTATGTATTTCACATTTTGTAAGTGTTGACCTAGCTGCTCAATAAACACAGGGGAAAATATTTTCCCTTCCTTAAATATCTAAATAAGTAAAATACATATCTTCTTCTAAGTGATTACTCCAGTGAGGGTGGTGAATGCAGCTCCTTGAGGCTGTAGAAGCTGTCTCCCAGCTGATGGGGGCTCTTGGGGCTTCTTGCAGGATCTTCACAGCTGTTTATGGAATGGGGAAGCTGTAGATTCCAGAGAAAATGATGTTCCCTGAAGTGTGAAGGGGAAGGAGCAGTGAGGAGCTGAAGGAGAGAGGTCAAGTAAGTCCCTGCTTAGTACTGCCTAGACCACGGCTGGTGACGCTACAGGTAGGACTGACTGACAGGTGAGGAAGGACTACCTGGGGTTTTATTTCTGCTCTACACCAGGTCTTTTGCTATTTCTGGATTTTTTTAAGCAGGAATTACTTGAGGTTTGTGGCTTCTTTTTGTGTAGTTCGGGATGTGTGGTGCAATTCCATCTTATTTGGCTGTGGAGTGGGAGGCCAGTACTTCTGACTGAAAGATGGGGAGAAAACCTTCATCTGGGGAGACTGAGATACATCCTGATGCTTACTAAAGGAGTTAAACATCAAGCTATAACCATCTCCTCTCTGTTCATCTCTGAATACTTGTATGGAAGACTTTTCCTCTGGCTATCCACAGCCCTGAAAGCAGTAATTACACGTGTGGGTTGCTAATTCCCAGGTTTCTTTTTCTGGGAAATCAGCAGCAAAAAGCAGTAGGTCCCCAAGGGGCAGGAGTTAAAGCAGTTATGATGAACATGTGTGTGGTAGGTAGATTTGTCTGCTGCAGTACTGGGGTTGAGTGAGAAGCTCCTGAGGTTGAAGACCTACAAGTGATAAAGGGATTCTCTAGGGCCAGGAGCAGAAGTTGCTGAGCGTGGCCCTGCTGGCCCAGTGCAATCAGCTACAGTTAAAAAAGAAATACATTTCCTTGATCTCTGCAAATTGTGATATAATTGCCTCTGGATATTTTAACAAGGAAGTGTCAGGTTTTACAGGCTTCATTACCAGCAGGGCTTTTCCCCATCTGTTTGCTGACATTGGTGAGAGCCACAGATGGTTTATACCTGGGAAAGTCAAGGTGTTAGGTACAAGAACTGGGGTTTTTTTTCTGCATAAAATGGAAAACGTAAAGCAAATGTCTTCTCTCTTTCTGGAAGGAAGAGAATGAGCTACCAGGGGTGGTGTTCTCATTCATCCTTTGCTCCTACTGCCCCTTCCCAACACTGGATTACTCCCTGAGGGACTGGCTACAAGGCAGCTACAGATGTGGGGAATATGCCTTGGCTTGTGTAATAACTTCATGGGACTAAACTATTTTCCAGATGAGCTAGTGATAAAAAGGCAAATATATCTGAGAAGAGGGGAGATGCCCAACTTCTTTCTGGAATTACAGCTACTATGTATGACAAATTTTTTTCTCCTGGAGAAAAACCCACACTTTATAATGTTGGTATTACTCTAAATACTGCTATCTTGGTGAATTCAATAGATGGCACAAATCTCTGTCTTGCTGTGAAGGAAATTTCAAAACTATTTACCTTTAGGTATATTTACCTAAGCACTGTAATTTTACAGTTGTTTTGTATAAGTTGCTTGGGATTGTTTTGAGAGCTCATTCTATTAGGCTAATTCTCCCTTTCAGAAAGCCATCCACCCTCTATTTCCCATTTTGCAGAGAAAGCTTTGTCATTTGGAGCTGAATGAAATGAGCTCACAAATTGGATGGACTAAATTTCAAATCATCTCTGGCTTCAACTGATGCCAGCACCTGTGAGACAAACAGGGAGTCTGAGAAGAAAATGCACCATGGAGGTTCTGATCCATCAGTTCCCTGACAGGGCTAACAGTGTTCTGCTGTGCTAGTACAGGAATACAGAGGGCAGTTTTCAGGGTCAGGATATCTTTAAGAGAGCAAAAATACCAGGAGGCTCTGAAGTCAAGGCAGAGGTCCATGACTCAGCAGCATTGTCAGGGGCCAGCCACAGATGGCTCAGGAAGATGGCTGAGAACAGAGAAAGAACACAGCCTTTCCTCTCCCCCCAGAGCTTTTCAGTTTCAGCTCTGGGAGTATCTACCTGCTGCCCCTTTTGATATGTTTTGTTTTCCACCCAAGGCATTCTAAGTCTTGCTATATTTTGTTGCTTTCTTTTTAGTGGAGGGACTTGAGGAATTCCCAGCAGAGGATCATTGGTAGGGAGAAATGGGAGCAGAAGAGCCTGACCTGGGGATGTTGAAAATACAGCAAAACCAGCATCTCTCACTTCAGAAAAGCTGCAGGCTTTTGAGTTGGGTGCTGTGTGGTCTTGGTGATGAGGTAGAAACATCAAATACTGCATAGAAGACACTGCTGCTGCTCTGACTGCCAAAATTGTGGGTTTGGATTTTAAGTAACGCAGCCTTGATTTGCAGAGCAGTTACCTTATCCTTATAAGAGAGTTGATACAGATGTGTGCCACTGCCTTCTCTTCTTGCCGTCCCTTCCAGCCCTTCCTTTCCAAAAGACACACATCTTACACAGAACAGAGAGCCTTCTAAGACAGAGTCTTTTGTACCCGTTAAAATGTGCTTTCACTTAAAAACAGAACCATATTTTGCTGAGGAATGGCTCAGTGACAGACTGGTTATCCTTTAAACACTTGTGGTGACAACTGATGCGCTGAAGGATACCTGACTTTTTCCTTTTTCAAGTTGTGTTAGCAAATATTTAAATCATGTTGGACATTGCATGTACTTGCCTGATTTTAAGTTGGTGCTTTGCATAGCTCAAGGCTTGTCACTGATGTGTGATATGTAACAACAGATAGCTAAGGTTGTGACTGGTTTGCCATGTCACAAAGCAGTTTGTTTCTCTCAATTTAACTCTGCCACATCCTCTTCAGGGCAGTGTAGCACCAGAGGGTTTTTTGACTCATCTCATTTGAGGGGGGGAGGGGGGTGGAGGCTTTATCTGTCTGTAAGAAAAATCAGCTGCATGTTAAGGTCTCAGAAGCAACAAAAGGAAACAAATGAACCATACAGCTGAACTCAGGGAGGGAATCTCCTAAACTGAGATATAACTGCAAAGTAGGAACTATCTGGGCCTGTGGTGGGGACAGAGAGGGAGGGGAGCTCCAGGTACATCCCTGCAGTTCCTGGTTGTGCAGGTGCTGCCTCAGAATCATCCCTCAGGACTGGGATCCCCGTGGGAGCGGTTGTGAGTGCTGAAGTCTCAATTCAAGAGGAGAATCGGAGCCCCAGAGCACGCTGGAACTGCTGCTGCTCCCTCCCAGGCTCTGGGGGGAGGAGGGCTCCTCTTGAGCCTCTAAAGTGAGTGGATCTCCTCCAGCCTCAGCACTCCTTGGGATGAATCCGAGCAGGAAGACCGGCACACGTATTGCACGGTCTTGTGCCAGCCACCACCACCAAGGCTGAGTAAAAAATTTAATTTATTTTAATGCAGCTGTTGAGGCATTTTAATTCCATCAAAGGCAATAACACAAGGCGAGCCACCAGGTATTCGTTTGCTACTTTTAAATGGGTTTGATTCATCTCTGCTTGGTTGTTCCTTTATGGATTTTGAGAGTTCCTTCTCGCTCAGAGGCACAACTGTTCAAGGGCTGTGAATTTTAAAAATTGGAGATTAAATTCTGCGTTTCACCCATGAATATTTAAACAGAGTCATATACTCTCTCCTTTCTGTAAGGTCCCATTTTTAATCATTAATGCCTGTTCTTTTGAGCAAATAAACCGCATATATGAGATTTCAATGCATTTAAAAAAAAAAAGATACTTCTCTGGGACAAGTTCCAATATGACAATATTCTCTTATGAATATTTATGCACCCATCAAAATTGGTGAATGCTGAATTTGCTAATAGAAATTGTGGAAGGTTTGTTGTTTTTTCTTTTACTTTCCTTTTGAAAGAGACTGAGAAATTCCTTGCAAATTGGGTCAAGTTCAGTACATAAGTCTGGTCAAAATGTGTATTTTAAATTTTTTTTGGTTAAAAAAAAATCAGGTTTTAAAGATTCAAACTGTTTTGATTGAAGACAATTTTTGCATGCATAATATCCAAATTGCAATGAAAAAAAAATCCCAAAACTTCTGACAGCACTGAATAAAATGAAACAAAACAAAATATTTCCTTTATGGCAAAGATTTGATGTGAATGAAAGTGAAATTGGAGATGTTTTTAATGCAAGAATTACATTGCTTGTTACACATTAGTAGCAGAATATAGATCAATGTGGTTGCATTGGCATTTTTACCAGGTGGTAATGAAAGATTTTCATCCAGATGCATGACAATTCTTTGTTAGAGTTGTGAGCAAAAGAATTCTTTGAGGAAAACAATTCTGTTGAGGGTGATGAGGCACTGGAATAGATTGCCCAGAGAAGCTGTGGATGCCCCATCCCTGGAAGTGTTCAGGGTCAGGCTGGATGGAACTCTGAGCAACCTGCTCTGGTGTAAATGCCCATGGCAGGGGTTTGGAACTGGAAGATATTTAAGGTCCCTCCCAACCCAAACCATTCTGTGATTCAGTGACTCGAACATGCTCTTGCATCGCCCTGTGTCAAGGAAAACACCATCTCTTGCATTTGGCTTGTGCCTGTGGCAGCTTTTGTTCTTCCTGTGCCACACGTGTGGCAGTGTTGTGGCTTCTCTCCCCTACACCAGACATCCTCTCGTGGTTTGTTTCACATTTAAAATGAAATCTTTGACTTGGGAATGAAAACATCATCGTGTCAGTATTTCCCATGGGATGGGAGCACAATTTTCCAATCATCTCTAGCTGTGGGTGCCTGGCTCAGAAAGTAAATTATTAAAGAGATAGAAATGGCAGCATTTATAAGACATGGTTTATTAAAAGGTTTAGATAGTTGAAGAATAGCAGCAGTTACTAGATGCCTCTTTGGTTCACCCTGCTATGAAAGCAAGAAACAAACTCATATGGTTTTGATCCCTTGCAATAGGAGGGCTGCTCTTTTTGTTCTGCTCCAAAAGGGGAGTTACTCTTCAAGAAATTAAAAGCATGCAAAGGCTAGGAATAATTTCTTTGCCAAATAGTTGATGAAGTCTGAGTGGTGCCGGAGATTCAGGATTTTAAAAATCTGTTTGTAAACAGTAGCTTGTTTGGGTTTTTGTTTGTTCTTGTGGTTTTTGTTGTCTTTGTTATTGTTTGGTTTGGTTTTTTGTCTTTAATTTTTAATTTTTTTTAAATTTTCAACCCTGGTTTTGCTTTACTTTCTTCACTGTAAGAATGGCACTTGACATGGGGTCTTGTTTAGAACTCCTGCTTTCAAAGGAAATGGGTTTTACTAAATGTTCTCTTTGAAGGGATGAGCACAACCATTTGTGACTATATGCCATTTTCGTTGCCTTCATTTTCTGCAGTGCTGATTCCTTCTGCTAAAGATGGCTCAGAAATGGGCAGTTCTGGCTGTGCTCCTTTTCTTGCCAATCAATCTGGTTGAAGGTAAGTGAGAAAGATTGAAAACTACATGTAGCACTCTTTGGTACTCTGTATTTCCAACTTGCCAGGACATTGAAAGTTCACAGTACACCAGAGCAAATTTTGCCTATTGTTTTGTGGGAATGGAAAGAGTAATGTCACCTTGGCTGGCAAATTAATCAAGTGCCTTCCAGAGTGTCACAGAATGATAAATCTGAGAGGAATCCAAAACTGGTCATCTAAAGACACACCTGTTCAGCTGGGACAATGGCAGGAGAGCTATGATTTCTGGAATAAAAGGGATCTACATGTTTCTTACTAAACTTCTGCTCCAATTGATGCTGGTTGGACCATGCCACAGGTGTGTGTTCCACGGCTATACCGAGTTTTACTGGCACTTGATGCAAGGCACCTAATTCAGGAACGCAATAAATTTTTAAAAGTAGTTTCCTTTCCCTTAAGAATGAATTTTGCCCTCCCCATCAATTTTTCAAAGCCTATATTAAAATGATAGAAATTTGTTACCTAAAATAAAAGTGGAGGACTTGCAGCATCACTGTCCACAACAAAAAGGCACCATCTCCACTGCACTTCCAAACTCCAGGAAGGTGGATCTGGAAGCTGAATACTAATATGTCCCCCAAGGCTGCCAGTACAGTCAGGAAGTATGTTTTTAAGGGTGATGAAGGTAAGAGTTTCCTGTGCTTTTACAATGGCTATAGCATATTTTTAATGTCTTTTTTTCATCTTATGTAGCTCAAAACAGGGTGAGTGTAGAGGCTGGCCGTGAAGCTGTGCTGCGTTGCCCCAACTCTTCCAAGGTGCCTTCGCTGCTGGTGACGTGGAAGAGGAATTGCAGAAGTTGCTGCTTCTTGTCCTACAGAAGGGATCACAATCAGACAAGGAGGCTGAACTGCAGTGAGAGGTTCACATGGAAATATTCACCTGGCAGTGACCCTGCGCTTCGTATTTACCCTGTGGACCTCGGGGATGAAGGAATTTACACCTGTGAATTTGCCAACAGTGAAGGGAATTTTTATTTTCTCTCTTCTCTGACTGTGATAGGTAAGACTGCATCACTAAAATAAAAATGAAATTAATCTATTTGCAACATAGGCAGGAACAAAAGAATATTAGGAAGCATAATGAATACATCAAATCCCCTTTTTCATATAGTCAGGTGAATTATATCTAGGTTTCCATAAAAAAAAGGGGAAGATTTTTTGTTCTGGCTATATTAGTTAAGCCGTCTCAATATAACTAAAATTTATAAGAAACTAATTTTGCAACTCTGTAATTGCTGCTATTTTTTTGTCATTAATTTATTTTGGATTTGGGTTTTGGAGTATTTTTTGTTCTTCCCTGCAGAATTGTGCCTTTCTGATAAATGTTTAGGTATTGTGTGAACCTTTCCCTGTTTTGCCAAATGCAGAATATGAGTTGTTCGACTTCAAGCAGAACAGTTTTCCCCAATTCCTCTTTAATTTCCCTGCTATCAGATTTTTGATTCTACATATCCAAACTCCTAAATATTGTAACTGAAGCTTCAGCAATCTGCCTTTTCATCAGTCAAGTTGCAAATCTTTATTGAATCCACCCCTCTCTGTCATCCCATCTCCTGTTAATCTGTCATCACCTTTTGGCAAACAGGAGGAAGCAGTACTTTAGATGCAGCCAGGTAGTTTTTGAGGTGTCCACCTTGGACTTTTTGATGTATTGTTTTTCCTTCAAGATGTGCTAATATTTCAAATTACTTTAAAATCTCACTAATTGGTCATGCAATCTAAAAATACCACCTGTTTGTCAGTTTCTCAGTTGGCGATTTTACACTAAAAATGAAATAGAAATAAAAAATATGAATAGAAATAATGGTTGTGGCTTTTAAAAATTTCTTCTGCAGTGCCTCCTACAGTGACTCTGATCCATGACAAGAGCAGGGTGGCTGTGTGCCAGGCATCTGCAGGAAAGCCAGCTGCTGACATCTCCTGGATCCCTGCAAGCAGTCACAGCTCTGAGGAAGAATTCCATCACCCCAACGGAACAGTGACCAGAGTGAGCTACTTTGGCTGGACCAACAGCTCACTTCCCTCTGTCACCTGCCTGGTCACCCACGCAGCCATGAACCAGACTCTGGTCATGGACCTGAAATGTAAATAATGTTATTTCGTGATTGCTTTTCATCATGTCTTGAGCTCCTCTCTGCTGTTCTGTGCAGCTGTTCCCACTAAATGCCAGGGCTCTGGAGCTAGGTTAGAGTGGTTATAAGGTGAAGTCTTAGGGCATGTTGAGAGATAAATTAATGATTTTGAAACCAAATGCTTTGTGGCTCTGTATGGAGAAGCTTTTGGTGTGCTTTTCTTTCAATTCCTGTTTGCTTTTACAAGGATTCCTTATTCTGCTTTCAGTGGGTTCACCTTGGCTGGCTGCCAGGTGCTCTCCAAGCTGCTCTTTTGCTCCCTCCTCTTCAACAAGACAGGGAGAAAAATACGATGGCCAGCTTGTGGGTCAAGGTGAAGACAGGGAGAGATCATTCACCAATTACTGTCAAAGGCAAAAGAGACTTGAGAGAAAGTAATTTTTTGCTACTCAGATCAGAGGAGGATAGCAAGAAATGAGAAATAATCTAAAAGCACCTTCCCCACAATATTTTGTCCAGCTTTTCCACAGTAGTGATGGTCTGGAGAAAATTCCCTTGAAGCATGTCTGTCTGTGACTTGCAAGTGTTCCAAAGGCAGTAAAGGCTAAAATTCAGCTTCTGTGGCTGTGCTGGACCTGTTGGAAGCCTATCACAGTATGATTTGTAAGAATAGCTAAAGATGTGCTCATATCACTAAAGCATCTCTGCTAGTAGAGGCACAAAGAACAGAAATCAGCACAAACCAATCATTAATAACAGCATTTTGCTGAGATGGCTGCTCAGTTGTAAAGGGCTAGCAGTGCTTGGAGAAAATGAGAATGTAAATGCTTTGAAAATGAAAATGTGTTTGTGCACACAAATGACTGTGAGTGTGAGGCAGCTTCTTATTGCTGGTTGGCATCCAGACATCTCATCTGTTTCTCTCTGCTTTGTTTGGAAGCAGAGGATTAGCTTTTTCTTCCAGATAAGGTAGGCAGTTATGTCACAAGTTCATGGATACTGACATCTAGCTCTGTAACTTGCTCTCTTTTCTCATTGCTCAGACACCTCCTATAGGCTTCTCTACATCCTGACAGGAGCAGGTGTTGCTGTCACTGGTCTGACTTTATGCTTGATTTTCGGATGCAGAGGTGAGTCCTTTGAATCTGAAATATATTGCCATCCCATTGCTGACTATGTGCAGGTACAAGGACATGAACTTTATTGCTGAGACTGAGGTGGGAGGCGAAGGTTGAGGAAAATGTTCATATATGCACTGTCCTTTGGGAGAAGTCATAACCAAACAAGGGGTAGCAATTTAAATATGTCTGGAGTTTTCAAAGAGTTATAGGTATTGTGATATTAATGCATTACAGACATGTCAGAGATTCATTCACGATGAAAAGGGTTCTCTCTGAGAATAGGGCAGACTTTGAGTTTTTAGAATTATTTTGTTCGTTCTGCATTTACTAGCACAGAATTCTACTCTTAAGAATGGCAGTTCATAAACTAGTGACTTTTTTTCCATGAGCAGTGATAAGTTTTCCATTGAGCAAGTGTAAGAATAGGCCAAATGTACATTGATATACATTCAGATAAGATTTCAGATAATTGTGCATTGCGCATATTAGATAGCTGATTTGTTTAATTTCTCATACTAAATGCAAAAAACAGCTACTAAGAAGAAAATAAACTCTACCCCAGTAGAAACCCAGGCACCTAGCATGACCGAAAGTTTCAATGAAGGGAGAAATAAAGTAAGAGCGTGGTCAATACATGTGAGGGTAACTGTATTTTGAAGAAAGTCTTTCAAGAGCTGGGGGCAGCTAGAGGAGAGCCCCAGCTATAACAGCTGTGTACCCTGCACCATCAAACCACTCTAACTTCCTGACATCCTACTTTCAGCTTGCTGGTTACGTAAACGGGCACAGGGCCCAGCAGAACACTTTACAGTAAGTGGGCTTTGTGTGTGTGTGTGTGTGCTTTGCAGGTTTTGGTGTCTTCTTCACTGAAACTTGGATTTCCAATGTGTCTACTCTGACCTACACCCATACACCTCTGTGAGCACTTGGAGGGGAGAATGGGGAACACATCATCTGTGAGAATGTTGTTTGGATGGCCCTATCTTCATGTATAATCAGGGTATTTGAGCAATTGTTTAAGCACTGGATAGAGAGTGGTGTGGTGCATTTCCTGTCTATAAGTCGCATTTACAATGCTGAATTTTAACTATCCCAAAACGTAATATTTTCATATTTCTGCTTTACAGAGTAGTTTTTACTCAGATGTTTTATTTAAGAATGTGTATTCTTAATGGCAGAAGCCTGCCTGAATAAAGATGGGTGGAACTAGACATGCCTTTTACAATGAGGGGAAAAAGGTCCACTTTGTGTCGCTGTATTGGAGACAAACACAGCTATGAAACTTTTATTTTTATGTGGCAGTTCATATACTTGTAAGCCAGGAAACACCAGGGATAAATCTGCCACCACAACTTTTACTCACTCTCTAATTCCTGTGTGTTGTAATATATATTTAACAAAATGAAAATGTGCTGCTTTTCCTTGGGGCTTCTGCCTCACTTAATGCACATGGGAAGACCAATTATTTCCTATTTTGTTTTCTGCTCGTGATTTAATTAGTGGTCGTGTGCCCTGTTGGTTACAAACCAGTCAGAGTTCTCAGAAGTTAGAATGATTCATTTTCCTGATATGCTCTTGTATGGCATTCACGACAATTTCACTGATGAGAGGGGGAGTTGCAGAGATCAAAGACTTCCAATGATTTTAGGTGCCTAAATTGGATTGTTTGTGGTCTGTGTGTTTTGTTTTCAGAGAAGCTAGCATTCGTCATTTCATCTCTTTTGCCATAGATACCAACATTTCAAAAATTGTTTTTGAAAAGATAATATTAAGAAAATAACAATATTAAGAAAAAAATTTCAGTGGCTCTCTTGTTGAGGCTTTGTGAAGGCTGTTCTTGCATCTGTCTGCTAGTTTGTGTTTCACCCTCTGTGCTCTACCCTTTTGCTCAGAGAGCTCAGAGAAATCACTTCACATTTCTTTTGCAACAGTAACGTTACCTACCAGGTCTCTTCTCTTTGATTTTAGTTTGGGATCTATAGGAATGACAGTCCCACAAAATTCTACAATGTAATACAATGGCACATGTTTTTCCTCCTGTTGCAGACTAGAGCCTGGAAGGTCCCACCTTCACATGCACCAAGAGCAGCAGTCAAGCCTCCTGACTTTCCAGAGAGCATCTATGTGAATTACAACCCAAGATCTATTTATGTATGCTTAGAAGAGTGTAGGCACAAGTAGCCAGCTCAGCTACTCAAACTTGTCCTTCAACTCTCAAGCCTCAGACCTTACCCCCAAAAAACTTTCTCTTTCCTGACTTGACAATGGTGGGGCAGAAAGGCCTGTTTTAGTAAGTTCTTTTCTCTTTCTCTAAATATCAGTACAGCTCTAGAGAAAGTTGGAAATTTTAAAGATTGAATTAGGGAAATAGCTTAATTTTGTTAGAAAATGGACTCTGATGTATGGGCTGCCTTTCCTCAAAACAATAATGGACATATTGCTGTGCCAGAGTAAAAGACTGCTTGTGAAAATGCAGCACTTTTCTCTCAGTTTTGACAACTGGATTCTCTGTAAAGTTCTGTGTCAGAAACTAGAAAGTGACATAGGAGGCCTCAAAACACAGAAGGTCAAAGCAGTACATCTAACAGAAATGCAGAAATAAGAGAGTTTTAGGGTTTTTTTGGTTGTTATATTTTGTTTTCTGGTTGCAATGACAGATGATCTTGTATTTGACATCTTCGTATTTTTAACATATTTCTTTTTCAATTAATTTTTCTGTTTGCATTGATATTTGATGGAAAATAAAACCAATTTGATATTATACTGGATATGGAAATAAGAAACAGCAATGGACAATTTTGGACACTCTTTAATGTAAATATGTAAATATTTACCAGAAGGATTTTTGTGGTTATTAGGGAAAATGTTTTTTGACCAGTTTCTGAGAAGCTGAGAGCACATCATGGTTTTACTGAGAACAGAAGTGTAAAGTTGTATAAAGTGCAGGTGGTGTGCTTGTTTAAAAAAAAGGAAAAAAAGACAACCCTAACCATACCATTTAGTTCTTCTCAGCTGATGTCCCCAAGATAAAAAATCCTCCACAGAGTGATTGTTAATTTCAGTTTTCATTGGTCAGGTCTGTCAGAGCTTCCAAACACTAATGCAGCAGTAACTGAAATGTGTGTTTTGAAGAGCCTTTTCCTGCTTGTTTCTTCAGGGTCATCTCTGCTCCATAAGCGTTCTTAGGCATGAGCATCTCCCAGTGCCTTTTAATTGCACTTTATCACTTCTAAATAGACGTGGATGTCTGCTGACATCACTCCAGCCTTTCATTTTAGTCAGAAAGACATGAAGAATGACTCTCTGCCTTAAGGAAAAGGACCTACAGAGGCCATGCTGGTTTCCAGGCTTGGTAGACAAGCGAAGCCTTTCCTGTGGTGTTGAATGTCAGTGATGGGTTGCTCTGAGAGCTGTGTGCAGCATCATCATGCCCTCTGTAGGAAGGGAGAGGCTCTTTTCATGTGTGAAACCTTTGGGAGAAATAAGTGACAGCTTGGAAGTAGTGCAAATAGGTTTGAAATGATGCTAGATAGGAAAAGTGTTTTGTAGCTCTAGTGCAATCCACAGCAGCGCCTTAGTCCAAGGTGCTGTCAAGGGGTCATTTGTGACTTGAAGCTTCTTGAAATAGAAGGAAGATATCTTGTTGCTTAAGGAATTGCCCAGTCAGGTCTAAACCTGGGTTCCTGGACTGGTGTTTACTCAGTGTGGTAAATGAGCATGGATTGTTTTTGTGGACAGCTACAGCAATCTGTGCTTTTTTCAGAAGCTGGATCATTGCAGCCACACAGAAGGATGACAGGGCTGTTTAAATTAAGAGAGGCTGTGGAGCAGCCTGCTTCTGGGAATCACAGTGCATGTGTGCTGTGGTCATTAGGGTGTAATGTAATTTTTCCTTGATCCCTTTGCCCCAGGTGAGATGTTGAAGGGTGAGATCTAATAGAGACAGAAAAGATAGAATCTAGACAGGGAGATGATGGTGTGTGGGGAGAAAGCTCTCAGAAGCTATCTGTGATAATCTGTCCTGGCTGAAAACTATGGTTTTCACATTCATATCTTTATTTTCACCTTTAATTTGCATTTGGTTGAATTGGCCCAGTCACCTGCAATGTGTCACCGCTTTTGTTAACGTAGAAAGTCTGAGCAGACTTAGTGCTGAAATGAGGTGCTCTGGCAATGACATGGGCTATCCTGGAATAAAATTGGCCCTTATGCATTTTAGGCTTGTTGTGTATGATTAATAAAAGTTATCAGGCCAAAGAGAATAATGTGGCTATGGGAGTGGTTGTAAGAAAGGCTGGGACATCAATAAAGCTTTTATTGCTACTTTTACTGTTGGTTACGACTGGTAAACAGCAGGGTTTTGTTATATGTGGAGCTCCTGGTGTGGGCTTCGGTGGCTTCCTCTCTGCCTGCCATGACCAGAGCCATGTGTGCCATGCTTCTGGGCTGGTGAGCTGATCTGTTGAGTATTTGAGAATGAGAGAGAAATCACTTAAATATTTTCCGTCATGCTGTTTTTGTATGGGACAGGCAGCTTGGTGTAACCCAAAGAACAACTCAAAAGGTGTGTTTGATGTCTTTTAACAATTTGGTCTCAAAAATAAGCAACTTGAAATGTTTTCATGAGTATATTTATCATGATTTTTCCCTCTCTTAATTATAAGTACATCCTTGGTGACCCTATACTCTTTTTATTTGCACTGAAAGAAAATTGAATCAAGACAGGTATTTTAGACTGCCAAAATGAGTGGGAAAATGCTGACTGTTTGTTGAATAATCATTGTGAGAGAGCTACTAAAAAGTGATGGGAATTGGAGTGAACTATTTGACCATTGTCACAAGAAAAAAAAATTTTAAAAAAGCCTGGGAGCATGACACTGCTGTTTCAGATTGACTGTTTAGTCAAATGCACAGTTGACCGAATGTCACTTGAGCTTTTTAGCACCAGATGTGATTATAGATGAAAATGCTCCTGTTTATTGTGTGGATTTTCACTCACATTGTTCATAGGGCACTCTTTGTAATAATGATGATGTCTGCTTTCTGATTAATCTGTGAACAATTTGTCTTCTGGAAATAGCAGGTGTTGTGATGCCTCTTTCTCTTCACTGAATATGAAAAAAATGGTGACAAAGCATTATTTAGAGTCTCATAAATTGGAATGTGATTGTTCAGATTATGAACAATATTCGTTTAAAATCACAAATTTCGACACCAGGATTGAAATGAAGAAGGTAAACAGTTTTCCTACAGACTTTGGAAATAGAGCAGATGTCCTAAGGGTATTTATTTGCCAGTTCAGTGAAGAGCTCAATTTTCCTAAGTTTGAAGTTGCAGCTATAAGTTTTGTCTAACCTTCCTGGCATCAATTTGTCACAACTTTTCCTCTCTGTTGAGAAAATAATACTGTCCTTGGTTCTCCTCTAGTAACTGTAACACCTGTGGTGTCTTTGCGACCTGCTCTTTCTGACTTTGTGAATCTTTGCTGTTAATGATAACTTGTCAGCTCCTTGATTTTGTGTCCACAGTCTGTATACACCTGTCATGTTCTGGAGGCAGTGAAGAGTTCAGGAATTAATCAAGCAGGACTTTTTCTACCTTTCCTATCACTTCTCTGTCCCGCTGTAGTTTGTACAAGTAACTACAAGCAAGTACCTACTTTTCTGTTTTTCCCCCCCAATCTTTTAATGCACTAGTTTTCTCAGTTTCTTGATTTTTATGTTCTCCAAGAATTTTATTACCTAGTTTTATTTCTTTCTATTTCTGGCATCAAATACAATTTTATTCTTCATTTTTTTGTTGCCTTTTGAGTGTGTGTAACAAGAGGTTTTCAATAGTGACTTGTTTCGGAAATTTTTAGTGCTTTTCACTGAACTTCTCCATTGAGATATACTTACTCCAGGTCTCCTTCTTTTTTTGTCCCCATTGCGTAGTAGGAAATTAATCACTCTTGATTGAGAAACATCTTCTGTTCTTAGACTTCTGTGAATCTAAGCTCACTTACCAAATCCAAATGCATTATATGCAGCATTTTCTTTGCTCTTGGCTGACATCTGCCTAACAGAATCACAGAATTGTTAAGGTTGGAAATATCTTTTGAGATCATCAAGTCCAACCATTAACTCAGCACTATCATGGTCACAACTAAACTGTGCTCCTCTGTGACAGATTTACATGGTTTTGAACACATCCAAAGATGGTGATTTCACCACTTTCCTGGGCAGCCTGTTACAATGCCTGACCAGCTTCTAAGTGAAGAAACTTTTCTGAATATTTAATACACTCTGCAGCACCCATGAGGAAGAGGAGTGAGAAAAATGTGAGAGGAACCGCCCTGTAAACACCAAGGTCAGTGGAGAAGGAGGGCAGGAGGTGTTCCAGGTACCAAAGCTGGGATTCCCCTGCAGCCCATGGTGAGACCATGGTGAGGCAGCTGTGCCCCAGCAGCCCATGGGGGTCCATGGAGCAGCAGATTTTCACCTGCAGCTCATGGGGATCCCATCCTGGAGTACATTCTGGCAGGACCTGTGACCCTGCAAAGGGATCCGTGCAGGAATGGGTTTTCTAGCAGAAATCACACTGGTGCGGTTCATGAAGGACTAGCCCACGTAAGGAACTTGCTGGAACAGAAGAACTGTGTGAAGGAAGAGTGGTGGAGGTGAAGAGGTATGAACTGACCCCCAAACCCCATTCCCCACCCTACTGCACTCCTGGGGCTGGGGAATAGGAGGTAAATCTGTGAAGAAGAGGGAGTGAGAGCAAAGGTGTTTTCAACTTTGTTTATTTGTCATTATCCTACTCTGTTATTAATTGCTAATAAAAGAAATCAACTTCCCCAAATCAAGTCTGCTTTGCCCATGACACTAACCAGTGATCTCCCTGTTCTTACCTTGACCCATGAACTTTTCCATCATATTTTCTCCCCCTGTTGTGCTGAGGAGGGGCAGTTGAGAGAGTGTCTGGCTGGGCACTGTCAGGTGGCAGCCAGCCAAGGTCAGTGCACCAGGCAAGGCTTAGTCACCAGCAGAGCTATAATAGGAAAGAGGATGCTGTAAACATCGCATTCTATGTTATTAAGGCATTTTTATGCCGATGGTCCCTCTCTAGGTCTTCTGACTTTAATCTCATCACTGTGTACTGAGCTCTGAAAATTTCATTTCCACTCATTCTATTCTCTCGGCTGTCAATAAGTACTGCTGAGCAAACAAGGCTAAGTGCTTTTGGGATTGATTTTTGTCTCACTTCTGCCACAGTCCAACAGTGTTTATATTGTCCTATCATAATGTTTGTATCTAGCTGTGCTTATATTTTAGATTTCCATGTGTGCATCTGAAAAAGAAACCATGGACAGCCCCCCTGAAATAGTTTCTGTGCTAGATTTATGATCTCTGAAGAGTACAACTCCCTCTTCTGTGCAAAACATGTGGCCACATGCTGCAGAACAACGTGCTTAGTACATGAATGTCTTGTAACTCACTCCATCTTGTGTGAGAGGAGTTTTGTGTGGAGTAAACAGACAAACGAGCCAATTACTGAAAAGCTCTGGCCTGGCTGCTCGTCTTTTTGTGCAACTTGCTCGAAATATTCAAATCAGGAAGACTGGAATCCAACACCACCAGTCAGTGCATTGTCAGGGCTGCCTCCTTAATCAGGCATATTAGTGCCTGCAAAGCTCTGATACCTTCAGGAGCACTGCCTGCTCCAGGTCTGAATATCTACCAGCTACACTTAATATCACATCCTTCATCATTGTCATTCCTGTGTAATCAACAGTGGCTGCCAATTTCATGCTGCTATAGATAGCAAAAATAAAAATGTACATCTATATGCAAACATCTTGATTCATAGGTACATCGCTGTGCGTGTGTGAAGCTGTGAATATACACAGGAAAAGTTATGGGTTTTTTTCCCTGAGAAATTAATTTCTTAATAATTTCCCATCAACAGAACATCTCATTATATATAAATGTTGTGAAAGACCTTATAAGACAGATAGACATGTGAGGGATAAAATAAAAAGTTGCTGTGGAAACCGCAACCTGAAATAAATCGTTCTTCTGTGCACTCAAAATCCCAGTCTTTGTCTTCTATTAGAATATTGTTTGCATATCATTTCCCTCTTTTAGAAAGAATCTGAATTTCTGATACACAAATGGAAATGCCATATTGACAGTGACTGTAAAGTGCATCTCAGATTAATGGAATTTTTTTTTCCTCTGCTGTGAGTATTTTAAGCCTTTCTCTTGTCTTGGTATCAGTCTGGTGTAAGGCAGAAAAAAAATGTAATCCCTGTTGGTCAGTACAGCCTGCACCATACAACCTGCAGCAGTTTTGAACTGATTATATTAATTGGACCTAATTTTGATGTAGGAGACAGCTTGGGGTAAGCTATAAAGGAGAGAATAAGAAACACATAGAAGATGCTAAGGCAGAGAGGAAATGTTTGGCTAAACACAAAACATTCTTTAGCTCTCAGCTTGCAGCTGTCATCATCCCTCTATAGCACATTCTTAGAAAAACACATTTCAAATAGGGCCTGTCAAATGAGCAAAAAGAGATTTGAGCTCTGGTATGGAGAGGCTGGATCACGTTCTGTCCTTGGGACTCTCCTGTAGCTGCTGTTCTCTGCAGTCATCTGTTGGCAGATGCATTCACACAGTGTTAGCCTGGGTCAGGAATGTGCTTTTGAAAAGAAGCTCCTGGTGCTCCCATGCTCACTGTGAGGGGTTGGTATTGTCCAGCAGCCTTGCAGCACACAGCAAACGCTGCATCTTTTCTGCAGCACCCCTGGCCTTCACCTAAAGCTCTCCAGCTGCTCATGGGTGTTCAGCTCACAGGATCAGACCAGAGCTAGCCCAAAATAAAATCCCCCAGCTCGTGCTGTGCTCTGTCAAATCACTCTTGCTGAGCTACGCAGCTGATGAGATAAACTTAGCTTTTGTTAAACAAGCCCTTCCTGCAGTGTGATTCTTCTTTTTAATCTGTTTGTATGCAAGAAATAACTTCAGCATCAGCTCCAAGAAGGCACTGAAAAATACCGATTTGCAGTGTTCATGAACTGAAGATCTTTTTTGATCACTCAAAGGATGTGTGTGGAAAAGATGAGACCAGCTATTGAGTGTGTTCCTCTGATTCTCAGTCTAGCAAAAAGCATTGGGGACTGATTCTTGACCTGCTAAAACTGGATTGCTTGGCAAGAAAACATAGCAGATATGGCTTCATGCAGGCGTTATTGCTGGCTAAGCCTCATGTTTTCTTCACAAATGCTGAAATACCACAAAGAATGATTAAAGAGAAATCTGCACAATTATTTGCAAATGCATTAGTCCCATTTCCTTTATTCAGTGTATATATATATATATAAACTGGCATAGAATTTCTACTATTCTATTGCACAACAGCTTGCATTTGAAAGGTCATTGTGCTTAAGTGCCAATGGAGAATTAGCATATCTGTAAAAAAAAGGAGGGTATGTGTGTGACAAAAAAATGTGTAAAAAGCCAAATTCTTGGCATACATCTACTAGATGTAATGTCAAAGGCAGTCCCATATCTGGAGTTCACCCTCAGCAAACATTTTAGATACAGACACTGTCTGATGGGCAGGGAATTCTTCTGCCCTTCCAGTTTTAGTGTCATCGATGGAGAGCTCAGCCTGGTAGAGTTTGATGGAATTGGGTGTGAATCAGTACCTGAATGTCTCTGTGGTGTCTTATGCCCTGCCCATGGCAGGGGAGGCTGGAACCAAATGAACTTTGGGGTCCCCTTCCAACCCAAACATTTCCATGATTTTATTATTTGAATGAGGAGCTGGCTGTGAAATAAGCCCAGACATTGAGAAACATTCTGGAGATGGCTTGAGAGTTTTTTAACTTTGTGTAATATTTTACAAGATGGTTCAGAATGGTCAGAAGAGAAAAGACCATAGGAAACCACGGCTATCTGACCCTTTGAAAACCTTGCTCAGCTTCTTACAGTCAGGGGTTTAGGACTTTGTGAGATGGAGGTTGTGTTTGAATAATCTCTTAACAGCCACTGATAAACCTGCCCTTCTTAATTCTTTCAATGTCTTTTAACCTTTTTTATGTTTTACATCTATAAGATAAGATCCAGCAATGAGTTCCACAAATTTAATTATGTTCTGTGACAAAATGTTTTTGCTGGTGATTGAAACCTACTTCTTGGTAGTTAAATGCTGAGAGGAGGAGGCATTACTGTGGTGAAGCTGAAGAAAACAATCAACAAGTAGCAAAAGAAACAGTAGTGGCAAAGAAGAGGAGCAAAGCACCTCACTGCAAAAGAGAGGCAAGAGTCAGGAAGAAGGATAGTAGGGAGAGGACCTCAAAGATTCCCACCTGTCCCCAAAAGGGCACATCCAGGAGTGTAAACAACCCTGGCTAAGGAAAAATTGGTCAGGTTTTCACTGGTGAATGGGAGACTCGTGAACCACATCCCTAAGGAAGGACTAGGACAGGGTGTTGAGGTTGAAAAAGATTCTGAAGGTCATAGGAAGGATCAACACTGGATTTTTCCCTGTTTAAAAAAAAACTGTCAGTGACCAAAGGGAATAAAAAAAATTACTGTGTGAAAGTGATATTCAACAAAGACTTGGTTTAGGTGAAATTTGGTAGGAAGGAAGGACAGAAAAGTTCCTCCAGATCACTGCTGTCAGTGCAAGGAGTGTGGTTGGAAGGAAAAGCCATGAAAAGGAGCAGCCCCCATGTGAGGGTGGATAATGCTGAAGACACAGCTTCCTGGAATCACACTTAACAAGGCTTGTGAAAAGAAATCTAAAGAAATAAATGAATAAAATTGTTTGGAAAAGTAGTGAAGTCCTTAGAGGTGTTTTTATAATACAAGGAGAAGGGGAAAAGGAGTAAAACTGCTGCCCACTGTAGTTAAGTGGGCAATATCTAAGTATATGCTTTTATATACCTAGAAAGTATGGTCAGGAGACAACAGATATGGTGTTCACACCATACAAGTGTTTATTGCAAGTGTTGTTGGAGCAGGAAACTGAATATCCTCGTCAAGTTAATCAATTACATTGAGGTGGAAGAGACGCAGTGATTATTACATGACAGGAGCAATCATGTTAGAAATGGGCTGTACAGAAATGATAGAATAATGGTTTTAAAGGTATTGGAGGAGTAGAAACATGTTTAAAAGATGTTAAGAAAAAAAAGGGTAATGTGGATAATGTAGATTAGTTTCCATCAGAATTATTCCAGGAAAAGATGTCAAAGGAAGCCCTCCTGGGATAGACTGGGGAGTTGAATTCGGATACAAATAAAGAATTACTGAATGCTTTTAGAGAGTGAAATACTCCAGAGAATTGTGTCACAGGAAATTTTCCTAGTCATCCAGACTGAAAACCATTAGCAATCATATGCCATGGGAGTGACAACAGAAGATCTATTTAACTCCACAGTCAATGAACCAGGGACTGATATGACTTAAAATTTTGTTTCTGAGACTAAACATTAATAACTTAGAGGAGATGTAGAAAAACTCTTGAGTGAGCAAGTGAGGTTGATTTCGTTGATGTGACCTGGAACATGGGTATGTGATCCCAGTTTAAAAAGGGAAAATCATGCATAACTAGGGGGAACTAAATGGTGAAGAACAGACCAAAAAAGCTCAAGATTTCATTTTAAATGAAGCTGGGAGTTTCTTTATGTTAAAGATGCAGAGATGTTGGGGACTTCTCTTCTAAACCAAAGAAAACATCAGCCCAGCCAGCTCTGGAAATAAGGGAAAATTCAATTAAAATGAATATTAGGAACACGGGGAAACCCTGAAAGGATGGGGAAAGATGATTGCCCTGCAAAAAGACCTGTGCTAAGGATCAAGAATTTCAGGGAATTGCTAACACCTGTGCAATTGCACAGCTGGTCTTGCAAAATACCTTTAATTGCTAAGCAGGGAGCTTGCTAGGATTTGGACAAGAAAAGCTGTCGTGAGAGCAGCTCTGAGCCCTAAAGCTCTCATTGCATCTGTGTACTTTGGGAGAGCCAGAGGACCTTGTGGGGTTGGAGTCATGGACAGCCAGTGCTCTGTAAGTAGGAAAAGGGTGTGTGGGGATAAGAGCTGCTGCAGAGGAACGTTTGGAGTTTTTCTGTAATGAGTGGAGCATTTTGGTCCAAGTTTGCTTTTGGAACCTGGTAAGGTGGGCTGGGCCAGGGTTCTGTGTTAGCCCAGACACTCCTGTGATATGAGGCACCTGTTTGAGGAAGAAGGGGGTCAGTCTGAGCAGTGAAAAGCCTTGAGAAATGGTACAAATTAAGTCTTTCACTGCAAAGTGTTAGGAAATTTTAATTATCAGTCTCATCACTAATTTGATGTGTGATGGCTTCACATCAGAGGATTTAGCAGCTGTTTGGGCAGAGATGGAAATGAATCTGTGTTGATGCAAGGCAGACATTCAGTATGACTCCCTTACGTTTTTTGTGTCCATTCTTTGGGTGTGTGTGGGGATAAATAGACACACCAAAAATCACCACTTGCCTAAGGAGGGTGTGCCCCTCCTCAAATCCTGTAGTGGCTGAATCTGGATCAGAAAACTGCTGGATATGGTAAGAGGTTGACATCTCCTTGATGTTTGGAAGATCACACCCTTCCTCAGGCTACCGAGTGGCAGCCTGAGGAGCCATCTTAGTGTGATGTTGAATGGACAGAGTGAAAATTTGATTGTGGCCTTCCACAGAAACCTGCTTAACATTTTTCCTACTGGCTTGATGCAAAATTTCCTCATGTGAAATAATTTTTCACTTTCCACTATCTCTGAAAACACAAGCTGACTACAGCTTTGTTTGTTTTCACTGATTACTCACAGAGTCTCTGATGGTTTTTGCTTTGTTTTACCTTAAAATTCCACTTGTTTGAGTCACAGTTTTGGTGTTTGGTTACTCTGTGTTCCTGGATTTTAAGATGATTGACAACCCAGTGGATCTGACACCACAGCTGTTAATGGCAAATTAAGTAAATCTCAATTGTACTATTTTTGAAGCCCCAGCTATGACTTCAAACAGTAATGGTTAACAATAAAGAGACTAGCCAAAAATAATAATTTTTATATACTTTAATTAAATCTCTACTCTAGACCCTGCACTTTTACGTTAAAGAATGTCCCTTGCTTGTTTCCTTCAACATTTTACAGACTTAAAAATGACACAATGAAGCCTAAGTAGACAATCAAATCATGTCGTAGTAGGTGAGGAGAACTGGGTTTAGTTCTTTGTTGCTGTTTTCTTTTGTGATCTTGGGCAATAGTTTCTCCTTCTCTGTCTCTCTCTCCGGTATGATTTTTTTATGTCTAACTGAGGACACAGAAGAAAGGAAACTTTCTTGTTTCTCTTGGAGATGCATTCTTTTAATTACTATAAAAGACAATGAAGAGTTCAGACAGTAAAGCAAGGGGATTGCGTCAAATACGAGAGGGAAAAAAAACCCAAAGCCACTCTGAGGCTTTTTACTTAAGGCTGGATTGTTTAAATATCTCCATCAATTTGTTGTGCGCTCTGTGAAGATGGGAAGTGAGGACACTAATAACATGTGCACCTTACTGGGTAAGAGAGACAAACTCTGCTGCCAACTCAAACCTTGGTCTCACTTTTACAAACATCTTTGCAACTGCTAATCTCTGATGTTGAAAAAGACTGTAGAGAAGACATCCATCAGTGAAATGGAAGTGTAGAATGAAATGGCATTTTCTTTTTCTGGTTTTTGGTGGCTTTTTTTTTTTTTTTTTTTTTTTTTTTTTTTTTTTTGTGCCTAGATGACTACAGCTTGGGCTTATTAACAACTTTGAAAAGGAGATGAGTTGATCAGCAAGGGAATGGCACATCACATTGATCTCCCATAACTATCAAGACTGTCCACAAATGGTGCTCACTGATACCTTGGATTTGATGAACTTCAGGCATAAGCAGCCTGGCAGGAAGGAGCTTCCCTGCAACATCTAGACAAAACAGCTACCTGACAGGACAAACTGCTGGCTGATAGCACTATCATTTAGATGAATGTCTGGTTTATTGCCATTTTTTCTTTTTTTTTTTTTAATCCCCATTTGCTTGGGGAGTGTTCTTTAACCTTTTTGGGACAAGGTAATATCTGTATTTCTGTACTTGAAAAAAAGTCCAGGTGCTTGACCTTGCTCTTTTGATACACTTGGAAATGTGCTAATGGAAAAACCCATGAATTTGTGGACAGTAATTCTGCACATAGAAGCTACGTATCAGATTCTGGCTGCCCTGTGGTCTGAAAAGCCTCTCTAAGCAGTAGGCTACCGGTGAAGAAGAGGGTTGTACTGAAGCAGGAGGAGATCACGGTGATGGGGTTAGAGCAAGGAAATGACCACAGTGTGGGGGATGTGTGAAAGAAGGAAATAGAAGTACACCTCTAAAGACCAGGGAGGAAATGGTAGCACATGTCATTCTTTTGCTTCATTAAAAAATAATTATTTTGTATTTTGGGTTACTAAGCCATGCTTTATATGAATAGATAGTCAGATCAGAAAATGTGTTGCTGAGGACAGTGATACTCCTCATCCCATTCTGGCAACAAAGGCCAGAGTCATCTGGAGCATATTCATGGTCGGCATTGTTTCCACAGCTGATGCCAAGCAAAGGGCAAGCTGGACTAATTGGTCAGCAGGGGACTTCCTTGTATGAAAAAGGCCCTCAAAAGGCTCAGGAGTGACCATACCTTAATGACAGCAGACTGTCTAGTGAGCAGGGTTTGTATTTCAGTGGAAGGACTAAAGGGGCCTGTCATCTTCCTTGGCTGTGTTTGGGCTGGCCTTTCCCTGACTGAAGTGACCCCAGCCCGGTGGACCTGTCAGCCAGCCTGTCCCACACTGTCCTTCTGCAGCTGCTGCTGGGACACCAGCTCAGCTGAACACTGAGACCACTCTTGGGAGGGTGCTCTCCCTGGGTGCTGCTTTGTGGATTTCCCTCATGCTGGTTGTGCTCCAAGCCACACTCAGCAGACTGGCTCACCATCAATCTTCCTTTTCCTTACCAGGACCTGGGGAAGCTCCTATCCTTATTTGTTTCACATCAACTTGCTTCATTTTACCTTGGGGCCTTTGACAGGTACCTTGTGTGATGCAGAGATGATCATTCACTCATCTGTGATCTCCTGAGGTGTTGGTGACAGTGTTTGAACTTCCCTGCTACAGTAATGAAACTCCAGGAGATGCATTTGAGCAAGGAGACCTCCCATGCCAGAACATTTGTCTGGATGTTATGTAATGACAAAAATAAATAAGTTGAGGCAGGGGAATAAGGGAAGGAGTTTACTCCACACATGCTTATTGTATGGCTAACTACTGCAGGTAGAAAGAGTCCCTGTGATATTTTTGCATAATGTTGAATATTTTAAAGAGCACTATCTGGCAAGAGATCCTACCCACACGTTTCTGGGCAATTGAATAGGAGGATGTGGTTTGCACTGCATCATGGTGGTGCTGAATGCAGGGTTACTGTTCATACATCTCTCCAAACAACCTGAAAATGTGAATTCTCTGCTAAAACTAGCTTGGCTTGAGGGTGTCTGAATATCTGTAATTACCACCTCTATAGCAATATATTCCACAGCAGAAGGGAATGAGATGGGATCATACTGCCACTGTGTATTCCCTTGGAAATGCAGCATGTATAACTGTAACTAGCCTCACAGTTGTGATGAAAGATTTGGATTGATTTTTTTTGATCCTTGGTTTGATTTTATTTTCCCCTCCCCCTTAGAATCCAACAAAACTTGTAAAGAAATTTCCAGGTCTGGCAAAGTTTTTGTGTGTTTTTTTTGGTTTGTTTTGTTTATTTGTTTCTTTGTTTTGTGTCTGTATGACAGTGAAGAAAGTATGCAGGACAGAAAAAAAAGAGATGTTGACAGAAGCACAGGAGTTAAAAAATCTGTCATAATTTTCCTTTCTTAGCTTTGCAAAGCAGCTCAAGTATTTCTGTGGCTTTTGTGCTGCCTAGATTTTAAAAAAGAAGAAAAAGCAAATTCAAACTGCAAGTGAATTGCATAAACAATTCTAGATTTACTTTTCCAGAAACAGGAATAGAATTGGACAGCTGACAAGAACAAGCTGAAGCACTTGGGTATAAATCAATGGTTAGGCAATGCATGAGAGAGAATTTCTTAACATGAAAAATGCCAGGGGAATTAGAAACAGCCCTTTCTAGAACACTTCCTGAGGTCTCAGAAAAACAGTTCCTTCTCTTGCTCAGAAAAAATATGCTGTCGTGAATCCCTTATGTTTGCTAATTTCTAACTCTGAAAACGATTGTTTGTGGCACTTTAGTTCTGTGTTCATGTACAAATATTCGTGGCCTATATGTGTTTCTTTGTGTACGTGTTCTGGTCTCAGATGAGACTTTAAAGCTCCTCTCCTCAGTACTTGGAGTATGCATTGATGTACTGCTGCCCAGTATTCCAACAAATTCAGACCTACTGTTGGTAGAATTTCACAGAAAATGTATGAAGACAGTAAGAGTTCAGTCATTCACACTTCAGCATAATTCTTCTTTCCTGGAATGAAATTCCAGTCATTGGCCACTTTATAATTCCAGAGCATAACTCCCCACTGCCCTGTGCTTTGCTTTGTCCTTGTGCAGTATGAGAGGGGCTACAGATTTTGGAAATGAGGAAGTTTTGGCCACTTTGCACAGTACTGTGCAATATCAAAAACTGGTAAAGAGCAACTGTGAACAAAACCTCTAGTCCAGTAACTACAAACAAGTCCAAATCAAAACCAGTTATTATAAATAGTGTCATTACCTTAAATAGGGAGCTAAGGAGCTATTCCTGTAGTACCTGCTATTATTGATGAGTACTTAGAATTAAATCCTGAGATAAACCAAATACCACATCAGAAAGAACTGGCTTCTCTAGAAACTGCCTTAGAAGCTTCTACCTGTCACTGAGGCCTTTAATATTGTTTTATCAGCTCCCCTGATCTCTGATAATTTGTAGTTTTTCTCCCCTATGTACATTTTTCAACTGCAAAGGTGTTTCTGCACACCATTTCAAACGACAGTATTTTCTGACCTTTGCTTGGGAGGTCGTATACACACTGCTGAACTCCCCAGACTTGCCACCTTTAATTGGAATGCTCTGGAGTCCCATTCAGCTCACAAAATGTTACTTACTACCTCAGTCTTGAAGCAGTCATGAGAGGAAGCAAATGTCTTGTTCTCTTTCTGGGAAACCTCCATGTCCTCTGGCACCTGGTTGTCCCAGGAGCCTCGTGCTATGGGAGTTTTTACCCAGAGGAAAGCTCTATTGCAGCTCCCTTGTTCACCAAGCCAGCCTTCAACCCACTCTGTGCTCAGTGGCTCCTCCCAGGTTTTTGTCCCAGTGATGGTTCCTCATGTGAATTAAACTTTCACTGTGATTTTTCTTCCTTTTGTGTGTGTGGTGCCCCAAGTCTCTAAATGAGCAGGCGCTGCGGTGCATCAGGCACAGCAGCACTGGCTGCTGAGGGAGGTGATTGTTCTGCCCTGCACTGGTGTGGCCTTACCTCAAGTCCTGAGGGCATTTTTGTGTGCCATGATATAAAAGAGATGAAACCATTAGAGAATGTCCAAAGGGGAGCCATGAGGATGGTGAAGGGCCTGGAGGGAAAGCCTTATGAGGAATGGCTGAGATCTCTTGGTCTGTTCAGCCTGGAGGAGACTGAGGGGAGACCTCATTGTGGTCTTCAACACCCTCATGAGGGGAAGCAGAGTGGCTGACACAGCTCTCCCCTCTCCGGCTCCCAGCCCTGAGAGAATGGCATGGAGTTGTGTCGAGGAGGAGAAAGGGGCCTGGATATCAGGAAAAGGTTCCTTACCCAGAGGGTGGCTGTGGAACACGCTCCACAGCAAACTGGTCTCAGATCCAAGCCTGTGAGAGTTCAAGAAGGGCTTGGGCAAAGCTTTCGGGCACATGGCGTGATTGTTGGGGTGTGCAGGGCCGGGGGTTGGACTCGATGATCCTCGTGGCTCCTTTATAACTCAGGGTATTGTATGATTTTCTGATAAACCCCCCTACTGAACGGGAGTGCAGGTAGACATGGGGGTTCTGAAATTCTTGCTGGCAAAGGGGGGAATCCCATGCTGATGGTTTCCCCACTTGTCGGCACATTTGTTCCCCCGCCAGGGATGCCTGTCAGCCCGGGGTGCCATGCTGGGCACTCGGGGAGCGGGGCTTGGCAGCCAGCCGAGCCCGGCCCGGCCAGGAGGGTGTGTGGGGACGGCAGCCGGGGCTGTGACCCCCGGGCAGGGAGCGGGAGCTCGGCCGGGGCCGGGGCCGGGGCCGGTGCCGGGCTCAGGTGCCGCTAGAGGGACCCGCCCGCCCGGGAAAAGGCTCCGCGGCCCGGCGCATCCTCCGGCACATCCCCGGCCCTGCAGCGAGCCACCAGCGGCTCCGGGGCCTGGCACGGCCAGAACAACCCCAAATCACCTCCCGTCCCTCCTGTTCCCACCCCTGGCTGCGTTTCTTGTCCGCGGAGAGGGGCTGGGGTTGCCCTCTCACGAAGTGTCGGGGGCTGAAGCAAAGCTGCTCTGACCCGTGAGAACCCAGCCCTCGGTGAGAGCCTCCCCTTCCTCCTTCTCCCCTTTCTTCTGTGTTTCCCTTTCTGCACCTGAGCCAATAATCCCTCGCTCCTCTTTGGTTTTCTTTGTATAGTTGAGGATGAGAGAAGGAAAAGCAGGTTATCATTTCACAGCCTTCCTTGTTCCCCTGAAGGGTCTTTAAACGAGAGCTCTTTAGCCCAACTATACAAAATAAGTCAAACCTGCTACTGAAATAACTTTTCCCCTTCCGTCACAGTGTGTAGTTTGTTGTGGGTGAGAAGAGAGTGTGGAGAGGGGTGAATAGAAAGGGTGGTTTAGAGGAGTGTCACTTGATTTATTTTCTCTTAAATCTAGGCTGCTTCCTTCTATTTCTATTTTATGCCCTGTTTGCAGGATTAGAGCTTGGACGGTGTTTCATTCGCTTTTTGTTATTCTTCTCCAGTCAAGTGAAAGGGAGGAGTGCTGGAGTAAATTGTTATAGAGTGCTTTAACACCATGTTCAGTGAGCTGGAGACACAGGTGAGGGCCAGGCTGGCAGGGGCTGGGGAGGATTGGCATACACTGGGGTATTTAACTGAGAAGAGCAGGAAACGTGGTAGTGGTTTGACTGTGTAAGTTGTACTTCTGAAATATAAAGCAAGCTGAGCATCTATCCCTGCCACATCTAAAGCAAGGGACAAAGACTCCACTCAGCTCTCCGGGTGCTTGAGGTGGCTTTTGAGAAGGTGGGAGGGCATTGGAATGTAGGTAAGATTTTAAGATATCCTTTCTTACTGCTAATTTTTTTTTTTTTTTTCTGTCTGCTGTTTGTACCTCTCAAGATCTCAGTACTTGCAGTTCCCCAGCCTCACTGGCTGAGAACGGCTGGTGCTGACCAGAGTTGTCACAGCAGTTTTGGAGAAGGATCATGTGTGCTGGGCTGTGCAGTGCTGCACTGACCCTGCGTGGATGGAGGTGGCAAAACCACCTCCTCTCCCTCTCTCAGCTCCAGGAGGTGCCAGGCAGCTCCGAAGTGAACTGGCACTTCTGTTAGCTGGATCTGAGCTGTGATGAGTTCAAGCAAGTTTACTTCAAGGCTGCCAAGCCCTATAAGGAGAAAACTGCTCAGTCTTTCTCTCTCCCTGTTTTCCTCCTGCTTCTCCTTTCCTGATTTGCTTTGCTCCACAGGTCTCATTTTTCACCCCTCAGATAGTAGCATGTGATTCCTTGTGCAGTTAAGAAAGGCCTTCCTGCTCTCCCCCTCCTTTTACCTCCCGTCTACCCCAGGATCTCAGGATGAGGTACTGGCTGCCTTCTTCCCTTAGCTTTTGGTTTTCTGACTGTAAAAATGAGATAAGACCTACCTGAGATATTTAATTAATTATTAGTATTTCTTCCACACTTTGAAAACCAGATGAAAGCAATACTTCTCAAAATAGAGGAGACCATCAATGAAAGAGGTTTGAACCAGTCCAATAGTAACATATATTTATGTGAGTGAAAAATGAAGTCCTGCTTAGCTGTTACGGATATATCTTGCTTGAAAAACTGTTTTGGGTTCAAAATGATTGCAGTTTGTTGGCTGTTAGATTTGAAAGACAAATCCTTAACCTGAAAGCATGTAGCTTTGAATTTCTTTTCTTAAATTCCAGTATTTTTGCATATATTTAAGCTGATGGATCACCTCAAACTTCAGAGGTGAACTTTTTATGACAGAAAATGCAAGCCCTCTATTGACCAGAGATGTTGAAGTAATTCAATGCTGTTTTGCTAATCACTGGCATTCTCCTTGAAGGCATCTTTTTTTGTGTCTGACTGGGGAGCAGTGCTGCTCTGTGTTGAGCCCACCTGGCCATGAGTCAGTTCAGCCTGCCTCCAAAGTAGTAGATGAATGTGAAAGGTTTTTTTTTTCTTTTTCCTGTGGATGCAGGCACAGCTTTACTGCTATTAGTTAGTGGTGTGTGTTTGTGGGGCAACTATCTTCCAGTGACTGCCAGACTAGAAACATCTGGAGTGTAAACTGTCTGATTCCTTATTTCATGGCTGTGGACTGTTCATGCAGCTTTGTGCTGTGAAAGATAGGAAACCAGGCTTAGCCAAGAGCGAGTTGCTTAGCAGATGCTTGCTGTCATACAAATTAACCACAGCTTTTGCATCTTGGAGTGCTGCCAGAGCACAGAACCAGCTATTGCATTAAATGTCTACCACCAGTCATGATCTAAACTGAAAGTGAGAAGATTAATCCCTCTTCTAGCATTACCTTAGCAGTTAGCGCTTTTTGTGGTGTTAAACGTGTTTTTCATCTTCAAACCCAAACCATGAAATGCAGCTCTGAGTTTCAGATAAATGGATGTACAGGAAGAAAGGAAAGGTCTTAATTTAGTGAGGGGGAAAGTATCATCCATGTATAGGAGGTATCTTGCTTTAAAGTGGAAAAAGAGGCTAATTTTTATTAGTGCTGCCTATCTGGTGCATAGCAATGAATACTTTCAGAACAATATTTAAAATAATTTTAGGCCTATATTATATATATATAATAGTATTATATTATAAACAAGAGTAGATACAATTGGTTTGAGCTATTAGTGGATTAAAAGCAATAGCATTTGATAAGCAGCATCTTTGACTTTACACAGCCCCAATCCCAACCAGGATTTGAAATTCGTAATTGTACTGATGTACTTTGACTAATGAAACACAGTACTTTTTCCTGCCTGAAAATATTCCCTTCTGAAGTTTTCCTGAGATGCAGAGTTCTTACTCAAGAAGGAAGCCACTTGAATGTGAAGTAAACAACTGAAATTTATGAAACTCATACTTTGGTAAGTTAGGATAGAAAGTGAGGATATAAAGTTGCTTTCAGTCACTGGTGTTCATTATGCGTCGGGGATTTGACACCAGAAAGATTTGACTGTTTTGAATTTGGCTGGTAACCTTGGCTGTTCATAGCCCTTGCTGCTGACTTCTGTTTGTTCTGTCTTCTGTAATCTTTCCTCTTAGCCAAGATCAGTATCATCAAAGATTTCATTTTTTGGAGTTACTTTATGAGGGCTAGATAAACTAAATCACAAAACCATTTATGTTTCTTTTAGACGTTTAGCTTTCCTGGTTGAGAAGCGAAGTAAGAAATTTGATCCTGGTTTCCAGAAGACAATGAAAGATCTGAAAAAAAAATTGTTTTTAGTGATTTCAGGATTTCACAGGGAAGGAGATATCAACATCTTGCTGTTAATTTTTAGCAGTTCTGCTATTGGTAGTAGGACTGACACATATTAGGATTCTTCTTAATCTTTACAGGGCTACTACAAGGGTTTCCTCTCACTTTCTTGCAGGATTTACTCTTTGGTGTGCAGTTACAAAGAGCCCTTTTTTTGTTCCTTTTTTTTTTTTTTTTAGCAGCAGCTACAGCAGTGACTTTCTGTTTCTCTTCTGCGAGGGGAATCTGACGTGCAAAGGTCATGTAGTAATGTGTACTTGCCTAGAAATAATGTGCTGAGTTTGTAACTGCTGGAGAAAATAATTTGGCATGGAGCTATTTCCGTGCACATCCCCAGCAGTGAGAACAATCAGGCGCCAGCTGAAGACAGTGACTGCCAAAAGCACATTTGGATGAGGTGGGTGTTTCTGGGTGGTACAGTCATGTGTTAACAAGTGGGACTGCATCACTAAAACAAATGTATTTTTGAGCCCCCAAGCTCCTTGTAGGGGTATGCCATCCTCAGGAGGAAAGGACACCAATAAAGCATCTGGCAGGGAGGAAAGGCAAAGAAATGAGTACAGCACAACGAGGTGTTTCTAACTGCTTGTTGTTTGCCAAAACCATCCACCTGAGCTGGATATTGTGTTCACAGCTGCTTCAGGAACAATTCTCTGAAAGCTGAAGTGGGAGTGGGTCAGCTGCTCCAAATCCAGTTCTCTGGGTGTTGGAAGAAATCTAAACTGATGGGTGGGCAGCAAACAGTAATGGGGAGGGCAGAGCAGGGATAGAGACCCAAGCTTTATGCAAACTCAGGAGGACATGTAAACCCTTTCCCTGAAATACACACACAGAGTCTTCTGGCGGAGGTGGGAAACCAGACACTTTTTTTTTTTTTTTTTCTCTTTGCTGAGACTGAACTCTCACAGGGCACAGAGCTTGCAAAATAATCTTAGCTCCAGTCCATAAAATTGTGCTCCTTCAACCTGGTGCTAAGGTCCAGTGGTGGAAGACTGTGTGCTTCATGGGGAGGGAAAGCAGCATCCTGTGGACATCTTAACATCTATCCATTTTGAAAGGGGAATTCTTGTATTTTTTTTCTGGATGTATCACATGCATGGGTAAATGCTAGAGATGAAATGATACTGTGTGGTGCTGTGTGGGGAAGTGTTTGGCACAGTGGGTTCTGTAAGGGAACAAGAGATGAGTCGCAGTCAGACACCAAGAAATGATGGTCCACAAGCTGCAAGTGCTTTTAATGGAATAACTTCCCACTTGTTTGGTCAGATTTCTTGTAGTGCCTCTCCCACCGCTGTGCTGAAGGGTGAGCAGATACAGCTCAGTGAAAATGGTACAAAAGAAACCACCCTGCATCTTGAGAAATGTTTAGCAGCTTAATTAGTTTCAGAATATAATACTGTTAACAGTGCATAACTGACAGATATTTTCTGTTTATCTACATATGGTTCCTTCTTTCAGCTTCACCCATTATTATTTAAATGAGTATTTTAAGTATCTTTCCTCCTGAAAAGCAGCCCCTATTTTTCCTTCCAATTTGATTTCACAAAATATTGTCAAACATCTTACTAGTAAGAGGGTAAACAATATAGTCTATACTCCAGCAGCCATAAAGGAAGTGGCAGGGGGAGAGGAATGGATTCCCCCAAGACAGCCAGGGTTACGAATCAGGAAATGTGGGAAACAGAGGTCTTCAGGAGTGAATGATTTTGTGAGATTTTCTGTGCTGCCTCCTGCTAATCTGCTAATCCTTTTGGAAAGCTAAAATTCATGTCTCTTTCTGGAGACAGTAGAGCACAGCTGATGCTGAGAGCAATTTTTTCTGTCAGCATAATGCAGCCAGTGCTGAGGTCATGGGGGCTGCAGAGGCTGTGCTCTGACTGCAATGGGAATAAAGCGTGCTGGCATGCACTGAGCATGAGCCAATTCCTCTCTGTCGCATCCCAGTACCTTCAAAATTTAGCTGTGCCACTGCTGTGCTACAGCTCCATGGTATGACAAGTGAGCTTTCCATTAGATTCCTGGCTGTGTTAAAATCAACAGCAAATGCACTGTTCCTGCTAATTCTGAATAGCATTTCATTTGGACCTTGATGTGAAAGCAGAATACAGTAAGTTGTAAGTGACAGAAACAAATTAGTTCGGTATCTCAAGTTTCAAACCTCGTCATCTTGCAGGAAACCCTTTTGACAACTGTTGTGTCAGCTGGTAGCCAGCAGGGAAAATACAAAAATTATTACAAACTCCAGAGTTTGTAATAATTGTTGGCAGTGTTGACTTTTTTGTCTAATATAAACCACTGAAAATCTCTTGGAAGAACAATTGCAAGGGCCAGTGACACCTTTCCCCAGCTAAAGGTGACCATGGTGCTGTCATTTCTCGGTTCCTTTGTGGTGTTCCTAGGCTGGTGGCCCAGGTACCAAACTGGAAAACCTTTGCAGGAGGTTGCTGCTGCTGACAGTGGGGTTTGTAATCCCTGTAAGGAGCTTCAAGTCCCTGTTCCTGTGAGGCAGCACTGAATGTCTGACAAAGAATTTGAATCTGGGCTCTTAGTGACACAGCCTGAATCTGTTTGTCCTGAAAAGTGCAAAACCTGGACTTTGGTGTGGCTCTGAACAGCTTCATGGTGTGGCATCTAGTGCATATCAGTCAGGATTGGCCAAGCTGCCATCTTTCAGGCCTTAGAAGGGATTTGTTCATTTGACTAACTAAATTAGGGTGGGCTGGAGTTCCTGTAATGCCTTTTTAACTCTGCTGGGAATGGGGATATGGATGGATGCTCTGGGAGAAGGAGGGGTTTAGAGGTGAGCTTCTCAGTGAGCATCCCACAGGATCCCCTGCCCAGGGTGCAGTGCATACTGAGGTCACTCCCTCTTCCCTTGCTGCAGAAGGTGCTCCACAGCCTTTTCCAGAGACCCATGCTGCCACTTGCTTTCTCACTTGCTTGGAAAGGGAGCACAGTCCTGGTGCTTAGGGCAGTTGAGAAGAGGCTCAGGGGCATCAGGCTTCTGAGGATGGAGGGCTGAACATGCTGAGCTGGGGCTGTCAGCCCCAGATCTTCAAACCTTACTAAGCCACCCTCTGTCAGTGGTGCTCAGCCCTGGTATGAGCTGTGGCTGGTTTGGTGCCGCAGGTCACAGGCTCTGTGCCTGGACAGGTGTGAGGACATGGAGAAAGGGGAGTCTCCTTGTCTCCTGCTTCTCTCCCTTCTAATATCTCCACAAGGAGAACCAGCTGCGCTTTATGAACCTTCCCTTTCCCACACAAGTGGTGCCTCAAAGCACCAGGCACTCCATGTACTCAGCTCACTGGAGGTGCCCCAGATGTTTGGCTGTTTCCCTTGGGGTTATGCTCACATCTGCCCTGGGTGTGCAATGGCAGAGGGCTCCCAACACTGGCTTGCTATGAAACTGGTAACTCATGAGAGCCCCATGCCTGCTGCTGAGATGCTGTGTAACACAGGGAAGTCACCTATGGGAAAAGGCAGGGCTGCAGCTTACTGACTTAGGATGATGGTAGATATGTTTAAAGCTACTACCCTTGGCTGTGAATGGCTTGGCTCTATGCTGCAGGCCTGTGCCAGACTGTTAAAATCATGTTGTCATTCCATGGTGTATTTTCTATCTTATATCAGAAGGGTTTAAAACTTGTGTGTGTTGTTTTACTTAACATTTCATTGATGACCGAGGGTTACTTTTAAAAAACTTTTGTTTCTTCATCTACTTCAAGTGCATATTTTCTTCATATTTAAGGTAATACCTTATGCTTCAAGCTAGGCAGCTGTGCAATCTCAACTGGATCAGAGCTACCTCTTTTTCTAGAGCAAAACCAATCCCAGATGATCCATCTCTTTAAAGCTTGGGCAATCAATGCTCCCAATATTACCTATACAAAAAAAGTCATTATAATGTAAATGCAGAGTCCTGGTGCTTTGCCTTAAATACAACAAATGCCATCTCAGTTATATAAATTTATACAGGTTAAAAAACAATGACTGTGTTCTTATATGAACAAAAGCTCTTAAAGGTATTGCCCACACCGTACAAGCTTCTGGAAGGCTTTCTTGAAATCTTCATTAAAGATTGTGTAGATTAAAGGGTTAATAAGGGAGTTTATATATCCCAGCCATGCTAGGAAATTAGACATGTCCTCTGAGATGTGACATGTTTCACAGGTATTAACAACTACTTCTTTTACAAAAAATGGGAGCCAGCAGATCACAAATGCCCCCAGGATCAAACCCAGTGTCGTTGCTGCCTTTCTCTCTCTCGTGCTGGAGATTCTCTGTTTTTTCCAGGATTTCTCGTGCTTGGATTCAGACCTGGGACTTCGTAGGGTGATGTTGATTTTATCAGAGCTCACCAGCGGATCTGAGGTTTTCTCTGTTGTGCTGGGCATTGAAGTTGATTTGGTGCTTCTTTCACCTGCATCCAAAAGGACTTGTCCATTCACGCCCTCCTCCCTCACGATCCGGCTGACACTTCTCCTGTGAAATGTCTTTGCTGCTTTGTAGATCTTGTAGTAAAGGATCAGGATCAAGGCCAGAGGGATGTAGAAGGCGCCAAATGTGGAGTAAATGGTGAAAACAATGTGGTCGTGTTTGATGATGCATTCGTCCTCCCTGCTGGTTGTCTGGTGCCTCCAAAACAAAGGTGGCATGGAGATAAAAATGGATATGATCCATACAACTGCTATCATGATGCCAGCGTGCTTAGGTGTCCTTTTCCGGGCATATTCCACGGCATCCGTGATCGCTCTGTACCGGTCCAGAGCAATGGCGGAGAGGTGCAAGATGGAACAAGTGCAGCACGTGATGTCCACGCTCAGCCAAATGTCACACACCACCTGCCCCATGATCCAGGTCTCCTTTACGATGTAGACAATGCTGAAGGGCATCACCAGGACTGCCACAAGGAAGTCAGTCACTGCAAGAGAGCAGATTAGATAGTTGGCGGGGTGGTGGAGCTTTCTTGTCACAATTATTGCAGTCATCACGAGAGAATTGATGGCCGTTGTCATTAGAGCCAGCACAGACAGGGTAATGGAAATGAGAATCTTGGATGTCACCCATTTGAAAGGTTCTTCTGATGTGCTGTTTTGTTCAGTTGCATTTATTAAATCCATGTTCCCTTTTAAAGATGATCTTTACCCGTAGCAGTTACCTGTTGGAAAAGTAAAAACATTCAGATGACACACCCTTGATTTTTGTCGTCTTAAAAGACTATGGGCCCTAAGCTTACAAGAAGTTCAGACTTAGCATTAGAAATGATTCTGGCTCCAAACTGCAGCCTAGTTTCTTGAGTGGCTAAAAATACTTACTTCCCTTACTTATTCTAAATGCTTTATAGAGGAGTCCTGAAACTGGTTAAATGTGAACAACCTCATCCTAAAGTAAGCACTAATACTTCTTTTTAGGCTCGTGCTGTCTGCTCCACTAAGCAATGTAATGACTGTTGAAAACAATAATGCAGCAGGCTTAATGCTTATTTTCCCCATATAAACTCGTTTTCCCCATCAATACGTGACTCATTCCTCATGTATTAGCTAAACATGGGATTTCTTAACTTGGACATAGCTTTGAAGAGAAAACAGATTGTGAAACATTGCCATATGCCCTGGAGTGACACCATACAAACAGGAGAAGAAAAAACGGTGTGACAAAAGTGTCATTTTACATCTTCCTCTTACACATCTCTAAAATGAAACATCTTAATATGTTTTAAAGCTTCAGATGGTTCACTTATTGGCTAAGTGAAATATTAGATGTACATTAGAGTCCTGAGAACATCTTTACTTTTCCTCAAGTTTTGCTGTTCTGTGGTTTCTGCCAGAGAAGACTGAAGAAGACTTGGGTGCTACTTGTTCTGCTAATGACTCTTTCTATGGAAATAGCCTAACTCCTCCTATGGCTTTGCAGGAAGAAAAATACAAAGAAATACTGATGAAATAAGTTCTTGGTTGTTCTGGGGATGTGCTCTTATCAAAAAGAGTTTCTGAGTACCCTGCAGAGTGCAGCTGAATTGGAGTTTCCAGCTTTTACTGTGAGTGACAAGCTCTGCTCTAAAGAGGATCAGGTTTCATCCTCTAGTGAGTGTTGACCTGCAATTTCTTGTGTAAGATCTACTTGATGAACACCTAAGTGGGGCCCATCTTTCACAGATTTTTGAGTGTATTGAGTGAGTTGCACTTGTTTTACATTGGATGCCACAAGTAGGGAAATACGTGAAATTAGTGAATATTTTTTCTTTCAGAAATTTGGTTTCATTAACAAAACTAAAGCTTTTTGATATTATGCTGGAGTGGCTGAAAAAGAATCTTGTTTACTGTTTATAACCTTGGACCCAACTCATTCACTTGGTTTGATATTTTAGTCCAGGCAGTGCTTAATATGCTACTGACTGCTCAAGAATGTTTTTAGCACTGACTGACCAACATTTAATTGAATGGAAGCACAAGGAAAGGAAATGTATTTTATGTGGTGATATTTGCACATGCTTAGCAGATAATTGTCCTGTACATGAGCTGATCACAACATGTGTGTACTTTCTGTGTTCCTTTCTCTGAACTTGAAATATACTTTACACATGTCAAAACAGATCTTTCATCATGTCAGTGTCACCTTAAAACCTTCTGAATACACACTAATTTCTATTTTGCAGATATTTTTGTCTATAGCTAGCTGCCTTCTAGGGAAGGAACAGACACATATGCTATTATCTGGTGAATGCTCAACCTCTGCTAAATAAATCTTCCTTTTAAAGCTTGTGCAAATACATAGGGAAAAAAAGATTGTTGGGAAAAAAACTAAGATATCTGTTGATATTCAGCAATTGATCATACTATGGTTAATCACTCATTATGGTTAATCACCTTATAAATTTCTAACCCTTTGGATATTAGTCCTTAATTGCAAGCAAGGAAAAAGCAATTTAGAGCTAATGAAAGCTGATTAATCGTTTTTGAAAGATTCTTCAGTTTGAGACTGTGGAGTAAGGAAGACACTATGGGTAGATTTGTAAAAGTGGTGTGTAGGAATAAGCAGTTTCCTTAGTGCTGCTGTGATTTGGATGCTCTTTATGAGAAGCACAGTGGCAGAAATGTGCACATTTCTGTGCAGTAATTATGCCTCTCTGTGTGGAGGCAGAGCCATGAGGGCTGTGCTTGTTAGGACTGCCAGTCACAAAATTTGGTGGCTTTCCTGGTGGGGATCCATTTCGAACTGGTGCAGCTTTACTGGGTGATCATTACTAAAAAGATTGTTTTATAAATATGTGGAGGTGAAGCATTTGGCAGTATTTAAGGACTGCTGCTTCTTTCTTTTTTGATAATGGCCAGAAGTGACCTTATTCTGGTTTTTTTTTTTTTTTTTTTCTTAAGTGGAACTCAATTCAGTCAGTTGCAATGGCTGGCTTCTGTCCTCAGCAAGCAACCAACCCACTTTTAGGAGTATGAAGGATGATCCTGTAGACAGTGTACTGGATTAGGATGCAGGAGAGGTGACCTCTGCCCCTCTGCTTAAGCCTTTCCTTGTCAATTTTTGAGCAAATTCATTACAGTGCTTCTGATAATTCTTTGTAAAACAAGAGGAATTCCCTGGAACCTTAGTTTGTTTATTTTTATTGCTTTCTCTTAGTAGCATGATTTATCTCTTGTAGAATGGGTTTAGCAGTGACTATTTCAAGCATGCAGCTATTTTCAGAATTACTACAGTCCAGATGTTTGTAAGGCTACTTTTGTGGAGTTGGCAGCTCAGTGCCCCTCTTTTAGAATCTATCAGCTTATCACTGATAACTCAAATTCCATGGCACCTGCTCTTGCTGCAGATGGAAGTGTTGTTTTTTATTATCTTTTCAATAGTCAGCTGTTGTTCCAAAACGCTGGAAAGACTTGAAATTTTGATTGCATTGCATTGTCCTGAATTTAAGACTGGTGAAAATGGTGTCTTGTACTTTTTATTATTATTTATGATTGTTGAACAAGAGCTCTGTAAACCAAGGAAGCTGCTGTTCACCTAAGATAGCATGCCTCTTATCTTGGACACAGTAATATTATTATTTTGGAGGAATTAGCCACTTCTACAAATCTTTTTTCCTTCCCTTCCAGATCTGGCATATTAAGGTGACCTGCATGTAAATACTTCCTTTTCTGTAGACAGACACATATATCATCTTACTGATCATGTTTAGAAGGCATGGGTGAAAATGTCTGTGCAGCCTTATCATAAAAGTAAGCATTGAGTTTGTCTAGTGACCACTCAAGAAAAATGGATGTTGCAGGTGTTTCAGCTTTTCTTGAGCATGTGTGTGTGTTATTAAGCACATAACCCACCATTGTGACTAAGATTTACAAAATAACAATGTAATTGATCTTGTTTAACAGCCTTAGTCTGCCTTTCCAGGTTTGGAAAACAGCACTACTCTGCCTTTGAAAACATGAAAAATAATTAATGCCTAATGCTGGAGAAACCTGACTGGGAATACCTTTGAGAAAGGCATCATCGGTCTTCTGTTTGGGGTTCTGAATGTAGATTGAGGTGCTAGAAATGTACAGCTCTTGATTTTTGGGCCTTTTTCTGTTTTCTTTTTCTTTTTCTGTTTTCTCTTTTTCTGTTTTCTTTTTCTTTTTCTGTTTTCTTTTTCTTTTTCTGTTTTCTTTTTCTTTTTCTGTTTTCTTTTTCTTTTTCTGTTTTCTTTTTCTTTTTCTGTTTTCTCTTTTTCTGTTTTCTTTTTCTGTTTTCGTTTTCTTTTTCTGTTTTCGTTTTCTTTTTCTGTTTTCGTTTTCTTTTTCTGTTTTCGTTTTCTTTTTCTGTTTTCGTTTTCTTTTTCTGTTTTCGTTTCTTTTTCTGTTTCGTTTTCTTTTTCTGTTTTCGTTTTCTTTTTCTGTTTTCGTTTTCTTTTTCTGTTTTCGTTTTCTTTTTCTGTTTTCGTTTTCTTTTTCTGTTTTCTTTTTCTTTTCTGTTTTCGTTTTCTTTTTCTGTTTTCTTTTTCTGTTTCTTTTCTGTTTCTTTTTCTGTTTTCTGTTTTTTTTTTTTTAATATATATATTGCTTTTAGCATTGGTGGGGAGAAAAACTTGCTGATCAGTGTTTAAGTACTGCTTTTGAATACAGGTTTTCTGAAGGTACTGAGAAGGGTGGGAGAAGGTGTTTGCTTTTTTTCTGTGTGGGTTCATTAGCAAAATGTGTCTTAATTAAAAAACAGTAACAGTAATCAGACAGCAAAATAAGCCAGGGATTGAATTTAGGGCATTTAAACTGCTACAGGCAGCAATAGCAGCCTTTGTGCTTTAAGTAATCACAAAATTGTGCCAGGGCAGAGAAAGCTCCTACTTTTCCACCTTCCACCAGGCTTCAGGCAGCTTTGAAATGGAACACTTCACTTGCCAGCAGGTGTCTCTTGCTCTGTTGGACACTCTGACCTGCAAGCCAATTGGATCTAAAAATTTTTATGGGGCTTTATAAAATTGTACAAATCCCTCCTAATGTGACTTCCTAATGTGTGTCTTTAGATACTGACCAAGTGATGTACTAAAGACAATTAGCTTCATCCATCATATTAAGTATGAGTAGAGGGAAATATTGCTGCTTTGGATTAAAAAAATCCCATTTAAGAAAGAGGAGCTTCTACTTGGATCTGGTAGGGGATGTGTATTTTGATCTTGAACTCCCATGTCCCAACAGAGAAGGAAGGGTAGAGGGACACTTTCACCTGATTCGTGGTGTTCTTAAATTCTTTCCTGCCAATAACTCTTCCTAAGGCTCCTAAAGGCACAGTGCATCCCTGGGACAAGGTTTGTAAGGGAAGTTCCTTGCCAGCTGAAGGCTGCTGCAGCAAGCCTGCCTTTCCTGGAATGCAAAGTAGATGTCTGTCAGGAGATTGAAGTGCGAAGCAGAAATTACAAGGTTGCCAACTCTCCTTACCCAGTCTGCATTTCTTCATGCTTAAAACCTTATTTTTTCTTTTTTCCCTCCCATATCTGCCAGTTAACTCAGAGGTAGAATTATTTCCAGTTCTTAATCTGTCAGCAAATATTTGTATATGCATGTTAAAGTAATGCTTAAGATTCCCTGTTTGGGTGATGCTATCCAGTCCATGGGACTGAGCACAGTTTGGACCTGAAATGTATTGGCAGCTGGAGGAATATCTTAAAAGCTGTTTAGTTATTGTTGTATGAGTCTCCACAAACTGGAGTTATTTATAAATTCCACTTGTAAAAGGTCACAACAGACCTGGAAACACAGACAACAAATAACTGCAAAATTACAGATAAATCAATTGAACTAATATCAACTAAAGATAATGTGGAGTTCTGTCTCCCAAGCACGCCTCAGGAGAAGCATAGGCAAATAAATAGGCTTAGCAGCATGCTCTGAATAGCAACATAACACAGGAAGGAAACAAATCTGCATCCTGGAGAATAGGTATCTCCATGTCTGAGCACAGGTGCTCTGATTTCTTACAGAATGGCAAAGGAAAGTACCTTTCTATGCCTTGAACCTGGGTTTGGTGCTTTTCTTAGTTGTGTAACAGTCTTAAAAATCCTTTGGTTGGCAAAATGATGTGCTGCAGTGTGCTTTGTGTCAGGCACAACAAAGATTATGCTTGCTTTAGATTTTCTGGATGTTTCTTTAAATTTGTTCTGCCAGCAGAAATAATCCCAAATGGCTAAAATGACAAAGTCTGATAGACTTAGCCCTGAAAATTACCACCCCAAATGTCTACTTTGTCATGTTATTGCAACAGAGATAGGTAGTGCTTCCACTGAAGCAGCTGAAATGCCAAGTCTGAAGCCTTCCTTTAGCTGCTAGGGAAGGGGAATTTGCCCTCTGCCACTGGATGCTGACAGGAGAGATGCAAGCACCAACTCCAGCAGGACAGGAATGAAGACAGTGCTCTCTGGTAGAAGGGAAGCACTGGAATAGCTCTGTCCTCATCTCCTTGGTGTAATTAACTTACCTTCATATTTCCCACTGTGATTCCCTTGCCAGGTTCTCTGCTTGTGTGTCTAGGACTGCAGTGTAGTCCCAGACTGCCTGTCAAGCCTGCCTGGAGGATCCTCCCCTGCTTGTTGTCATCTTATCTGTAGCAACCACTGCATCTGCTTATGTGGAGGAATGTGATGTTCAGAGGGTAATTATGCATTCCTTGCTGCTGCTAACGTTGAAGTTAAGGGTTTGGCTTTCTGTCTCCTTTTGGAAAATTAGTCACTTGCCTGTGTTTGCTCTTTATTTCATGTCCCTCTGCCATCTGTTTTAATCTAGCTGAGGGGTGTGGGGGGGGAGGGAAGGAGGAGCAGCAAGAACACAGGATGATGGACTTGCTTATATAACACGAGTCCCAAATCCAGCTTCAGTTACTTGGGTGGTCACAGAATGAACCTGTTATGATTTGATCATATTTGGCTGGAGAAAGAGAAGATTTCATTCCTCTATTCATAGTTCTCCAGAGGATATGACAGTGATTTGTTTCTTTGTTAGGTGAAGGGATTTGGTTTCCTCCCTCATTTGAGGCTGATCTGAGTCCCTAGGCCAGATCTCCCAGAATAAAGGCCTGGCTAGTTGTCTGTTGTGTTGTGTATGTTGTGGAAGAGCCCCAGAAATCAGGTCCTGGACAGTAGTTCCCATGGGAGCTGCTTCCTGCCATCTCTGCTGCTGCTAATGCTCAAAGCTCTTTAAATAAATAACTATATGTGACTATAACTATAAATAACTATAGGGTGGTGTTTGAGCACCCCAGCCCCCAGTGTGACCTCCACACTGAGCAGAATGGCACGACCATGATGATAAAGACAAAATCTCATGTAACCCTGTGGCCACCACCCTGTCCTTAGAGGCACATACGCTCTTGGACTTGGGGTTGGGATCTGAACTTGAACCCTCCTTAACATAAGTGGGCCACTCACTTCCATCCCCACTCTTTGGCATTCATCCTTTGTTTAGTCTGGATCTAACATGCCTGAAATGTTCCATTCAACCAAAAATTTTCTGTATTAAGAAAAAGTTTAAAATTTTTACTTTAGTCCTAGTGAAGAAAAAGCAAGGTTCCTGTTTGTTTTTACTTGAAGTTTTTTTTTTTTTCTTGATTGGTAGTGAATCAAAGAAGTGACTAATCACCCATTTTTTACCTAAATTGTACAACTAGATTCTTCCTAGGCAGGAGTGGCTTGTTTTCATTGCTATCAACTAAATTTGTACAGGGGGTTGAAAATGCAGAATGGTTTCCTTGTGTTCCAAAAAACCTGCCTTTTCAGGTAGGGGCTTGAAACCTGTAGGAATTACAAGGCAATGCTGGAGCAAGGAGGTTGAGAGGCAGTTTTAGTTTGCTTGAACAGTCATAAAATGCAGCCTTGTTTCTCCCACTTCCTACTCATCCTTATGCTTTGAGGCCATGTGTTCTTTGACAGCCCTCTGAAAACACTTGTGTGTGCAGCTGCAAGTCCCAAACCTCCTTCACTGACAGACCTCCCTCTGAAACTCTATTGCAAGAAGGAAGTTCAGTAACAAAACAATCAATATTTTCAAATGTATGCCTGGAGAAGATCTCTATTTCAATCTATAGCATAACAAAATATAATTTTCAGACTATACCCTGGTCCAACAGTTGGGGAATTATTTTTCTGCTCTGTGATCACCAGGACAGCTTTGAGGGAGAATTGGTCTCAGAAGAGTTTGCTGGAAGAGGAGTGAAGACGACAAGTCCCTGTGCTCCTCATCTGCAGCAGGATTCTGTGTGACACAAGAACAAGTCTGTGGCTGAGCACTTACAGTTAGGAGAGATGGCAAAATTCACTTAATCTTTAATCTCATCTCATCTCTGACTAGTTTTTGGAGACTGATGGTATTTTAGATAGTATTCGTCTTACTGCATATTTCCCAGTGTCTTTTACTGTACTTCTTCTCACTGTGTCATTTGTCTTTGTTCTAGTCCTCATCTGATCATCTTGGAGACTGAAGGTCATTTCCCCTTGATCTTATTATCCATATGGCATGGTATAATCCTATCTGATGCAAACTCTGCATTGGATTTGCCCTAAACAGCACTTCTCTAACATTTCCTTTATCAGGACTAACTGAGACAATTCAGGCTATTTCCCCTAAATGATGTGCATGTAGTCCTGGCTAAGAAGTACTTAAAGCAAAACAAACAAAACAGTCCTTTAAGCTGATGATTTTGGAATAGGGAGGGATATTAAGAGCACCAACCTTTTATAGGAAGCAGAATTCAAGATTTTTATTTTTGTCCTGTCTCCAAGGGAAAGACAGGGAGGAAAGCTGCCAGAAAAGCTGGAAGAATTTGTGGAAAGCTTTCTCAAAGTGATGCATCCATGGCACAGGATTCTGTTGTGGAGAAATGTTTGGTTTTTTCTTTCAGACAATGCTTTTCTGCCAGAAGATGATAGGCTGCCTTGCCTTGATCACTTCTACTCACCTTGATGACTTGTACACTTAGGTCAGGGCTGTCATTCTAAAATTCAGATTCTTTGCCCTCAAACTTAGATCTATGCTAACCAGGACATGATTTTTGATATATTCTGCATGGGGTGCCACAGTGCTGGTGATACAATACAGAGAACTGTTCTTGTACCTGCTTTCTCCTGCATGGAGACAGAGCATTAATGTGGGCAGGTAACTGATCAGACTTTCCATGAGCATCACAGGATAACCAGAAAGTCCTCATTTGCTTCTTTCATGTGCTTTTCCTGTTGTGTGGAGTTTTTGTTGTTGGGGGTTTTTTCTGTTTGTTTGGTTTTAATTATATTTTTTTAGGGATTTAAATCCTAGCATCGACACAACTGAATATTTTAGCCAGAAGAATTATGCTCACGCAGTGGATTGGCATAAATGCTAATGGCAGAAACCCCATTGGTTCCAGGGCTGTTTAAACCATCTGTGTCTTGAGATCTGGGATTCAGCTATGCTGGCAAAACTTCTCTAGTGCAGATTGGGCTTTAGCTTTCCTCCTTTTCACATTTTCCAACTACTCTGTAGCTCTTAAGCATGCCTTTCTCTTTGCTTCAGTTTCTTACTGCACTGCAATGTGATTCTCTTTAAAAGCTCCTGTGTTAGGTAGAATGAGTCCCAGGACAGCCTGCATGGAATCAAGTGTGTGGTGAGGAGAGCTGGAGAGATAGGGGAGAGTACATCATGTGCAAGAGTTGTGAGGAGCACTTTAGGAAGTGGAATGGCTGGGAAGGAGGGCTGCTGGAGTAACCCCTGCTTAGTGTTGGCATGTGTCTGTATTCCACACTGGGGCTGAACTGCATGGAAATGATACAAATACAGAGCTAAGATGCATCAAACAGCACTTCCACACAGTGCTGTGGAGGTCACTGTTTGGGATTTCTGAGATTTCTGGCAGGTTTCCTTGGCTCAGTGTGTGTCTGCAGCAGCAAGGATGAGAGGAAGGCAAACTGGAGCAGCTGCCCCAAGCCCAGACTGGCAGCTGGTCTGGAAATGACTTGTGTGTGGTCAGAACTGGGAGCCCAGCAAAATCTCCCAAGATCCTATTTTGGCAGAGAATGACTGTCTCTGCGGTCAGCTGCCATCAAACTTGCTGAAGAATTTCTGGAAACATTCAGCCTTGGGTGTATTTTTAGGGGTACAACACTTTCCAGAAAGCTTGTAGCAGCAGGACAGTGTCAAAAGTGTCCAAACACAGAAACAAGGATTTATCTTCCTTAGGAAGCTCCCTGGATGCGCCAGGTCTCTTGTAGTAGATGCTGTGAATACTAAATCAGCTCTTAAGCTCTCTAAAGCTTTGTGAACTCATTTTCATTTCTGATAGGAAAATAACAGACTGTCACACACAACTTTTTTCCTTTGCATAATTCAGATGTAGTTGTGACACTTGACACACAGCACAGATGACTGTGAATGGCTCCTTAAAATTTAAACAGATGATTCAGAATTAATTATGAAAACTAACCTTATAGTTGTCCCAGGAATTCAATACAGATAATCATTGTCTAAGAAGATCACCCAGCTCCAGTTGAACCCCAAAATTTCTCATTGATAAAGCAGCTAAAGAATCTTGAATGATAGACTAAGGAAGTATTTAAAAGTTTTTGGTTTTCCTGTTGTTGATACTTTTTTTTTCCTTTGAGAATCTATTGATGTTGGCTTTCTAAGATCTTTAAAACACAACATCGTGACTATGAAAGCCTCAGCACTGTACAGAAGTTTAGGTACAACTTTGTCCTAGGGGTTCTTGTAGGCAGCACTTTAGCTCTTCGTTTCCTGAGTTAAAAAAAAACTATGCAGTTTCAAAAGAGGGTTGTGCAAATCTAAGATTTAGATTGTAATCATAGCATGAAGAGGAAATAATTCTAGCAGCTGACTTCTCCTTAAGAAAAGTTCTCCTTAAGTTGTATTCTGAGAAAATGAAATTTGTGGTTTTATATGATAAGAATGTTTCTTTGAAAACCTGGTGCACTTTTGCAATGTATTTCAGTGTATGTCACAACGACTGTTAAAAAAACCTGTTTGACTGTACTTGCACATGATAAAATGAAATATTAGTCTGGTTGTGAAAAGAAGCAATAAACAGGCTGGGTCTAATTGCCCAAATCCACAGAAGGCACATCAGTGCCCTGAACTGCTGCAGGAGAGCTCAGAAAACCTCCCATTGATTCTCAGCAATTGCAGGCTTTCTGTGGCCCCTGTTGTTTCTGAGAGAGATCAAGATTGTAAGATGTGCTTTCACATAATGACATGGTAAAAAGCAAGAGTAAAGGACAGAGCCAAATGGTTAAAGTGCTGATCTTCAGAGACTGGAAGAGGCCTGGAGAAGTCAAAAGTGAGTCCTTGCTTCAGCATGATCTGGCTTGTTTGTTATGTATGGAAACAACAACATCATGCTTAGCACTGCTGGAAATGCCGAATTCCTTTCCCTGGGTTGCTTACAGCCCAACTGTCATATTGGGAAGCTGGAGGATTTCCCTAAGGACTAGAGCATGAAAAACTATTTTTCTACTAGGAGATTGGAAAAGACCAAATTATAACTTCAAAGCTGTCTGCTCAAAAATGCTTTTTCAATTTTAACCTCTGAAGCTACTGAAATTTCTGGAAAAAGGCTTTTAACATTTTAACATCAATGTACTGTTGATAAGCAATGAGACCTCTAGGACAGGTTCTGACATTGTTTGCCCTTGTGTAGGTACACATGTGTATATTGCATTATATTTTTCCCCATCATTTCTGTGTTTTCTCTTTTAAGAAGTCATCATTGAAAACTACATTTCCTTAGTGTTCAAAATGCTTCTTTGCTCTTTGAAGCTGAAGAACGTTATAATGTTTACTCTTCTGGAAAGGAGCAATGAACAGATTCAGGCAAGTGCCCACTTCTGTAGAATACCTTGGGGTTTTTTTCCTCATTTCAAGTTTTCCCATTTTCAGCCACTAAATGCTGACATTACATTCTGTGTTTCTTTTTCCTCTTTGTTTCTTTATTTACAATCTTTTGGATGTGATTAGTTCATATATACCAATTATACCCCTCCTAGTCCCAAGGGTTAGAGGCTTTCTTAAAAGGACACAGGGGGTTATCTGTGCATAAATCAGGAGGATGTTCTCTCTAATCAGTTGACCTGAGTATCTAAGGCTTCAGGTAAGACTGAAGAGAAGTAGTCAGATCACCAGCTGTTGGAACAGGAGAAATGGATGTGGTTGTGCCAGCATCTGAAGAAACTATGTGTATTTTTACATGGAAGCTCCATCTGTTTGTAGTTGCCTAGCTCTGGGATTTGAGGTTGAAAATTCCAACACCATTAGCTGCAGTTCCTGGCTCTGCTGTTTCTTGACCTCTACTGCAAGGTTATTATCCTTTCTGAAAATTCAAATGGATTGTTTTAGACCTAGGCAAGTAGTCACAGTATTTTCTACCTGCAAAGAGTTTGAGTTTCTTTGTTCTCTCTGTTTCTGATAATGCTTCCTAATGAAAAAAAATCATTAGGCAATAATTTAGGCCATGCAGCAAACTTTATCTAAAATCTTAGAATCGGTCATGTGGGAAATAACATTATATTATACACTTACACTCTTTCTTTTGATTACTGCAGTATGACCTGGTTTGACCATAATATTGACTGTCAGTATTCACTACATAATAGGCAGCACTGCATGGAAGAAAACTGCAAAGATATAACCATTCATTTATCAACTATTCTAAGTCCAAATTCAATTTTTAATTTTGAAAAAAACTCCTATAACAAACAGAATAGGAGCTTTCAGAAAATTTGTAGTTTGAAGTTGTGTTGTTCAAGGTAAAAATGCAGTTCACTGAAGTCCTTGCTTCCCTGTTATTTTCAGCTAGTAGTGGAAAAAATGCTGCAGACCTTTAAATACCATGAAAGTTTTTCTTATCTCAGTTGGAGATAAGATATTTTGTGAAAAGTAGGTGCAGAAGAGCACTGAAGAAAGAAGCAACCCCCCCGCCCCGGCCTAAAAAAAAACCCAGAAAAATAGAAAACAACCACAACAAACCAACCCCCAAAAATAAAATTTGACTATGTCTTATAATCATCAAATACGGCAGAGGATCATTAGATTAACCTTTTGTTATGATGAAAAGCATTGCTGTAAGATGTTTTTCAGCTGTATTTAATGGGATCAGTAGGTTTATGCTCCTTATTACATTGAAACGGATAAAGATTTTAATTTAGATAAATGGGTACCTGACATGGTCTGTTATTGTGGGTTCTCTTTTTTATATAACTGCTGCTTTTATGTTGGCTTCTGACTTCTGGGATGATTAACAGATAATTACTTTTCCTGTAGTGAGCAGTGCTGAATTTGGGTGGCAAGAAAGAATTATGTTCTTTGTGTGGATGTTGCAGCAGGAATGGTGTAGCCAGTGTCCATGGGGGTAATCCTGAATAAAAGCAGCTGCATCTGCCCAACTTGGCTGCCCTTTTTGGTTTGCCTCTGCCCGATTTAGAGAGCTGTGTCAAAATGTGCCTCTTCAGGCCTGAGAAACAGATGAATCAGTTTAAATGCTAGAGGTTGTTATTCAGTTGGGAGAAGTTATCGGTGCCGAACCTGTTTTGGAAAGGACATTGTTGGATGTCAGAGCGGGACAATACAAAACAAATCAAGCAACTGTGCTGGCCCCTTCTTGCCTCTCTGAACTGATTTCTCTCTTCTCTACCAGGGCACCTCTTTGCCACCTTGGCATCCATCCTGCACGCCCAGGATCCCATGTGCCCTGCAGTGTTCAGCAGCTGGTGCCAAGCAGGGTGGTGGGTTCCCTGCTGTTGCTTTGTGACTGCTAGGAAATCGTGCTTCATGATGTACTAAGAGAGCTTGGTGAGTGAATGACTTCAGTATGTAAAATGGACAATCCAGGACTTGTGTTTCATAAATGTATTAACACTGTCACCTCTGCACATAGTCCTGCAATGGAAGGATTAAATTAAGGTGTAAAATGCATTTAGGCTAGAAAGTATCCAGCTCAAATAATCTGTTACAATTTCCAGCTGTTCTTCCTTCCATCTGAGTGCAGGATACTTTAATCACATCTCTTTAGTTTCATCCAAGGTTACTTGGATGCTGTGGTGTGGAGTGCCAGTGATGACCCCCAGAAAGTTGTGCTGCAGGGTCACTCAAAAATAACAATGCTCAGTATCTACAGGTGTCAGCATGGTCAAATGGTTGCACATTGCTCAAGGTAAGCTTTTTAAAAACAAGTGATGATGAGAAGTTTGGATCTCTGAAAGAGTGAATGGCTGAAGCCTCAGGGAGCTGCTATCAGCAGTGCTGTGTTCAGGGGCGCAGCAGGTTTTCCTTTCTTCTCTCATCCCCTCCTGTTTGCATAATGAAATGCAGCAAAAAGGGGGTTTGCTCATCAGATGCTTGAACACAAGGCAATTATTTATCTGTCCTTTTCCTCCAGTAATTCCTTTACAGCTGGAAAAAATAAAAGCATTCCAACCTGGGCTCCTTGCCCTGTGTCGCTGACAGTCTCATACACGTTTTTCCTACGTTCGGCTGAACAATTGCCAGATCAAGGCTTAGGGTCTGTAAGCCTTAACAGGTTTTAAGATAAGAACAGTTTGATTGTTACTTAATAATGTATTTTTTTAGCCTAATATGATTAAAAATCTGTTACTGCCATGATAGTTGCTACAGAATACCCAGAAGGAGGATATTGAACTGTCTTCGAATTACAAGAAGTAGGTGTCATTGTGGCTCTTTTGCTCACATGTAAGAGTAGGTGCTTTTGTAGGGAAGAGGTGCTTTTGACCTTTTTTTCAACTGCTGGGAGTGTGCTTTCTTGAGTATTTGTGTGGGTGGGAAGTATGCCTGAGAAGGAAGCTGGGCTGCGTCAGTGACAGCATTGTGCTAACAGAAGTCTGCAGAATAATTGCTGAGACATCCGTTTAGGAAATTGGTGGCAGGGGGCTCTTCATTTGCTTGACTCTGTGGCACAACAAAGTTATTTTCCAGTCTGGAGCTGAAGGAAGTATTTGGATTTTTGACTGCCACTGTATGAGAGATTCATAAGAACAATAATAATCACAGCAGTTACTTCAGGCTTCTTCTTCTCCATGTGTTGGCTGCATTGCAGGTTGCTAATAAAAGTGGTGTTATAGATTGCAGTGGCTTATATATGGGAATAGGTCTTTTTATATTCTCAGTTCACCATGGATGATGTTTACTGCATTTGCACTTTTAAAAGCAGTTACGTAACATCAGCAAAAGGTGTGTCAGAGGAAAGGCAATTGACTTTGAAAAGTTTTCATAAGCTGTGTTATTAATTATTTATCTGTGTGGTCTCAGAGCAGGTAGTCTGAAAAGTAACTGCCTTTAAGAATGTCACAAAGACTGCCTGGAACTGCTGGGAGAGCACTATTTGGACCATTTATCTATCAAAACAAGAGACTGATGAGCACAGAAACTTTCTTCTGACAAGAGTAAAAATGTCAATCTGAGCAGTTCTTGCCGTTTCAAGCCTTTGCTTTTCATTTAAAATTCTACTGCCGTTTGATCAGAACAATAAAGTCTTGCTCAAATTCTGTGTCCTGTTCAATCAGGAGATTTTTTTATTCCTCTGTGCATGTTACAGATTCTAGAGAACTAACAATTCATTTGGTAGGGAGTGAGGAGTCCACATCCTCCTTCTGGACATGGTTTTTTGTGGTTAGAAATTATATTATATTGGCTATAAAGAAGCTTTTAGTGCTAATGCCATAGTCATATATAGGGGAGTTTTTGAAAAGACAACAACCATACTGCCTATATTTATTGACTTTTGGCTAAAGTCATAGATTCAGCTGCTTGCTTTTTCTGAAGCTCTGTTTATGACCAGAGAAAAGCTCTAAGATATCCTGTTTTCCATGAAACTGGATAAAAAACCTCATGCATCAATTTCTTGAGAAGCTCTTTTAACATTTAGGTGACTTTCTGTATACCTTTAAAGAACATTTCATCTTGCATTGATATTTAACTCAAATGAGTCTCAACCTATAGGAAATACTACTGCTAAGTATCTAAAATTGAAGTGATTTAGAGGAATTAAATGCAGTTAAATAGTATTTTCCTATTCTGCTATATTGCAAACAGTATGTCAGGGACTGTATTTGTTTAATTGCATTTTTGTATTTTGTATTTAATGGTACATCTGTTCCTCTAGGCTCTACTGCAATTTTCCTACTTGTACATAAGGAGTTAATGAAATAAACCTTCTCTATCAAGGAGATGTAATCCTTCCTCCAGCTCATAGAATTATGATAATAATAATGATTGGCAATAGAATATTCACATACATATAAATTTAATTACCCATTTTTTGTCTTTGGACATCTGGATTGCCAACAAAACAGGGCACTTAAATTGGTTTTTCGGTTTCTTTGTCTTAATAATCACTCAGATGTTTGATAATATTAGCAGTAGAATGTCTATGAGTAGGGAGAGAAGTTGAATATTTCCTGGCTCCCCTTTTCCTTCCTCATCTACTAGAAACACAGACACTGGTGAAGTTAAAGACAAGATTTTTACCTTTTTGCATTAGCTGCAAAGAAATGTAAAAAATGGGTGACTTAATGCCCCAGGAGGGGTTGAATAAGTACTTTCCTTTTGCTCTAGTGGCAAAAATGTCTTGAAGTAAAGCTGAGCTCGGTCCCCTGTTTCATAGAGCTTTTAGAATATTTTTCCGTGCAATTTGACTGAATGCTCCCATTTGGCTGCCTTTCCCATTCCATACCCCTTGGCAGCAGCAAGTTGGTCACATTTCCCTTGCAATCTCTGCACAGTCTGCAAGCAGTCTGAGCCATGAGCACTGTCCATTAGTTCTGCAGCAGAGAACCCAGCAGCAAATCCTTCCTGATGCATCTCCTGGGGAGCAGATTTGCTTCTTGGGTCCACTGCTTCTGATCCATCAGGTAGAAATCCAGCCTAAGCACACTGAAAGGTTACAGAGGACTTTGTGAGCTCTTGCTTGAACTTCATGGGGTGATTTATTAAGCCTGGAGAGCCATTTGGAAATGTAATGAGTGTCTAGGATGCTGAAAAGCTGTCTGAGACCCAGAGCCTACCATTAAGGATGACATACTAGTTTCAGCAGCATTTGCATTTATAAGGTTTTTTTACCTTGAAGCAATTATGGTTTCACCCAGCTGTGGTAGTGTAGGAAGGTTTTTGAAGGTGCAAGCTGGAGTCCAGGGTGCAAGCACTTTGCACCAGTCCTTGGGAGCCTTGTTGTGTGCACAGGGTGAGCTGAAATCAAATGCTGATTGATCCTGTTAATTGATCCATCACAATCCCCCTGCCAAAAGGTGCTTTCTTCCAGAAGAAGCTATCCAAGTGCCTTAAACATCTAAAGCAGGGATTCAGACATGGCAAATCAACATGCTCACCATGACTTGCATAAGGATGCAGTAATTTTCTTAGTTGCTAGTGAACAAGAGAGCTGACTATAAATAACTTAAAGACAATTTAGCTGGTCAGCAGCTGAAAACTTCTCTCCAAGTAAAGCCAAAATTCTTTGACCGAGTACTTCTTGGTGTGCTTCAGCATAACAAGACAGAAGGAGGCTCTTGGGTTTTCTTCTAGCCGAGGCAGAGCTACAGGTGGAAGATCCTTTACATAAAAAGGTGTAGCTCAAGGATGTATCCATAAAAGACAATTTTTGTAGTATTTCTTTCTAAGTCTTATATTCTCTGGTAAGAAATTTTTTCTTTTCCAGAAACAAGAGTATGGCTGAAAATAACTCTGCCGTAATACCAAATGTGCTTCAAAGGGCAACAGTCTCCTCCTTTTCAAATTAACTTGTTACTTAACTTTAAAGTTGATCCCTTTTGCATTTCACATGGCTGAAGTTAAACTGTGGCACATATTTGATTCCACAGCTGTTGGCAAGAGCTATTGTTTGGAAGCAGTGGGACCAGAAAAGACACTTTTCTGCCAATGATGGCAGATGGCCCAGCTCCAGATGAGGCATCATCAGTGTTGTTCCTAGGGTAGATTATCCTTGCCATAAAGGGGTTGGGCATTATCCTTAGTGTGCTTGGCACCTCAAGAAGCAAAGCAAGCAGCAAAGCTCAGGAAGGAAAGTTGGAGTAATCTGTGTAGTTGGTAAGCTGTCTTCAAGCATATTTTCAACTTCCTCTCTTAGGCTGAGCTTTTCCTCCATGCCTTCCACTGAGTGATCTTGTGTTTCTTAGCAGAAGCTACATGAAGGATTAAAAGTAATAGCATATTTTTTTCTGTTGGAGAAAGGTATCCCTAGGCCTAAGCTTTTGGTAGTGGAGAAAGATCCATAGCTGATGTTTATTCTGACACTGTGGTACCTTGCTTGAGTGTATGGACAAAATAAAACCTGTCTGTGTCTGTCTTTGCACAGAAAGAAAGGGAACTGGGGACTGGGAAAGTGAGATAGCTCCCAAAGTGACCTCTCTGTTCCCTCTGGGAAACTGCCATTTATAATCTGGAAAGGAATGATCTTAGCAGCCACCCCTATTATAAATCCCAAAGGGACAAGCTTCAGGGAGCACCCTGTCTCCTTGTCAGTGCTGGTCAAAAGGATGAAATGCAGTCACTCAGGAGGTGTGTGGGAGTGACAGCTGCCTCATGCACCTCTAGCATGGCTGGAGGTGGTGTTTGTCTTCCCATTGCTCTTTCATCTGTGAACTGCAGCTTGAAAACCCCATGAGGAAGCTCAGAGAAGCTTTTCTCCCAGGAGGGCCTTCTGCTGTGTTCAAAATTTAAAAAGTACCGTGCTGGAGCATTAGAGAGCAAGCTGGAAGTAAATTATGACAAATCAATTAGCTACAAGTGCTATTTAGAGAGTGTTTTGGATTGAAATAGGCACCTAAGAGCGTGAAGTATTCTGTCAAATCCTTGAACATGAGGGTGAAAAATGGAGGAAGTCCATTTTAGTACACATGTTCAGCCACATTAATTAGAGCAAACTGATGATTTTCTTCTGCTGGGAAATGTTGAGTCTGTACTCTCAAAAGAAAATCAGCTCTTTAGAGGGAAAACTCTCCAGCAGGTTATTGTGCACAGGCTCCACTTACAACCATGTGAAATTTCCCTACCCATGTGTCATGCTCCACATTGGGAACATTGGGGGAAAAGAACATTTTAAACCATAAATGGCGGGATTTAAATGACTAAATGCAGCCATCTAATCCTTAATTGTCACCCTACACAGGGAAGCCGTCATCTCCAGGGCAGAGTTGTTCTCAGCCAAAGTAGCTGTCTCAGTTGAGTCAGGTGAATTATGCCTAGAGGTGCTTATTTCTCCCCAATGATTGTAAAGGGAGCCTGGGAAGACTGACTCAGATATAGAAGTGTGCAGTGTGGCCCTCTAGAGCTAAAGGAGAACCCTGACCAGGAGATCAATAGTAGAAAATCTAAAGGTAAGATTTCCAAGCAGAACATTTGTCATGTCCACTGTGGTGTTACACAGTGGCCAGAGAACACATGGAATGAAAATTTCAGAGCTGCAGTGGTTCATCAGTGAAAACCAACAGAGCAGGGCATGCAGGGAGCATTTTTTTAGGATGTTTGTAGTAATATCAACATTGAGTTGACCTGTGCTGGGGAATTGATCCCATTGGGGTTCACCAGCTGTCTTTATACCCTTGTAAAAGGCAACTCAGAGGAAAAGCAAGAGAACTTAGAATTTTATTTCAGCCTGTTTGTATTACTCTTAGAAGATAGGTGCTTTCCTGTAATACTTGTTATTAAAATTCTCCTTTCCCCTTTCTCTTCTAACTGGAAAATTGTATATGGTGCCACTTGGATTTTATCTTATTGGCAATGATCAGTTTCTCATAAACAAGAATATGGGAATATGAGATGTGAGGTAATGGTCCAATTTATGAAACTAAAGAACTTTCAGTGAGTCTTCAACAATGTATTTCAGTCTAAATTCACACATTTTAAAAATGTACCATGGACATAGGGATGTGTTAGGGCCTGTGTCTAGAACAACAAAAGTTGGCAGTTTCCCTATATTAAACTATAAAAACACTTCTAACTTCAAGGACATGGAACTGCAACCTGCTAAATATATATTTTTTTTGAACCAATATGTGTCTCTATAAAGACAATGAATTGTGACTGCCTTCTCATCTTGTGCAAAGAACAATAAGTCTTAGAAGGCAGAAGCTTTAAAGATTGGTACTTAATTAGAAAGTGTCCTAAATGAAAAGTCAGCGTTTTAATAAATTTCCTCTAGGATGAAAGAAATGTCTCTCAAAGGAAATTGCAGCAGATGTGTGAGTATTTGGGATCACTAGGGAGACCTTGGCATTTGAAGGCAGAGAACTTGAACTGTGAAGAGTTTACTCAGTAGTTTTGAAGTATGTGTCTGTGTGCAAACACTGTGTGTGCATAACATTGAAAAATGTCTATAAACACATAGATATATAGGGGTTTTTATACACACTAAAAAATCCCAAAACAACCCCCTCCAAAACCAGGAATAGGCATCTTTCTGAGTAGCACTAGTGGGTGGGAGGAGAAGTGGTAGCAGAAGTTGTTGTAGGGGTTTGTGAGGAAATAGCACAGCCTGAAAGGGATAACTGGAGCCAAAGATGGGACCTCTGATTCCCAGGGCTGGGAATCATGCATAAAATCACCCTTTCCTGCCTCCTTCATTGCTGGTGGGACGTTTGACAGCTTAGTACATGCCATAGGTCCTTGACAAAACAAAAGCTGTCAGGGATGGAAGGGAGTGGGGAATCTGCTTCCAGCAGCTGTTCCATGGTCCTTTTAGACACCAAGGCTTGGTGTTCCCAGAGTCTGGGTTCCAGCCTGCCCTGGGCCAGGTTAGGTGCAGCGAGGAGGGGCTTGCTCCTTCTGCACTGCTGCCCCCACCTGCTGTGCCCACAGCATTTTGGGGAAGTCTAATGGGGCAGGCTAGGAGCCATCCTCCCCATGTGGGTTTTGGTTACCTCATCCTTCCCACACCAATACCACTGGGAGTAATTTCCAATAGCTCTCACATCCTTCCTCCTAAGTGATCCATGAATAACTTGGAAAAGCTCCTTTGGGCCATTATTTCAAACTGGCAGCTGTGAGTGATGCTGCTGTGGGAAGCTGGTACACAGTGTCTTGCACTCTCTTTATGACCCAGCTCATTCAATATGCTGGTGCTTGCAATGGGCTTCAAGGGACTTTGATGCTTAATCTGTGTTTGAAGTCATGTTTGTTCCTAGCACTTTTTGTAATTGAACAATTACAGAAAGTTACTTCTGGTAATGTAGGCTGCTAGACTTTCTTCCTGGTAGTTTCAGACCGCTTAATACTAATTTTCTTAAATCAATGTAAAATTTGTTAAGTCCAGCAAAGTCCTGTATGAGTTTATTTCTCAGTTCAGACAGAAGTATTTTATAAACTCCTCTGCAGGAAATGTCCAATTGAGTTGTTAAAATTTCTAGCCAGGTTCAAAATTACATTAACTGTTTTACCAGCAGAACAGGGGATTGTTGAAGAAACATCTGTTCTGAAAGGCTTATCAAATTTTTACTCCCTCATCATCAGATTAGTTTGTTGTCTTGTTCATTCAGTTGTGTTGCCTGACAATTTACTGCAATTTTCTCCTCATTTCTTTGACCTAGAGTTTGGGATTTAAAGGTTATAAGTACTAGGCTAGTAGGAAGCATTGGTTTAGTAGGAGAGAGAGAAATATTTCCTGCATCATAGCACTTTTGATAATATTGGTAAGCAGAAGACTTTTCTTCATTATCAAGTAATGCAATGAATGTTTCTATCTGATAAGAGTCCTCAAATTGCTGCTCATACATCCTCAAGTTGCTGCATTGCAATGATAACTTTGTATTATGGGGAAAGACAACTTTGGGAGTTACTGTGTACCTGTGCTCCCAGAAACAGGAAGTTTCACATTTCACAGTGTCACTGCCCACCTTGCTGTACCTGAACAGCAGCCTCTGCTTGGCCTTCCTCAAATGGGTTAGTTCCTCCAAAATACACTCCCAGAATTACCTGCCCTCAGGAGCCAACAATTAAGTGGGTGCTCTCAACCAGCACTGGAATATTGATGCTAATTTTCCATACTTTATAGAGATATCTATTCCTATATTTTGATAAATATATGTACAAAACCTTGTCATATGAACTTTCTGTGAATTCCTTGCTGATTTTGAGAATTACAGGATGATGAAGGCCTTCTCAAACATTCTTTTCCTTAGAGAACAGTCCAGTTCTCTAGAATTCCATCTGGGATACTACAGTGCAGTGCAGATGAGCAACAGTTTCTGCCATTATCATTTTAGTTCTGCAATAATGGAATTGGTTCATTAATAGAATATCAATTCTCTAATTATCTAATTCTCTCTATTTCAAATCCCATAAACCTCATTTGTACAAGAAAGCTGATTAGCACAATGCTGCAGCATGAAGCTGTAACAGCACAACAATAAATGTGTTATGCATTTTCTTAGTAATACTTTTTTTTGGTGATAAATACCTAGCTATTTTTAAAGCAACAATTGCAAGACTTATTGCTTTAATTTCCGTGGGAATTACTAAGGGATGAACGATTTCATTGATATAATGAATATAACCTTGCATACAGATAATGCTAAATGATTGGGGAAAGCAAGGTTATTTGAAAGATTTTGTGTGCTTGTATACAAAGTAAGTGATCCTTAAGGACAAATAAGGAGAGAAATTTGCTAAGGAAGCAGGTTTTGCTGGCTTGATGATTTTTTTTAATTTGCTGGACTAATGGTTTAGGCGATCCATTAGGTATCTAATGGAAATGTTTAAACCAGCTCTTTTTAAATGACATTTTCAGTAGTAAGCAAGTAAGTCAAGTACAAATACAGTATGCAAATAGAGTATGTTAATAGAGTTCATGTGGTACACATCAAGTTTGGAAACCCAAACTCCATCCCATGCATGTCTATGTTTAGAGCAGGTCAGTGCAGTGATTCTAAATCTGAGAACATTGGTACTATTCAGAACTAGAACAAAAAGAGTGAAATAAGACAGAACTCTCACTCATTCTTTGAAAAAATTTGCAGAAGTTCCTTAACAGAAGAAATCACGTATCTTGCGCTTTGAACAGAGCACAAAGAAATGTGGGGGTTGTGACTGACAGGTTTCAGTCTTGAAAATGGTAAAAGTTTGAACATCTTTCAAAAAAGACTTTGAAAGTAAGAGTGGTTGAATCATGCTGTTTGCCTGTCTTTTCCATGATAGCCACCTTGAGCTGCAGAACACGATGTAGCTGTTTATAGTCCTTTTTAAAAGGGAATGGAGTATATGCACATAATGCTTTAAATATTTCTCTCTCTCTCTCTGGGGATACTAAAGTGGCCATTTTGGGAAGAAACAGAAAAAAAAAATAGAATTCTAGGTCTCTTCCGACTTCAGAGAAGCACTTGTTAAAAATAACCATTACATTTCTTCCTCAGAAACTCTAAAATCTGAGCAGCTTTGCCTTGCATTCAGATCACTGCAGTCTCAGCAAGCACAGGTGCAAATATGCAGCACAAAGGCCAGTCTCCCTGGGGATGCTGCTCTCCTGTATTTCTTCTCCAGCCCCTCCTGCTTGCCAGACTGTACTTCTCACACAGCAATTTCTTCAGTGTTACACGAGCTGCATTTCAGAGGAGTGTTTAGAAAAGCAAAACAAACATGAGTGATGCCTTTCTGGGGGCCTCTGGGGGGAAAAAAGCTGATGAACCACAGCCTTCCTACCTCCATGCAGCTGGTGGTAGCAGCCAACCCAAGGTGTACTAGCTGTGTTTACCTCTGGCAGAGATAAACTGGTCATCCTTGGCAGCCTCATGTCCTAGGACAATGGGGATACTTTAAGTTATAGCTGGCTGTGCCTTGCTGTGGGTCAGTAGGACAGGCAGGAATAATAACACAGATCTCTTGGAACCATCAGCTCAGAGCTTTAATGACCAGGTAGCCAAGCAGTCAGAAACTTGTATAGAGCTTGACTGAAGAGTGTTCTCTTCCTATCTTGGCCCAAAACAGTTGAGAAAATGGAAAGACAAAGTGCTGCTGAGAAAATAGGAAATGTAGAAGGTGATGAATGCTTCTTGTGCGTCCGTTTTTTGAAATGTGATGAGACAGTTGCCATAGAAATGCTGTTCTCTGCTCAATACAATGGGTGCCAGTTCCAGGAAGCCATTGACAGCTGTCACAAACAGCTTTCCATGAATTTAAATATCTAGAGTAATGTAAAGGGAAATAATTCCTTGTGTTTCCTTATAGATCAGATGCTGTAAGTTTTGATTTTACTTAGGGGAATATGACTGAGCAGAGCATCAGCTGTTACACATTGTCTGCAAAGTGAATGTAACTGCAGTTTGGTTTTGCTGTAAACAAAGAACAGCATATGTTTTCCAGAAAGAAATTAGCTTGCATCTTTTAAGATTGTTTGGATAGACCAGAACTTGCAACTATCTTGACTTACACTACCAGACTATAAAGCTACACAAATTTGTTTCAGAAGACAATTTTGGCAGTTTGAAACAATATCCTCCATAAGAATAAAGTGCTCAGTAAGGAACAGTTTTCAGCTGCAAATAGCTTAGGATATCCAAACTATTATGAATACAACTAGTAAGTGTATTATGAAAGGTCATTTAGCAAGAAGGAGGCTTCTTAGTTGTTTTTGTGGCCAACATTCCTTATCCCAGTTGTATGCTCAGATACTGCAGGAGGTAACAGCAGCTGGGGGAGAGCACCAAGCACGTTGTATGAGCTTCTAGTCTACTCTTTTGGGTTATCACTTTGTTCTACAGGCCTCAGTTGAAAGCAAACTCCTTTGGGCAGAAGTTACTCATCAGAACAGTCAAAGTTGAGCTGCCTCAGGGGAGAAAGAATGAGATGTACCAAACAGCCAATGGAAACAATGCGTAAGAAAATGAAGGCTCTAAAAGTGTTTTGCAGATGAAAGAGTCAATTCATGGATACATTTAGTAGCTCAAGCTATTTACAAAATTTTGGTGGTCAGACGTGATGCTTGTAAGAACTTGTTTCTTTCATTATGAGATGAGAAAGATGAAAATTAAATTATTTTATGTAAGCAAATCCCTTTATGGAAGACTAGACTCTGTTACAAATGAAGAGAGGGCCAGTTCATTTTCTTTTCCCCAGAGCTTGCTGGACTGGAACAGCATCCTTAAACAGCCTTATAGTAATTTAAAAACGGAGACTGACTTATTTTAAAGAGACTTGCTGCTTTCCTTTTCTGATAGTTAAATTTGGGTATGCAAAAAGACATGCCTGTAGTAATTACCTGTAAAATTTATCTGTCCAGGTGAATGTGTTATGTAACCTACAGACAGAGTGCTTACTGAAAACTGCAGCTGGAGGATTGTTACTTTGCTTCCCCTGCACTGCCCTTCTAGTCTAAAGGGACCTCTCTGGCCCATCACGTCTTAAAAATTGAGAGTAGGATAGCTGCAGGCTAATTTATTAATTAATGGGAAGACTTGAGTCTATGTGAGAGTCTAGGTCAGAGATTTAGTGTTCACTTTTCCTTTCCATGGAATCTGTCCAACGCTATAAATTGCCAAAATATTCACAGCTACTCTGATGGGGGAGAAAGAGCTTAGCAGCAAGACAGCACCCAATCCACCCTCAGGGCACAGTGATCTGGCACTTGTCTTGCTCCAAGGCCTCTGTGGATCCAGCAGGTGAGCATCACAACCTTCATCTCAGACTCAGTGCCTCCCCAGGTTCTGCTGGCCGGGTTTCTGGCTCTGCTCTCCTTGTTATTAATTCCTGCTGTGCAGCAAAGGTGCAAGGAGAGCCTGCTCAAGTCCTAAGGGGGCAGGGAGAATAGTTAATGATCCTCTGTGCTAGAACTGACTGAACATCACTCAGTGGGCTACAGATGCTGTACTGGAATCTGGGGATCAAGGGGGTCCCAAAATGACTGGGATCCAAGGGGATTCAAGGTGCAGATCTCTGATTGAGAGTTGTGGTCATCCCTGCTGAAGGGATACAATTGCTCAGCACTTTGCATCTTGGGAAACTTGCCAAGTTCTTGTTCATTATAGGGCAAACTTAATTTGGCACCACTGACTGCCAGAAGCCTGAAGTCACACTGAGGTTTAGTACTCTGTTTCCTGCAGCTACTGTAAACAAATATGTGCTGTCTGCTAAGAGCATAATGTACTGGTTCAGCATTAGACTTACAGACAGTTTTGTTCTTGGAGCAGTTCTTTTATTCATAAAAGAATAAGAATAAGAATTTGCAAACCTATTTTCTCAACATCAGTACTGATCCTATTCTTGCTTTTCAATCTCTGATTTGTTGAATATCGTTAATCTTGGCAGAATTCAATTGCTTGAAATAATCATATTGTCTAGCCTGAAATGGCCTACTGTGAGGCTTCAAATTTGAGGGCTCTTAGAGCTGCAGCGTAATTTACATGATGCTGCTAGCATTTTGGAAGTATTTATTTCAGTTTGTAAACATTCGTGCTTTGATGAATGGCAATCTATTGTCAATAATCCTGCACCTTCTTTCTACTTCTCTGCTTTCACAACCAGAGACAGGACTGATTTTACCCACACTGTGTGTGACTTTCTTCCTCTTTAAAAACATGTTTTTTTTCCATTCTGTTGAAATGGAGAAAATTTCTGCCACTGGGTGTGTGGATGTGACACTAGTACTATCATCTGTGGAGAAAATAAACACAACCTCTCTTGAAAGTGCACCACAGTACAAGGTTCTCATTTATGTCACTGCCCTTGGGAACCAAACCACTTCATGTCCTTCCTGCAATCCACAGCCTGTGCTATGAGATGGAGCTCCAGAAGGCTCCCTCCCTTCCCATACTGTCCTGAATAATGAAACTTGAACCTGCTTGGACAAATTTCCCCCTTTATATGCTCAAACATTTTATTCTTATGGTGATTTCTCCCCTCCCTGGAGGGAGAGGCAGTAAATCTACAGAAGATTTATGGCTTTCTGTCAGCTGAGGACAGCCTGATACACTGAAACCACTGTGATCTCCTAGAAACATGGCAGGCTAATCTATTGAGTCTTGTAAAGCACACAGCTGTCTTCTCTTAGAGAGGAGAAGGTCTTTCGGCTTGTAAAACCTTTGGAAATGAAGGATAAAGAGGGCTAAAAGTTGCCCAATTTCTGCGTTCTGGAAACTATGATAGATTTAAAAACTTTTTAAAGTAAATCAGTTACCTTTATATCTCTAAGTCATTGGAGTGAAAAATATCCTAAACAATACTTACATAATGTTGCAAGATTTCTTACTCCCAACTCATTAAATGTTGTTTTATTCTCTGACAGCCTATGCCTCCAGTAACAAATGCCTCCTTTGGGAATGATGCAGACTGTGCCGAGCAGGGCACAGTCCCTAAAGTGGATATGTCTAGGTCTGAATTTAGAGAGACTGATATTCCAGCTGGAGTGGGTGGTGTCTCAAAAACCTCAGGTAGGTAGCAGATGCATTATCACTCTAATTTCTTGGTGATGGGTTTGGAAGGCTCTGCTACCAGCCTGGTTACAACAAGAGCATCAGCATTCTGAATTAAATTGCTTGAGTCATAGCAGAATGCATCAAGAAAGATTAATTCCTGTCCAAGAATACCTGATAGGTGATGAGTTTTGAAATTTTTATTTATTAAAAAATAAACCAAACCAAATCAAACATCTCCCCTTTCCCTCTCGGCCAGTCCCCTGTCTGCTTATTATTTTGCTGTAGCTCAAGACCCAACACCATGCATGCTGTGGTGAAAAATGTCACTGATATTACATGAAGATAATTACTGTTTTCAGTACTGCTTGGAGCATTTAATTTTGTGTTCAATACAAATGAAACAAACTGCTTTCACAAAATAACTTCACAGTTTCTTCCCTTTGTGTTTCCATGGAGGAAATCTCCATCTCCTTCTGGATTATCTATTCTCTTCAAAGAATAATTTTGCCCTGGCTGAAAGTCCCTATGAGGATTGACCCTGACTTAAGGGAATACTGAGTGGGAGACTAACAGAATTGAGTTAGAGATTCTTTACTTTTAAATATCAGAAAGTAACAGAAGAGGAGGTTGCTTGAAATCTCTGTTAATCTGTTAGTCCACAGATTAAACCCTTTATCTTATTCATGAAATTCATGATGCTTGTGATAATGAGTGATTATTTGTCTTTTACCATTAGAGGCACAGTGTAGCTACTTGCTGCATGGATTTACAATCTGCCTTGCAAAGGGCAAGCCCCAAAGGGGCTACATTTCAATGAATAGGAAGAGAAGGAAAAGGACAGGTAGATGTGCAGCACTTCTGTACCTTTTTGCTTTCAAGTGCAGCTTTCTGAATAAAAGGCCATCTGACCACTGCAGCTGATGGCTCTCAGCTCCAGTTTACCATCTCCTTAAATTGAGTCAATGGTGATTGCAGGTATCTAAAGAAGAGCTATAGTGTGTAGTTTCTTGCTCTAGAATATTGCTTCAACCTTGAATATTCTTTTAAAGCAGCAACTTTTGACTTTTTTTATGGCAATTCTAGAAAATTGTACAGAGCAATGGCAAAGCCTGAAAGGCCACAAAACTTGAAATTATAAGCAGGCATATAACTTAGAAAATTGTCTTCTTTCTCCTTTGGTGTCATAACAATACTTTCTTGTAGTTTTGGTAGAGAAGAGACCATGAGATACAAGTCTTCCAGCATGCAAAATGTTTCTAGCACCAGGTAGGGCTTAGTCTATCTGCTGGAAGATCTGGAGCCCAGATTGTCTATGGCTTATCCTCATGCCGCAAGTAGAGAAAGCACAAGAAGGGAAAAGAGAGCTGACCTTAGTTTTGTAGTGAGCAGGACAAGGTAAATGCTGAATTCTGCCTTAGGGTATGACAAAAAGAAAACAGAACTTTTTGTGATTTTAAGATTGTTAGTTTGGGTTCTTGGGCAGTAGATGGCCTGGTAGCTCAGTGGTTTATCTATCCTGCACTGGTTTTGTGCTGTGTGTGCTTTGCTAAACTACTGCTGAGCTTCTGCTCTTGTGCAGGGGCCAGATTTCTGTAAAATTATCAAACAACACCTGTCTGCCCCTTGGGGATCCTGTGTGCTCAGTAAATCAGTTGTTAGACTGTAGAACTTTATTAAAACTTAGGTTTTTGCAATGTCCTTGGTAGTTCATCACTGCTAAGCAGAAAAGCAGCCTTGTAATTTCATAAAGGCCAGTTAGGCCTTTCAGAAATAACACCAGTAGTTATGTTGATAGATTAAGTGTGGGATCTCTGGATATAAAGCATTGCTGTTCATCATGGGATATAAAAATTTATATGGAGGGATCCTGTTGTGGGAGACTTTCTGTCTGTGTTGAAGTGGGTTGATCGTAGCTAGAATTTGATTATCTGTACCAGCACGTTTTTGAAGTGAGAAAAGCTATTTGCATAAAATACAATAATGCCTCCCACCTGACATTTAGAGAGGGAAGAAAAGAGTATTTTCCCAATTTTTACTACCCTTTGTTCATGGTGGTATCTTTAGCTACAGGCTTGTCTTGTTAATTGATTGAATTATTTAAGGTGCTGATTTATTTAGTGAAGGCAAAATTAGTATTTTTGTCTCTGACAGCCATAGGAAGAATAGTCAAGGTATTTCTCTTGTTCTTTCAGTGCATTACCCAAGAACATGTTTCTTGTGTACTAGATAAAAACAGATGGAGAAACCTGATTTCTTTCTTTTGAAAAGCTTACTTCATAGTCCCTAGAAAGTTCTCTCTACAGGCCTTTTGGTTCTTTCTCCCTACAGTGGCCTCCCCATAAAAGATCAGGATTTTTCTACAGCTCTGGATGAGCCTTATGAAACTCTTTAGAAAGGTGCATGTTGTCCTATATGTTGTTGTGTGTAAACCAGAATTCCAGTGTACGTATTTTGTGGGCATTTGTTCACTGTTTGTAGTGCTTGTCTGCACTGACAAACTCTGATGTTGGCTCAGCTCAGAAAGTCCTTCTGGGTTTGTGTGCTGTTGCTGCTTCCCGTGCCTCTGGCTTAACAGCCCCCTCACTTCCCTCTCCCAGCCTGTCCTGTAAAAATGTGTGAGCTGCCTTTGTCACCCCGGAGCCCTTTCCTCTCCAAAGTGAGCACAACACAACAGCATCTTGCAGATGCACCTCCTCACTTGTAATTTATCCTTTCTTCCACAAGGAGCAACGCTGCAAAGTCCTCTAACTGGGGATTAATCTTTCTGTCTTTTACTCTTTGAGTTACTGCCAATCAACTATTATTTATAAAACAAGCTCTTGGGTGATGATGGCACATCTTATAAGTCACTGCTCAGTTTCTGCCATACCTAACTGAGACTACTGCCATAAATTCAAGTACGTTCAGCTACTCATTTATAATTTGGTCAGTACAGAACAATTTTATCCCCAAATCACTGCCCATACTAGAACATCCAAGCCCCTTTATTTACCCCCTACAGCTGTACAGATCAGAAACAGAGGGCAGGAGTTACCCTGCTGTGATCTCCTGGGAGGTTATTCATAAATTCTATTCTACCCTGCAGTGCAGGAGCACTACTACTGAGATCCACCTTAGGAGAACTGGGTGAATTTTGGGGGAGAAGTAGGCTCTGAATCTCAGAAATGAGGGCTGATCATTTTGGAGATGCTAACAACGAGCTTCAGCAGTGTTTATATGGATTGGCCTTTATTGCTCATTCCTTTCTTTGCCTCTGAAGCTATTGCAGTATTACTGATAAAGCCGTCTTACCACACTAGTTCCAAGAGAGACATAGAAGCAAGGAGACAGATATGTGTTATTTAATCTGTTGTTTGCACCATGCTTCAATCTCTAGGTATGACATGGGTGGTCAGTGTTGTGTTAGTCACAAAGCCTTGTGCAAAGGTGAGCCTTGGCAATTTCAGATGCTTATGCAATGAATACTGGGTAAGTTGCTTGAACTTCTAAAACTTTCTGAGGAAAAAGCTCTTTTGGGATGTCAAATCTTGTATTCATGCTTTAAGCTAAGTCTAATAGCCTGAAATACCTTCTCTTACTGTTTTGCAACATTCCTGGATCTGATGTTATCCAAGCAATGCAGAAAGACAAAAAACCCCACCACAAATATGGGAGAGCAATCTGAGGATTCCACCAAATAAACCTCAGACTGTTTTCAAAAACCCTCAAACAATTCCTTCCCCTCCCCACCTTTTGTTTGTTTGTTTGTTTGTTTTGTTTTGTTTTTGTTTTTTTTTAATTCTGGGCATATATTCAGATTACTTTGCTACTAAACATGCAGCTTCCACCTCCCACAGTGGACATGCAGTGCTGGTTAAAATCCAATCTCATTTAAATTCGGTACTCTACTATCAAAAACAATTTAAAAAATACTGCCAAAGACTTGAGACCTACAGTTACTAGTCACATGATGTCTAAGTCTATTTTGATAACCATCCCCTGTGCTTAGTTTGTTCCCCAGCCTGCAAAAACCAACTTGTAATTTACTGCTGCCACTAACTTGCTTATTATCTAGAGACTCCTAATGTAGCTGATGAATACCTGTGTTCTGTGCCATGTTTTAAAGGCTTTCTTTTTCCTGTTGCAAGGTGTGAGGCTGATCCTACAGATTCTCACTTTGAAGTGCTGTTTGTAATATTAATTTGGTGAAACAGGAAAGACAGCAGCAAGCTTTTCTTTCTAAGTTACACAATCCATAGAAAGGCTGAAGAGATCTGAAGCTTTGTTTGCCCTTGCAAGTTCAGAGAGGTTCATTCACACTTCTTGATTCTGTGTAGGTACACTTGTCTTCCTAAACCCATTAATAGTGAGGATCTGTGAGTCACAGAATCACAGAAGTCTTGGTTGGATGGGGCAGGTGCAGGTTGCCTCACCCAGCCTCCTCTTTGTAGGTGGGGACTTACTGACATTAGAGACCAAGTCAGCCATGGCTTTGTATTTAGGAGTTTTGAAAATCCTCAATAATTGAGACCTTACAAGCTCTGTGGGCAACTGCCCTGTCCTGCCAGTGAGGAGGTTTTTCCTTGTGTCCAGTCTGAACCTATTAAGACAATGTTTGTGAATGTTGTCATTCTTCATTATCTTGCCTGCCACTCTCAAAACCAGTTTGGTTTTATGGTCTTTAGCCTCCCTAATAGTAGTTGCAGTAGATCATCCTTTTTTTAGTCTGATCGATCACCTCTTCTTTGAGGAGGGAACAACCCCTGTTCTTCACCCTCTCTCACAAGCCATGTGCCCTGATCATCTCATAGACTAGACTTTCTCCATGTTCTCCACATCCATCTTGATCTCACCCTTCTTTACAGGAGTGGCTGAAGTACTGCAAGTCTGACCTGATCAGTGCTGACTGGATTGGGATAATGACCTCTTGCCCTGCTGGATATGCTTATTTTCATGAGGTCATTTTCTTTGTTTCTGACATAAGTGCAGTGTTGGTTTATATTAATCTGGCATCCACGGTAGCCTCAGGACCTTTTTGGCAGGGCTAATATCAGCCAACTTGATTTCCTGCCCTTGCAGGTGCCTGGGGTTTTTTTTCCCTGAGTGCATAGCTTTGCACTTGGCTGTGTTGAACTTCATGGTGTTTGTTTGCTCAGTTCTCAAATTTATGGCCAGCTCCCTTTGTGTCTGTCTTTTGTCATGTCAGAAACTTATAATCTATTATCCTAGAGGATACAAAAAAATCACAGGCAAGTTTCTGCTCTGATTTATTCTTTTGGGGGAGATTTCTCTATCCGTTAACTATAAAGGGAACCATGGAAGACTTATTGCCTAAGCTATGGTTGCCTTTTGAGAGTCTTCAGCTGTAGTTTCCAGAAGTGAAAACAGTGACACTACACAGAAACTAGTATTGTGTTTTCATCCTGCTGTGCAGTGCCAAGTCTGAATGGAATGGAACAAGAGCTTTTTCTTTTTTTTTTTTTTTTTGGTTTGTTTGCTGTGATGTTCTTCTGCTTTGTATCTATTCTGCCTTCCAAATATTGCGTTTCATCTTTAATGGTTATGGCACCCATTAAGCTGAGGACAGTCTTATGACTGAACCATCTTCACAGACTGTTAGCCTCATTATAGAACCTTAACTTAATGTTCAGACTGTCAGTGCATTAATAATTGTTTGCTATAAAATGTTGGCTTGCCCTCCTGCCTATTCTCTTCTCTTAAGGTTCCATTATTTGTAAGTAGGGTAACTTGTGGCCAGTTAACCCATGATGGGGTTTCCTTGTTACTCTTCCTGTTAACGTCTGATACACCCCAATTTTTCTTGTATTTTCATCAGTTCTCCTTTTTATTTTATTTTAGACACTTTGTTTTAGACAGTAAGACCCCAAAGGATATGTTTCTGTGCATATTCTTCTAATTTTTGTAGTCTCTCTCAAGGGTTATCAGCTTTCTGCTATTGACCATGCAGATATGATTTAGGTGTATTTAGCTTCTGCAGTCGTTTTAAACTTTAGGCCAATGTGTAGATTACTAAAAATCTTTCAGTAGAAATGCAGGTCCCCATGTGATAACTGATGTCATGCAGTAGTAGTGTGGTGGGTTTGTTTTTTGCCTAATTGTTTTGTCTGGGTCTCTTAGAAGCTGTTCATATAAAGGTTTATAGACCCCAAGATGAAAACAACCATTTTGTTTCATCTGATGGGAAAATAGAAAAGGAATAATCTTAGGCTGTAGCCTACCATAGAGAAAGCCACATGGGATGAGTACCTGTAATAAATATCTGATATTGCCTAGAGGGGTCACAGCAAAACACACATTTGACTCCCTTTGTTCACTAAAGGATAAAGGGCTAATAAGCAAAACCTGGTTTTGAGAAACCACAAAGATCTTTCACTTTGATAGACATCTTCAACAAAAACTTACAATATGAAGTCAGCATGCCTCATTCTGTTCTGTCTCAACTTTGGCCTGGACTAGGTAAGAGGGACAGTATTTTAACAGGGCAAGAGGTGTACTGTTGTTAAGGACAGCAGAAAAAGGCACTGGGCTGATGAGTGACTGACTTGCTCTCTCTCAGCAGTAGCAATTTCTCTTTTCAGCCACCAGCCATCCTGGATGCAGCCATATGAAAAGCCCACTGCTGAGGGGGAGTGAGTGTGACATTCTCTTCTGTGGAACTCAGAGCTAAATTAGCACAGTCCTCCTCCCCCATTTCTTCCTTCATGGATTGCAGTGCTGTGGCTGTGTTAATGAGGCATCAGCCCTGTGGAGTATGTAGTTCTGGTGCCAAAGTTCAAGATTGGTAAAAATGTCTGAAAATGTTCAGTTTTCTGCAGGTTATAATTTTTTACAAAAAGATTCTTTCATTCGATATTTCTTTTCTTGGTTGAAGCATTAAAAAAATTACCCATTTTATATACAGAGATGTTTAGTGCTTGCAATTTCATTGTCTTCAACTCTGATTTAGCTATGGATGAGTTTACCCACATCAGAAGACATCTCTGGTGGTGTTAATGATACCTAGTTTTTATGGATTTGGTGGTTTGCAGTATTCCTAGAAAGAGAACTTACATATAATAACCCTAAAAGTTTCTTATATTATTTCCCACTGTGAAATGTGGGGTTTGTAGGAAAAATGACCTGAAACAGTTCACAGAGTGATCTCTGGACTGGTGGTGGTTGAAGGGCTGGGCAGCATTCTGCTCCTCAGCTAAAATAAGTGTCTATTTCACACTGCTTTGTAAGGGAAGCCACCCTTGATTTCATCAGTGTCTTTTTTTTCTATTTCAAGGTCCTGATTTTGTTTGTCACTAGGGCTAGACAATAAGCAGGAAAGTGCCCAAAATGGATGTATGGAAAAATCATGCCTAGAGAAAGTGCTTGTTCCTAACTGCCATGAGCTGCAGGTTGGCTGCTGGTTGAAGAATGAATAATTGCATTCCTTTTTAAATGACACACTTTAGAAGTGGTGTGGATATTCCCTTTTTTTAGTCAGTCACATGTCCTGATCCAGCAATGTGTTTTAGTTCTTTTTAAATTCGGATGATACTTTGAAATAAATAAAGCCAGCATGTGCTCCAACACTGTTCTCAGGCATGAGTTCATTCCAACGTCCAGGCCCTACCTTTTAAAAATTGATAATTTCTAGGATAATTTCATGCATTCAGAATTCCTGTGGGCATTCAGCTGACGTGTCTCATGATAGACACCCAAAATCCAGAGTGTGTGTGATATGAGCCAGTCAGGAACTGAGAGCTGACCCCCAGCTCAGTGCCTTAGCTGCAATTCCACTCTCACTGGAACTGGAGAGTGCACAGGGCAGGAAGCAGAAATCAGGGCTGGTTAACCAGGCTGGTGATTTGAGGGATGAAGCTGATAGAAGAGCAGAAGCAGACAAGTGCACTGAGGGGAGCAGTTTTAAATACTTAATTATAGAGTGCCTGAAGAAGGCTGGGCGCTTGCTGGAGCACAGATCAAGTGCTTTCTCCTCTGATGGGATTAGGCCACTTTGGCTACTGGTGTCAAGTCCCTTTCAGACATGACACTGCTTTGATTCCTCCCACTCTCCAGAGGACTGTAATTAACAAGTTACTGCCTCCCAAGTGTGCAATTATGTTCTCTGAAACCCAATCACAAGGCCTGAGTGTAAAACATCCCCTGCCTCCTGCAAAAGCATCCTTCTGACACGTAAGTACCTCAGCTTTGGTAAACTGCAGAGGATGTTTTGTCCCCAGACAATGTGTTGAATGTGAAGAGTTAGAGAGGAAATCAAAAGGAAGACGTGAAATAAGTAAAACACAAATAAGGGTGTAAGTATACTTGGTAAATATTTTTGACATAAAAGTTAGAATAAAAGCTTATATGAAAGTCTGAGTAGTTGTTGAGTTTGCCAGAAATGAGGAATGAAAGACTTGCAAGGACTGCAAGTTTGGGTTTTGATGTTTTGCCAGAGTCTCTGTGCTGTTGACAAAAATAAAATTCAAGGAGTTATTACCCCTTAAAGACTTTTATTTACACTAGCCAAACACCCAGTTATGCCAGTCCCAATTTTAATCTTCTGTGAAGGCAAAACTCACTTTGAGAAAATAGTATATACAAGATGGAAATACAATCAGCTGGAAAACTGGTTTTGAACAGTAATCTTGAGTGTTTCACCATGCCAGTGTTACTGTCACATCTGACAAATATTTACATTTCTCTTGTTTAAGGCACTCCAGCAATAGAAAGAAACAATTCCCAGGCACCATTTCCCAACACAGCCAGAATTTGGAGCTAAACCTCCCTTGTTGCCAGGCTTGCTGGGCTCTGGGTGGGCATGAAGCCTGTTTTTGTCCTTCCCTCACTGCAACAGCCTTTAGGCTTCCAAATGTGCTTCCCTTGTTTAGACTAAAGAACTTGATTTCTTTGATATTTCTTCTTAGTTCTTTATTTTCTACTTATTTGAATCTTTTCCTTGATCTTTCCTGTGTGCTTTTCATTATGACCCTGATCCTCCTAAAGTGGTCAAAAATGAACAGACCAGTCTGGGGTGATGTTTTATGTATTATGCTATAATATTTTGTGGATTTTTCCCCCCCCTCTCCAAAAGCATGGCATTGTTTGTGATCCCTTAAATTCTCCTCTGCAGAGTCCCTCACAGCTCTGCTTTGTACAGGTGATTATTCCTAACTCAGTGTAGTGCTTTGAAATTCACTATGGACAATGAATGAGACAAACGTTTCTGTTTCCTCCAGTTTGCCCACAGATGTTCTTGATTTAGGGCTAAGTTGTCAGAGCTGTGCCACAATCAAGGACAAATTTTACCAGAGAAAGATAATTGTCAGTGCTTGAACTGTTGTTCTAGAAGAGGACTTGCAGCTCAGGAGATAGTAATACCGTAGGCCTTCAGGGAAGGTTAAAAAGAATGCATAATTGCAATCGGGAAAAAAAAAACCAAACAAAAAAGAGGAATATTCTAGGGGAAAAAAAAGAGTATATAGTTTTAAAAGTCAGGTTAGTTGCCTAGTGTCTTTAAGTAGTATCTTTTCTCAGTTCTACACGTCATGGCAACTTCAAATAAATTAAGTATAAACTGTTAGGCTACTTCCATACCAAGGATTAATGGCAATGCCTTGAGAAAAAAAACCCAAAAAGTAAACTAAGCAAAAAATAAGGGAAGCACTTAACTTTGTTTGGTAGATGATTCTACTAAATTAAAATATAATTAATTTTACTAAATTCTGACTTAGCTAATGAGCTTAGTTAACAAATATACAATAGAATCTTCAATTCTTTCACTTCCAAAAATTACTTTTGGAATCATTCTTGCTCTCTACCAGCTGTTGTCTTGTCTGAGCGATGAAGTCACTTGGAGGAACTAACCTGGAAATATGTTAGAAGTACTGCAGTTATTCCAGCTGCTTTGAGCAGGGAAAAGATACTAGATTAGTGTTTCTTCAAAATTAGTGTCCTGAGCATTGTTAGAAGCACTTGAAGCAAGACATGAAAAAAACAGCATTATCTGGGTTGCAGCCTACTGCCTTCCAAATATAAGTTCAACATGAGTCTGTAAACCTTTTTTTGGAGGGGTATCTCTTCAGTTCTGTTACCTGTACCACTAGTTAATTCTTGTATTCAAAAGGAATGGCTGAACAGAGTATTTTAGTTCTGAATGTGCACATTTCTGAACAGAATAGGGAGCACTACAATATTTGCAGTAGTCTGGCTGTTTCTTAGTTAATTATAAACATCTGGTCAAACTGGCATCCCTATTACTGTGCATGCTGCAGAATATAGTATCTTCCTTCTGCATGCTGTTGGTTTTCACAGGGATTTCTATTTCCTACAAAATGTTTGTTAGTGTTGACAACAGCTCTTTTTAGCTTGAATGTCCCTGAATGGATGAAAAGAATCTAGACTTGCACAACAGAAGGTAAGAAATCTAATTTAGGCAAATATTTTAAAGTGCTGTTGAATATATTGAAAAACCATCCCACACCTAAAATGACAAATGCCTCTATAGGACATATCAGCACTCTGCTGTCACATTGCAATATGTTGTATGTATGTTGTATGACATTATTGGATCTCCAGGTTTGCTAGAGAAGAGTGAAAAGGAAAATAGAATTGCTGTTTCATACCTTAGAGAGGAATGTAATCATCACAAAATTAATTCAGGTGCCTATGCCTAAATCTATCCATGTGTTTTCTGCTCTAAATGTGATTTTTGACTTCCTGCAGCTTTGCGAAAAACAAACAAACAAAAAAAACCCCAAACTAAACAAAAGAGAGTTGGCATGCTGATTTTGTGCCTTAGGATGAATTGATAATGAAAGGGAAAAGAAACTAAAGGCTTCAGGATTAGACACTTGCCTCTGGATCTTAAAATCAGCTTTAGTCCTCTTTCTGTTCTAATATCAGTTACCAATTCTGAAGTCACTTAAGGCTCTTGTCCTTCTGTATCAATCTCTAATGCTTGACTTGAGAGCCCATCTCTGATTTGCAGGAGTGATCAGGTGATGTGAAAAGCTGATATCCAGGAGGGGAAGAGTAAAACCAGAGGGCTGTGCATTACTAAAACCTGAGGCCACTGCCCATGGGGGCTGGGACAGAGGCCTTCACTGGATTTTGGAAAAATCTGTAGTGATGAAAACCACTGGAAAACACCATGAGCTTTTCTAACTCGCTGTGGGGTAAAAGTATTACCTTCCCAAATATGTCTAAAATGTTGCTTATGTAACTTTTGTGTTTTTACAATGTGGTTGTTTTTTCCTTTAGAATTTTCACTATGGGTGTTTGCAGTTATTTATTTTACATTTCTGGGCAAGAGAAACCTATTTAACTCAATGTCAGAGAATAAATTAAGTCATCCTTCAGTGTGTCACTTTCAATATGGAGATCACTCTGAAGATATTTTTAATGATTTTGCATCTAGAAATATCAGTCTGATAATTTGTCTAAACTCCTTGAATACCATCTCTTACAGATACACTTATTTAAGGAAACTTATGGTTTAAATTTTGACTGCACTGTATGTAAAATGTGTTTCTTAAAATTCTTCTTATCATTTACACAGATAAATATTAATATATCATTTTATGACCTTTACTGTTATCTTATTTATAATCCTGGAAAAACTAATTTGATTCAAAAATAATATATATTATTTTTATTTAACTAGCAGGGTACTATTTTTAAATTAGTGAAATTTAGCTGAAATGCACAATTTTCCTCTTTAATTCTGTCTTACCCACAGACCAGATAGACGGCTGCTAGAGTTCCTAAATTTTCATTCCAATGTGTAAAAGCAACCTCCATCTCTCTCCTAGGAGGGCTGGGAAAAGCTGTGGGATATTGTTATGCCTCATAAATCCTATGCTGTCATGGTTTCACTCCAGCTCTCTTCCCTCTTTCCCTCATTTTCCTGAGGAGATGCTGCCCTTGCACTCTGGCAGTGTTGCCTTTTTGCCTCCTGTTTTATTAGCCACGCAGTTCATGCACTAAAATTGGCTCTCTTAAAGAACAAGCCAGTTTCTAACAGGACAAACCTGAACACCAAAGCCTACAGGTTTTATGGCTGAGCCTGCTGCAGAGCAGCAGTAATGACACAGGGCAGCTGTGTCACACACATCTGTCCCCCTCCAAGAACATCCTTTGTATCCAAATTCTGACTCCCTCATGCCACAGCACAGCCATGTAATTCAAGTGCTGCGGTGTGAAAAATGTTACTCTGCCAGGTTAGCATGTGGGTTTTCATCTTTTTAGATTTACCTGAAAAAAACGCCAAGCATGTGATAAGAATTATATATAACAACTATGTTTTGGTGCTACAAGAGCTACCAGCCTGAGAGAGAATATCTGAGAGATGATTATAGGCTCAAACATTGCTTTGGCCCTGAGTCATGGCTGCAGCATTTCCCACCAGAAAAAATTGGCAAATGGACTGGCCCAGCAGGTGCTGGAGATTGCTCTGGGGCTCAACACTGGAGATTGCTCTGGGGCTCAAACTTGGGGTCAGCTTTCTGTGCTGACCATGAAACTGAGTAAAATTAATTGCTGTGATGAATTGGGCCTTCCTAGAGAATCATCTCATTCTAGCTGCTGTCCTCTAAGCACACTCACACCTGACAGTCTTCATCTCTGTTCTTGGCTCTTGCAAATGAAGGGGTGATAAGAACTAAAGGGCAAAAACTTATCCCAATACCTATGGATAAATGTACAAATGCAGTGCAGGCAGCACTTTCCCCAGGAACTCTTCTGGTCCACCTCTTTTTCTCCTGGCATTTCAGGAACATCCTGGCCATGCAGAAATTTTCCATTGCTTTCTTTCCAAAAAATTAGTTATTGTCAAATTATGTTTGCTCCAGAGGATGCCAGCTCTGGGCAGCCTGAGGCCATCTACACCAGCTGGTTTGGTGGCTCTGTTTCGTTTTGCTGGTGTGCTGCACAGAGACAATTTCTATGTGGCTTCAGGTGCCTTTTCTACAATTTCAGTGTTTTCATTTTCTAAATGAAGACTAAATTCTAGATACCTACTTCTCCTGTGTAGAAAATGACATATACCTCTGTAGGAATATCTTAAACTGGAATGGGAATTCCTGCTTTCCCTTAAGTCTTTCATGTTAATTTACACCTTGGCCTCTGGTGACAATTTTTAACCGAGGTACTACACTTCCAATCCCTTTGGCTTCTTACATGCTGCTGAATGTTGGCCTGACTGGTGCATTTGGATTTGTAAAGGAGTCACCACAGAGCAAACAAGGTCAAAACTGTCACTGTTTCAAATGAAAAGTAATATTTCAAATAAATGGGGAATTAACTTTGTCCTTTGAAAAGCAACTCTGTTTTTCAGGAATAAAATTCACCTCTAACTGCAAGAAGAAAATAATTATCACCAAGTTACTAATATAAGAGCACTTCTGAAATGGGCATGCATTTGGATTGAGATGTTTTAAGTGTGCTTGAAATTTATCTTAATTATGGCTCTAGGCATGTAAGATGGTGAAAAATAGTATTTCTATTTAGTAGGAGTGGGTGGTGTCATCTATTAACATAAGTTTGAATTCAGACAGTAACATTTAAAGTCTATTTATAAGTGAAAGACTAACAAACATATGAGTGAATGTAGGTCAGAGAGGGGATTTAGACAGAATGGGAATAATAACACCTCTGGCTACATGGGCTGATGAGGTACCACTGCTGCCAGGGAAAAAGGATCAGAAAAATAGCTTGGTGTCTAAGCAAACTGTGGCTGCTTGCAGCAGAACAAAATACCAAACATTCTGACTGAGCTTTACAGCCCTGCAGACTGCCTGAGGAGCTTTGTATTTCATCCCATAGGCAGATATAGAGTGCTTATAATTCAAATACCCACCACTTATCCCTGATAATGCTTTCAAGACATACCTGCCTGAACTGTAAAAAACCCAATCTGGTCAAGTGCTGGTTTAATATGCACAGACACTGGCTTGCAAACCACCATGGATTGTTTTCATGAACTACAACCTCACTGTCAAGATTTAATTAAGAAATATATCAGAGCCTTTGGAATAAAGGGGGGTTGTCTGGGGTGTTGGACAAGTGCACTGTGTGACATAAAAATTTGTGCACTGACCAAGCTGCCTTCCCAAAAGTGAAAAGGGCCAGGATTACTTAAAAAGCCACCAAACCATTCCCCTTACCTATAATGCACATTGTGCTTTCACATCATTCTCATCACCGTGAGCCACATTATGTAGTTGGGATTTGATTGTATTAACCTACATATTGCAGACTTGAAAATCCTGGGAAAAGGACACATTTTATGGCACTACAAAGTCATCATTTTTCTGCTACTGTATGAAGATTATTACATTTCCTGAAAATACATAACAGAGTTAATCCAAAATGGGATGTATTAGTTTTTTCTGTACAAGCAAGCTGTCTGGCAAGCAGCAGGAAATAAGTAAAACGATTAAATTTTAGTGACTTAAAATAATATTTGTATAAATGCATACACGTAGAAGCACTAAAAAAACCCACAAGAAAAAAATATTAAAACTGACATGTTGATTTAAATGAAGTTTTGAAGTAGTGAAGCCTAATGGGCAGCTAGACATCATTCACAAATACAAACTAATATAAATTAAGAAATGTTTCTGCTCCAAACCTCATGTGTTAAACCTAATCAGTATTTACTGTATTATCTCTGAATAGAATAAGGACAGCATATTATCTGTTTCAGTAATGCAAAGTTAATTTTAGCTGTCAGAAGGTTGGAGTCAAAGACCTATAAAAGAATATATTTCCTGAGTGAAATCTAAAGGGACATTTTAATTTGTTTCTGTTCCATTGCTTCTGAATAAATTGTTTTGAAGCAGATAATGAATTCATGTAAGTGCTAGTCTTCTGTTCTGGTCCTAAAATTTCTAAAAGCTTTCCTAAGAAAGCTCTTTTTTCTTACTTTTAGCGTATAACCAAAAACATTGGGGTTTTTTTCAGTGTTAAAATGCCTTTGTGAGGGCAGTTCAAGCAAGAGTTTTCAAAGTTCAGACTTGTTTAAAATGTTAAATATGCATTTATGTATAATTTTCAGGGCTGTAACTATATTGGCTGTTCCCAGATGCTCACCACTGGGGAGGAGAATCCTAAACTTGGAGAGAGTTTCTGAATTTTAATTTCCACTAACAAAGTGATTATTTGAAGGTAAGTCATTTGAAGGTAAGTGATTTAGAGCTGTTGAGAGATGAAGTGTGCAAGCAAAAGTCTCTCCTGTATGTTTTCAACTCACTATAATGCATATTCAGCTTCTGAGGCTCAAAGCTGCAAATCTGTCTTTTAGCTGTGCAAGACAAATTACAGAGAAATTTCAGTGGAAGAAGCAGGGAAGGTATTTGCAGGTATGGTTTTAATAAAAACACATACACCCTACTACTGAATTCATGAGACCCTGGCTATGAAATTATTAAAACTGCAACACTGATCACTACAGGATGCTGAAACAGCTAACAATAAAAATAGATTGGAAACAGAGCACAGCAAATTCATGGGTAAGGAACCACCACTGTTATTTGAACTCCACAGGTAACCTCCATCCTAGGAATTCCTAAGATGTTTTGAGCAGGACTATTCTGGTGTGGCTGTATTTAGAGAAGTCACAAAGTGAATGTTTTTTGGGTCTTAGTGAAAAATACCTGAGTAGTGACATGGAAGATCTTACTGCTTCATAGCAATGAATTATAAAGAACTTAACAGGAACAATGCTCTGTTTAGTGCTTTGGGGTTTTTGCATGGAAGCTGGAAAGTTTTTACCAGATTTTTAATTGACTGGAAGGATTCCTCTGGCCCTGGAGAACCAGGCTGAAAAGTTTTCTGTGGCAAAGTAGCAGCTTCCCCTTGAGTGATGGATTCTGGGCCCTGATGAGCCAGAGGGCTCAGTCACTCCCCTCCATTGGCACAGTGACTCATTTCCCTGGCTGCTGCTGTAAACTCTGCCTTTCTTCAGCTGAGAAATAAGGGCTGTGGTGTACCAGAACTTGTAGCACACTGAAACGTAAAAGCTGTTGCTAAACACAAGTCATTTTATGTCATGAGGGAATGGGAGGGAGATACAAGAGTTGGCAAGTTAGCCCAGCACTTCCAAGTACAAAAAGCCTCTAGTTAGTTTGACGTCCTTAGGTTTTCCTCTATATGCCTTATTTTTTCCTAGCTGGATCCTCAGATAAACTCAGGAATGTGGATTCTCTCCTATTTTTCGACAGAATTATGACTTTCCTTTCTGTAGGATAACCTGTTAAATTTTGCCACTCCCTCTTTCTACCCCTGCAGTGTCTAAGATAACAAGAAATGTTCTTTCAATATCTTTCAGATTAGAAGGCTGATTTGTTTGAAACAGGCATAAGTATCCAGCTCTTGCTGTGCTGCACCCTCTGTGTTTGCAACACAACTGACCTTAGCCCAGCCACTCAGAACTGGCAGCAGCAAGGCACCAAACCCCCAAACTCTCACTTGCTCCCTTCTTCCAGAGCTTGCAAAAAAAAAAAAACAAGTGGAAAGCACAGGATTCCTTCAAACCCGTGCAAAATTTGGTTGGTTTGTTTGTTTGTTTTCATCTCTGCTTTCCAATAAGGACAGAAGCTGGTGACAGCACAAAGCTGCCATGCTTGATGGAAAAGTTATTGAAAGCTGGAACCACAGCTTGCAGTCCCAGAGAGGGCTCTGCTGGTCTGCCTGCTTTTTATACCACAGAGAAGTTTTTCATAGTTGTGTTGTTTCTGAAAGGTTGTGAGCCCAAAACACAGTTTAAGCTGCTTTGAGTCAATACCTGAAGACAGCTGGGTAGGGGAACATACATGTTCTATACATACATACATTATTCTATACCTAACATACATGTTAGGTATAGAATAAAACAGCTGCCTGTGGAAACATTCTTAGGGCTGCAAGTTTACAACTGAAGGTGTATTTGATGGGCAGCAAATGTAAACTATTAAATCCCAACTTATGTGTCCTTCAATTGTCTGGCATAACTTCAGGTTTTGAAAGGCTTTAGTTAAATTGTTACAATTCATCTGGCTAAGACAGACCACAAGTGTTTTCAAAACCACTTTTCCCCAAGCCTTCACTTTGCCTATTCATACTGAAAGCTCTCTAGCAAATGGACCACTTATTATTGTATTTTTGTTCAGTATGAGTGCCTGGGTTTTGAGGCACTACTGCAGTAACACAATTATAAGCAAATAACCACTCCAGGGTAATTCCACACAAACCTTCATATTCACATTTTTGTACCTCAAATACATTTCCAGCTTACTCAGTGCATCAATTAATTAAGCTAATCTGAGCCTACTTATGACAAATGTCTCTAGCTTCCAAATCATGGAACTGTTTATCTTTTTGAAACCTAAATTGCAAGTGTTGAAGTTTGGGGCTTATGTTTGTGGGTGTTAAAGCAGTGAAAGAGATGGGAAAGCAAAAAGACCAAACCCAGCAATATTCTTGTGTTGGTGAGCAAGAGCAGCAAAACTGTCAATTTTTGCCCTTTCTTCTTATGGGTCAGTTCAAAATCCATCTCTCTGAGTAGCAGCTCAGCATCTGGCAATCAGACTTGTTGCCAAATAGTCCATTTCTATTATTTTAAATACCAGCCTGAATCCACAGCAGGTTTCTCAGCTGCTTCCTTATTTTACATAATTAATCAGTGCAATAACTGCTAAACTTTAGAAATCATTTTATGGAGGTGATGACCAAGACATCTGAAGACATGAAGTTCAAATACAGGTTTAATGTCTCCTCCTAGTCAAACACAGCATTTTTTTTTTTGTTTTAGGATTGCCTTTTTGTAAGCTGCAATAACAAAATAAAAACTGCTTACTGATGGAATTTGCCGTAATAATAATCATATTTAAGCAGGTGATCTTCTGTTGTTTTTTTTTGTTTTGTTTTGGTTTTTTTTTGTTTTTTTTTTTGCTATCCTATCTACTCTTTCAGATACAGCTGAAGGCATGATCTGTTTGTCCAGTTTAGCAGTATACATATTTATAATTTAAAACCAAGTCCTGTTCCAAAGTAAAGGAAATACTATTCTCATAACAGACCTCAGAGAACTGGACCTTTGTTTACCTGGCCAAGTAAACACCAACTCACTGAAGGAGTATAGAATTAAATCTAAGTTTCCAGCTTGGAGCAGGGATAGGTGAAGATCTCATGTTCACTGTCTCAAAATTTTCATTCCAAAGCCCTATTTCTTTACTGTTCTCTACTTCCTAAGCTAACCTTAGCCAGCTGGTTGAAATTGCTGTCTGCCTTGGGTTATTTTCTTTTCAGTGTAGGAAAAGAAGAAAGAAACATTTCCAGGAAATATACGTTAGAATATTTTCCAGCAGTCATGTTTTTCAGAGGCAGACAGAGAAAAGTTAAGTTGTTCTTGTCAATGTAAAATGTCTGTGAATATTTTTCTTGGCTGAAAAAATCTAGCTGTCTTTTATGACCCTGACATCTGACATAGGATGACCTTGCTGGTAGCCTTGACATCTTTGTGGAAGCTCAATTAAATCTAAGTAACAGAAAAATAAAATCTCACAAGATGTACAGACTTAGCACAGACTTCATAGATTTTTGAGAAATGAATTCTGCGAAGAATGCCAGTGCTAAGTTTTGTTTCCTCATAGAAAAACCACAGTGCATTGTATTTCCATTCCATTTCCAAGCTATCATCAGTCTCTTAGGTGCTCCATTGTCTCCAGCATGTCAGCAGCTGATTCCAAAGGATCCTGTTTTGTCAAACAGCTCTTTGTTAGCAGATTAATCTCTGGAAGCTGCTCTGGGTCAGAGTCACATAAAGAAATCCTGTATTTAGAATAAGTAATATTTTCTATTTTTCTTTACAGAAATATTGATCTTTCTTTCCAAGAAAGGACCTGAAAGACCCCAGGGCAAAAGTTTCTAGTGGCAGGCTCAGATAAAACCCAACACACTCCTTCAGGACAACATTTACATGTAAGCTTTGATTTTTATGGATTATAGCCCTTAGCTGTCATGAGAGACAAGGCTCAAAACAGCACAGACTGTGTCAAAAATTCTGCAGCAAGGACACTAAAAGCACACAAAGCTGTCACACACAAGAACCCCTGGAATTTGCTGCTCACTAAGGATTTGCCAGAATTTCTTGAACAGACCATGCTACCTGTTCCCCTGAACTGGAGATGTTGCAAAAGGCATTTGCTTATGTTAAACTACCCTGTGAACTAAAGCTTTTTTCCCCCCACTTTTTCTTTCCTATGTTTCTAATAAAACTCCTCTTCCTGAAGTCAGCAACTCCTACTGAGTGAGAAAGTTTCGTGCACCTGGTTATATAAAGGGAAATGAAACTGTCATTTTTTAAGTTTTTCAGCTTCTTTTAGTAAAATTCCTCTCACCTCCTTTTATGTCTCTGCCTAAGCTAAAAGCAGTCTGTGCAAGACAGGTACTCTTTGGCACTTTAGGCACCCTTTTTGGGAAAGGAGTGAAGCATATACTGGGGTGAGATTGTGCTGACCTATTTACACCAGATATTTTGCACCTCACCAGTGTCTGCTTCTCTCTATTACTGCAACAAGCAAGCTGGAGTGATTGGTTCAAGATGTCTATCTTTGGTCAGTTGAATTCTAACCTTTATTTGCAGGTACTAAGTGTTTAATCTTTGACTGAGAATAAGAGATATTTGGCAATTTTCAGGTGGGAAAGGTGGTGTTGTGATAGTCAGTAGGAATGGATTCTAATAGATTTTAATTCGTCCTACTACAGCATAGTCCTGGTGTTTAGTGTCCTGAGAATCTCACATTTTTGAAAGGGAAAAAGATGTCTCTTCCCTGAAGTAGATTGAAGTGCAAGAGAAAATGACCTTTCATACTGATTCTTAAGTCACGACTAAAATTCTGAATTTGAGCATTCATCTGCTGAGCTTTTAGAAAATGAATCTGCTGAGCTTTGCTGTACCCACCCTATCTGCACTAACTGAGCTTAGTTTAATTCAGCTAAACACCTTTAGGTGATGACAACACTGTGTTCAAAACAGGACACAAACTTATATATTGTAGTTACCATCATTTTAAAAAACACATTTTCAAAGTCTGAACATTTCTCCCCCCTATTATTATAAGTGTATGCATTTTACTGAAGTAGCAGTAACTTGCTTTTCCTTATCTTAACTGTTAATGACCCTATTCATTTGTAGCTAAAATTGTCCTCCCCAGAGTGCACTGGCTTCAGCAGAATTACAACTTGCATGATTTTAGCTGATAGACTGTACTGCAGATACATAACCTAAAGAAGTAACATATTTCTGGCAATACATGATAAAAGAAGCACTTGGCAAAGGTCAGCTTTTCAGATGTCTCGTGGAAATCTCATTAAGTACAGTCTTCTGATAGGTCCTCTTCTTCTGCCTCAATGTCTGTACCAATTGTCCTGAATTTCTGATTGAGGTTTGGCATGTCAGTGACTTTTCTAACAAGTTAGAAGGTTCCAGTATAATTAAAATAACCTCAAAGTCAAATTTAACAGGTGAGAATTTTGATAAAACTTTTTGAATTCACTATATTGAATGAAAGTAAAACAATCCTTAAATTATCAGTCCTTCTGAATGTAGCTAAGACTGCTAAGATTTGAGTGAATGTCAGGCAAATTCCTAAATATTTGAACTAAAAAGCCTTGCTGAAGCAATTATTCTCTATTAATGGGAACTATGCCAAAATGAAACCCTTGTGCAAGCAGAGCCTATCTTCTTTTCAGTTTTCCATTTTAAATCCAAACTTTCCCTTCATTCCAGCTTTCCATTTGAAATCCTAACTTTTGTCTGCCATGATGGCTTCTTGTTAAGCTGGTGTTAAAAGTTTAGGTTGGTGCATATGTTAAAAGAGTGCAGGTAATAGAGATCAGAAATAAAAGTAGATGATCCAAAAGTTGTGATGAACTCTAGCTCAGTGCTGAAGCAAAACTCACCACTGCCAGCATTGTTTCTGCCTACAAACTCCAGAAATTGTTTAAGCTGAGCCACTACAAACAGAGAAAAGTAAATATTTATGTGGTGACGTTTTCTTTGATCATCAAGCCAGTTTTCAGCTGACAAACTGCTATAAAATAAAAAGATGGACAGCAACTAAAAATGAATGAAATTAAGCTGTGTATTAGATATGAATCAATTACAGAGTGAGATGACAAGCTCATTCTCTTTCCTGCTGGAGGTGGGGAAGCAGAGTACTTCATGACCTTGAGGTTTCTTTCAGAGCACATTTGCTTTCCTTACATGCACAGCAATATGTGAGCTTAAAGGCTGGCTCTTAAAATCTGCATTGCATTCCCCTTTAGGAAGTTGTAAGTTACAGAGAGTCTTCATTCATGTTTTAGAGGAGTCTTTGTGCCTATTTTCTGCTCTTGTACTCATTCAGGATGCTTGATCCCAGCATTACAGAGATCCCTGCAACCTCTGCTTCATTGCAAAGGTCTTGGATTGAGATGGCTGCCAGAGGCTCAGCAGTAAGGAACATATCAGCTCCAAAGAGCTAAGGCTGAGTTCCATGGGGCACTGCAGGGGTCAAACTCACTGGCATCCTCTATGCTCATGTACAGAAGGACTTGTGTCATGTGAGCTTTTGGTCAGCACAAGCCTGCAGGACGCTCTTGCCCTCTTCAATAAACTTCAGTCACTTGTGTTGTACTGAACTGAGAAGAAAAGCCATGCAAATTTGAAACCTAAAAGTAACCCCCATGAGACATTCAGCTGTCCCAAATATAGCTGGGACAGCTGAATGTCTGGTGAGTGCCCCAGTGGAGGCATCACTTCATTGGGGATGTGCGTTGTGGAGCACCCTCAGCCTAAATCACAGAGAGTATCTCCTGAGACACCGAAGAAAAAAATTATGGAGTCCATTCAAAGGCAAGTAGGTGGTAAATGTTTACATGGATTACAAAAGATGAAGTAGCCCACTAGATGTTGGAAGATGCAAGTACTTAATCCATGGGAGAACAAAAAAATGCAGGGATATCTCATGCTTCTGGAAAACTGCAGAAGGACAGAGACTTCACAACCCAACTTCTGTCCACTGACCCAGCTTCAGTCTCAGCCTTATTGAGGGCTATGAGATATAGGAACAGTCTACCAATATGCTGGTAATTTAAATGATAGATGCTGATAAGTACTTTTTTCCCTTCCTGCCTGAGCTTTACTCAAATTCTTCCATTAAAATATATAATTGAGTACCTAGACAGTTGCATTTTGATTTGCATCTCTTGCCAACCCAATATATCTTTCAGATAAGCCTTTCATGCATTACTTTTAATAATAATGTCTTAAATTAAAAGGCTGCTTCCATCAGCATAATGAAGCAAGATAGCCAAGAAAATAGTTATGTGCCTGAGAAATTCATTAAAGTAAGAAAAAAATCCATGAAAAAGGGATGATAATGAGAAAAATATTGAGCTTCAAAGAGGACAATACTGAAAGGAGAGACTGCATTTAGGGCTTACTTACTGCATGGGAGGGGCTGTTTTCTCTTTCCAGAGATCTTGCCTTTTTTTTTTTTTTTTTTTTTTTTTAACTCTGACAAATCACATAAAATTTTGGCAACTCAGTTACTTTTAAATTGCCATAGGCATATGGGAGTTTACAAGCACAAAACCTGTGCCTGATAGTGCTATCAGGGATTATTTTTTATGCTACTTCTGTAAGTGTTAGTTTTAATGATTTTCCTTCTTCCAACACTGTGAAACCTACAACTTAATAATGACAAACACCAAAGCTGCTCAAAGAAGGCAATTTATTGTAATCAAGATATGCTTTCTAATTACCCTCCTGGTCTCTATTTAAGTTGCAGATTGTGATATTTATATTTATCTTGGAAATGCCTTGTCCTAATAAAATCCTTTTTAAAAAAGAAATATTTGAAAAGGTGCTGAAAAATATTACAGAGAGTAAAAGGGACTAGCATAGTGAGCACTAATGAGGCACGTGCTTGCCTTTGAATTGCATTCCCTCTTCCTCTCCCTCCCATCTTTATCCCTTATCTTCAGGCTGCCAAGGCAGCGTTAAACAAGAAAACCAGTTCCCATCTGACTCCTCTCTGCCTGTCTGCTGAGCTGTGCTGCTGCTCCTGGCAGGCTGTGGGCACTCAGGGACACACAGAGGCTTTGCAGGAGGAGCTGACACACATCCAGCCTCAGACAGGTGTTGTAAACCTGCTCTCTGCTTGCCGCGACTACACAGAGACAAAAGGCTCTGCCTGGGACAGAAGAACCCTTGGCTGCTGGAGCACAGATGGTATGAAAGTGCTTTGTGTGACACAAGGTGTTAGAAAATGCTCGGCTCACTAACATGTGCTGTCAGGACCTGTTTTCTCCAAGCTGCCAGCCTGTCATTGTCTTTTGGAAACCAGCATGCAGCCAGGAAAACCATTTCCATCAGAAACAGAAGCCCTGTTTATACTTCACTTTCATTTTCTCCTACCAGGTAATTTTTCTCTCTAATGTCACCACAGGTATTATCGTAGAATTAAGGAACAGCCAAAATTTCTCTTTCATTACATAAAAAACAGTAGCTAGAAGAGAGAAAATAGGTTTTAAAAATGACAAGAGTAAAGGAAAGAGAAGCTTTCAAACCAAGCATTCCCCACACCTGAATCTGCTGAACTTCCCAGATACAGTATAAAAGTCTTTCTTTTCTCCATGAAGTGTACAGATGGCAGTTGGAGGAATTCCCGGCCAAGGTAAAATCCACCTTAGAAGTAGGAAATAATACATGTTTGGGAACTTTGTCTTTCTGTTTATGTTTTTCATGGAAGCAGCAAAGGCTTGTAAGGGCTGAAACTGGCCCCTATTCTGACCTATTTTTCACTAAAATCTGTATGTTTCATTAACAGTACCATGAACCAACTGTGACTTTAGTCCATTTTACAGCTACCCAGTGACATTTTTTATTATTTTTTTTTTTATTACAAATGCAGCAACCTTGTCTTTAACTGTAAGACTTTTAAAAGTGCAATTTGCTGTATCTTTCAGAGTGTGGATGCAATCCTGAGATGGTAGGGGTCAGAACTTGTATAGATATAGATGAGGGTAAGGAGAGCTGAACATGGGAACACATCAGCCTTAAGGGTCTTTTTCTTCCTCTAGCCAAAAAAAAAAAAAAAAAGGCAATGTGAATAAATACATTAGAAAGTCTCTGAATGTCAAATGGTGGCACATGACTCTACTCTGTCTCAACATGTGGAATTTTCAAGTTCATTTATGAGCAATCATATTTCATGTTAATTTGCTCAGGCAATTAAATGATTGTTGAAGATTTACTTTGTTTCTTTTTTGCTTTATTAATCTCATATCTCAATGTTAAATAACAATTTTTTCTCATGATACTGTTGCAGGAAGTTTTACTCTTCTGTTTTAAACATTTTTGTATTCAAACTAATTGAATACATTATCAGTTAAATTTTATCAATGTTAAGCTGTTATATTTGAATGACTGCAGGAAACAAGGATTTTGGGATTTTATCTTTGTTGTTAAAAATCTACAATTAGGCTATGGAAAAAGTCACTTGGTAAAACTGCACAAGGCAAAACCAGAAATAAGATCAAGCATACAGTGGCTAATGTAAAAATTTAGAAAAGTCTTCTCATAAAATATCTTTGTGCTGCTGGGCTTTCCATCTTCATAATGTCTTGCAAAGGTTAAGTCTTTAAAATATATCTGTGCAATGAAGCATTATATTGGCACCAATGTTTCTTTCCCCTCAGTTAAAGTAGATGTTGAGTGTTTAAATGTCCAAGGCTGTGGAGAAGGTCGCTCAGATCTAGGACTGCAGACTAAGCTGCTTCTGCAGTGCCTGAATTTCTCAGACTGGGCTGGACATTCCTCATTTATTTAGTCATCCTTCTGTCAGCCACTGCTCTCCTTTTCTCAACTGATTGTCCTCTTTGACAACTTTTCCTGCAGCTTTCCATTGCACTGAGTGTGGTCAGATTGCCCCATTAAGCCTTCAATAACTCCACAGGTCAACCCTCACTTGGCTGGGTTTCCCTGCTCACCCTTGAGGCTTTTTGCAGTGCAGACTTTTCTCTCCTCCTGTACCACTTTAAGGAAAGGTCAATCTGGCAGAGGTCAGCAAAACTCTGTATTCAACCTGCTTTGCAGAATCCCTATGGAAGACCCAACCAAATTAATTTGAACTTTAAAGCAGGTACATCCCAAACACATGTGTAAAGTCTCTGTGTGTCAGGGTAAAAAGCAACTCACCATCTCCTGTGTCAGGAATCACCTTGGAGAAGCTACCTCTGGGAATAGGACTGGTAGTAGGAATTCAGTCAGCCTTAGCAACACTGGTTACTGCCAAAAACCTGCAAGAAAGCAAAAAACCATAATATAGGCTCTGTAAATGATAATTAATGATGTCTACTTCAGGGGAAGGAAAAGATTCTTCAGGCTTAAACTGTAGTTTTCAGGATCTCTTCAAATAGCTGGGAATGATTGTTTAAAAGCTTAGAGACCAGTGCCAGGAGCTCCCCCTGCTCAGAGTTCACACAAGAGCATAGCTGGTGATGACAGAAATACTTTGAAATGAGCTAATGACTAGCAAGGGCCTTGCAGGATTGGACACACCAGAAATCGACTCCACTTGAGGAACTCGAGAAATCGAAAGGTCTGACTTGTACTTTCCTGAAGATAAATGACCTGTTAAAGCAAAGGGGAAGGAAGTTTAGCCAAACCAGCAGTTTTAGTGTGTCTCAAGCTTTTAGCACCCGGGTGCATCTGTCAGGTGCTAATTGTCAACTCCCACTGACTGCAGCAGGAGCCTGGGACACTTGGCACTGTGCTGTATTAACCTGCTGTTATTACGCTAAAGAGATAAACATGCCAGAGTTGTGATGTTTGAACTGCAAGGCATTGTTTCTTGCATTCTCCCAACTTTAATATCTTTTTTTACCCAGTTAGCAGTGTCTCACAGCAAGCAACTGCCTAAAGAGGAAACATAATGCAAAAGAATATGCACTGTGAAAAGTCTGCACTGTGAAGTGCAGAAATATATCATTCCACCAAGAGTAGGCTGATTTAATTTTAAATATAAAATCTTTAAATAGCTAATGTGCTTAAAATGTAGAAAATCAGATAACAAAAGCAGTTCTTGTTTCAGAGAACAGCAGTCAGTGAGAAAAATGAATAAAAAGAAGACAAAGTGACAAAAGAAATAAGGAAATATCATTGGTTTTCTGGGAAAAAAAGGATAAAACCTAATAATTTTTTGCACATTATCAAATAACATGGTAATTTATCCAGAATATAATTATGCTAACACTTGGCTGTTACTTGGTATCAGATGAGTTCTTTCAGCTCAGAGTGTTCTGGGGCACGTTTTGAGGGTGGTTACAGACCTGTTTGTTGGGATTATGGCTAATATCCTTGGAGGTGTTCAAGAAATTACTGGATGTGGCACTTTGGAAGTGCTGTGGTTTAGTTGAAAAGGTGGTGTTTGGTCAAGGGTTGGATTTGATGATCTTGGAGTTCTTTTCCAGCCTTACAGATTCTATGGTTCTGTAGGCTAGGCCAGGATAGTAGGTCATGTGGCTTCTTGAGGTTGTCAGGGCAACTTTGGGAAGTTCTGTTTTCATTATTGCTAAAGGAAGTGTGAGAGCATCCAGCAAATCATGAGTTACAACATCAGTACTGCATGTTTTGCAAAAACTTGGGAAAGTAAAAGCTCTTATACTTTTGTACCCATTCCACTGGCAGACGTAAGATATTTTTCAAAAATTAAGTCTCCTGCTTAGTACAGAACATTAACCTTCAAAATGTAACTTACTGGCAGTAATAACAGAGTTTAAAAAGCAAAATGAGTGCCTGTGCTCTGTTTTTCCCTGTTCTCCTTTGTAATTCAGATTTCTCTCTCTCTAGGCAAGGTCAGAAAGGACAGAAGGCAGAGGGGCCAGCATGACCGGCTGTGGAAACAGGCAGCACATTATGATCCACTTTTTTGGATCTCATTGAGCATCCACCAGATGACCATCAGTGACTGATAGAGGTAGACGCAGATTGGCCCTTTTGTCTGGTTTTGTTTGGAAGTGGGTGTAACCATTGCCTCCATCCTTTTCTCTCAACACACTCCTTCAGATGTAGCAAAACTCTTTTCTGACTAAGACTTCAGGAGTGCAAAAGAGCTGGGATAATTTTAGGGTTACCTTAAAATGCTCAGAAGGATTTCCATCTTAAGGGGTGGATAGAGAGGAAGCTGGCTTTAGTTTTTGTTCGACATCTTGCACCTTAGTTCCAGTGTAAGAAATTTTAAGTATCAGAATGTCTAGGCAGCACCTAAACACCTCAGGGATTTTATTTGGCTTTTTTAACATATAATAAGTCTCTGTTTCTTCACAAGCCCAAGGTTTTTTCGTGCATACCTTGCCCCCGCAGTCTATCCTTTTCCCATTTTCTTCTTTTTCAGCTTCTGCATCTTCACATTTTCATCTCCACCTCAACACAGCTCTTTGCATTCAGGCCATCTCCAACTGCATTCCCTATTTCTCCCTTGGTCCTCTAATGCAAAAAGGAATATTTCTGACGTGCATATTGTTACACATGCAAGAATTTAATTGTTGGCACTGTCATCCAATGACTTAATTCCTGTCTGAATGGGGAGAGTGACCTCCAAAGGGGATCTGGAGGCCCCCTGACTGCTTAGATCACTATTTGCTCCCTGTTATCTTGTTTGAAGTGCTGCCAGCCACTCCTGTGCAGGGAGATTTGCAAGCTGCCTACAAGCTCTTGTGAAGACCTTGTCTGAATGGGAAGGATGTGGGAGTCCTTGTTGATGATACAGCTGTATGGATGGATGTTTTACCTCTTCATTTATCATTATCATTATAATTTCATAACCATTACCTTATCATTTTCAGCTTAATTAAAATGTAAGCACCCTGGACCTAGAGGATCAGCACAGGAACTGAACAGACATCTCCAAGATGAATTTCACATAGCTTGAAAGCAATGTTCATATGGATTTATGCTTTCTTTTATGCATGAGAAAGAACCCAGGTAATGTTCAATGAGTTGAGTGGGTTTAGAGTAGTGCTAAATGCAGCCCAAGACAGAGAAGAAGACATTACTGCAGAAATAATGATTTTTGAACTACTGATAGGTAAATTACAATTAGAGCAGTTTTTATTACGGTATAACATCCCCACATAAGCAAAAAAGAAAGGGGAATTACCCCAAGTCTTAAGAACTCTCTGTTTTGTTTAATAAACAGAAGCCAAGCTTTTAAAAGACTTACAATTGTTTTGTACATATGAGGACCTAGTATTCCTGAACAAAACCCAAACCTCTTTTTACCCACTATAAAATCATTTCACATCTGCTCAAAATCCCAGCAGTCTCAGTTTCTGTGTGGCAGCAACTTCCTCTAGGAAGGTAGTCCAGCAGAAGAAATTCTGGACCTGCTTCCATCTCTGAAACACATTTATTGTCTCCATTGCTTCTCAAGTCTCAGGGTACTCTTACTTCAAGTCTGAATATTTATTATGGAAGTTGAAGTTTGCTGGTAACCAAAACCCAGAACTATCATTTCCAGCCCTCCTTCCTTTGCAAAGACATTGATATTATGAGGGCTTTGGTCTTGTGAAACACAATGGGAAAAATCTCATTAAATGTGTGGAAGGAAAGCTCTTCTTGTGGTTAAAAATAGCACCTGCAGTAATTCCATGAGAAGAATAAAAGTGACTTTCTTACCACATGGAGGATGCTAAATAAGACTTTTTAAAACGGTACCTTTTTCTAGGATAATTATGGAAGAAAAACAGCTTTCCATGAATCTAACAGCTGTTTTAAAGGCTCAGCTGGCAGCATCATTTCCTATGATGCAGAAGATCTAAGTTCAAGATCACACACAAGTTTTTGTCTTCTCAAAAGGCAGCAGGAAGTGAAGGTGGCATAAAGAAAATTACGATCTTACTGCAACAGCAAACAGAAATCTTTCTGTGATCAAGAGCTGAGTTTGTGTTTCCTGTAAAAAAGTAGCAAGGAGTTAGAAGCAGATAATACTCCCTAGAATGGCTTGACATCCATAGCTGGATGAGAATTCTCTTTTTCTTTAGATTTACAGTGGCTGCATCTGATGTTCCAGAAAATGATGGATCAGTACAGTCCTATAAATCCCAAACACATATGTAGTAAATCTTTTCAGAAATAACTTACAAAACAGCCTTCCAGAGGAGGAGAAGTCTGCAATAATGACAGCACACTGACAGTGCAATAAAGAGGAATTCATTATTCAGACTGCAGGGGTTGACAATGGCCAGAGGGCAAATGCATAAAATAAGAAGAAAGAGTCGATGCTCAAATGTCAAAAACTCCCTGCCACAAGTGGGGAAGAAAGAGAAATGTGTTCAAAATGTATTTCCTCTGTATACGAATGATGGTGGTGATGATAATAATAGCAACATTTATCTGAGTATGATAAATATTGCTAAGGGTGAAGCATTATATGACATCATCTGTGTATAAATAAACTGTCCCTTTTCAGTTTTCATTGCCACAAAATTAAAAGTAACCTTTGCAATCTAGAAAGTGGCAGCAAACCAAACAGTTAAATATGTAGGATGGTTCATTTTGTGAGTAATCCTTGTTGATGGTTTTTAAGCTACTGTTCAATTCTAGAAACAAATCTGATTGTTATCATTATTTCTTTTATTACCTAAAGAGGATAATACCTACTCATGAGTGCAACTACTTCAGTATGAAATTTTGCAGGTACAAACTGCAACCTCAAACAAGATCTGAATCCCACAAAGGAACAGCAATAAGCTGGGCAAAAGCCCAGTTGTTTTTCTGGAGTTATTTAGTTTTAAACAAACTTCCCTTGCAGTCTGTCTGTTTTTTATTTTTAGCTCCTCCTTCTTCACTATTGAATGCTTTTGTAGGAAGGAAGGATTCTTGTTCTGTATTTTTCTTCCCCTGACATTTCCCATATGAAGTTACAATCCTCTGATGGCTTGTATGAAGAGGATTAGAAACATGTTATCACTAATTGCAGATGAGGATTTAAAGGAGGGCTGGGCAGGAGATGCACAAAGATGAGATTGCCTGACCTGTCTTAATCAGGCTGTGGATGCTTTGTGCCTGCCTCTGCTGCTCCAGGAAGTTAGCCTGCCTCCCACATCTGTCCTCATCTTATGGAAAGGGAAAATTGTTGGTTGTTGAACAGGATGAAAGACTGATTTCTTTACTGCTCCTAAAGACCCATTTCTGCCATGAGGACTACATAAAGTTAGTTGGCTCATAATGCACAAGGGAGTGTGAAGTTGCAAAGAGGAATCACTTTTAACTCAAAAAAAAAAAAAAAAAAGGCAAAAAAAAAAAAAGCCAGATTATGCTTGTGGGATTGTTTCTTACTCCTCAACAGATTTTTTGTTGTTTGTATTAAACTGTAAACTGAGTCACTGTATCCTCACATACACCACACAAGTGTGGAAATAGCTGTGGCTAAGCAAGCCCTTACCATCTGTGAGCATTCCCACTGCTAATGTCAAACCAGTACCAGTTTGGCTAACAAGGTTAAGGAATTACATAACTTAAGTGAAATTACAACAGAATTATGCCAGCATGTGTTTCCCTCTCTTTTGCTTGGGGATGAATCAATTATGAAACATAAATTCAAGTAATGGATACAATATTTATAATCATTTAGGCCCCAAGCATTGATTAACCATGACTGAGAGAGTTTTTTCTTGTGGAAATAAATGTTGGATCATAAAGAACCTGTAAATTCCCATTTAGGGCTGTGAACTACTTGGAAGGACATTTTACTCTAGCCCTAGCAGTTTTTGAAATGTTGAATCTGAGGAGATAAGATGCAAGAAGGAAGGCCAAGTAGTCGGAGTTGCTTTACACCCATTGGTATGGATCATTCCTCAGTGAGTCACGTAAGTAGAGGAAATTTAATGAAGATGCTCCTTCATCTACTTTAAAAAACAATGCTACATTCTTCAGGCCTTGCAACAAGGTCAAAAGTGACTCAGGAGTTCCAAAAAGTGGTAAAGATGAGCCAGAGTGATATGAATTATCTTCAGACTTGTAATGGAAACCAGAGTTTTGTCACAATTTTTAGGACTTGTCTGTCAAGCTTTGACAGATTAGGAATCTGAAAAGGATGATTCTGGATTAAGACTGAAAATAAAGCCTGAACTTCATTTTCAAGGAGAAAGTATGTTTATTTTGATTAATAAAGAAATATGCAGTAAAACTACCTCCTTCTCTGCCAACAAAGTTATAACCACAATTCCACATCTCTGTCTCTCTCATGACAAATTTTGGGCTCTCATTTTGGCAATAAAAATGTATTTTACAAAGTCATTTGGAGAACAATCTGTGATTTACTTAAGGAACAATGGAACACCTCAGTCTTCTCAGAATTAAAGGCAAATAACATTTTTAGCTGCATTAATAGACTTGTTGATGTAACCTGCTGGTTCTTGGTCATCTAAGTTTTAGATGTACACCAGTATCTTTCTGCAAAATCTCTTGCTAAAATGGGCTCATTTTCTTGTCATTTATTCACTCAATCAGAGCACTTCTAGTGAGGGAAAACAGGGATTAACAGACAGTGGACTAAGTAGGGGATTAAAAAAATGTGCATATTGTTTCTGGACTGGTACAACAGGCTGTGTGCTGTCCGTTTCACAGACAAATGTCTTAGATATCAAAAGGCCACATCTCTAGAGCAGGCAGCCCTTCAGTTCTGTCTAATTCTTTTAGCAAAGTTAACATATGGCTCAAACTTTCCTGAAACAGTCACTTTCATTTAAAGTACAGCTATTGGTGATGCAAGACTTAAGGGAGACAAAGTTCTTGGAAAATGAAAGGAAATCTTGATATAAGCGTTACCAGTGGCTTGGCAACCCTTTGGAGACAGACAGCTTTGGTGTTGGTTCATCTTTACTTTTAGAGTTTGGAGTTCTGGACATCGGGCTTACAGAAACATGCTGAGACTAACTCCTTTCTTTCTGATGCAGGTGCTGCTGCTGGAAAAGTTTTTGGAGAAGAGTTCTAGCTGTGAAACACAGAAATGGTGATGGATACAGCAGGGGGCCACTAAAGGTACTTGATTATATTTTTCTTCCAGAGAAGGTCTGTAGACCTTACATAAATGTTTATATTATCCTTCACTTCTGGTTTCAATTAAATTCAATTTAAGAATCCCAACTTTTACACAATATTTTCAAAACTGGCTGGTGTTTGTGAGGCCTTGATGAATACAGCTCTAGAGGATGCTGCTGTCAGAGGTACCTTTTGAAACAGATGTGTTTAATGGTGATGTGCAGTCAAAGAATTGCTCTCCATGCTGCTAAATTACATTTTGTTTCAGCACTCCAATCTTTAAGCCATATCCAAAAGCTGGATCTGTTTAGGAAAATTTGCTGGCAGCCTGGCTGAGATTACATCTCAAGCAATCATTTTAATATGTAGTTATAAATCACTTCTAACTTTCTGCATGTAGAGTGTTTTCTGTTGATGTATTTGAGAACATTGTAGAGAGGTTTGTAATTAAATGAGGAAAAAGTAGGACTTCTTTTATGAAGAAATAAATTTTTAATGCCGTAGAAATAAGGGAATTTTGAAAATGCTGTGCACTCTTTATTTTGGCTTTGTACCTGAAAGTTGCTCAAGAGTAATTGCATTTCTCTTTAAAAGACAGTGGAGGGAAAAATAGCCAGCTTTCTTTTACATCTGGAATAAAAAATTATCAAGTAGAGAGACCACAGATTTAGGTAAAGATTTCTAGATTTTTCTACAACATTTTCAGGGACAAGCTCTCCAAAATCTTTTGCCAAATTGTATACCAAACTTTATCTTTCTATGCATTAAAAGTGCCCATGCTGCACAGTAGGATTTAGCTTTAAAATGATGTGCTAGGGCTCAAAAAAACATACAGTTCAGTTTCTAGCACCAAATGTAGAAAATGCTCTTCTCTTCCTTGTCCTTTTCCAGCCCAGAGTGGCCAGTTTAGTGTTCTGCCTGGTTTTGATTAAAGGTGAGGTACCACTATGATCCAGCATGGCAATTACTGTATTCCAGTGTAAGTCACAGATCATTGCTGCTATTATTTATTCTGAGACAAAAACATTCGTTCACCCCACTCCAGCTACAGGCTGCAAATTCTTAATGGCTTGACTTTTGCTGTGAGTGAAACCAGTTTATTTTTCATTTGCTCCAGTTGCTGAGATAGCTGCACTATCTGTTGTCCATTCTCTGTGGAAAGATTAGAAATTTGCCAGTGCTCTCTTTCACTATGGATCAGAAACCAGATAAGTTTTCAATGTTAAGGATGGTCACTTGTACCTCACCCAGTTTCTCCAGGCTTAAATAAATGTGCACATCTGTCAGATCACCCTCTCTACAGAAATTTTCTTTTTTCCTTTGTGGAGTTGGTGGGGGTGTCTTGCACACTTGAGCCTATATTGGCATATTCCTAGAAAAAATGGATGATAGACTAATGAGTTTATTAATTTTTTTTTTTTTTGTGAAAAAGGTTTACTAGGTTCACTTCATTTTGTACAAAGCCAGAGGCAAATATGGAGCAGAAATCTACACATAAGCAAAACCCCAAAATAGCTTCCAGCCCCACAACTTTTCTCCTAGAACTGTTTAATGCAGGAAAAAGCTGAGTGCACAAAGCCACTCCACTGCGAGCTAGTGAGTCACTGCCTTCAATCTGCGCCTCTTTGGTTCAGACTGACGTACTTGCAGCTAAACTTTTTAGGCTTGCCAGTTCTCTGGAGAAGATGTATATTACAGAAAAGTTGGGAATTTTCAAGCTACAGCTCATCTATTCACCATGTATAGCACTTCTGAGAAACCAAGCATCTAACAATAGGGAAAGGGAAGGGAACGGGGGAGATATGGATCTGAGTACAAGACCTGCAGAAGTGCTGTCAGCTTGTTAGAAACTTTTAGGACCTAAAACTTTTTAGTATTTAAGTACCTGCCTTGAAGAAGCTGCAAGTAGCAACAATGGGTGAAAGTGCTTTTTTTAAGAAGCAAGTAAATCTGTCCCTTTCTTAATGCAAAAATCCACACAATCTGTCAAGAAGTGGTAGATCCTCAAAGCAGAAAAATACCAATGGCATGACATTTCCTGGCTGTCCTACTAATGAATAGAACATTCAGTAGAATCCTAGAATGGCTTGGGTTCCTCAAAGATCATCAAGTTCCAACCCCTATGCCAGGGGCAAGGACAGAGAGTAAGCAATGAGAGGTCAGGGAAGGACAAGACACTGGAATGAGGTGTGCAGTGGAGTGGATAAAAGCAGGCAAAGCTACTGTAACTTATCATACCTGAAACTGGATCTTTCACTCTTTCACTGTTCCAGAAAACAAATTTTTCATTGTCCTCAGCATCCCTTTACATTGCAAATGACAGGAATGAACAGGTAGAAGAAAGATCAGTCTTCAAAATGTGAAGGTTTTAAAATGGAAAAATGCTATTGATTTTAAGTACACAGTGTTCATGCAGAAGATTAGATAATCAGTTTTATATTGAAAATATCAAAGTGCACACAGAGCATTTTTTTGGGGAGTAATAGAATATTTTCTTTTATATTCTTATGAGAATTCTATTGTGCTTGCTCCACCATAAATTTTCCACTATTGTTTATGGACAGTTCAAGAATTTGAAGCCAAGATTTGATACTGCAAAAATTCAGATAAAAGCTGTGAAGTAAAGGAGGAAATTTGCAGAACAACTCAGAATTTCCTATTCACATTGCTTCAGAGAAAAAACATCTTTAAGAAAGCTGGATGTGTAATGAAAAGGCAGGTAAGTGTTTCATCTCATTATTTTCCTGTCCTAAACCTCAGGCTCATATACCCTCCTTGGCTTCAGAAGACAAAACTGCTTACTTTTCAATCATGAGTAATGCTTCCCTAAAAACCCTTCTCCCACCTCTTAAAATAGTTTCCAGTGTTGGAGCAAGGTACAACCTCAGCCAGAAGTGGTGAGGTCTAACCAAATGTCTCATTATCCTGACTGGGGAGTTAAGGCAGAGCCGCAAGCTCAGCTAGCCGGGAGGAAAATAGTCTTACAATATCAAATCTTCTAAGCTAGGAGATTCAAACAGGAAAGATCCCAGGGTTTTTAGACAGACCCTGTTGTTTGAAGCCTCTCTTAGCCAATGTGGCACCTGTCAAGACGCAAGGGAACACCTGGCTGTGTGTTTACAGAGATGTGTCAGCTGATAGTCACAGTTGTATCTCACTTCATGTGATGCAAAGGAGGTCTGGCACTTGCCCCAGGGTGGATCCCGTGGAGACTGTGACTGCCTCAAACCTGCTCCTAGCAACTGCTGCCATCTCCATCTCTGGCAGCATCTGATCTGCTTGTGGGGGCTGGAACATGAAGTATGCTTGGAAAAATGCACCCATGGATGCTCTTCTTTGCCTGGGAAGGAGTGACTTGAGCCAAGATTCTCTTCTGCCCTTCTGGGCTTGGTCTTAACTACTTTGCAGGGCAAGAGACACAGGAAAGAGGGCACAGCAATGGAACAGAGCTGGGCAAGAAAGGGGGATTTTGTTAGCCCCTCAGCTTAACCATAACCTTCAGGGTCTGGAGGATTACACAGAAGAAAAGTTTGGATGAGCAATGCTGGAGATGAGGCAAATGGCTCATAACTAGCCATGGTCTGCGTGGATGTGGTTAATGCTGGAAGTGGGTTTACGATTTGTGCTCAAAGAGCCTAAGCAATTAGATTTATTCCTAAATACCACAGGATCCATGTGGCTAGTTGAGCAGATAAGATTTATGCTGTGGGAAAGATCTCTGCAGTAACTAATACCTGGTTTATAGTGGGGATGGTAAAGCTGAGACAGAACATGCTCAAGGTGTGCCAGTGGTAGAGCCACAGTTGGTATCTTTGATCCCAGGGATGAGGGTCTGGTCTGGCCAAGATTTGGGAAGGGGAGTCAAAGGGAAGGATAGCAGTAGAATGGGGAGAAAGGTCACATTTGCTGCTCTGTTTTAGGGGCAATAGGACGGAGGAGAATGACTCCCTGCATACTGAGACTCTGCACTTCTGGGGCAGCTAAATGGAATATGTGGGGCTTTAGCACTGGAGGATACAATTTGTAATGCATTCATAGTGAATGCCTATAGCTGATGCTGATCTGAAGACTAATTTACTGTTGGTTGGTGTAGGACCTTGAGGACTTCTGCTGGTAAAACCCATTAGAATATGGATGCTTTTGAAAGAGGAAGGTGTTGCTGAACTCTGGTGAAGGCTGCATTTCAGGCAAAGATTACATTTAAGGAGCTTGGCAATGAGACTTCAATAATTATGTATCTTTTTCCTTCCTAACATATTTGCTTGGCAGGTTAAGGGAAGGATTGATGATAATATAGAGCAGGTGGCTCCAGATGTGCCAGAAAGATTGAGAGGAGAGTAGGTACAAGGAAGGTGAATGCTGGATGCTGACAGTAGGAGTGGAGTTTCAAGGAAGGCTGCTCAGATTGAGGAGAACAAACATGAGTGGAAGGAAAGGGGAGGGAGAAAGTGTGAGGAAAGAGGCAAAAGCCAAAGGCAATTTCCAAAGGCTTCTCTATTCATCCCTGTCCTCCTCCTCATCTTCTGGGTACACCCTGACTGAACTCATGCCCTCTCAAAAACTGAAGGAAAAACTGAAAGCTACAGCTCTCCTTTATATTCACACTAAATGATTTGCTGCCTGCTCAAGTGACCTGGCCAATTTCAGCAACCAGAGATCAGTGCACCTTTTTCACCTCTTTTTCTCTTGCTTGTTAGCAGAAAACAGGACACAGCTGATTTTCTTTTAAAGAGTACTTTTGTTCTGAGCATTTAAAGTAAATATTTTTATATTGTGTATCTTAAAATTTCTGGATATTGGTCTTCATCATTCTCAAGCACAGGAATAGCATGTTAAAAAAGTATCAGCTACTGCAGATCATGAAGAAAAGGCATAACAGGGTATTAGATGTATCTATATCTATGTATACATTTGCATATGAGTGAAGGACTGAGACACCAAGAGTATCCAGATCTCAATAAAAGGGCTGAATAAAAGGAGAAGCAGGATACTGACTGTGAGGGTGACATGATATTGTAACCTGAAAACTAATTAAGGAAAGAACAAAATTTAAATAACATTTGGATGCAACAGCAGGAAATACAAGGAACAGGTGTTTAACAAGATTTCTTTTGACTGTTTAACCTCTTTGCTAATACCAAAAATCCCAGACTCTGTCAGACTTCAGCTTTACCTCATGTCAGTAGTTGTCCTTTTGGCTATTTCATGACTCAGAGCATTTATTCTGCTGTTAGTTTGTCTCTAGGGATCTGGGTCTCTGCCATTAAGTGGTTTTGATCTCCATTGCATGTGTTGTTTTCTCTTCAGGGAGCAGTGAGATTACATGGCTGCAAATAAGGCCCAGAATTTGTGACTCTGCTCTGTGGGCTCCCAACAGTGTCTGCGGGAGAGATCGCCTCACAAAATGGGGTAGGATTTGTTTCCTAACACCTAAAATCCAGGGAAGGCTTTTCTTTGTGATCACTATAAAATACGAAAGCATAAATAAGTGTTTTGCAGTGTTTCAGGTATTGGTACAGTCTGGAGGGATAGCTTTTAAGAGAGTAGGTGTCTGACACCCTGCTGAGTGACTGGGATTACATGATACACTTTATGTATTGAGATGTACACATCTCTTAAGAAGCTCCTTGTTTAAATGACCTTCTAGCAGTGAGCTCTTTCTCTCTTTTATATTCTGATTTCACACTGTTTCTTGGATTTAGAAAACGAAAATAAGCTCAGGTGATACCTGCTTTGACAGCCACCTTTTAATTGTGTGTTTACTTCCATCATGATTTTAAAAAGTTTCTTCCTGAATTTCTTTTGTTCAGTGCTTGAAGTGAAGAAATTGTTAGAAGAGTATCTCTGTAAAAGCATGCTTTCTTTAGGAGGGGGCTTCAACAACTTTAGACAATAGACAGAGTCAGTATTGGATGTCCAATTCTGCCTGCATGAAATTCCCACCCCTCACTCTCCTCCTACACACATTTAGACCTCTGCATTAGCTGCTGCTTCTTTTTGTTATTTTTCCCTTTCATCTTCCTCATTGCTTTCCACCCAGCATGCAGTCCAACCTGCTGGCTGATATTCTCCTTCCATAGAGGGTTTGACACTAGAATCTTCTACAAATAAACTGATCTATCTTTTCACCCCATTCCTCCAGTAGATGTATGTATGAGAGGTGCCTTTCTCCTGAACTTTGCTCTCCTGTCCCTGACCTCTCTCTCCACAGAAGGGCTGGACTCCCTGTCAGGACACTGAGGGCATCAGCACCCTCTGTCACCTCTCCCTCTGAGGGGCTTGGCTGCCCTGGCTCAGGGCTGTGACATTTGCTCTCAGCTCTTTGTTGCTCACTGGATGTTATCTCCAGAGTTGATGGTGACTTAAATTCCCCTACCAAAGATCCTGTTTAATCCCTTCCCTATTGTTATCATCAGTTATGATCTGTAGGTTTTCTGGTTTCTTTTTCCAGTTTCCATCTATTTTTTGTTTTCCCCTGATAACAAGTTTAGCAAGGACACACTTGCAGTGTGCAGGGACCACCCTGATCTCCAGGATGGGACTGCTGAAAGAGGAAAGAACATTTCTGACCTGAAGAACCTATCAATAGATGTACCTAACTCACAACTTCCCACAGATTCCCTAGCCTGAACATATTTTTCAACCTTGAATTTAAAAATAATCTGCAACACTTGGAAACAGGAGATCCACTGTGCAACATGGTCCAAGTTCTTGCAGTGTCAAGTCTGAAATCAGTGTCTCAGTCTCCATTTCTAAACTCCTGGGAAGCAGGAAAAGAACCAGGTTGAGTGCAGGATGCAAGAGACTGCCTGTATGGATGCTGATAGAAGGGTGGGCTTGAGTGCTCAGACAGGATTCAACCCATTAAGCAGACTGATGCTTTAATGCTTGACACCCTAGAGAGTTGCTTCTTATACAATACTTAATCTTTTATCATCTTAATTAACACTAATTGGTAGATGATTGCCTCTAAAAGTACTATTCTATGGAGAAAACGAATCTCTGATATTACAGTCATTGCTATTTGGGAGAAATCATAAGGTACTGCAGCTCTATGTAAATGATTAAATAGATTGTCTTTCTCTGTTTTGATTTGTATCTGTTTATATATTGTTTTCCTTGATAGTCTATATTGTAACTCCCACACCTGGGGAGTTTCATCATGTTTTTTAAACCATAATGTGTGGCTAGAGGAGATCACACTTTTGAAAGCTTTAATGAACACCCATTATTAAATAAGGGATTTAGCTGTTTTCTTTTTTTTTTCTTTGTTTGCTTTCAGTCAGCATACTAATTCTGCTTTTATGTAGAATTTGCTCCTCCATTTATATGGTAGGGCAATTTAATTTTTGATCTGTTCCTATTTTGAGAAGGAATCCTCCTGCATACATCCCCAAGATCCTCTTTAAGTGAAGACTGTGATTACAGAAAAGTAAAAGCAGAGATCTTAGATCTTAGTAAACAAAATCAGAGGATGAATTAATGTTTAAAGCTGGCTGTGACACTAAACTTGCAATTCACTTATTATTTTTGGCAGCAGCGTGTCCAAACTGCCAAGACCATTCTTGGGAATCACAGCTGTGATGTCTATAATAGCTGAACTACAGGAAAGCTGCAGTTAGGTCATACTGCCTTGTCACTGCTCATGAATAGTGCAAGTGATAATAGTTACCATTACTGCCTACTCATTTTGCAGCATGTTTTGTTCACTTAAAACAATTCCAATTATTAACAGCATGATAAAATTGTCTGCTGAGTGCATTCCCTCCTGCTCTACATGGTTGACTCAGGTAAGAGGAGTGGTGGGGGTAGATCAGCCCCAGCTGAATCCAACTGAGCCCTGTGGGTAAGGGCAGAGAAAGGTCATGGAGTGGGCTGGGAGGGGAGGTCATGGGACTGGCTGGGGCCAGGTGGTTTTTGGAGGCCACCTGGGAAAGGAGAAGCTTCAAAGTGAAGGTGGGGAGAGTCCAAGGCCAGTTAGAGCCATCGATGGAGGGGAAGAAGCTTGCTGAGCTCTCTGTGCAGTGAGTACTTGAATGCGTTTTCCTAAGTAGGAAAAGGTCTCAGGAGTTTATTGTCAGCCAGAGCTGCTGGTCAAGGGGGACTTGTTAAAATTAGATGCTGAGCTGGAAGGGTGTTAGGAAATTGATGCTTATTACTGTGTTTTAGCAACCTAATTCTCAGAGTGAGTTATATAGGGCGTGCTGCCAATTATTTTCAAACAGAGCTTGAAAAGTGCTCCTGGCCTGAGGTAAATACTACCAACTTCAGAAGAGCTCAGCTGCTGTTTCAGAGCACTTACATAAACATACATTCCACATCTACAATTATTTGTTTTGTAGGATTAAGTTTCTTTTAGATGCTATCAATGGTTTGGAAACCTGTGCCAGCCTCCTGCATCCACAGGCTGTTTGACCACAGGTGTCTGGTTTAGAAGGTCTGCAAAGCATCTATTTTGCATGTTTGCAAGGAGTCCAGGAGCAAATTGCTTGATAATGCTGTTACCAAGACAAGCCATATGTGGTAAAATGGCAGAAGCCATGGACAAACAAAATATTGCAAAAGCCTAAGTACTTGCAATAGTAGGTGATATGATGCAAGAATTGTCCAGAGCTCCAAAAGATTCTCTGTCTTGTTAAAGGTAATGAACTGTTTTTATTTTTAATTTTATTTTTTATTTATTAATTTTCTTTTGGCTCAGCTTTTTGCTTTTCTCAGCTGGTGCTGAAATGATTTGGCTTAGCCTGAGGGAAGTGCAGGGGATTTGCTGCCCCTAGACCTGGGAAATGAATTTTGGCAGGGAAGCTGGCACGTGCTACTCACAGCCTGTTTTGAGCTGCAGCCAGTCAGTGGGGTCAGCCTTGGGGCAGTAAAGCTGAATGCTGAAAGACACTGTAGACTTAATCTCATAGGATTTGGGGCAGGAGGAAAGAAAACTTAGAAAACAAATAATGTGTCAAAGGTAGAAAGAACTTTCTTGCTCTTGGCAGGTAAACAAAAATTCTGATGTAGAGGCTTAACACAGTACAGGTGTAATTTTTTTTTTTAATAGTAATTGTTTTGGCTGTACCCCTGCAACAATAACTCAAGAACCTGTAGTACAGAGTTGTTTTTCAGTCTGCAGCAATTCTTAGGTTTATAAATCCCTGCATAATGTGATTGAACGATGTTTTAAAAGAGAGTTCCTCATCCTGACTGCTTTGTCTGAAAGATTGATCCAGAGTTTCATGCTGATAAGCATGAAAGCAATTTTCTTCCTTGCCCAGCTTCCAGTTCTATCTCATGCATTAAGAGTTCATATTTACTTGAATTTTTACTGATGTCTTTGAAACAGATCTCATTTTTCTGTTTGCCCCCTCTCAAATTTGACATGACAAAACTGTCCAAGCTCTTTTAACTTTTCCATTCCTTCCTCTTTTTCCTCTGTACCCATTCCAACTAACATTACTTTTTTTTCAGAATGTAAATTACCAGAAATTTAGTCCAAATAGTGTTTCAGTGAAATTTTTTAAAGGTCTTTTTCTCTTCCAAAATTATCTTGCCTAAAGCATTTTCTGATGATATTAACTTCTTCCACACCTGCATCACACCAACAACTCACAGCCAAATGCTGATTGACCAGTGCAACCTGACTTTCCTCCTTTTAGCCATCTCTTTGACATAATCTCTATGGAAATAGTATGAATTCTTGTTATTGATCCCTAATCAAACAGTGATTTGGGATCAAACAATTCTCTCTCCTAAGCTGTAAAATATCTTAATATCTTCCTTTTTTTTTTTTTTTTTTTTTTTTTTTTGTGAGACTATGTTATTGCCTCTTGGCATAGAAACCCAAGAGCTACAGTCATGTTGGACAGCATTCTGTAAGGTCACATTTAAGGATAAAAGCATAAATCTCACTCATTGATCAACTAAAACCTCCTGAGACAACTAAAACTTTCCTGAGACTCATATAAAACCTAAAATGTGTCCCATGCAGGTTGGTGATCATGGTTACAACAGCAAGACAAACCCTGACAAGGGTTTAGTTGCCAAATCCACTCTTTTGGATTAAAGTCATAAACAAAAAGGCAGAGCAAACATAATTAAGTTGGACACAATACTCAGATTTACAAAGCTTTTATGCATTTAATATGTGCAAAAGCCAAAACAAACAAGAATTTGAATACAACAGAAATACTGTAAAGTGAAAAGATTTGATTGTGTAAACAATTTCATCCCTGATTTTTCTTTACAGTATGTATTTTCAAAAACAAAGTCAGTGTGAAAAAAAACGCTCCAAGCTGCCATACTAGAGGATGATCTGTAAGTTTTTCCTGTAGCTTTGTAGTGAAACACTGCAGACCTTTCTCTGATCTCCTATCTATAACCAGACTATTTATCAGGTAATGTTTAGTTATGGGGAAGAAGCAGGTAAACATACAAATGGCACAATCAAACAAAACACATTTAATTGCAAAAGCTTAAAGTTATTCACTGCGTGGAAAGTGGACTATATCTAAGCCAAAAAGCCACTGTTCTATTCCATAATAGTGACAGATTACGAAAAATTACATTCCACGACTCCCACAAGTCTACATCTGATGTGCTTGCAGGGACGAAACACAAGTCACTCCTCAGAAAATACTGAGCTGTGAGGGGATGCTGAGAAGAATGTGGGATGGAGGAGGCATGGGAAGATGGAGGGAAGAGCAGATGATGTTCTTCTCTCTCTGACGAGACATAAAAGCTGAACAGCCCCATTCTACACCAACGTGTTTTCAATACCTACACATTTTCAAAATGCATTAGAAAAGGATTGTTACTACGTCTGATGTGTGTCACCAAAGCACAGCTTGTCAGGGAAAGAAGAGATTCAAACAGCCTGAAGACAGAGAGAAGTGTGTTCTAATCACAACCTTGTGTTTCTTCAGAAGCTTTGTGCCATCTATTCTCCTTGGTATTTCTTGTAGTTAAAGGCACTAAAGATAGTCCAAAATCTGATCCTTGCAGTGTCCAAAGACAATATCTGCAAAGTGTTTTGGTGGCTGAAAATAGCACCAACTAAACAACATTTTTTGCCACTGGAGCATGTGCACTCAGATGCATTGATAATAGAAGGAGGTGGGCAGTTCTCTGTACTAGACAAACAGAGCCTTGTGAAGTAAAGTTCATCTGAAAATTTTACCAGAGCCCTACAAATTCAAATGCATGAAAAGCTAGAGAATAAATAGCTGCATAGAAAATTAATAAGTGAAGTGCTGAAATAAAATGCTTATAGTGAGCAGAAATACTGTGCAAGGATAGTTTGGTGTGTCAAGAATTTCTTGTAGGAGTTATTGAAGGAGTAATATAAGTAAGGACAATTTGGGCTATAACAAGGAAGTTAAGCAATCAAGAGATGAGATCCAACAAATATCAAATGTCAGAAATTTATTTAAAAGCTACAATTGTGGCAATATCATCTTGAAGGGTGTCATATATCCATCCCAGTTGATGAACAACTAATTAATCTTGTAATGCTAGAAGCTAAAACAATCCCAGACAGTGGCATGGGTGAGGTATCTTTACATCTGGAAGAGAATATGTGGTGAAATTTAAAGTTTTGCAGATCAGCCAAACATCCTTTATGCTCAGTGTAGTGTTCTTCTCTCATATTATGCTTCCTTGAAATGAACTTCTTTAGCTTGATTATTTTTATAATAATTTTATTTAGGAGGAGTAAATGTTCATAAAATCCCCATTCCACTTTAAGTATCCTGAACCAGCTCAGCCTGTGACTAAGAATATTTTTTCTGTAAGAGAGTCTCTTTACTTGAGGAAATTAACACAGCATTCCAGTGACACAATTCTGAGAGGAGCATGATTTTTATATAACCTTAATCCATCCATTTAAAAGAAGCTATGCGGTTTCTACTTTTAATGGAAATTTAGTTCTCCATCACGCTTAAAACTTTCAGGGAAGACAGAAATTTCCTTAAATGTAGACGCATAGAAGTGTTTAGACTTGAAAAGGCCCCTGAGTCCAAGCATTAACCCAGCATTTCCCAGTCCTCCACTAGACCATGTCCCTAAGCAGCATATCTGCACATCTTTTTGACACCTCCAGGGTTAGTGACTCCACCACTTCTGTGGGCAGCCTGTTCCAGGGCTTGACAGCTTTTTCCTGACATCCAATCTAAGCCTCCCCTGGCACAACTTGGGGCTGTTTCCTCTTGTCCTGTCACTTGTTACCTGGGAGAAAAGACCAACCCCCACCTGGCTGCACCCTCCTTTCAGGAAGTTGCAGAGAGTTATAAGGTTCCCCCTGAGTCTCCTTTTCTCCAGGATATACACCCCTAGCTCCCTCAGCTGCTCCTCAAAACCCTTGTGCTCTAAAGTCTTCTCCAGCTCTGTTCTTCTTTGGATGCATGTAATTATGAGGGTTTGTGGTTTTTTTTATTGAACATTTTCTTAATGTTCAATTGTCAGTCTTTCTAGGGTGCAGTGCTTTACATCTGAAAGTAAAATGTCTGAAACAGATGAGAGGATTTTGTCTTTTTCACTTCATTGGCTACAAAGAGTGTGGGATGACCTGCCTGGATAGGTTTCCAAATTACATACAAAAATCTTGTCTCAATGGCACCAATTGATATAACTTCATTAAAAAAAATAGATTTATAGAAAATATATGGTTGCTGCATTGCTATCTTTTGTATGAATATCTGGCTGGACTGAAAATTGGCTGTGATAAATCCAGTGTGCTTTAAAGTGGATCAGCAATACCACTTGGCAAATCTCTCCACCTGAGGATTTTTTTTTTCTACTGAGGAAATGGGGGTAAGGGAGTTCTTTTCTACTTAAACATGTAGTCCAGAGCCCACCTGCTTGAGGAGATGCTAGATAGCTCATATTTTTTGCACATCCCTTCTCTGAAACCTCCTGCAGCAGTCAAATACCTAAGGATCTACTTTTGGGTCAGTTCAGAGCTCTGAGCAGAGCCTACAGCCCTGTGCTCAGCAGCAGCTCCTTACCACAGGCAGAAGCCACCATCAGTGAAGTTTTTTAGGGGGCCTGTAACTGTCCCAGATCTCTGCACTTGCTGTAACTGGCTGCAATTCCCACAGTCCTGGAAAAGATCTGTTCCCTAATAGTACATCTCTTTTGAGGGTGTGTGTTAAACTACCATAGAGAGTACAGGTTATTTAGTTAATGTCTCAAGTGAGAATTTTGTGAACTGGATATAGACCTTTCCTGATCTGCGCACAGTACACACAGATTTGACTGTGCCAAATCTGAAATTACCATGACTAAACAGCTCTGCATTAATCATCTTGCAAATTTAATTTTAGAATGAGAACAAATAAAATTTAAGCTCATCTTTTAGTCTCTTAGGGGTTCTTTTTTAAACTTTTTGTTCCCTATTCCTCCTTTTCCCTGTTCATGTACTGAAGAGTGAAAAAAGGACCAGAACAGTAGATTTCATTGGCTATTGATCCAATGTGTTAATGCTTCTACCACTGCCATGAGAGCTACTGTAGTTGGAAAATAAAGCAGAAGAAATATTCTTCTTAAATTTCTCCAGCTGGTCTACTGGGTTTTCTGACTCCACATTCCTCTTGAGTGATAGAGGCTACTTTAATTTGCACAATATTAAGACAAACAAGCAAAAAAACCCCACCCCAAAAGGCAAACCCACCAGAACCACCTTTGGTAGCCAGAGGTGTGTAACTGTGCCATCCCCATGCACCCCTGTGGTAAACCAAAAGTGAATGAAAATTGGTTTGCCCTTACAAGAATCTTGTAATTTGTACTTCAAGCACATAACAGCAGAAACAATGCACAGGCTAAATGATTTAACAGCTAATAAAATAGTGACTGTCCAAACTGCTTGTACAAATAAAAGGTTAGATCAAGTTCACGCTGGGTTTTCTTAGACGTGCATCCAAAATGCAATAAGAATTTTCTAAAGGGAACACATAGTGCTTAAAATACCAATGCAAATTCAAAGATTCTGTTCTGCACCTGTGCTAAAATTCATGCTTGAGGCAATGCCATGAGAGAAACATAAGCTACTGGCGTGCATCAAAATGAAAACTTTAGGCTTCTATTTATGCACATTGATGCATGGTACTGATGCGTTATATGCATCTGAAAACAAAAACCATTTTCTCTCCTCTTTGAATGTTTGAGGCCAGGAGGAGCAAAGAAAGCCCTGCCACAGGGGAGAGTTGTCTTGTGGTTTTGTGGGGTTAGAAAGGATGGGGTTGGATCTGGGTCTGGCCCCTGTGCTTGGGGCAGTCCAGGCACCACCCAGAAAACCCTTTGTCCTTGTTCCACCCCTCAGCATGAAATTCCAAACCCCCCGCTGACATGATTTTTGGCATTCTGAACTGAAAAAAAATGATGTACCCTCTGGTACTCCAATAATGGCCTTGGAGTACCAGAGGGAGGGGCAAGCTGATTCCCTGCACTATGTCCTTTATCTGTGCCTTTTTTTTTTTCTTTTTTCTTTCTCCTTGTCCCTGGGCTGTTAGGGAATTGGGAATTGTTAAAGCTGCTTCTTCAGGCTGATGCTTCAAATCCAGCCCAAGCTAACAATGGCTGTTTCAGGGTATGTAAAATTAACTTCTCCCAGGTTTCAGTAGATCCTGGGTTGCACCTCTTGAAATAATTGATAGTGCTGCCAGAAGTCTTAGCAGACAAGCCAAAGTCTGAAGTTGTGATGTCCCCAGAGATCTTACTGGAGATCTGAGATGAATCATTTCCAGGGAGCAATGGGAGATAATTATGGAGTTCAGGTGCTTTAGCCTACATGCATGTTTTGGAGGGAAAAAAAAAAAAGCAGCTCACAGAGATACATTCCAGATATATTCACTAGGTACATGTCCTGTACACAAACGCTGTTAACAAAATTTCTAAAAGCTTGTAAAACAGCTTGCTACTCAGATATGAACTGGCTGTGTAATGCCTCACTGGAGATCTGATGAGAATGCTACAATTGTATTTTACTGATTACTTCTGGCTTTATAGAAAAGCTAACACTTCCTTTAGTTTAAAGCCACAAAGCTGTGTCCAGCTCTGCAGGCCATAGTTTCTGCCCCATCCAGCCACTCTGCTAAAATCTCTTGGTAAAGCAATTTTACATTTCTCAGAGGATATTGCAAAAGGGTGGAAGAAAAGAGCAGAAAGATGTAGAATCTAAAAAAATATGAAAAAAATATGAAAATAACACTGAATCAAAACAGCACCACCTCAATGGTCCTTCCCTAATGGTTTAGTTAACCATTTATCTGAGAGCTGGATACACAGATGGCACTAACTCCCCACCAATGCAAAGTGCAGGATAAATGTCATGTTAAAATAATGTATTACTGTAAATTAACACATAAGTTTTCCCGAAAGTGCACTCAGTTTGCATGAAATAGATGTTTTAATTTACTAATATTTAATGCTTCTACTCTGTGAGCTCCAGTAAGAGTTTTCTGTTGACTGTTTGTTATTTACAGGCATATATAACTGCAGTCAACAGCAGGAATGTAAAAATATTTACAGGTAAATTTAACTCAAATAAAAATCTCAGCAACTTAAAATTATTTGAGGAAGTTGAGGAATATATTTTAAATGTTAACAAAAGAGCAGTTAAACATATTTCAAACTGTCCCATCTGGCACAGCTGTAAATAACAGTCTGTCTGTTTTAAACAGTCCTCTGTTGACTGTGTCAGCAAATGTTAGGATTATTTGCTACTAACTGACAATTTCATCTTTGAGTGTATTTATAAAGTTCTGCAGCACTGACACTAGTACATATATCATTTCTTGCAGATTGGTATAATGCTGAAAGAATCTTTGTGCAAACATACTTAAAGCTCTTCATCTTTATGTCTGAAGATGTTGATATGGATGGAGTTAGAGAGATTTATCATCATCTTCACTTTGATCCCCTTTCCTCCAAAAAAAGCAATAAGCTGAAAAATTCATGCATCTGGAGAAGGAGGGAAGGCAGTTTCATCTGCCACTGAAATCACTTAGGCATGAGGGACTGGCTGACTTCTGGATGAGAGTGGGTACAACATAAATGTCTCACAGATATTGTGTGTGGCACAGTGGTCTCTCATCAGAGCAGAATTTATGGGTGTTTCCTAGCTACTAGATGAGTGGTGTGTAATGTGATTCCATAAATTACTGTGAAAAGCAGATAGCAGTACAATAAAAGTAAATACTGTTAGCAGGAACCAGTGTATGTTACCGTGTGTGAACAAAGGAAAAATAGGGAGAGATCACCTCACTCTTGCTCATGAGGGCTTTAATAGTGACCTCACACTGGCAGGGATTCCTGATCTTTGTTCCAAATGAAAATCAACATCTGGCATGCTTGGTTGGATATAAAACAAATATTATGTGGTAAAGTGTGTTTTATGAAACACACTTTTCATTCTTTAAGTAGCAATTATCAGTTTGCTGCTTCCAGTTTAAAGTAACTGCTTATTGTGTCAGATAAAGAACACTCTACCTGTGCTACCATGCTGTTACCTCTGCACAATGCACATAAAACTTTCAAACTTTCTAAGGCCAAAAGTGGATGAAAAAACAAATGAGAAGTTTAAGCACTAAAATTTACACTGTTAAAGAAGAAAGCTAAACTAATTGTCTAATTGTCTTTTTCCAAGCCCTGGAAACTTATTTGTCCTAGAAATTTCTTTCATGGGGTTGGGTAAAGAGGAGGTGCTACAAGTGTACAGCAAAGGGCAGAGCAAAATGAATGTGAAAGCAGCACTCAGTCCCAGGTATTTCAAAAGCTGCTCTGAGAACAGACTTTATCTAACATCTCCCACTTCGATGTAAAATTACCACCCACTCAGTATGTTATTTATGTGTATTCAAAGGCACAGCTACTTGCTTGCCTTTCAAACTGATGTTTTAACTATTTTCTTTGGTGTGCAAGCCCAGCACAGGAGATGTGCTGACAGTAAAGCAGGTTCAACATTTTCTTGTATGTGGCGTTGTTTGTGAGTTCTGGTCTGTGCTGTCTGTGCAAAAAATATACTGGCAAGAAACAATGCTCAAGTGTCAGTGAAACAACTGGGCCAGAGGATTCCTCATTAAAGCTAATTATGCATGAGAAGACTTTGCTTGATTGTCAGCTTGAGTTGGTAGCACTGACAGATTGGGGAAACCAAACCAAATTTAACTTGCAGATAATGTATACTTTGCATGGATATAACTGACAGACAACAACTTATAAAGTTCCTCCCTGCTGCTTGTGTGACCACTTTGCAGACAGAACCATCATTTAAATGGAAGTAGAAAGCACCACCACTCTCTCCTGAAGGTTTCATTGTGATCAAGTTAAATCTGTTTAGAATGGAATAGTTGGGTACAGAACACCTTTAAATGCATCACAAAAACCATGTTGATAAACAGCCTGTCCCTTCTCTAAAACAAAACTGAAGAAAAAAACAGCTTTAATGGAAGGGTCTGTGAAATTTAGTGCCTGTGAGGTAGCCAGATTTAAGATAGACTGGGATATTTTTTTTTGTTGTTAGCTTTATTTAAAAGTAGAATTTTCTTCCTAAAGTTGAAACTTTTGAAAGAACTGGTCTTGTATAAGCAGGAAAAATTCATATGAGGATTGCAAAACTAAAAAAAACCCCTTGCCCAAAATCCTGCATCCTCCTCCACGTGGGATACATGGGTAACAATGTCTCAACATCCCTCCAGACCCCTTCATGTTTCAGGGCCCTGTTCTCTTGTTTCGTTCTCTGGTTTGTAGCAGTGTTTCAACTACATCAAACTGATGCTTTGAGGATGAGAAAAGAGATGCTGGCAAATTTCATTTCTAGCTTTAAAAAAAATTCTGTGATCCAATTGAATTCCATAACTGCATATCAATTGTTATAAAGGCAAAAAGGAAAAAAAAAACCAAAAAAACAAACCCAAACCCACATTAAGAAGCTTCAATAGAAAATGGAATTGGTTTTAGGGATAAATAAATACAAGTTAGCTACAAAATGTCTTTGTTCAGTGGGTTTGAAGAACAATTGAAGTGCAGACTTATTCAACAGTTGGGTTTTTTTTAAGCTTTCAGAAATGACAAACATTAGAGTTGGCTGAAAGGAGAAATTACAGAATTGAAATCTGTGGTGTATATATATATATTTGCAATTATTACTTAATAAGATGCATTCAGAAGTAGTAAAGATGTAATATGCACTGAAAATAGTAGACATGGAAGAAAATTGCATCAAGAAAATAATTAAATTGGATTTCAAGCCATCCATTACACAGTGGAAATGAACTTAGAAGAGGAAGATACAGCTTGACATGCAAAATAATTATTTTAAATGCGTATATGCATTAAAAGAGTGTGTCAACATGCAGGCACAGCTCCAGTGACCTTGCCTGGTAGGGCATGGGGAATTTCGCCATCAGACTGCTGCACGCTAATTAGCACTGCTCTCGTTTTCCAAAAATAGAATAGTCAACTTTATTCTTTATTTGCAGACTTGGACTATTGCAGAGCTTTTTAATAAGAAACCTTAAAGTGCATTTGTGAAATGAGTCAGATATTTTAACTGGGTGTGTCAAAGCAAATAAAAAGGGACTTATCAAAGCGATGTGTCAGTGGCAGAAGAGAGCTGGCTGAAGAGTTCACATACAAAACATAGCCCTTGGTTAAGTTTGGTTAAGCCCTTGGAGGGAATATCCCATTTACTTGAAACTTGAAAAGCATAACAGTAATTTTCTAAAGATACTCGTGCCTTCCATTCTATTCTCATATTTCAACACAGTCAATAATTTGGTTTAGGTTTTACAAACTGCATAAGCTCCGTTAAAGTTAAGAAGTAATTGATTGAGGGAAAATAGTTGGGGGCTTTTCCCTAAGTGTACCTCTCATCTGGGCAGCGTGGGTAGAGTCAATTCCATGAGTGGAGGGTGAGCCATGTAGGGATTTCAACCCCTGCTACAGCAGGCAGGTCTTCACTTTTCCATTTCCTACCTCCTCTCAAAGAACAACTGGCAGAACTCAGTCTGTGCCATGCCAACACATTCAACAGAACCCTTTGCCTTCTGAGAGAACAGAAAGAACAGACCTGTTTGTTTCTGGTCTAGGAATGTCTCTCTTCTACCCACCTCAGGCAAATTAATCTGTAAATTAACAACCCAAACTCATCAATCTCCATTTCAAAATACTTCTATGCCAATTACCCTTAGAAAACTTAGAAAACTGTTCCCCAAACCCAACCTAATTGAACTGAAGGTAGGATATGTTCTTCTAACTTCATGTTGTGTTTGCTCTCATGGCAACATTACCCTTTAGCTAAAATATTATTTTCCCTTTTCTGGTTTTTACTTCAACTGTGTGTTTGTTGACAGAATGCTTATCTGCCAAAGCTGTTACTTTGGCAAACTCAGCAACTGCTTTGCAGCTGTATGGTCACTTAAAAATGGATTGACACAGCAGAATTATTGAAAGTATTTGCTCTACCTGTTATTTTGCATCCTGTTCTTTCAGAATTCTGCTGTGATGATTATTTGGTCTCAAAAGACCAAATAAGCTCCTTAGCAATTTTTCCTAACCTGATTCCTCTTAGCCATTCTGCCTCTTGTTCCATGTTCAGCATCATGTCCTCTGATTGAAAGGAGGCACAGAGTTATTTACCCAGGTTTTGGGCTGTACTCAGATTATCTTTAATCTCTGTCCTTCCTGCATAACTCCATTCCTCCCAGTTTACTTTAGTATCCTTTGCCAAGTCTAATTTTCACTCTAAGTCTGCATTGTTAATTTCTAACACACAGCTTAATTTGATGCTCAGTACTTTCTTGTTGGTTCTTCATACCCAACATCTGTTTTCATTGCTACTGTTCATCCTACTGGGCAAGCCTATTTACACATTTAAAAGAGCAATCAAACGATGGAAAAACACATTTCCTAAATGGGGTACTGCACTGTGCTTCACAGTTTCCAGGTCAGGTTATTCTAGCAGCTTGTTTGTGTTGTCCTAAAGCAAACTCTCATTAGACAGATACCACATTCCCTTTGCCTACTTAGCATTGCTTAGTATGTACCATTTTCTGTTTATATGTGGCTTTCAAGCTATATTCTGGGTGAAATACTCATTTGTGTTCTACAAAGATTTATGTGGCTTTATGTAGCTTCTATATTCACTCCTAAATGGTGATGAAATGAAACTTTTCTATTTACTCCATGGATGACATTTATGGACTGAGCAAAAAATGAATGTGAAGTACTCTGGTAATTCAGAAGAAAAACACAACAGTAGTATTGGTTTCCTCAAGGAAGACATATTTTTGATACAGTGGTGTAAAATGAACACTAACCGGAATTTCAGCAATAAATCAACTTTTATGACAAGGACAGTGCATTAAGCTTCGATATATTTATGCTAATACAGAAGTTTTCAACTCTGTTTTGTACATGTGTTTAGCTAATTTCATTCCTCATATTCTCCACCTGCTCCCACACATCTAATAACTCCTTATTAAGGTTGCCTTTTGTTGTCTCCCATCATGTTTCTCTTGAATTGCCTCTTTTTTCCTACTGCAGTTTGTTTTCAGCTCCTACTTTTAGAGTAATTTCTTGCTTCAACTGGCCGCTTTCATAAAACTAAGCAGCTTTTGCCTTGAATATTTTGTGATAGGCAACTTGGAGCACTGTGAGGTCTCCTGCCACCTCAGTGTGAGGGGAGGGGAAGCTGTCCTTTGCAGCATCTGTTGCCTAGCAATGTTTCTCAGGTGCCTTTAGCTGTGCTGCATTGTGATCAAAGCTGGAAAGGCTGAGCGTAAGGGAAAGCGAAAATGGGCTTGAAAAACACCGCAATCAAAGCACAGCTCGGTGCAACGTTCATGATTTTTACATGGCAGGGGAGAGACCCCAGCAACATGTGTGCCATTATGTGCAAAAGGCTTAGCTCTGCTTCCCAAGTGCACAGCACTCCTTGGAGGAGAGAAAGCAGCATCACCATCCAGCAGTTCTCTGCTGGACTGTGTGGCACGACTCTGCCCATTCAGGAGTCAAACTGATAGAGCTCAGCCTGGATTTCTGTTCTGAAATCAGCTGAGGCGTTTTCAGTCACCTTCAGGTGGCATGAGAACCAGAGCCCAGGGAGGTAGTGTGTTTCCTGTGGGATGCATTGGTACAGGTGGGATGGAGCACCCTGAGAAACTCTACTGCTTTTCACCCAGGCGTTGTTCTGTGGTATTCACATTCTTTGAACCTGAGAGAAGCAGTGAGAGAAGCAGAGAAAAAAATGATCAAAACAATTCTTATCTCATTCACTGCTCCTGTGTGGTGCCAAAGTAGAATGCAGTATAGAGACTATTTACCCAAAGTGATGGTGTTTTGTTTCCTTGGCCTATCAGGGCCAAGTGTGTGTGCAAACTGTTGGTCAGCAGACAGTCACATGACTCTGGGCACTTGAGTTGAGAGCTTGTGCAGATTCACTTTAGATGTAGTGTAATATAGTATAATAAAGTTATTAATTAGCCTTCTGATATCAATGGAGTCCTCCTCATCATTCCTCCTGGATGTTGGGCAAAAATATCATTGATATTGTTCAAAGATCCAGGCATGGCTTTCATGTACCACACCATCACTGTGACCCATCTGAGCTATTTCATGGCATTCCAACTCATCCAGTGCAGCCCCTCACTAAAGGTGGGAAAGTTCCCCGTACCTTAACACTGACCCTTCCGTTTTAAGACTTCAAGAATAGAAATTGTGGAATAAACCTTGCATAAGAAGGATTTGTTAATATGGATGATGCCCAAGTCACTGAGATGTCAGGCTAAGTTCTATTTGTGAGATGATGCTAATAACTTAGATGCAGTGGTTAGTAGCATTCATGATGTTACAAGGAAAATGAGATTAGTCATCCTTGCAAAACTAATCCTCTCTCAGTGACATCATCAGGATGGGAATATCTAGATTAAGTCAGATTGCATTTTCCAAAACTGTGTTTGTTGTTTGGGTGTTTGGGTTGTTTCAGTGTGACTAATAATTAATTTAGGCATTCATACAAGTATTTTATCTGTTAAGTGACCCCTGAATAGAAACATGAGCATGTGTTCTGTTGTTGAAAAATTGCTTTCTCTGTGTGGTAGACAAAATTCCAGGGAAAAAGGTAAGTAAATTATCCTAACAACAAAACTTCTCAGAAAACCAGAAAGATTAGGGTACAGTAGCTAAAAAAAATCTCTTGGTAATCTCTTGTCTTTTTTTAAAGTTCACAAAAAAAAGTATTTTATCACCCTGTCTTGCAAAAGTGTGAGAGGGGAACGTGGTAGAAAGATCATTTTGAATTGCACTTAAAACTTTCAGTACTGCTAGAGAGTTAAGCAGATAAGTATCTCCCCCAACTAACCAGCTGCCAAGCAAGACTCTTCACAATGACATTTCATATACCATGCTTTTGGCATGTGAACAAAATCCATACCCTGCTGCTTCTCCCTCTCCTGATACCTCCTCAATTAGAAAGATCTTAGTTATTTGTCACAGTTTTATGTATTATATTTCATGAAAAGAAAATCAAATTACTTTCAGGGAAAGGAGTAATTAGTAGCATACTCACCCAGCTCCATGATTCCTCTAGTATTTTCAGACTTCAGCCATTCTATACTGCATGTGAATGTCAAGTTTAAACTGATCATTTATTAAATAAGATAATCTTTCAAGAAGAAGATAGTCTGATATTTTGTTGACTAGAGAAACTTTAATTGAAAGTCTTGATTTGCAACAGCTTTTTTCTTAACTTTCTGAGCTTGAAAGAGCAGTTTTTCTGCCCTTGTTTGGTGTCTGGTTTGAAGTTTTCTCAGAAAGGAGTTTCTACAGTTCTTCACAAGAAAGCAAGGGAATGAGCCTTCAGAAGTAACAGATATAGGACTTTTAGTCTGAAGCTATTTTCCTTTGCAAGGCCGGAGGAAGGAAAGGAGATAGAAATGAGATGATAACAGTAGAATTATAGTTGGACTGAGAGTCACACTGATCCCTCTCCTGGTTTTGGACTTGCTCGAGCTTCCACAAAATATACCTTATAAATCAATAAATTAGTGAAGGTCTTTCTTCCTCTTTAAACTCTGGGAGGGAGAACATTCATCTCCCGCTTCTGAAGGCTTGGCTACAATGCAAGTTAGGAGAAATTATGGTTTTATTTGAAAAGTTTTGCACAGCAACTACTAGCCAAGATTGGTCATTCCTCATTACCCTTTGAAATCTGTGCTGCAGTGCATCTTTGACACCACAGCACGCCAAAAAAAGTTAGTCCCATGACTGGTTAGTCTCTCTCATATTGAAGGGCTGGGAAAAATTTGTTGTGGGTGTTTTTTCCCCCTAAAAGGGTAGTGAGAAACCACATAAGAAGATCTTAGAGTGCTGGGTCTGGAGACCAGCATAAACTCAAAAATCTTCTGTATCATTCACAAGTCTTTTGTAAACCATGCCCGTTTTCCAGTTGTTGTGTGCCAGCAGGGGAAGAAAGGTGGTGCAGTGGGGGTGCTGCTGTCTCTGGGTGTGCCATGGCACAGATGGGTGGCCACAACAGTCAGTGGCTTTGTCAGTCTGGACAAAGGAGGAAAACGTCTAAGGGGCAGTTTTTGTGAACTCTGCCTGCACCAAACAGACTGAGTCCAGCTCAGTTTCTGGGCTTAGGAAATCACTATTCATTTTTAGGAATGGATGTGATGTGGGATGAGGGTATTTAACATTGGTATGAGTGTGAATGTCCACCAGCCACATTTTAGACTCTTTTTGCAACCCCCTTTCCCTGTGACTGAAGTCCTGCTCCCTGGCACAGGGTGGCTGGGCAGGACCAGGCATGCTGCTGTTCTCCTGGGAGACACATTCTATCCTCTGCTCATTCATTGGTTTGTGTTGTCTTTTGCTGGTTGTGCAAAATACAATTTCAGCTGTACCCTTAGTGGCTGCAAAGGAATGAGATTTTGGAAGGGTGGAAGGACAAAGGTGGTGTGTGCTGCAGAGCCAGAGGTAACAGAGCAAGGCTTGTTCACTGGGTTTTGCACAAGGGCTGTGGCAGCAAGAAGACAACATTTTCCATGGGTGAAAGGTGTGTTCAGAGACACTTTACACGGCTGGTGATGCTGCCTCTGGTGCCCTTGTGGGTAGTTGTGAAGCCTAGTTGATCATAAGTGCCTCATCTTCCTAATTTTCATCTACAAGCTCCAGTGAATCTTTATTACCCTGCCTGAATGCTTTTCCAGTGTTTCTGAGGAAGGGCAGGGCATTACTTTTACAGCCCAAGTGATTTTATGGAAAGGATTGAACTCGGGTCAACAACAACTCATCCATAAGAAGTGCAAGCTTTAGGGAACTGAAACATAAACCCTATCAGAAATGGCACAACCACCTAATTCAGTGCAACCATGTGGATGTGGAAAACTTTCAAATTATCAAATTAATTCTAGCTTTTGCTGTTCCTCTGTGAAGAAAGCATGATGTTATATCTTTCCTAGAAGCTTTGCTTTTCTTCTCAGTGCTGAAGAAAACTGAGAGGCTGTTGCATCCTGGAAGGAAGAGATTCAGTATTGAGTGTGCACAGCCTGTGCATTGCTTTCTGTGAGGGGCAGGGCTTCATTATGGAATGGTAGAGGGGGACCATATGGTACCAAAGTATTTTCCAATTCTGTTTCTGCACCATCTTCAAAAGCAACTTTTCCATATCCCTGCCTCTTACAATTCTCTTTTTTTTTTTCTTTCTAATTTATTTTCTCTTTTCCCTGATTTTATTCTTTCCTTCTATAAGGCTTTCCCTCACTTTTTTTCTCCTTTTCTGGTCCCTGCCCAGACTTCAGGTTCTAATGTGCTCTGCCATTCCCTTTCCAGTTCCTGGCCCAGAAATCTGTCAAGTGTGCTGGAATGTTGCTGGGATGGAACTGAATCAGTGGCAGAGTAGGGGAAGGAGTTAAAACTGAAGACTGGGAAGCTTTGAAAGAGAACACAATAGTTATTGTGCTAATTTTCATCTCCATAGCAACACTAATGCAATGTTTTTCCCTCACTCCTGGAATTCCCCTCCAATGTCTCCTCCTGGGCTCAGCCTGGAGACCAGCACTGGCACAGAGACTGGGAGGGTGCCTGTATGGCTTTGAATTGTTGAAAAATGGATGAGATTTGAAGAAATCAGTAGTAACCTCCTGGTACAACTCTATGGGCTGCCCCTGAGGTGTGGGACAGATCTGACCAGGAGGTTTGTCACCAAGGAACATAAAGGGTCTTGTTGAGATGGCAATGGCAGGTGGTGCAGTAGACAGCAATAATTCTGTGGGGAGCTTCTTACTGAGGTTCTGTGAGGATGAGAGGTCAATGTTACTGTTATAGGTGACCCCTCAGAGAGACACTCTTGAATTTGAATGTATTATTCCTGAAATTTGGGTTTAGGTCATCTGAAGGTCTGAGCAAATTGCATAGCAAAAAATTAGACATTTTGCACAATTTTTTTTTCTGAATTCAAATCATTAATAGTGTGAGACTATGATTAATGCAAACTCAGTATCTTAAAATCTGTAGGCATCTTTATATATATTAGTTTCGGTAATGTATCTTGTAGAAGTTAAAGGTAGCTGAAGGCTCAGAGCATCAATCAAACTGTAAAGCAAACTACAATCTCAATTGCATTTTTTCCTATACCTGATATCTTGGTAGCCATGCTTGCATTATTATAAGCTTTGGGGTTTTTTTTTAACCCTAGTGGTACCATCCTACTGAGCATGAAAAATCTGGGAGGGAGGAGCCTTTTTGATACTCCACAAATGCAAGTGTCCCAACACTGCTGAACACTGCTGTGCCATTTGGAGAATGCCAGGGGGCAAACTTTGAAGAGGCATAAGAAGCACCAAGAGGGAGAAGAAAATGTTAGAAAGTGCTGTTGTGACAGATGGTGAGATAGTAGGCTGTTCTCAGATGGAAATATGTTGAAGAGTTTTGCTTCTCCAGTCTGGACAGCTTCTTGAGAACAGGCTGGGGGCAAAAACATCCAGAAAGCCTCAGAACAGCTTTAATGTGTGAGCTGTAGCTGCTGGGGGAAAAGAGTCAGTGAGCAGCTTTCTCAGTAGCTGTAGTGGTTGAACATGTCCTGGTAGCAGTGCTGGATGTCCACGAAGATCCATCAGGAGTCCTGGCTGGAATTCCTTGTGCCTTGTCTGAGAAACATTAATGCTGTCCACAAACATGGGAACGCAGTGGTGATCTTCCTAATAATCCATCAGTGCCATTTGGAGCCAAACCAGCACCTACTGGGAGCCTTTTTTGTCACTGGACCCTGACTTCTCTTGCAGTGGTGGATTATCCGAGTGTTCCCTTCTTGACTCCTGGCACTGCTGGATGTTGCCATCAGCTCTGGTGCTGCTCTGGCAGCTAGGACAGAGCACAGAGCTGTTCCTTTTGAGAAGGTCTTCACTGGGATTCCTCAGGTTTGGACTAAGAGGAGATCTCTTGGAAGGTGTGTAGCTCTGCAGCTGGAATGCTGCAGTGTTTAAAGTGGGAATGTCACACGGGTACCCCATGGAAACAGGGAACTTGCAGCTAAACTGAGGGCTCAGTGAAGGAAAGCTGCAGGAAAGTTAACTCAAAACACAGAACTGCTTTCCCTGTCAGCTGACTCTGAACTTAAAGTGATGTCATTTTCAAGCAAGTGTTCCATTTCACCAAAAGTTTATACTTAACTACTCTTACATACCCTTCTTAGCCTGCAGACATGAGGCATTTCTATTAAAAAAAAAAAAAATAAAAGAGGAATAAACCTGGGCATCTTTTACTTTCTCTACTACCTTCTGTCCATCCCTTCTGCCATCTTTAAATCCCATAGCCTTAACACCCAAATTAGAGACCTTCCTCTCCCCACATATTCAGAGCCTAAAGTGTACATGTAGTTTGCAGAGCACTGAGTGGGCTTAATGTACCATCAGGCTGGAATGTGTTAGGAGCTAATTCTGGGATGCATGAGCACAGGAATTGTCATGGGAACACAGCCTATAATCAAGAAGGATAAAAAATCCAGTAGGAAACCAGGGTATGGGAGACTTCCATCATGTTGTTCAAAACAGTCTTAAAGACAGAATTATTTTGTAATTATTTCAAAGGAGACACCATGCTGTGGAAACCCCTGACGAAGCAAATTGCCTGTAATTAATAAAAGAGGGAACTTTAAAAGAGTAATTTCTTTGGTTATGTCCAAAGACATAAACCTGCCCTTCTAGACCAACTTATGAGAAAAAAAAAAAAACATCTGGGGAGTCAGTTTCCCTCTGACTGAAACTCAGCTAGTAAACATTGTGTAAAAATATGTTTCCTCACTTTTTTTTTCAACTGACAGAAAGGAAGGTTTGACTTAGCCTACCACACAGTCAGATGCTTCCTTTTAATCCAGTTTCCTTGGGAAATAACAGTTACAAGATTGTGCCACTGTCAGTCCCCATGAGCTCCTTTTGAACTCATTGCCCAGTTTCAACTAAACTTGCAGAGAGATCAGGAGTCCCTTTGCCTTTGATGAAAACAAGCAGATACAAGGCAAGCCCCTGTTAATGGAAAGGCCACAGCATGTGTTCAACATATTGTTAGACATTAGAGAGTCTGTGTGAGGGAACAGAAGGACTGAAAACTTTTGTAAGAAGAAAAACTACAGCAAGCAAGCTTTAAAAGTGTCACTGCTCAGATAACTTTTTGGGAGTTGCTGCACTAAGCTCCATGATATAAGTACTTGTAATTGTTTTCTAATTCCAACCTGTGCAGGGCCTCCTGATAATTAAAGTGTCAGCGTTTCAGTGATGAAAAGCCCCATTGAAAATCAATGTTCAGTTGCCATTGCTGCTTGCAGAGAAGACAGAAAGGTCTTGTGAAGGTCTGCAGAACCAGCTGTGAAAGCCTTCTGTCAGCTTGATGGGAGGGGAGAGCTGTAAGACCAAACCACCATTAGCAAATTCTGGTCCTTTAAACTTAGGGCTGGCTATAGAGAAAATTAGAGGCACGTCTTTCATGTGGAGGCCTCCAGAACTGCATGTCCTGCTTAAAACTTATTTGCAGGTGTTCTGCCTGTTCCCATACCAAGAGAACAGACTGAGTAACCCTGACTCAAAGCTGCAGGGAAGCTCCTCACAGGAAGATCTGTCAATGTAAGCAATGGCACATCCTCACAGAGCTCAAATGCCTTTTACTGTTCAGTGCAGACTTTATTCCCAGATCTCTGTTAATCAGGGGAATGCTCCTCACCTTGCATTATGAGTCAGGACAGTGAAATGCAGGGAGACTAAATGGTGACACCAAGGTCACACATTTTGGCAGAGGATGAAATTAAACCCAAACCCTCTGAGCTGTGACCTGGCAGTGACTCTGAGAGCTGTGGGAAGGGGCAGCCTTGGGCTCTGCAGGGTGGAAAGCCTTTCCATATGCTCTGCCCTTCTTTCCATCTCAAACCAGCTCTCTGATTCCTGCTTGCACTTTTCTGACTGTGCTTTGGCTTATCAGATTTCCCAGAACTGACCATTATGCCATCACTTTTGAAATGGCTTTTGAGTATAACCCAGAGCAAGACTTGGTATTACAATCCTGCTTACGAAAATGGCTTGCTGCCTTTTCCTTAGAGCATTCATAAACTATGTCCAAAAATACTCCAAAGTAGGTGCTAATAGCCTAGATTGATTCTGACTGCATAAAAGACAAGTAATTTCAAATTATGAAAATTAACTACTTACATAATTTGATTTATTCAGTTACAGTCTCTGTGAGGATTTAATGATGGTGCCTTATTCCCAGCTTTGCTGCTGCTGTTGAACTGACAATATATCACAAGTGTGATTCAGAAAGGTCTAGCAAGAATGCTGGGGTGGTATGAGGGAAAAACAGGTAGATGATAGAGCAGAACTTAAATTTCAGTCTCTGGCTTATAATTATTCCATCTTTTTCTCATCATCTGTGTTTATCCTATTGCATTGTTTTAGCAGCTTCTTTAGGATCATGTTTATTATGTATATTAATATGTATATTTGCAATCTGATTACATCTTGTACTGGAATTCCTGGCTCAGACTTGCTGGACTTTTACAATCCATGAATGATTCCTCTGCCTCAGAAATGACCTTCCTGTATTCCTACTCCACACAAGCAGGCACAGCCCCTGAGTCCAGCCCAGCTCCTGCCTCTTGCTAAGGAAGATGAACCCTGCAGCCACTTGCAGATGCTGGCATGGAGAATGTTCATAGATCCCTGACAAGGAGCATAAAGGGATGGTGTACTTGTGTCTGAGAGGCAGCAAGCTAACAGCAGGAAAACCTGGTTAAATAAGGGTTTACTTCTGTAATCAGACACAGAGCCCCATGACACAGTTTGTGGTAGAGCCTCCTCCCTAACACAAAGAATCCAAATCTGAAAAGCAGAGACTGCACCAGGAGTATTTCCATCTTCACAATTTATTTGTGAAGGTCTTACCTTTGCTGTGATAGGGACCCTTCTACTTGGCACTGGCTTCTGCAGCTAAAATGGGGTAAAAAACAGACAAGCAGCATTTGCACACAAAAAACATTGTGACTTGAGCAAGGGGAACTTAGAAGTAACTTTGGACCTAAATTTGCAAACAAACCTAAGGGATAAGAGTAGCTAGCTGGATAAACTTCCATAAGGCAGAAACATCTTTCCAGTCTCCTCTTTAGCTCCTTTAAGGCATTATCATCACTTTGATCTAAATTGAATTGACTCCAAGCCAGTTTATTGCAATGTATGAGCTGCTCCCCTGTAGATGCTGGAGATGAGGCTCTTGCCTGAGAGCTCAGAGTGACACAGTTCTTCCTCAAAGGCACAAAATGAGAGGTGAGAACAGATTCCTGTAGTTCCCTCCACCACAGAGACAAGAAAAAGTGATTCTCACTTTCAGAATAGGTTTTAGAGGTAGATGAGGATGCAAAGAAAGAAAGAAAGGTCTTGTTTACCCCTTCTTTTCCCCTCCCTACCCTCAACCAAAACTACCTTCTCTTCCCTGGCTGGGAGGTAGCTGTGTCTGAGCAGAACAGTTCTGCCCACAAGGCCCTTTCTACCCCTCCTGGCTATTTCTGTGTTGCAATTCAGCTCTTTCTGGGCTGGCAGCGACTGCAGGCAGGAAGAGTCTGAAGAAAGGAGTGACAAAGTCTTCTTTACTGAAAGCAAGAGCAATACTTCCTGATCCTTGATCATTGATTACAGCTCTTTAAAGGGCAGAACATCCAGCAATTGCATTTGACAGGTGTTGGGCAAGAAGATTTGGAACAGAAAACATGAGGGGTATGATTTGTTCTCATTATCACAAAAGAAGATTTTTGTTTCAGTTGGAACAAACAAGTCTTTTATTTCCTGTCTTCTTTTATTACTTCACCAACTTATTAAATTCTTTATTTTTATTTTCTTAATATCTCTGCAATGCCTTAGCTTTTTAGGTCAGTGACTCATATCTACAGCTGCATATGAGCAAACCTTTTCATATAAATGGCTTAATTTTCAGGCTGACCATGTAATTTTATCATTCTTCAAATGATCTGTGCTTCTCTAGATTAAATGGATGAGTTTCCAGAAAGTAAATGTGTTTGGGCTGCACAGACAGAGCTTTATGTCAGGTTCCTGCCAAAGAAGTCTGCACAATATTGTCTCAATAAAAAATGAGAAAGTAAAAATCATTTAGTCACAGGTGTACTACACATTAAGATGCAGAAAAAGCATCACTAAATTATGTCATTGCATAAGTAGTTCCCTCAGTAACAGTTAAGGGAAGAAACTAGTTGGTCACAGCTAAAGAAAGCGCAGCTTTTAAAAAGAATTGGCAATAAAAAGTCAGAATTACACTTCTATGTAAGTTCTGATGAATTCAAGCAGCTCCTGCAGTTTCCAGTGCTCTTTCCTGTGTAAATGGTGCTTCATCCCATATGTATTTTCAGCACATCTCTCTGTCTGAGACTTTAACTTAGGTTCTTTGCTGTTGCATTGAATTTCAATCCAGATTTCTGTGCCACTTCCACCAAGGTACCTCCCAGATTTATGAGAGAAGTGAAGATATATGTACTGTTCCCTTCTTTCTTGGTTACAAACCTCTGTGATACATGGAAGTCAGATTTCAGCAGACTGAAAAAGGTCAGCAAATTGGTTGCTTTGTCATCTTTCTGCATTTAAGTCCACTTAAATTCTATATCTTCCAAGAGAAATTCTGGCCAAACCTGTTTTTCCAGTCTTTCATAAAGAGCTTCATCATGTAACTTTTCTGATGGAGCAGAGATGAGCAATTTCTAAAAAAGGCTTTGACTGGTATGAGCTGATTGGGTGTGTTGCAATGACCCTGGTAACTGCAGAAGGTCACCACTTTATCCTCACCACACACCCGAGAAGTCTGTCAGCATTGCTGCTGTGTTATCTGGGGAGATGAGAGACAAACTCCCTGACCCCCTATATCATCCTTAGGCAGGGGTCTGCCTCTCCCTCTGAATCAATAAAATGGAAGGAACTGTCACATTTCCAGCCTCCCAGACTGCAGTGGGATGGACATTCAGTAGAACCCAGGTGATACTGCAGTAGTGGAGACCACATGAGGCTTTAAAGGGAGAGAATAATCTCTGAGCATCTGCAATGGAAAGCATTTTCCAAAGAGAATCAGGACCCATCCTCTTCCTTTTCCCTCCTTGCCTCAGGATATGTCCAAATCAAGCAGACCCAGCCCCATCTTGCAAGTGGATGCAACACAGACCCCGTGCTTCTGGGGTGTTGTTTTCTCATTTATCATGAGTTGCACCCACCAGCCTTCACAAACAGCCCTTGACAAAGAAGATTTATTGAGATTTTCTGCAAAAACATATTGAAAAGGAATGAAGAGTTTGCCAAAAATGTGTTTCTCTCCTCATGTGGATGTAAATCAAATCCCTTGATTTATTTTCTATACTCTTTGATTCCAGCAGAGGTCAGCTCTGCCTGTGCTGGGGATGGTCAAAGCAGTTCAAAGTGTGGGCGCCTGCACACTTTGCAACACCAAGCTCTGCTTGCTTCCCCCTGCCCCTCACAGCACTAACTTCAGCCCATTTCAGGCCTTCCTCTTAAATGGAGATAAAAGGGCTTTGAACCAGAGCATCTCTGTCTCCAGGACTGCCTTAAAGGCTGGTTAGAGAGCTCTTCTTGCTGCTGCTCTGTGGCTCCAAGCCTGTTTGAGAACAGTCTGTAATGAGTACAAGGAGCAGGAGACTGTGCCAGTGGTCCTTGGTGAGGTTAAAAGTGTTGCAAGATGAAAAACCCCCAAAGAGCAAGAAGTTATGTCTGGACTGTGCTTTCCAATTACTGAACTATTAGGGAAACAGAAATACTGCCATCCTGTTGCAACTATCTTCCTTTGCTGCTGTATCAGGATTGTTAAAAAAAACCCTGAAGCTGTGCTCAACAATGTTTGGTTAAGGTTTGTTCTGGCAAAAAAAAAAATTGTCTGTATCTACAAAAAAAAAAAAACCAAACTTCTTTAAATGGCATTATTTTGGTGGATATATGGTCCACTAAAATTCTTATTTCCTCTATCAGTTACAGTGGTTCTTTAGCTCTTCAGAACACAAGACAAGAAACATTTTGAAGCTGAAAGCAGAATGTGTTGACAAAAACTCTCTAGTCTAACCATATAAATCTGCAAATGTCCAAGACATGTTTTTATCCTCTCTTTCCTTTTTAGAGATTAAATTATTGCTACATTGAGATATTTTGTTAATTGTCATTAGTGACTGACATACTTTACAGACTCTTGAAGCTGGAAATTAATGACTGCTTTTCTGAAATTAGATGTCATGCTTCTGACAGAAATCTTTCATGTAACCAGTGATGTGTGCCATTGAGACAGCAGCTGCTTCTGAAGGATAATATCTAGAAAACTCCAAAGAATCTCACTGTAAATCTAATGCCTGGTTTTCTTAAATAATACTTTTCACACTTTTCTGCTACCTTTTTTGAATTTAGCTTGTTAATACTAAAAACCAGATGATGTTTCAGTGCATCTAAGCACCCCTTTTCTTTGTTCTGTTTGGAAGATTTTGTAGATGGAAATGACTGAAATGACAAAATGTGGTTTGCTTATTTCTTACATGTAGCTGTATACAACAAGAAATGAGGGCCATTACTCTAACAAACTACCAGGGGAGCCAATAAATAATTTCAGCACAAGATCAAGGATAGGACTAATGAGCAGCAGACTTGACTTGTTACCTGAGAATTGAGAGAAGAAACATAAGCCCACTAGAAAGAGGTGATTAAGATGCACCTTCATAGTGAACTTGCACTCTGTGGGCAGTTGTGCTGCCCAGCTCCAGCCTTTAGGAGTGTCAGATGAATGTTAGGCAAAGCAAGGAAAGCTATTTTTCATTTTAGTGCTTGTTCTTCCTGATGGCATTATCTGTTACAGGTCAAGCAGCTACAGCTGACAGCTTCATAGGTCATCTTAAAAACAAGATATACACCCAGTGCTGTTGCTGCTGATTAAAGATCACATATCTATGTGCAGATGACATTCCTGGCTTTTGGGTGACTACAGTGGATTTGGAATTCCAGTGTGAACAGCACATTGTGTCCCAATACCATGTACACACACAGCCCAGGCTGTTGTTCACGTGGGACTGTGTAACTGCCTCACCAAAGAGCAATCTGTGTTCTGGAAAAGCGACAGCAATTGTAAGGCTCTTATTCTTTGCTGTTACAAGGGGATCTGGATGGTCCAATACTTACAGGTGCTGGCTGCCACTACAGACAGTCATGAGCAGGCTTCACACTTAATGCCCTCTTTACCTGTCTGTCTTTGGCAGCTGGATCCAAATACAGGTATTTTGCAGGTCAGATTTGTCTTTACAGAGAGTTCAAAGCACCACTGACTTTTGTGCCAAAAACTAATGGATGCATCCTGGGTTCCTCATCTTGCTGTTTGATTTTGTCATCTGTCCTGGGGTAACTGACTTGCCCTGGGCTAAGGAGAGCCTGATCTGCTTTTCCCAAGGAGAAATCTTAGGGTGTTTCTAGGCCACTGACAAAATCTGAAATGCAAACAAAAAACTTAATCCTGAATCACAAATCTCTGAAACAAACAGAAAAAGATGTCTCTCTTGCTGAGAGTTGTCTGCTGCCCAGCTGAAGTGGGGCTGGTGCCCACAGTATTCCTGTTAACTCCATCTAGAGCAGTGTGAACAAACAGCTGAGCCCACACTGTGTGGCCTGTAACACAGGGCCATGTGGCTGAAAGACATCATCACTGTTTTTTAGAGATTTTATGGTTCAAAAGACCTAAATTGACATGAGAGCTCAATCAGTAGATTGGTAGTTTGATAGCCTAATATCAAAAGGGGGATAAATTGCACATCCTGGGACATGGAAGGAAGGTTTGCGAGCCCTTGAGAGTAGAAGATCTGCTGGAAGTGTGCTGGAGAACACTATGCAGCACAGAAAGATCCCAATCTGGATATGGTCCTGGCTATTGTGCTTATTTGAAATGGTCTCCTCAACAAATCACCTCTAAATCCACATCTGGCTTTTGTCTCGAAAGGAACTGATTGGTTTTCTGCATAACAGGGTCCAAACAAACTCAAACTGATACAGCTTTGATGATCAGGAGATAGGGACTTAACAGCAAATCAGAGAAGTGACAGTGTAGACACAGATCCTTATTATTAATAGTAAATGGTTGTTTATTCTAGATGTAAACATCCTAAAATATTAATTAAAAAAAAAAAAGCCAAAACCCCCATAATCACACAAGGCTTTGGTCTAGATGAAAAGAAACACATTTTGCCTTTTACAAAACAGCAGGGGCCCTTTTTGCCACTGGCAACTGTCAGTCTTCAGGTAATTTCATAATGGGAGCTGTAGTACAATCTTTGAGAAGAGAAAGACTAGAATAGAAGAAAAAAATTAAAAGCCTTCAATAAAAGGCAGAGTGAGAAGGAGCTTGATTTATGACCCTAATGTAAAAATTCTTTGTGTGGAAGAGATGGTAATGATGCCATTATGTTGGGCAAGCCCAATACAGAAGATTGTTTATGTAGATACAAGTGTTAGGACAGAATGGAAGTCATTTCCCTGGGAAAGAAATCAACAGCCTTAAATGCATCTTTTACAGAGACCAAAATGCTATTAGACTTCTAAAGTTTGACTTTCCTCTTTTCTTGAGAGGATAATTATATTATTTGCTTGTTTTTTCTGGTACATTTGAATTTTTTTTCTGTGTCACTAAATAATGTCTGTCATTTTTTGCTCCTGGCTGCTCCCCTGGGTGGCCCCTGGCTCCTTCCCTCACTGATCTGGGGTTGTCACTGGCCCCATTATGGGCACCTGGCTCTGCCTGCCTGTGCTTGGCTGTGTCCCCTCTGTGAGGAGTGCCTGTGCTGGGGTCACCTGGGCTCCCAGCCCATATCCCCCATGCAGAGCAGCCCTGCTCTCCCTGTTCCCCAAGTGCCCAGGTTCAGGATGTGGATAGCCATGTAGCAGTTTTTCTAAAAGGAGTCACCAGTGATATCATCAGGACATGAATCAGCTCTGTGATATTGCTGGGGTGTCAGCTCTGCCCAGCCTGTCATTTCCCCTGTTAAATTTGCACTCCTGATTGTTCCTGCCCAAGAGCATCCCTGATACTGGCTCTATTCAACTGCATTTTTAAGGCAGCCTTTAATTCTAACTCAGTTGTTCCATCCATTTGTGTTCCTCCCCAACCTTTCATCACCTGCACGCTTACCAACTCTGGAGGTTATTCCCTCAGCTCAGCTGTTAATGAATAATTAAACACTAATTTTTATTAAACTATTAATTAACACACTTCAGGGTACCCAGGAGAGTCTCCTGAACAATCACAAGTGGTGTAAGGTTTATAACTTGACAATAGCTATAATAATGAGCAATTTTTGATTAAAGCTTTCCAGACAATGGTACATACTCCTAGTATTTTCACCCAACACACATTTATTGCTTTGTGTCTGTGGCACTGTTAAAAGCTTGTGCTGTATTTACCAGGATTTATTATAACACAAATTAGGGGAAGAGACTCTGATAACTGACTGGGCTGCATCTCTAAGTAATATTGATGAAGTCCAAGTTAGCCTACATCCTTTAGTGATTGAGTTACCAATAAGCCATGGCCTAAAAATCTCTCTCAAGGATGATATTTTGATCATAGACCTCCCTGTTTCAGTTGTCTCTGCTGGTTTCAGAGCACCCCCTTCTCATCAATGACTCAGTGAGCCACAGTCATCGCAGTGAGGTGACAAACTTGTACTCCGTGGGCTCCACCACTGCCTACTGCAGTGGTTTCTCCAAGCCAGGCTGATCTTTTATAATCTAGCACAAAGCTAAGGATTGGAAAATGAATATTGATAGCTACTTCACCCCACCCTTCCTATTAAATTTAGAGGTAATCTTAGGCTCAATACAAATAAACTGGATGGATTTAATGCTATCAAATCAACAGTGCTAGGTAAAAAAAAAAAATATGTGTTTCTTTCCTCCTAGAGGAAGGATCACTCTTATACAGTGAAAGATCCAATTATGGCCCAAATTATGGCCATCTAGAGACTAGCTAATGTGGTTATAATACAAATAAATCATCTGCACTTAAAACTGGAAAATGTTTATTTTGATGTATTACAGCCACCCTCCAGTAAGTGTCATGCATAGTGGCTTCTGGATTCAGGCAGAAACAACAACCCAAAGGATTACTGCTGCCCACACAGGAAGTTTTCCAGGCAGGGCAGTGCTTCCATGTGAGTGCAATCAGCTGCACTCCAGCAAGTCAAACCCCAGGAAACTCAAACAGAGGAGGATGAGGACGGATGGGCTGCCTGACACCTAATTGCTGTGAGGCAAGAAAAACAGCAGGACTGGGAGGACAGAAGATACAAGGTGACACTGAAGTCATGTTCTGCTGCTGGCCATAAGAGTGATTCACTGAACAGCATGTCCCCTGTCAGAGGGAGGGAACAATAAGCAGGAACATTTGGCATTCCAGTCCATGAGAAGACCCAAACCAACTGTCCTGCTCTGCTCACTCAGTTGCTGCAGGAACCAACTACAGACAGTTCTAGGAAGAAAGGGAAAGGAATGTAACTTGACTAATATGAACTTTTATTTTCACTGCTGTGATAAAGGGGAAAGGGAATGCTGACTCTTGTCGTTTTGCCTGTAATTGTTATTGCAGACACGACTGTGTTACAGGTACAGTAATTTAATACTCTCAAATTCTATTCTGAAGGTCAAAGTGTTCTAACATCGTCATATTTTTGACTGTGACTTACAGCAGCAGAGTTTGGAAGTTCTCCTCAAGTCAGGAGAAGCTGCCAAATGAAACCACACTTCAATAGGTACAAAGTACCCTTTGGCAGAATTCCATCAAATTAAAATCCCCTCTCATTACTGCATAAACATTTCTGGGTGAGATAGCCAGTTCCAACCCTTCTCACCCGTGTCAAAAATCTACATACTGGATCAGACATATCTGTGATTCCTAGTTTTCATTTCTGCTTTCCTTTCCTATTTCTCCAGCAGGTCATTGTCCCAATGTTGCTTCACATTTCACCATAACTTTTTGTTCATTCACATGGGTTTTGTATTGGCCTCCATGGAGCTGTTCTGTGTGTTTGTGTACATATGTAAGCACAGACACCTACTTCCTTATGCAAGTAGGCAGCTAAATCACCTTGGCCCCTCTTTGCACCTCACACACAGCTCAATTGCAGGATTGTCACTCTGCAATCCACTATTCCCAGTGGCAGAGAATGACTTTAACAGTTAGGCACTTAGGGCACAAATACTGTGTTTGTGCATGAGCCAGCTGACTGGCTGATTCTTTTTAAATGTCTTTCACCATCAAACTATTCTATTTTCCATACTCAACACAAAACCAGTTCAGTCAAAGCCTTAAAAGGTAACACTGCCATTTAACATAGTGGAGTAATAGTTTCTTACAAAATACAATTAGGTACAAGATTCTAGGAACAAATAAGAAAAAAACCCAAAAATCTTAGGCACCCATTTTTTCACTTTGATAAGCCTTGTTTTAAATTTGAGGGTGCTTGCCACTCAAAATTTTCAAAGCTCATCTTGCATTTTGGCAAGAAGAAACAAGACTTAGACATAGTCAACAAGGCTACTTTTCTCATATACTGATAGGGCTTTTCCAGTCCTCCCATTTTGCAGAGGAGCCAGTGATGTGGGAGTCCTTAGGTTGGACTTCTTGTAGTGCTGAGCAGCTGATGCTTTATGGCAGAGCAAGGCTGTTTAAAATTAATCATCCTGCTTTTAATTTTGGGGTTTTGCCCTCTCCCCTATGGCAGACCTGCAAATGCACACACAGGGATGTGCACCTGTAGGAGGCAAACCCAGTTTCATAACTCTTCCATTTCCAAGCAAGCTTCCCAGATTACCATGTGACACACTCCTACTGCAGGCAAGGCAAATTTAAAAGTGTTTAGTCAATTCTTAGGATGTCTAGGTCTGTATATTTCACTGTATTCCCATGTGCTTTTCTTCCTCCAGTAAGTGGAGAACTGAGGACCTAAAGAGAATGTGGAGGAAATGACCTCCAATTCCATTTTCTTACTCCAGCATTACTTTAGAACGTGAATCATCAAGAAAATAAACACTTTAAATTCAATATATATAATATACATTCCAAATATTTTCTAAAATGTGCCCTGGTTTTAATTAAAATGTGAATTGTATAGGCAGAAGGACTTGTTCCTCTGCCAGGAGCAAATCTCCAGCCATGGACATCAAATGCTCATGGAAAAAATATTTTGTTTTTTTCATGCATTGAAACTTCTCCAACTTTATTACATTTGGAAACAGAATGTAATAGCAGAGGGCAACATTATGTCTGACATATATAATTAGTTTACAAAAAAAAATACAACCAGGGGACACATTTTTGATAGAACCACTTTTTTTTTCACGCAATAGTTGCAGGATAATGGAGCACACTGATCCTTTTTGCTAAATGGTATGACAAAGAAAATGAGCATTTGTATAAAAATGCCATAACAGTTGAAGCTTGAATTAGGGAGTCTGTAACCTTTGCTTGTACTTATAAATTACCCTGCAGATGAGAATGTGACATCAAAAAAAAAGAGAAAGGCATCCAAAGCCAAGAGATGCAACCCATCAAATACTGAAATGCTTGATGTATATGTGTACCCAATGTTAATCACTTCAGATCCTATAGTACAAATTGCCTCCAGCAGTTTCTAAAGTTATAGCACAGGTTAAATGGACACCCACAGATAGAGATTAGTCATTTAAAAGACAAAGGTATAAAAACTGATTTCAACTGCTAAAGCTGTCTTAAAGTCAGTTTTTCATGCATTTTGAAGCTGTGCCTTTTTTACCCCGTATCTGGGTGAGGGGTTAATAGCAGGGCCAAACACTGAATCTGGCAGCATTTAAGGCTTTTTTCCTCCAGTAAATACCTTAGAGAAAATTGGGGCAAAAAGGTGTAACTCTTTCAGATAAAATAAATTCAGTTGACTCTTTTAGCAGCTGTGCATCAGTAAGTCATTAAAAATATCTGAATTTTAATCACTTGTGCTCTCTCAAACACTAGAATAGTGGTATGTCACCCCTCAGATGTGGAATTAGCACAAAATGACATGAGAGATGTCCTGTACCCCCAGCTCAAGAGCAATCTCGGTACTGAGGAGTCAGATTCTGCATGCAGTGGGTGCCTCCTGCCTGACTGAATTCTGTCAGCCCTTTCATTTGCTGCCTGGATGAAAAAACAGCCAATTTGGAGCTCTCAGGGAAGGAAGGAAGAGGATGCATGCAAGCAAACTTGCTTATTTGCAAGTTTCACTAGGGCAGAGAGAGCTGTAGAGTCTAAAACTTCTGGGAATAATAATAATAATAATTACAATAAAACTCCAAAACAAAGGCTTGAATAATCTCCTCTTAAAAAAGCAGACTTATAGGTAAGTCAGAAATCCTGTTTTAGATACTGTATTAACTTTTCACAATAGTTTGGAGCTGATTACCTTTTTCTTTCCTTTAACATTCCAGGTGCCTCAGTCTCCACAGTCAAAAAGAAGAAACTCCCAGCTATTTATGACAGGCTTGGTGGAAATCTGAACTTTGCAGGAATTCCACCAAAGAGAGAAGGTGTGAATGGTAACTCTGAAGAAGCTGGGGTACCAAGAGCAGTTGACTTACACTACCTTGAAACAACCTGTACCTTTCCAAGTGTTCAGAAAGTAATAATCCTTGGAATTACTAATGCTCTGAGCACTGCTGCTGACCAATCACTTAACCCCTTGAAGTCCTCTGTGCAGGAAAAAAGATTACTCCTAATTCCATATTCCTGTTTCATACAACACTGCAAGAAGTGAAGTGTGCAGTGTCAGCACGCAGCAGTTTGTATGATCATAAACAAAAATAATTTTTTAAGCTCCTAAGCAAAGTACTCTTGGGTCAGTAGATCTTAGAATTTGGCAGACAAAATTAACCAACAAATGCATGTTTTATCCCATTTTTAACACTAACAAGATAAATGATAGATGAACATAAGTTTTTCAAAGATGAATTTAAACACAGATGTAATCACAGCAGGCAGCAGTTCAGAGCAGAAGCTGTGCCAAGTGCATGTGAGGTCCTGCCTCTCTTCTTTGACTACTGACACTCATTTCCAAGACAAAGTCCCTAAAATGCGTGCCCAACAGCAAATATTGTAAATCCCTCCTTCCTTTTTCCTTTCCCTTGCATTGTTTGTAGTCCTCTGTGGCTCAAAACCTCAGCTCTCAAGTCATGCACTTGGACAGTATCAGGTGTGTGCCTGTGCAGGTGAATATGCTCATGCATGTATGGGTAGGCAGATTAATATGTGATTGACTTCTCAGAAAGGAAAGAAACAAAATCAATGAAGAGCAGCAGAGCCTACCCTGAGCTAAGTTTTTCCCAAGTCAGACTTGGAAGTTTAGCCCATATTTTACAGCAAAGTTCAGGTCAGTAATTTTTATCAACTATGCAACTGATGCTCTCATTTTCTCTTGTTTGATTAGAGTAAGACAGTCTTTTCTCCATGTATATATTGATTTTTTTAAACTAACCTCTCAATTTTATTTTCCTTAGGTAAATATCTGCTGGATTAATAGTCCAAAAAGAAGAATAGTTTATAGTAGCAAGCATAAGTATCTGTGGAATTATAATACCTACCAAAGACATTTAATTTCTTAAAGTTAGTTTTCACAATGTGCAGAAAGCCTGGGGTTACCCAGTCTCATAAAGCATTCAACCAATACAGGGGCTGTATAAAATAAATATCCTCTCAAAAGCCCTCTGGATTATGAAGCTGTACAAATTGTGTGACCTGTACAAACGAGAGCATGCTTCTATCTCTGAAAAGGCACCTAAATAATTAAAGGGCTAAGAAACACGACTTGTTTCAGTTCAGATGATCTCTTAGCAGAATCCACAAGTTGAATCAGGATGAAAACAGAAGACAGTTCACTTGTTAACATCATAAACTAGAGAGATTCAAAGCCTAGTCAAAATCTCAGCTGAGAATACCAGCACAAAAAATCTATCAGCCTACAGGACTGCATGTGTGTAGCATAGACACATCTTTCCTGTATTACTAGCAAAAATTAAAGGAAAAGCAAACTCAAGAGGATGCTGCCACAGTAAGTCTCATCTATGTTCAGGTTGGTAAAGCAAGTAAACATATTCTCAAGGCTGGTATGAACTAGGAACGTTTTCATTCCTCAGTCCAACTTCAGGAAAAAGCAGAAACAAGAGTCCTCCTTTATTCTGAACCCCAACATTTCAAGTTCTCCGGCAGCACAAGATCAGATAATTAAGAAAAACCAAAGGATGACGAAATGAAGCCAAATAAATAACAAATATTTACATGTATAAGCACACAGCAAGCAAGATAACGAAAAGTTAGCTAGATTTACCGTTTTAATTATCCAAGTGGGTGGTTTGTTTGGGTTTGGGTTTTTTTGAGGGGGGAAACGTCGGGAGCTGTTTTCACGAGGATTCCTCCATACGCATCCGCACCGCGGCAGGCGCCGGTCCCGGAGCGCGGAGAGCGAAGTGTTTCCCTCCGCAGCCGGCACTGCCCCCGCCAAAAATGAAACGAGAGAAGCGGGGAGGGGCGGGGAAGCGGCAGCCGGCGCCGAAAGCTCCGGCGCCGCCCGACGCTCCTGCCCGGCGCTGCGGCCGCGGCCGTTCCGCGCTGCCCGCAACTCGCGGGAGGCGGGGGGCGGGCGGTGCCGGGGCCGAGCCGGCGGGATGCCCGGCGGGATGCCCGGCGGGATGCCCGGCGGGATGCCCGGCGGGATGCCCGGCGTGCTCCGCCCGCGGCTCCCGGGATGCGCCCACCTGCATCCCCGGTGCGATCTGACCGCGGACCCTGCGCTTGTGCCGCCTCCGCGGCTCCAGGGCTGGGAGGGGCCACACGAGTCGTCTGGAGTGGGGGCCCGTGGCGTATCCTAAATTGGGTGGAAAGGTTGCTGCCTGGAGCGGGGATGAAGGGGGAGGTCTGTTTCAAGCACCCGATTTATGTGGGATTTGGTATCTTCACAAGTGCGGGCTCGTGGGTGAGGCTGTTTATCCGCTCCGAGATGTTACGACCGGGCTGTGAGGAAGGGGTGCCAGGGTGAGTGTGAAGTGGTGCAGAGGTGGACAAGCACGTGCTCAGCTCTTCTGCAGAGAAACAGCGCAGCTGTCAGAGTTGTGTACTTGGACCAGCAGAAGCCGAAGTGGGTGATGGCTTGCCGAGGGGCTCAGACACGCCTGGGAATTGTGACCTGCTGTCCCTGGGCTGAGCCCCAGCTCTTCAGCACCCACCTGCGCTCGCACACCGTCTCGGTGCCTTCTGTCCCCCTCTCCTCGTTGCTCAGCGCTGGGACTCAGACTCCACTCCTCTCAGTGGCTGTTTCCAGCTCTTCATCAGAGAGGGCTGAGTGCCGCACACAACCTGTTAGCAGGCAGTGCTTTGAGCTCCCCTTTGCATGCTGCTCGCAGCTCCCTTCCATGGTGCACATTTTTCCCCTGGTGCCAAGTAATCCAGAGTGCTACTCAGTGCCCTTTCCTTTAGCTCATGATGTTTATTGTTTGCTTCTATTTATAGGAATTTTTGTTTCTGAAGCAAACCCAAAATATGTTTCAGTGAAACCAGTCCCTCCATCCCATTGCAAATACTTACTCCACAAAAGCTTAAAATATTTGTAAGTACTAGAGGGTAATTTCTAATGTTGTTTATTAAGAAAAGCAAAGCCTTTAAAGACAGAAGTTCTATAAAGTACCTGCTTCACACAGCCACGTTGTAACTTCATCATTCTAATTAGATGCAGTTTCCCCATGCCATTTGGTGCCTACCAGGTGCTGAACTTGCTGCTTAGGACCTGTCTTCTGCAGGCTTTTAAAGTTCCAGCTTTGTATGAGCTGAACACTGTTTTTCCTTTTGCAGGTTTTGGCACTAGCGACTACAATCTCTTCTCTCAGCTACATGCATCACTGGCTACTGTAGAATTATACTACAAGTGACCTTAGAAGTGGCAGAAATAATAGCAAAACATTCCTGCTCTGTCCATTGGTCCTGACCAGTAAGAGTCAACTGTTTATGATTAATCTCTGCACTGTAGTCTGCATCTGGTGTTAGATTGATGCCATTACACTCAGTCCAGCAGGAATGTGAAAGTGCCTCTCTAGAACTGACAATTTTTTATATTGTTTTTTTGCTGTGTCTGTAAACCTTTAAAATACATTTCTCCTAGGAAGACTGCCTGAGTGACATTGATGGTGGCAGAAACTCTCTAGTAAGTCCCAAAACAGTATGAAGGGCATTGGATGTCACAGTGAGAGCGAGTAGTTTCTCCATCTCCTTCAAATATCTCCTTAGGACCTCTTGCTTCCTGTGGTGTTTGCTAAGAGTTTGCTCATTGTTATTTTGTGTGCTGTTTTGGTTTCAAACTGTGGCTCATCCTCAGATTGTGTCCTGCTCAATGTAATGACATCTTTTTCAGCTGCTGTGCCTCACAGAAATAGATTTGATGGTAGCAAGGGGCTTTTCTGTTTTGATCATATTAGGCAGCAATTTAAAGCTTATTTTTCGGAGCAATTTTTTTTTTGGTCATTGTCTTTTACACAGGAATGGTCATGCTGGGGCAGGGAGAAATTCTTTCTGAGTCTGTTGTTTTCTCTCTGAGGAGGGCTGGCAGTGGGTACTTAGGACAAGAGTACAGGACCTGGGCAAATACAGGGAGATCTTTGTCCTGGGACACCCTCTCATCTGGCTGAGGCTTAGGCAATGCAGGTTTGAAACATTGCCTTTGCTTTTATATCTTAACACATTGAAGGATCTTTTTTAAAAGAATGTCTACAGGTGGTTTTTGAACACATTTATGCTTTTGGTATCTGCTCCATCACTCCAGCAAGGCATTCTACAGCACACACAGCCATGGGGCTTATGGAAAAGTATTTCTTTATTATTTTAAACTTCTTTCAAAAAAAAAAAAAGTCAAGCTGAAAGTCAAGAAGCAGTGGGAAAGTTTTACTTCTCTTAAGTGATATTTGTGTTAGTTTAGTTAAAGTTATTTAATCCCCTACATAAAATTAAAAAGAAAAAGAAACCAGAAATGGGTAATTGAACTGGAAACATCTGCATATAGGGTTTATTTGGGAAAGAATGTCCACACATCCTATGAACTTAAATCTCAATTTTATGAGACAGTCTTTTTGCCCTGAATTTGCATGACACCTCCTGCATTAAAGTCTTGGTCCTGGACTCAGGTGCTAAGACATTATGACAGTAAAATGGTAATAGTGGATTGTTTGAATGGTAAATAAAAAGAAAATTTAAAAATTGAATGGTGGTTGGTCTCTGAGCTGGTGTGTAAAGCTGGTGTTGGAGAAGAGCAGGGTACGAAACCCTCAGTTTAACACCTTGTTTGAAATTCCAGTATCCAGCTGTGAAGTCCACATTGCTTTTCTTTTTCTCAAATTCTGCCTCACATGATTATGTAGTGAAAGAAGGACTAGATCTTCATTGTCAGCCACCAGCATTTGTAAACTCCCCTCCCTTCTTGACAGTGTAGACTTGATACATCTGAAACTTTTGGGGGTTTCCATCACATTTAAATTCCCCTTGTGCAATAAATCAGGTGGATAATTTGTATTTCCTGTATGACATCCCTTTGCAGGCTCTTTTCCTTTCTGGAATGTTCCTTTCCAGAAATGTTGAGAACCTTTAGTTGTCTCCTGCTTCTTCATCCTTTCCCATTCACTGATGTGGATCAGGTTGCTGGTTTGCTTGCAGATGCCTTTCCTCTCTTCTTGGGTTGTAACTGCAGGTCTGGAGGTTAATCACATTGGGGTGCTGGAGTTTTTTCCCTCCTGTTCTTCCTTTTTACCTCTCATATTACCTCCTTACCTCTGCTGATTCCAGCTGTGACAGAGGAACGAAGGAAAGTTTTAGTGAGGTTTTTGCAGTTGTGACACCATCAGATACCCCCTGGATGCATTTGCCTTCTGGGGAGTGGAGAAGAGGCCCTGAACACATTTGTGTGGATATAACCAAAGACACCAAACAGAAGATAAAACAGCTTGAACTGATGTAAGAAATTAATGTGGCAGATACTGCTGTCAGAAAGATTTCCTCCCACTGGGTTTATGAAAGGCAAGTATAAAAGTGGCTGTTTAGTCTCTGGGGCCACGCTGTCTTGTGTAAGAAGCTCCTCCTTGGCAGTGGCATTTATTAGGACAATAATTCAGCATTGCAGGGGATCAGCACATCCTTTTTTGATTTTTACTGCCAGGCTCTTAGAAGAGATCTAGCTGACCATTTCCCCCTGCTTTTAAATTCCTCTACAGTTTTGCTTTTCTTTCAGAGCATATGTCTCTGTTGTGCATATCCTGACTAGCTCTTGTGGGGTGAAGGGAGACTGAATCAGTGTGACACAGAGATTTGGGGCAGCCTCAGCCCTAGGACAAACTCTCCTCAGAGCAGTGTGAGGGGTCTCAGTGGCTTTGTGGACAGGAAAGATAAAAAGGAGCTGGCTGAACAGTTTTGCATCAGAGCCATCTTTTGTAGCTATTGCTGAGTCCCAGGGTGACCTAAAGCCTGATCCCTCGCAGTTCCTGCCTTTCTACTTCACCATAAATACCTACACATTTGGGATAAATTGTGCCATGCAGATGCCAGGTTAGCTTCAGTTAGATGACAGGGGTTATGATATTATTTACAGTATGATGTCTAGAGAGGTGAGAGTTAACTCTGCACAGCCATCGTGTGCTGTGGTGTGCCCTTAACAAGGGTCAGAGGAGCAGGTCAGGGGAGCAGGGACAAACCATCTGCAGTTTGCAATACCAGGTGCTCAGCATCTCTCCAAGTCAGACCATTTGTTTGCATCCTTTAATTAAAACCCTCTTAGTTCACTTAAAGGCCGATTATTAAGCGAGAATGAAGATTGCTGCTTAGGAAAACAGATGATCATTTCTGCTTAATGAAATGTGTGTGTCTCATTGCTATCCATCTATAGAGGGGAAAACGGGAAGATGTTTGTTCCATGTAAATAATATTTACACTCCATGTATTCCAACCTGCTCTCATCACAGGGGCCAAGGCATCAAGCTCAAGAGAGCCCTCCAGCACATTTAGGAGGGCTATGGGGCAGGGCATGGAGTGTTACTGTTCGTGAAAGAAAGCTGGAAAAGCTAAGGCTGCCTCTTGGGAAAAAAAAAAAAAAAAAAAAAAGGAAATGCTACACCTATTATGTCAGATGGTGGGAAAGGAGATGGCCAGCACCTGGAGGCTGAAGATAACGACTGGAATTTTAAAAAGCATGAATGTTGCCTCACAATGGGCAGGAAAAGCAGAATGCAGTGGGAAATCACTCAGAAGAAAAGCATGGATCTTACTGTTAACAGAAAAATTCATTTGAGTTTTCAGAATGTGGGAACTGGATATGACACACAGCTGAAAGAGAGGACAAGGATGCTTATATCCTAATTTATTATGTCAGCAAGGAGTTTATTACCTCTTTCTTAGATTTAATATCTTCCATTCCAGTTGTCCACTGGGACTTCAGTGGCTTTCTTCATGCCAGCATATACCAGAGTGTATATTCATGTACTGGAAAGAACTACAGAAGCTGTCAAAATCCCTGTACTTTTCTCAGTCTTTCAAAAGTGAGGGTGTCCTCCATATTTCTAAACTTCAGTTTCTATGAAATACAATTATTTATCCAAAGTGATAACTGCCTAAGAGGTAGGTGGATATGACAGCCTGAATTGACATGGTGGTGTTTGGTCAAAGGCTGGACTCAGTGACTTTGGATGTTTTTTGTAACCTTAATGATTCTATGATTTTATGAAATCTATTTTTAATTAAAACAAAGAACATAGAAGAAATTTAGATGAGAGCCACTAGAAACCTTGATCATTTTCACTGCTCCATTACTGGTTAACTACATTTAACAGATGACTTATTTAGACAGATTGCTGTCTCTGGGAATGCATGTTTTTTGTCTTCTGAAAATTGTATTTTCCACTTGGCTGGGTGCTGCTGTTCTGTCAGCTGCTGTGATCATGTTTGCACACATGCACACACACACAAACACACAGAGCCTGGTAGCAGGGCAGCATCCCACTGGAAAAGGAGGACTTTGACCAGCAACAGGGAAAATTGCTAATTATAGAGAAAAATGGTGTACAATATCCTGATAGCTACAGTAACAGTGCCCCTACAGCACATCATTAAGCCCATTAAAACTCTATGATTTGATGAAGAGGTAAAAAACCCATAATACATTCTGATGTTACTACACTCCTTCTCTTTGGATAGTTTAGAAGGATTTTGTTCAAACTCCTGTCTAGAAAACCCAGAACTTCATTCCAGAATCATTTTGATAAGAAGCACTCTGGTCTCTGCCCAAGGGTACTGACCAGTTACTGGGATGGTTTTGTTCTGATTCAGATTTGTTGAAGATTTACTGAAGTCTGTGGGGCTCAGTCACTTTCACTGAGAATGAGAGTCTTTGTCATATTCAAGATAGTTTTAAAATGAGTAAAAACTTGCTGAAGGGAACAACTGCCTCCACCCTAAGAAAAGCAGGTCTAACAATGCCAATGTTAAGAGTACTTAGATGTGTTTTCTTCAGTAAAGAAAAAGTCATCCATATTTAAAATGAACCTAGGATCTAGGCTGGAGAAGAATCAGAAAAAGACAGCTAAATAGCAGAGGAGTAATAAAGCAAGTCTTCCATGGTGGCTAAATGGTGTGCATGCATTTATTGCAGTGCTGTCAAGTCTAGCATCCCTTGCTTTAAGCTTTTTTTTACACTTTTCATGGACCTTTGTCATGATTTTGACTGAATGACACCAATATGACTTTTTGCACAGCTAGATCAGTATTTGCTACTGTTTGCTTCAACCAAGTGCTGACTGCCACTAAGACTGCAGGACTTCTTAGTTTAAAAAATTCTTCTCCCCTTCCCTTACCCTTCTTACTTCATTATGTTGGGTTTGCATGACCAGGTTTTGCTGGTGGGGGTCTGCAGGGGTAGCATCTGTGTGAAGCTGCCTCTGTGTCCAACAGAAGTCATGCCAGGTGGCTCCAAGACAGACTCACTGCTGGCCAGGGCTAAGCCCTTCAGGGATGGTGGAACAGCCTCTGGGATTTGAGTAGGAGGAGGAGGAAAACCTGCACAACAACCTGTGGCTGGAGAGAGAGGTGAGAAGGGAAGAGACAGTTCTGCAAACACCCAGGTCAGTGGAACCCTGGAGGATCCCACAGTGGAGCCTGATATTTAAAGTGACTTTGTTAGTGGATGCCTGAAATAAGGCATAAGGAGAACTGAGCACAGACACCACTCCCTCTACTCCTGTGCTGCTGGGAGGAGGGAGAGAAAATTGTGAGTGCAGTTGAGCCTGAGAAAAAGGACTTTGGTGGGTAATAAAACAATTTCCCCTTGTCAAATCTGTTTTGCTGGTGGGTGATCTCTGCCTTTTCATATAATGACCTTTCTCTGTTTTCCAGCTGAGAAGGGGATGATAGACCAGCTTCCATGGGCACCTGGTGTCAGCCCACCACACCTAGAAAGACATTAAAAAATTTCCAACTCTGTTTGGCACTAAACAGCTTCTACTGCTTCTCTTAAAGAAATCCTTTTGTGTGGTTGGTTCTGATTGACTAAAAAATAGAAAGCTGCACAAGAGAGAACATTTAATATAAGTTAAAATTATTAAATTTGCTCAGATATCTCTGAGTCTTTTTGTTTTCTGCTGCTTTGATTAATATTTTGAAAATTGCATTGAAAAATAAGTACCCTAGGGACATATTTGTTGCAAAGGTTTTGAATTTTCCATTATTAAACAGCTTGACTGTGTTGCTCTTAAACAGACTGAGCTCAGGTGAGAAAATGGAAGAATAGATGAGACAAATATTCTAATGACTTCTAAATAAATGCATCTTTCCGTGACAGTGTTTTCTTTTAAAGATCTCACTCTCTGAAATAGCTTCTTGCATCATTAGTGAATAGTGTATAGCTGGCTGATTGTTCATCTTCTTTTGTGCAAAAGCTTGGTGCTTTTTCTTTGAGTAAAGACTATGGAATGAATGTGTTTGAGATTTTGAAAGTCTCTGTTTTCTAAAAAGCAGCTTTGCCACCCAGCTACATCTCTTGAAATCTGTAAGATCAGGGTTTTTTCTCCTTAGTTTCTTGACTTGTAAAAATGTAAATCATATTTTAGGACCCTCCCCCACTCATCTATCTATATGTTTTCCTCCATCTCTGAAAAACATATTATTTTGAAGTTCAGATGAGTTTCAATCTGTAAAAAGTCCTGCTGGAAGAATATAGGTAAAGCTTTGTGGTGCTATTTTTTACATAAATCACTAAATTATGCCTTTATTTTTCAAGAGATATTTAAATGTAACTTTGTAAGTGACAATGAGATTGTCATGTAAAAAAAAAAAAAAAAAGCCAACATAGATTTATGTTGATTGGCTGCATGTTGGATGAGACCCCAAGATCTGAGGCTGATAAAGTTCATGGTCATTCACTACATCCAGCCTTCTGGTTATTTAAAATGGAGGGAAAACTGCTAGGGATAGTTGCCCTTCCCCAAAACCAAGAAGACTGAGGAAGTTACTGGCAGTTGTGCTTTTGCCATGAAAAACCTCAGCTAAATGTCCCATTGTTTCCCCATAGAAAATCACCTCTCTTAAGTTTTCTGCATGGCATTACTCATCCCTGTGCCTCCCCTCTTTTTTTTTTCTGAGAGATGCTGGGCTCTCTCTGTCACCATGGAGCTTTGAACATTTTTCTTTCATACATTTCCTGGGAGAATCCACTTTCTATCCTTCCATTTGTGTTTTTCGTCTCTTCTACTGTGCAAACCATTGCATGCCTCCAAAGCTATTAGAGCTTCACCTGGTCCCTCACTGAGAAAGATGCCTTCTGAGCATGTTCTTTCCTCTGATTGCTGTGTTGTGCATGCTTTTTGCTTTTTCAGTCTTTATTCTGATCCTCCACCTCTAACAAAACCTTCGGTCTTAACATTTAGTAGGGACAATCTTTCAAAATAATTCTCACACCCTTAGGGTAGGTATTGTTTTTATTCTTGTTTTGTATTAGAATAGCCTAGAATCTTTATGAGGAATAGTAAAGTATCATTAGAACATCTGTCAGATCCATAATCTTGAAATTTATTTGATATAGGAGTGACCAGTGTCTCATTAGTTTGCTCCTGACATCATCTGTATGGAGCTCAGCTACTGCTTTGCTTGAACTTTAATCCTTCTTGGTTTGCATTACTTTTAGGAAACTGCCTTTGCAAGGAAAAAAGAAGTCTAACAGGAAAACTGGGATTCTTCCTGTGTGTTTTTCCTGAACTTTTATGCACTTATATATATATATATATATATATATATATATGTGTGTGTGTGTGTGTGTATGTATGTATATGTATATAATGAACATGGGGACATCATTCACCAGTTTTTTGGAAGGTGTTTATGAGGAAAAGCACTTGAAGTTAGTAACAAAATACATTCAAAACTATAAACACATTACTTTGAGTTCACAAATGTAAGTGTTGATTTGCTTTGCAGGCTAGGTGGAGCTTGAGGTGAGCTGACTTTGTTTGCCAGTGGATCCAGCTGACTTTGTTATCAGATCCAGGTGGGAAACAGGTGATTTCCATAAAGCAACAGAAATGAGGAGCTGGGTTTGCTTGGTTGGAGGAGGTGCTGGCGGGGAAGTCCGAACTGCTTTCAGCCTCCCTGGGCGGGGTGGTCTCTCTGCTCCAGCAGTGGAGGGTGTCCTGAAAAGTAGTACCTTAGTGGCAACTCTAATTCCTCTGGGGAAGTTGTCAGCTTGTTTTGGTTCTCTGCAGCTAAAAGTTTAGTTATTGGAAGAGAAGAAGATGGGAGTTTGGAGCTGGCACCTGAAGTGGCAGCATTCAGTCTGTGGACAAAGGATGAGCCCTGGTGGATGCCGGGAGAAGGTGAATGCTGCTGACTCCACAGAGTGTCTCTGATCGATCTCAGTGAAGTCCAGGTAAGGAGGTTGATGGCTGATACATTTTCTTTTTGTTCAGTTAAGTGCAGATAGCACCTGGTATCTCCAGCAGCACGTGGTTCCTGTATCTGGTGGGCATCACCTGCAGGGGTGGGCTCCAGCCTCACCCTGTGCTGCCCCAGGGGCCTCTCAGGCGAGCAGTCTTGTCTTTGCTGCTCATCTCCATGTCACTATTGCCTGACTTTTGAGGTTGTTTTAAGAAACAAAGCTTTGATGCATGTTGTGACTCTTGTATTTAAAGGGGAGGAAGTATCTGGTGTGGAAGACCTTGCTGTTGGTGGGTGCTGGGGCCTTGAATGGAAATGTTTGTGCCAATAACTGAGGGGTGAGCAGTCCTGTTATTCTTAAGCTTTAGCTGAGCATGCTTTTGAGAACATAAAATTAACCTTGAGAGAAACATTTGGAATTAAGGCAGTCAAATGCTTTGATGCTCTGAAAAGATATATCCCTATTTTAACTCTTGGTGTATGCATTTTTGTTCTCTTGTTATAATGTGCTACTATTAGCCTAAATCAGAGCCCATGGAGATGATGGAAATAGGAATTAATTGGACTTTATAATTTTTTTTTTTTTAATGAAATAGTGAAATAAACTGTAGTGGGCTTTGGTGTGGCATGATGGAGGTTGGGCAAGAGTACTTGGTTCCTTTTCTGTGTAGTTGTTTGTAATTAATGACAGAAAGTAAATAAGTTTACAGAAAGGTTTTGAATACTGCTGGAAATGCAAACCCTGCAGCACTAGCCTTTTCTCACATGTATTTTCCTAAGCAAAACTGTCCCTTTGTGATAACTCTTTCTAATATAAGCTTGGGAAGAAACAAAAGATTCAGCAGAGTAGCACCTGTGGTATTACTGAGAAATTGTTCCTGAAAGGATGCTGTACTCTCATGAAATAGATTTAGTATCCTTCAGACTCTTTCTGCTCTTCCACTGTTTAAAGCTGACTTTCCTTGATGCTTTCTTGGAGAACTTGTACATACTGACCTTTAGAATGTGCTGCTTGTTGATGATGATCCAACATGTATTTAAGAACATTTTGCTGAATGCTAAGCTGAAATGCTGCAAGTTTTGCAGAGAAGACCACAAAACATGTTGTGCATTAATTATTTGATGTAAAATTCACCCAGTAGGAAACTGTTGGATGACCAATTCCTAACTAAAAAGTGGTGAATCAATTCCTTTGTTTTCATCTTTCCCTATTTAAGTGCCTCTATCTGAACTCATGAGTTTTCTCACTTTTAGCTTTCTGATTCTCTCCCCCATCCCACTGTGGGGGAGTGAGTGAGTGGCTGTGTGGGGCTGGGCTGATCTTGTAAAACCACTATTCCCCTGAGAAGTACAATTAGACACAAATATTGGTTGGGACAGAAACCTGTGATTGCTTTAAGCAGAGGTCATAAGAGAATGTCCAGGGAGTGTTCATACTTGTAAACAAGTTTATTACTATCATGCTGCTGTTGTGGCAAACTCCTTTTCTTGAAAGGGGAGAATTGAAGAAGAACACAGTGTTCTCTTCTGTCTAGATTTAAGTGAGTCACCTGGTTGATGCCTTTACAGCAATAATATAACTGCCTGATAATGGTTTGTAGGTTTTTTTTCCCCTTCTTTTTGACTCACTTAGAATGAAAACTGCTCTGCAGGATTAAAACATGCAAGAATGTTAGTGGAAATTCTAATCTTCATGACTGACTTAATTTCAGAATAGATGTAGGTAAATGGAATGCTGCGTGCAATTAATGTGCTTAAAATTCAATATCTATTTCTGATGTGTTAGGGAATGTTGGGGTTTCTTTTCCAAGGCTTGCTCTGAAGTCTGGAAATAGAAAAGCAACTTTTTCAATACAACAGAAGGCTGAACACACTAACTGTACCTCTATGAAACTTTGGCAATGACTTATTTTTATAACCCAATAAAATAGAATGTATTTTTTTCAATTTGTTCTGCTTGCATTGTTGCAAAGTACTCCCACTTTTTACCCCCTCAAGAGTGAAAAAACAATTCCTTGTAAATGCTTTTCACTAAACAAACAGTTAGATATAAGTTACACCACTTGCTTTAAGCACCTGTCCAAGGATATGCACTGCTAATAGCTTTTTCCTAACAAAACTTAATCAATAAACATTAACTGGGGAATTGGAGAATGCAGGTTATTTGTTTTATTGTGTATCACTAAATAACATTTTCAAGTTTGATGATCAGCCTACCTTCTGAATTTCAATTTCTGCCAAGCCTGATTTATTACTGTTTTTCTTCCTCAAAGTGGTTCATATCAACATCAGGGTGGATTTTTCTACTGTACTGATATAGCAGTTACTAAATTTTATCAAAACTTACAGAACTTGGTCAAATATATGCAAATGTCTTATTTGTATGCAGCAGAATTTGCACACTCAATTTTGTGAATGTAAAACCCAAACGGTGCTATTAGAGTTTTGCTCAAGGCTGTACCACTACTAAAGAAACTTGGGAGATTCAGAGTTTTGCCAAGTTTTTTTTCCCGTGCTATCTGTAAGTCTTGATGGAGCATGTCTACATCCACGTCTCTGTGTGCAATATTCAATACACTGTTACACTGTGCCTTCATACCAAGATCTGTCTGTGATAAATTGGTCAATGATTTTTGTGTTTAGCTCCAAATCCAGCACTGTCACTCCTCCAAGCTCAGACCAAGGTGAGAGTTAGGAACTACACTGGGAGTGTTTTGGAATTGATGTGCTGTCAGTAACTGCAGGGAAAGTGTAGAGGCTGTTTTGTAGCTGTCCTGGGCTTCTTTGGGGAGTCTCTCTGTGAGGCTGCAGTGCCTGACTCTGCACAGCTTCTCCCTCCATCACCAGTGTTCAGGAATCTTGCCTCAGCCTCGTGAGTTCTTGAAGTGCTTCTTACATTAGTCTCTAAAATATTTATCATTTCTGTCAGCAGACAATTTGCTTTTGTTTTTTTCCCTTCTCTGAAAGATGTGCTCCAGTCAGGCCTCTGAATCCTCCACAGTTGGAGGGGATCTTACAGGGCTTTGGTGCCAGTGAGATGAGTGTCTGCCTGGGCCCTGGAGAAGCAGCCCAGCTCTTCAGAGGAGCTGTTCTCAGCTAGGACTGCTACAATAGCCAGAGATCACTCACTGATTATTAATACCTACATGAAGATTCTGTCCTAATTTCTCCTTTCCTATGGAAAATTGGAAATAACTTGTTTCCTGAGGAGGAGCCACACAATCCCCAAGTATCTGTTCAGGTGGAGGAATTCATTGTGTGGTATGACCTGGAATAAATGTGAAATGATCAGCTGAACTTGCCTGATATGCAGAGAAAAGAAATTTTTCTTCACAAAGGCCTAAAGATGTAGAGGTGCTGATGGTTTGGGTAGGGAATTATGGTTTACAGAGCTGATTTTACCCTAAAGTTCTCCTGGTGTCTTTGTGCAGGGTAATAACCAGTAACTAAATACAGCTTTTTTTTTTTTTTTTTTTTTTCCTCCATGGTATGTATAATGTTACTTTGAGTTCAGTGGCTTTGTTAATTACCTGCAGGTCTGAAGTTATTTACAGACAGCTTTAATGCAAGGTAAATAAAGCACTAGGCATAATGCAACTTTTGGATAATAGCAATGTTAGTTTTGAAGCACTGTGGAAGTCTCTAGATGCTGCAAACTGCTTTTTTTTTTTTTTTTTTTTAATTACAGCGGAAACATAATTTTTCTGGATGGTTTCTATCTTAAGTATTTGAAATGCTTAATAGCTAACACTGTGAATAAAAGTTGATGTCTGGCTTGAAAAATATATCTTTAACAAAAATGAAGCAACTTTATACAAAACTTATGCCCACAAACTGGAGACATTTCTTCCTTTCATACTTCATACTTTCATATTTCCTTTCAGGCTTATCCCTTGTGTTGCCTACTGTTGTAACCTTTGATCTCACTGACCTGTGCCATAATGGACATGCCTTAAAATGATCTAGATGGTCTTTAAGAAACATGTAACAATTATGTGGCCAACTTGATAGTAAATAGTGACAACTGCAAGATGCAGGTTAGGTTCCATTTTTAATATTTGAAATAATTAGGGAATTTAGGGAATTAGTTCTTGACTTCTGATTTCTGCACTTGGAAGAGTTTTCAAGAAACAGAAAAAAAAAATCCTTTAAACCATGTTGACAGCTGCTACATGTGATATTTCCATTTTATAATCAGTAGTCTGAATGGAAATTATTGGTTGCTTTTCTTCTTCCAGTTAGATTAAAACATTAATAAGTGAGGAATGTTCTCCTAATTTTGCAGATAACCTGTTTAATGCAGTTATTAACCACAGAAATAGGAGGAACCATCACCTCAGATCACAAGTATCCTTCCTACAGCAGTATAAAGGAGACAAACCAAACAGATCTTTAGATGACAAGTTCAAGAGAATTTCTCTTCAGAAAAAAAACACCTTGGTGAAATTCCAGGCTAATTCCTGAATGAAAAGCAGTTTGAGATATTTGAGGGGTAGAATTGTTATCAGAAGCTTTGCACAGTGAAGGGACAAGCTGTTCTGTAAGTTGCAATACTTGGGCCTGCCCAGGAGTGTGGCTAGGACCAGTGACGATGGGTTATCAACCTGATGCTGCATTTCTCTGTTCAACTAAATATCTAAACTATGAGCAATTCTTCATATCTGGTGTGGTTTGGTTTTGGTTTTTTGTTTGGTTTGTTTTTGTCTTTTATGTTTTGTTCTTTTTTTGTTTTTCTTCCTGTCTTCACATTAGATTGGGAAGTTTGGCTTGAATAATAATGTTCCTTTTGTGGTGTGGGTGTGTGTGTGTGCAGGATTTGGTTGTAGAGCATGAGGTGTAAAGCCAGGGTTTGGCTGGCACTCTTGTGCAGGAGCAGTTAAACCAGAGATTTCTTTTATTTCAGTGGCTGAGTGCTTTAAGAGTCAAGCAAAAGGCAGTTAGGAAGTAGTGTGCCATTTCTCCTGGGATGGAAATTGAGCTGTTTCCTGGGACAAAAGCCTCTGTGAATCTCAAGCTGTGGTTTAGCATGTTGCCAGCTGCTATAGCACAGCCCTGAGGAGGGATTAGAGGATGCTTTGAATGTGGCAGGGCAAGGGCAATGCCTTGAGGAAGAGTGAGTGTGAAAGATTCCCTGGCTTTAGTGTTGTCCTGGCAAAAACAAGGAGTCTTGGCTGCCTTGTAACTGTCATTGAAGAGATTTTCTTCTTTTTCACATCCCCCATGTGCTTGCATGTGAGAGCTCATAGTGTTTGGGCAATAAAATGTTGGTTTAGTCTTTGCTCCTGAAGTGTGTGTGTGGTTCTCCTGGAACCATGCAGCCCTGGAACATCAGGGATGGTGTTGGCAGAAGCAGCACATGATTAAGATACAGTCAACCTCTCCTGCAACCAAAATCCTCCCTTGTAAATGCACACACCCCCTTTAGCCTGTGAGCAATTCTGCTTGCTGACTGAGCACTTGTGCTTTCTCCCCCGCCTCTCTCTGAATTACAGTTGGCTGTAATCTGACAGTCACCTGGGGAAAGGGAAAAAAGGGTGGGATATTTCTTCTTTAGTGTAATAACCACAAAATAGAGCTTGCAGTGCACTCCATGTTTGACTGCTTTGGAAGGAGGGAAAACTTGCTTCTTTAGAGAGACAGGTGCCATTTACTATACAGGATATTTGTGATAAAGTAAAGAAATACTGCACTCATGGGGACTTTGACTTTCTTTTCTATTTCAGAATATGGATATTTCTAGCACAAAAAAACTCTAGCACAAAAAAGCCTACAATATGGGAACAGAAATGATGGCAAGAATTAAGGATTTAACTCTCTTGACTTTAATCAAAGAAGTCTATTGAATAAAGAGAATCCAAACTGTAGGGGGAAAAAAGTAAAATAGAGGCTTGCAGGATGGTGACTTGGAGATATAAGAGGGAGGAGTTTGCACTATAAACTGTTAACAGCAACGTTGCTGTGTGAATACCACAGAGGTTGATTTTAAGAAAGCAGATTTTCTGCTATGGATAAGAACTATTTATAGTTTTGTAGTTTTTTTGTTGTTGTTGTTGTTTTGGTTTTTTTGTTTGGTTGGGTTTTTTTTGCTACTTGTATATCCAAATTTAATTAGTGACAATGAATTGCATCTTAGCTCAGCTGATAGCTGCAGCATCCATTTACAGCAAACAGTTGTCACTCCTGTTCTCCACTCAGTATAATTTTTTTTCAGTAAAATAGTCTCTGCCCTCTGTTTCACAGCACCATAGGTGAGGATATCACAGATATAGCTCAGCATTGTGCACTTTGTCTGTTTTATTATTGAAAAGAGGCCATATTTGGGTTAGCAGTAAAAGAAAACAATTGAAAATGTATCAAAGAGCCAGAGGAGATGGGAAGGCTCATAGTAGTTGAGGACAGATTTTTCATTTTAATGATATTTTATGGTGTGCTCCTGAATATGCATCAACAGGTTGTAAATAATCCAAAGAGAGGATTTGCACAGGCTCTGTATCCCAGTTCAATTTCAAGCTGTGACAAATAAGCATAAATACTGCAGGCAGCATTTTGCTCATCTCTCTAGTATTCAATCACTTACAAAACAGACTTAAAAGAAACAATGCTGTGGCACCTGGCTTAACTGACCACTGGGGAGAATGACAAAAAGTGGGAAATATCTTTTTAATGGATATTTTATAATTCTCTGGGATGCTTCATGGAGAATACTTTTTTGATAGAAGGGTAACTTCTTGCATAATTCTAAATGTATGGAAAATATGACTTAAAAAACTTTGTAAGCAGCAGTAACTTCACAGTGACCTCTTTCTCTCACTGAGGTCTGCTGGCTGTGTGAGGATATTTCAAAATAGTGGTGATTGTGAATTTGCAATAGAAGTTTCTCTTGGGTGCCAGTTCAGACAGGACTTAATTAGGAAACTCCCTTGGGTCCTGGATAAAATTTCTGGTCATAATTGGGAGTGGAGAACCACCTTCCATAGGAAATAGTTGGTCCTTGTAGTGATAAGACTTTGTTGGGGTAAATTAGGACTGAGCACAAATATTCTGACTGCATCATATAACAAGGATTTGCTTCTGTGTAACCACTGGAAAAGCTTTGAGTTCTGCTCAGGATGGACAGGTATTTGTTTTAATGCTTTCCAGAAGGTTTCATCATGTGGGGTTTGCTGAAGTGACATTTGTACATCTCTTTAAAAGACCAAAATCAGCTGAGTCCTTTACTAGTAGTAGAAGGCAGAGGGTCTTCTGTAGTCAGACAACTGAGAAAGACTTAAAAGTTGGAATATTTTCAAATTCATGTTCCAAATGAAAAATGCTTTTAAACAAATTGATTGAAAATCTTAGAGATACAATGTAAATACAGTAATGCATATAGAATTCCTGAACACTTTACATTATGGTTTTGAAAGCTGCACTTCCAGAATGGCACAGAAGATTGGTGAGCATCCTTCTTTCTAATGGTAATATTGATCAGCTTTGTGCTTCCAACCTTCAGTTCCTCCTTTGAGATAATTAATTACTGGTCAGTCACAGAGCACCTGAAGCCTGCTGTTTCTGTAGACACCAGGTTTTTCCTCTGCTCTGCAGTGGAGGGAGCACTGCCCACTCTGGTGGGCTGTGAGAGTGTTTGTGTCTGTTAGCAAGGGACTGAGGTGATGGAGGAGTGACAGCCACCTTCCCTAGTGCCCTGTGAGGAAACTGGGAATGAGGAGAGAGGGAACAATGTGAGGACCAAGGCAATCAATGCTTAAGGAGAGAGTACTCTATACAGGGACTTTTAAATGGAGTTTTAAACAAGTCCATGTGCTGGCAGACGGAGCACTCCACCATGAAACACATAAATCATACAAACCTTTCTCATCATGATGTGGCTGAATTCACCATGTTGATTTTGCTGCTGAACCCCATTGTGAGATGATGTAGGCACCACCCAATTCTTTGGTGTGCTCTTCATTTGCATGTTCCTGAGCACCTCCAGGGTGCCAGCTTAGTTCTGAAATGTCCATAGAAACCTGAATGGACCAGAGGAGGCTTTCACTTTGTTTCCCATAGAATGGGCTCCACACACTGAAATGTGTTTCCTGTGAGCTTCCTAAACTCCTTGCAAAATGTGAATGTGCATGAACACACACTCAGCTGTCAATTTAATAAGAAGCTGATGCTTCAGTTATGAAAAACCTGATCTGTCCAGCATCTTGGATGTCTAGATTTGAAATCTATCATGCAGGAAAGTATCTGCTTCTATGCCAGGAATTAAATCATACTGCCTTCATAAAATCACATCACAGAGAAGTTTGATGAAGTGCAATCCATTTTTCAAGGCAAGGCACAGTCACTTGGCTACAGCCAGTGTCTGAAAGTGCAGCTGCTGCTGCTTCATGTGGCATCTGTGAGATGGGCTGGCACCATTAATTCTGTAACCAAATAAATGCAGATATTTGCAAGAGCTTTTGTTTTTATCCTTAGAATATCCAGAGGTCACACAACTTCTTGAGGGTTGACTTCAGGCAATGTTTTTCATTGGTTTAAGGGCAAAATTTCATTCTTTGCATGAAATGCCCATACTGAAGATGGGTAAAATCCTGACATGAAAAAGTTCATTCTTGTTGTGGTATGAAATTCTGATGCTTGTGCTGGGTGATTGAAGGAGTGCTGGCATGTCCTGCCATTGTATAACACCCCTTTCAACTATGGGGTGTTGATTTTTCCTGTGGACCCAAGCAGGTTTTTAGGAGGACAAATGTTGACAGATGCTTTTCTAAGTTTGCCTGAGCTCCACACTTTCAGTGAAATATGAATTTGTAAACTCATGAAAATACAGGTAGGAGAATAACAGCTGTGTAACATGGAGGAAGATGGGAATTAATTGTGCTTGAAGGTGTTGATTGAAAAATAAAACAAGTCAAAGCAGTTCAAGGTCAACCAACAACTCTTTGCTTCCTTTTTTTTCTTCACTGAAGAATTGCTTCTTTTTGACCTGAAATCTTGAGCTCTCAGCTTCTTTCAAGTTCAGATTGTGACTTAAGCTGTTGAACAGTATGGTTCTTATTTATTTCTTGTGCTGATATGAAATCAGGCTCTCTGTTACTCGTTATGAGAAGGATTGAACAGCAGTGTGGTAAATGTTACATTAGATCAATATTTTGAAACTGTCATTTACAGCAGGAGGCTGCTGTGAAACCATAGGGTAACCCAGATTTGTTATGTTGGTTGCAATTCTAATTTAGTTACAGGATTTGTAGTTAGCTGAGACTTACATTGCTTTATGCCACATGTTATGCCCTGCTGAGCCTTCCTGTTAAAATCAAACAGATGTTTCCAAATATATGGGTGATTAGGTTTGCTCAAAATTTTGCTGTTCATCAATTTTTATGCACCATATAATAGCTCTAATGGATTTTAGGTTGAATTACAATGGCAGAGGTATTCTTGGTGCAAATTGAAAAAGATGCCTACAGAACACTAATGCTGCATGGATATAGCACATGCTGAAATATCAGTCATGAACAAATGAGGCTGGACCTTTACAACATTATTGATGCTGCAAGGTCCTAAATATAGGAAATTCAGTGGCTCCACTTCGTGTAGATCACTTACTGAAAGTATTTAGAATTTCAATTATAATATAAATATCGAAGTTTTCATTTGTCTTCTTCCTTGTGATTTGATAGGATCTTTTTTGAATGTTAAAGCCTTTCTCTCCACTGGCCTCGTGTGTGTGTGTGACATGGTGACACAAGTCCTCTCTGGTCAGAACCTCTTTGCTGTTGGTAGAGCTGATTTTTCTGGTGCTTGGTGATCACTGCATAATTTGCATGAATAAAAATGTTGTTTCCAGCTCTGTGTACGAGTGCAGTGAGCTGCAGCCTTGCCCCTCAGCAAAAATCACCACTTTGGAGATGTGGAGGCCAGTTTTGTCTTTGCTATAAAGGAATTCAGATTTTTGAGGACTTGTATGGCTGTGCACATAGTCACACATCTTTCTTTATGTTGTATCTTTTCTTTCTAGTGAAGTTTGTCTCCTGTTTCTGGCACTCACTAATGTAGGTTCACTGATAAAGTTCATTTTATGTAACTGAAATATTTTAGTCCTCTTCCACTAACGGTAACAGCTTCTACCACTTAAATCTAAGAACAAATAAAATAAGTAATTCTCTCTTTATTTATACTAATATAATTTTATATTAATTTAAGATGTACTTGGATAATGGGAAAGGGCTCATTGCCACTGGTGTTCTTCCACTGCAAGTGACACATCCATTCAGGTCTTATCAGAGGTATTTATTTTAAAGTCATATTTAGTGCTGATGTTATTGGCTGTGTTAAGAACATTTTCCTGTCATTCTTAAGGCAATGAATTATTTGTCAGCAAACCTACTGCTGAGTTCTCCATCTATGTACCCAGAAGGATAGAGTAGTGGGAGAGCTTTGGGGGGCTTCCTGTGCTGTGTGAGTAAAGGGAGAATTCAAGTCTGGTTCATACCCTGAATTGGCTGTACTAGCTCAGTTTGAAGGAGCTAGTACAGGTTTCTCTACTTAGAAAAGGTTTCTCGTGAGCAGAAATGAGCCAAGCACAACAGCTAAAAGTGATTTTGGTTTAGCTTTACAATAAGCAGCAACTTGTATGTGTATATATTGCTTTGGGTGCATGGAATAATGGCAATAGCTTCTGACTTGGAGTACAAAGTAACTTTCACATAGGGCAGAGATGTTGAATTTTCTTGTTTTGCTTGCTTTCTTATACCAGTTCTTTTCTCCTTCTCATTCCCCAAATCCCCTTATTTGTTAGTTTTCCCTTTGATTCTTCTCTTTTACTCTGTTGCCTCAAAGAAAATTAAATCCTTTCTTATAAGCTGGTGAGACAGAGACAGATTTGCAATCACAGTAATGAGATGATGACACAATTTATTATGAGTGATAGTATAATTACTAGGAGATGTGATTTATTACAGAAAGCTAACTAGATACCAAGGCTGTTGGCATGAAGTCTCCTCCTCTTCACAAGAAGGACCAAAATACAAACTTGCAGTAAGTCAGCAGTTCTTCCCTGTTTTGACTTGGCATTTGCAACAAAATGGTTTGTTTTCTATCTAATCCAGCTCTGGAACTAGCAAAAGCCAAGTCCTTTGAGAAATTTTAGTAATGCTCTGGAGCAAGAGGAAATTACGCCAAAATTTTCATTTATATATATATATATATATATATATATATATATATATATATATATATATATATACACCTTCATAAAGGGTTTTAAAGTTGCTGTACTCACAGCTTTGTAATTTTCATGTTTGGCATGCACTAGGCAGGGCTGCAGTGATATTTGTACAAAACACTTCTGTCTCACTAAAAAACATAAGATATTCTTCTACTTCAGTTTATTAGTGCAACACTTCAGTTATAAATTATCCAGATTCTGCACTTTGTGAGAATTTTGCTCCTTTTGTATGGAGAGGAACAATTTTATTTTTTTCTTATGAGAGAGTTTGCCAAGAACTTTTGCTCTTTCAGTATTTGCCAAATGTTTTCAGTCTCACCTTGATATATTGGCTACAGTTCTGAGATACTCCAAAAACCTCAGCCTGTAAGTAATTAGTGAGGCCATGATTACCTTGCTGTTTTCCATCTGTTGACTGCTCTCCAAGAGTCACTTTCACAATATTCACCAACTCTGACATGTTTAATTTGCTTTATGAATTATGTGTGACAAGAAATAATCTTGTTCACTGCACAGGAATGAACTCATGGTGCTTGTCTGCTGTATGTGGCATTAACCTCAGCCACAGTTACCCCTAGAAATGTGTTTAGGATTAAAAAGGAAAAAAAAACCAAAAAGATGAATCAGGGAGAAAATATGCCTGAACAATGAAATGGTTTTGAAGAAGCTTTCATGAGACAGAAAACAAGATAAAATGGTATTTTGTTTTGGTGTATTCAGTCATTAAACTTCACACCTGAAAGCCCCTGTCTGATACCTCTGCTGCCTGTGAGGCATTGATAAATTATGAGCAAAGCACCCCATTAATTCTGGATGCAGTGAAGAAACCTTTGGAGCATTGTCATGAGATGAATGTATGGCTCAGACATCAGAGATCATCAGTGTGTCTCCAAAACTCTTTTGTGGGCTTTTTGTGTCTCTAGAATAGGTGAGAGCCCTACTGTTTCTGCCCTCACCTCTTTTTGGGCTTTTGAAGTGTGTGAAATTCTGATTTTGGTGATGCTAAGGTGAATGGATAGGTAGTAAAATGTGTCAGAGATATTTGAACCTAGTGGTCCCTTTCCTGTCTGCTATGGCTTGTATGGATATGAACCTAAGGAGATTTGGATGAAAACCATTTATCTCTTCAATTTTTTTTTTTTTTTGCTAGTTCTCTTCAGTATCACTGTGTGCTGACCCTCATGCTGATTAGTGGTAAACACAATTTTGTCGTATTTGAGTGTGGCTCTAAGGGGGACCTAAATCTTCTATAACAGGAATCCACTGATCTTTTCCATATAACTGCATCCACTTTTTCTTGGAAGATGTACAGATGTTTGTTCAATGTTTTCAGTTTAATATCATAGTAGTTAATAAAAAACCATTTCTAAGAGGGTTAAAAAGATTGTGTTGATTTAGTATAATAATTTCACAGTTTTTTGTTGATAGTGATTAATCACATTCCAGGAATAGAAAGACTAGCCATTTTTACTTCCCAAGATATATTTATGAACACTTAACAACATGAATTATAAGATGAAAGGTCAATTTTTACCTCTATGTTATATTCTGATCACTGGAAGATCTGAAAGAATTATGTGTAGCGTGGAGGGAGGGAGGATGGAGTTGGTGAGTGAATTGAATTGAGTTGGAGAACCAGAAATTTCTATTTGAAGTAGAAGACGTAAAGCCTTTTCTCTTAACTGAGAAGCTGTATCATTTAAATGAAAATTAGTGTGCTTGGACATTGGTTGCAAAAATAACTTGAACGTGGTGGCCTTTTCTTCACAAATATGTTTTAGGGTTACAGTTTTCTTTTTGAGAAGGAATGATGTTTTAAAACTTTTTTCGGGAGACATTGCAGTTGGCATTTCTTCATCTTAAGCTCTTAAGCAAATGAAAACTGCTGAGTAAGTGTTATGAGTGCTGCTCAGTACTGTCAGAAGGCTTGGATAGTAGAGATGTAGCTTTGGACTGGAAGTGACTGCCAATTTGAGGTAGTTGGCAATAAAATAATTGGCAAAATATTTCCTCCAGTGAATTTTACTTCAACAGGATTGCCTGGTTTGTTGTTTCTTCCAAGTTACTGCATGCCTGAAACTAAAAGTGCTTTTGTTACTGTCAGTTAATTGTTACATTTTGAGCTTTTTTTTAACTTGTGGCTGTCTTCTAGTGCAGTGTTCATTGGCTAGTTGTATGTAAATTAATTCAGTTCCATGTCTGTGAAGAAAAAAAAATTTTGCTTTCTCTCCAATTAAAAATTTGGGAATTTTTCTAGTTGCTGCTTTTCAAAATAATAAAAAATATGGTGCTTCTAATTAAACTTCCCTTTTTAACATTGCATTCTGCATGCAATATTTTGCTTGAATCTGTCATGTTTTCCTACTTTTGTTACAGCACATGCCTCAATTTGTACCTTTCAATCTCAAGTTGTCAAATTAATTAGCTTGATTACACTGTATGTCATCAGACTAGTAATTCCCATCCTTGTCTATATCTGGATCTGAAAAGAGTGGTAGTTCAGCAATCAATATCTGTGGAAATAGTTTCATATTTTACATCAGGGAAAATATTTTACTTGGAGAACTTATGCTAATGATTTGGAAAAATTGGAAGGTTGAATTGGTGGGCAAAGAATCTAAGAGTTGATATGCTCATGCCAACATCTGCAATCTGGAAAACTGTCTGAAAATACCATTTGCTGAATTTGTAGGCTTCTCAACTGAGGAGCAATAATAAACCTTTCCACTTTAACAAATTTGGCACTGTTTTCTAGATTCAATTGTAAAACAAGAGGTCAGAGTCTGATGGAATGTCTCCAGTACCAGTTTTATGTGCTGAGGAAGGCTGAGGCTGTGATGTTTCTGAGCCCACCTGGTTTTCAAACACTCCTGGCAAAGCTGAGAGCTCCAGACCCTGGCTGTGAGTGGATAATCTTGCTAAGTGGTATGGGATAGAACCCCTGGGTAGAGGATGTGTTGTCCACTGTCTTACTGCCAACTATATTTGAGCAGAGAAAATGGTATCGAAATAGAGTAGATTCTGCTTTAATCCCTCCTGTTAGTGACTGATTTCTCCCTGATAAGAAAGAGGTTTGCTCTTGCATCTCAAGATGCTCTTACCTCTCTTCCCTGGGTACGTGAGAGCCTTCAGCAAAGTGCTCATTGCTTCTGTGTGGATCTTCTGAGATGTCCTGGCAAGCCTTGCAGTCAGACTGGAAAGAGAGAATGAAAAAGCTCATAAGAAAATGAAAATCAGAGGGCTATGAGCAAAAGGAAAGATACTGAAAAAGGCTTTGAGAGGCTTTTTATGCCACAGCAGCATTGTAACCATGTCTAACTGGTTATGTTGATTCTGAGGTCTGGGTTTGTGCAGCTGCCCTTTTTATCAAAAGAATCTGTATAACTTTAGTGAATCTTAAGGATTCTACTACAGTCACTGAGCAAGATCCTCATGGAGAATCCCAATGGTCTTTTGGAAGTAAACAGGGAAGTGTGTCAGTTTGCTTTGTCCCACTGCTGGTGTCTAGGCATGGGAGAGGTGCTCTGTCTCCCAACAGAGCTGTTTGCTAGTAAATGTAGCTGTTACTTGTTCAGTTTCTTTGAACACAGGGAACATTGCAAAAGAAGCTGTTGCTAAACAGCTGAAAAACTTGCACTGTATTTCAAATATTTGAAGCTGCTGTGAGGCTTAAAGGATGAGAAGAGGTAGATGTGGCTTACCACAGCAACAATACAAGTGTCTATTGTAATTCAAGTGAAGGAGTATCCATTTGTGAACAGCTGGCACACATTTGTGAACTAGCAATTTATCAGGAGGGATATGGAACTGAACAGACACTTACATGCCCCTTGCTCCTATTTCTAATGATGTGCTCTCTGCATGCACTTTGTCATCACTTCAGGAAAGGGGAAAAACAAAATATGAAGATGGTACTGGCCAGAAATTCTGTGTGATCACAGAAATGTGGTGTTAGCTGCTGCAAGCTGTTGCTCTGACGCAAATGTTGATAGAGGAGATGGTATCATCTTCCCTTTTGCTTAAGCAGCCACAGGAACTGTTTTGCAGAAGAAAAGGGTGAATTTTTGTAATATTTTAGTCACTTTCAAATCCTGCACTAAGACTCTGTATGCAGTGTCATGGACCCCTTTCCTGTAGGATGATTTTGGTAACTGAAGCTATGTCTTTGGTGGCCAACTCAGCCATGCCTGTAGAGTAGACCATGATTTCCTAGGGCAGGCTCGACCCCAGTGTGATCCACTGGTGTGTGGTAGCCTATTTCTGGCCACAATATATCTTAAATCCTGGCCTGCTGCTCCTGCCAGCTGTGTCTACCAGCATGGAAAGTATATTGCTGTAGTGGCAGTTCTGCCAGTGTGGAGAATATGGCCTGATGGTGTTTTAAGTTCTGGTCAGCCCCAGCTGCTGGACTAGCATTAGTCTGAACATTTCTTGGTGCTATTAATGTGCAGATGGCTGGTCATCTTCTATAAAAAAATCATTCACACTGTCCTGTCACTGAGAGAGGTGAGATGGGAAATGCCTGAGGGAGTGAGACCTGTCTTCCCTCAGTGAAGCATGGGGGATCCTCTGGCCAGGTCCAACCCTACAGAACAGGCTTAGGGATTGTCTTGAGACCCTGCCTTACTTGCCTGGTGGTTGGTTTGCCAGGGACTTTTGTATTGATTTAATGGTGTTTGGTTTGTGTTTGCAACTCTAAAGCCTGAGGTTTATGCAGTACATCTCAGGCTCTTCTCCTCCTCTTTGACACTAAGCATAGTGGCCACTTGTGTGGATGATCCAGTGTGTGGGAGGAGATTTATCAAAGTAGCAGGCTTGAAAACATTTCAAAGTACATCTTGTTCCTAGTGATGGTTAGATTTCTAGGAGAAAAGTGAGTTAAAGGCATTTGAGTTGATCAAGGAAGAGATGCTTGATTTCATATCTTAACACCTTAATCTTAATGCTGTCTTATCATAGTTTTCACATCTAAACACCATCCTTCCCTTCCCACCAAAACCACAACTTGGGGATTTGCTAATCCTGTAAATAAATCTATGATTAATATGTTTAAGCTTTGTATCCCTTCCAAAAGTCAAAACCAGCCCTTTGCTGGAGGAAATACTTCGTGGAAAGCCAATGCGTTCTGGAAAACAACTCACTGAGGGGAGGCAAAGCCTCAATGCAGCTTGTGGAGAATTTCTGTTCAGAGAGCAAGCAGAGAAACAGAGCTTTTTTTGAGCCAGGAGAGCACAGGCTGAGAAGCATGCTGCCTTAGGCAGAAAGGCTCAGATTGCCTGCAGGAGTGTGTGCACCATGAGGAGCAGCGTGTGCAGGAGTGGAGTTTACAGCTGATCTGTGAGGCTCTTGGAGGTGTTTTGCTCTCCCCACACACACTGGGTCTGTGTCCCCAGGCTGCCTGTCTAAATCCTGCCTGCAACCAGAAGTGAACTCGTGAGGCACTTCTGTGAAGTGGGGGATATGTTTTCTTACTGAGAATTTTGATGCAATCAGCTCTTAACTGGAAAGACATGTTCCAAACACTTCTGTTCAAGGAGAGCATGTAGGAGTTGGACCAAACCCCAATGCTGTGATAGCTCAGGGGGGCTGTATGTGCTCTGTGTTCCTGTTCTTTAAAGACTGGATTGTGCTGTAATTAAATCTACTCCAAAGCACAGCTTGGGTGCTTGTGTTGGGCTCAGCTTAAAGCTGGAAGATGGCTTATCCAAGGAGCCTATGCAGGGAGGAGAATGAGTGGAATAACCAACCCCAGTCCTAATTCAGAGGGCACCTTTGTCAGCCATATCTGTATGGGAGGGGCTGGTTTTCACAGAATCACAGAATGGCTAGATTGGAAAAGACCTTCAGGATCACCAAGTCCAACCCATGCCCAAAACACCTTAACTAAACCATGGCACCAAGTGCCATATCCAGTCTTTTTTTGAAAACATCCAGGGATGGTGACTCCACCATCTCCCCGGGCAGGCCATTCCAATATTTTATCACACTTTCTATGAAAAATCTTTCTAATATCCAACCTATATTTCCCCTGTTGCAGCTTGAAACTGTGTCCTCTCTTTTGACTGGCTCTTCACTGAATTATATTTCCTGTTGGTGGCCTATGCTTTTTTCCCCTCCCCATAGACTTTTTATTTTTATTTTACTTTGCTCCCCCTCAAATCCACAAATTCTTGATGTTATATAGTACTTGAGGAAGTATAAAATAAGAAAGCTTTGATAATGTAAAGTAACTGCTGGAAAAAGAACCATCTTGATTTATGATGGCTTTATGAACCACAACTATTGTGCTTTTTAAGAAAATGGAAGGTTTTGCTCTTTGAAGATGGAACGGGGCTTCCAGATTTTAGCCTATCCTCACAAGGACAACTTTATCTCTGAGTTCATCTGCTGTTTTTAGCACTTGTCACTTTTAGTAACTGTTGCCCTCGTACAGGTTGCCGTGGCCAAATGCTGTATTGTCACTTATGTGATCTTTTCTGAGGTGTAGCAATGTATTGCTAGGCCTGTGTATAATCTTGTGCTATAACAGTCATTAGAGAAAGACACAGCTACAAATAAGGCTTTCTGACTTCTTTTTTTCTCACCTGTGAAACTGGTGATGAGGCCATTACATAAAGATTTCTCCTGGAATGAACCTCCAGTCATCAGAGGGACTGCAAACTGCTTTTTAAACTGTGCATTTGCAAAGATTGCAAGGATTAATATAACTGAACTTGAGAATAATGACACATCAATGCTGTTGGGATAAGTTATTTTAAAAGTCTGAATCTGTCTGTAAGGCTTACGTGTTCATTTATTTTTTCATTAACATAAGAGACTAAATATCAATCTTTTCATGATAGCTGTGTTTTGTAGTGCTTTGTCAGGCAGTTAATTTAAAGCCAATCATCTTTTTATCCCTTTTTGATGGATGCATGAGAGACTGGAGAACTGCAGGCATTTTGATTTTTGCTTTTGCAGCGCTAGCGGTGTCTTGAAACATTACTATTTTTTGCAATTTCTAAAGATGTATGTTTGTGAAATTTAGATAAATGATGGACCATTATAATGAGAGGGGCTATTATAAAACATTTAGTTCTAGAAACAGTCTCTGCACCTTCATTTCACTGTGATATAATTGAGTCGAGTTCATTTTTAGTGTCCCTGTAGCAACAAATTCTTCTGCTCAGGAGGTTGGTCAGTTTGTACTCTCCTAAAACAAAGGGTGAGAGAGCTTCCTTCTCCCTGCTGACCCCTCCCCATAATAATAATGATGATAATATTAAAAGAGTAATAATAATAATAAAAGAGCTTGAAATGGATGGTGTGAGATATCTATCATCAAGTTTGAAAAGCTTTTGTTTTAATTTAAAAAGGCATAAGGAGAATGGAACAATACCTTATAAATAGGTGTGATTTTGCTGGCATTCTTATGCTATTTGCAGTTTCATTATATGAAGTAAAGCAAGAAGGGAAAGAGCTACATTGTGCCATGTGAGGAGTACTATGGAAGAACTACCTTTTATTTATGGTGCAACAAAGATGATAGAGTTGAAATTATACTGGTCAGAAAAATGGTCTTTCAAGATAAAAGTTAATAAATTAAGTTGTACTTTTTGAAGTAGTAAGACTGAGTCATATGTAAGTATCTACATCTTTTCAGTGATCAAAGATAACCTTTTAGCTTGCTCTGCTTTTGAACAGAATAGCAAGACAGTGGTACAGCAGCATAATGATAAGATGGGTATAACATAAAAAAAGATGAGTAGGAAAAGGAGAGGTGAGCATGAAGCAATTAAAGTTTTAGTTGATCCTTACTGTGAAAAGCTGTTACCACTGACATGGTGATTCTTCAGCTGCCAGAGCACACATGCTGTTATTTTTACTCTGCTACAGTGGATGTTGTTATCATGCAGGAAAATATTTGACTCATCATGTCTTTGGGGAAGTTAATGATTTGGGCTATAATAGGACTTGTTTCCAGAAACAGGGACTGTATTTCTTCAGTGTTGTAGTGTTTCCAATTCAGTGAATAAACATCCAGAACACCCAGTAATTGATACAGTACTTACAGGTTACTGCTGCCTGTCCTTGCAAAACTCCTGCTGCAAAATAAGGCTTTGCTTTTATCAAAGGGACCTGAGGGGATCAGGTTGAAGTGGATAATAATTTTGCTGGCTTGAAGTACCAACAGGACTTGTTCAGTACTTCTAGTGACCTTATTGTGTCTTCCTGACATCTGAGATGCAGATTGCTGAAAACCATACAAATGGGTATGGAGTCACTGTTTGCAACCCTGCCCTGTCTCTGTCCCTGAAATGGGTTCACAGAAAGGTGAAGAAAGGACTTCCCAAAAGTGAATGACTACAAAATGAGCCCAACAACTGTCACTTGCCCATGCAACTCACCACTGATTTACTTTTTTTAAAATGTGTTGAAGCTGTCTTAAATTCTGGTTTAATTTAATCCAGCCTTCAAAGACTAGCTCAGGATAGGTGAAGTTGGCAGTCAGTCAGTGGTCATGCAGCAGACCTGGTAGGGGAGTGGCCCTGCTTGTAGGAATTAGTATAGCATTGACTTTGAAAGGGAAGGGGAGAAAACACTTTGCCTAATCCAGGCTGTGTCAAAAATGAGGTGTCCCACTCATAGCTTTGGTCCTTCCTTTTCCTAGTGAAAGAGATCTGAATTTGGAAATGACTGTTCTTACCATTGCCACAGTGGGGTTTCTTTGATAGGGTCAAGTAGTTCGATAAGGCTGAGAAAGGTGAGTTCACAGTAGACTTGGATTTGTGTGCAAACACAGAAGTAATTTCTAGGAACATCCTGTGCTGTGCTCGGAGTCAATGCTGTTGAGCTATTGCAAATACAGATACAAAGCAGCAGAAGGCCTAAGGTTTCCACTTTATGAATAGACCAGATTCCCATGCTGTAAATGATTTATTTTCAGGTAAATGTTAGCTAATTATCTTTAATGTAGCCACGACATGAGTTCTTGCTGAGGCATCTTAATAAATTCACCAATGGCAACCTGAAATGATGGAGTAAGTTCAAGCTCTCAGCTCAGATACTCAAAGCAACAAGAGGTAGTGGTTGCCTTGTCTGCATTTATCTTTTGCTGCATCAATCCAAATCATTCAGCATCTTGACTTTGAGAGTTTGTGCATAAAAAATGTATTAATTGAAACAGTCATTAGGTACAAACCCCAACTCACTTTAGAAATATGAAGTACCACCAGGGAGAGTATTCTAGTGGTGTTTAATTTTTGCAAATGTTTAGAGCAGGTCAACAAACAATGCACCTGAAAGTTGATATTACTTTCTCATAATGGCTGGTTTAACTGGTAATGGTTCAAATGAATTAATCTTTTGGTCTTTCTATTGGTTCTATTCTTCTCTTCTTGAGCCTGGAAAAGAGAGAAACCTCATCACAGTCTGCAACTTCCTCATGAGGGGAAGAGGAGGGGCAGGCACTGATCTGTTCTCTGTGGTACCCAGTGACAGGACCCAAGGGAATGGCCAAAAGTTGTGTAAGGGAAGGTTTAGGCTGTATATTAATAATGCTGCTGTGCTGCAGTGTTAGTTCTAGTCTTAGATTTTAGAGTAGTCTTAGCTGTTAGCAATTCTTGAGTGACTCAAGCCAGAGTTGAACATTATAAGTGGCTCAATTTATTGTTTTCCTTCTAGTTTGACACCATCTCTAGAACAACTGAGATGGTAAGCAAGCTAATAAATTATTTCCAAGTGATTTTATTTGATCAAGCATAAAAGAGAAATGCATTGAACTGATCACTATCTTGTGTGGGTGAACTGTGGCTTAGTTTCTGCATGCTACAGCAAGTAGATATTAAATTGAAATCTCTAACAGTTCAATAATCCAGGACTTTCCAAGGTAAACAGCTCACTCATTTACTTCAAGAGATGTGCCCAGAGTGCTGTTTCTTGTGCTTTTCCTGTAGCTGTAGAGCTTAATACACTCTCAGGTAAAGCAGGAGGCAGGAATCTGTCTGAGAAGCAAGTGTCCAGTATTTTACCAGCTGATGCATGCTGAGTGCTCCCAAGACAAGGAAATCTTTTTTTTTTTTTTTGATGTAGCCAAGCAGGTTTAATTTTGTTTGATTGCTTCCCAGAAGTTTGGTTTGCTGTCATTCTCTCACTTTCTGCTGGAATTTGTGCTTGTAGTTTGTGTGACCAGAATGCTCAGACTGCATCTCTCTCAAGAACCTGGATCTATGTGTGCTGCTGAGGATGTTTCTTTCACTCCAGCAGTCTTGTGTTGCTTATCTCTCAGTATATAGTGTTTGTCATGGCATCAGTTCTGATGTTTCCTCACAGCTGGGCAATATTTCAGCCTATTACGTGGCTTTATGGTTTGTTTTTCTATGTACTCTATGAATTCCAAACTGAAGCTGTTTGGAGAGAGTGGTGAGTGTTTTAGGTGTCCCTGGTGCATTTTCAGAAATGCTCTTGGAGGGCTTCTGTCATGCAGAAAGAAGAAAGGATGGGTTTTCAGTGAAGCAGCTTCCTTGTAAAAGTGCAGACCACGGATTTCCCTCTTCATGTTTCTAAGCTACTTGTCCTTGAAAAAAAGAAAAAACCACAGCCTGACACTGAAAATTATTGGCCAGGATATCATGGTGTACTGTGCTGCCAGGACTCATGCAGCAGGCATCTCTAAGCCTCTCTTCTTTCTGTGCTGCCTCATATAAATAAATATTCCTTAGGCCAATTCCCTTATAGATCTGTCTGGAGTGTTCATGGATCTGTCCCTGCTGATTTGAACCCTAATTCTTAAAGTGCAAATGTATATGCCCCAGTGCCCAAGGCGCCAGTTTTATCATCACTTGGGATTTACACAGACACTCTCTCCTTGTTTTTCAGCTTCTCCTCTGGAAAAGACTAGCTGTAGGAAAAACAACTGAATCTATCCTGCCTCCTTGCTTTTAACAAGCAACTGCATTTCAATGAAGCCCCAGGGAGAGATTCCACAGCTATAGAACAGATGCTCTCTTTGCTCAGAATCTGGGGTTTTATTTCTTCTTTAGATGTTTGAGCTGGCTGCTTATCCTGAGGTGTCTGCTTGTTGCTTCTGTTATAGGAGCAAAGAGCAAAGATCCTTCCCTGAATTGAGAGAAAATGTCCTTCAGCACAAACATCAGTTTGAGATATTGTGGATGCAAAAAACTAGGTGGAAATGTCAGTACAGATGCTAAACTGGATTAAGTGATGACTGAAAATATGGGAAATTCTCTTTTCATCTGAGTGATAGTTGTTGCCTTGGGTAATATTACTTTGCAAAAACATTTCTCTTGATGTAGTCCAAGGAGATGAAGTAACCACAAGCTGTGCTTGTAGAGTATTATTATTTTTTTTCGTATATTTCAACATAAATTAGCAGGGGACAGAAGGGAAACCTTTTTTTTCTAAGACATAATCAACTATCTATAAAACAAATGAACCATGGGTTGTATCCTTCCTCTGAAATACAAATAGCATGCTTTTATAAGAAGGCTTGGGAACTGCTGGAGAAGGAAATCAATGCTGCATTTGAAATCCCCACATTAGTGGTAGTCTGGTGGAGTTTGAAATTGTGTGGGGTGAATTCTGAATGTGGTGCTGTCTATAAAGAGTCTGTCAGAGCTGCCTGAGGATTTATTTGCTGTAGTTGCACTGGGCAGATTGATGGCAAGCTTCTTGCAAGGTAACTCTAGCCTTGATCCTGCTCTTGCTAACCCAGCTGGAGCAGCTGCAGCACATGTGGAGTCCAAGTAAGGTTTTGCTTTAGTGGGGTCTTGCAATTACAAGAAGGCTTTTGTTGGTTTCCTGAATGTTCTAGTTCTAAACTTCTCCCAATCCTTGACTTCCCCAGCTCATGACTGTCATGTTCAAAGAGTGCCTGGTAGTCTTTTTCAATATTAAGGTGTTGAGAAAGCTTTTCAAGCATTTTATGGATCTTTCTATTTCTGAAGCATTTTAAACCTCAGCTATTTTAAGGAATTGTCCTGGATTTTTTCATTAGCTTTGGAGGCTTTTTTACCTTTTAGAAGAAGCTTTCTCCCCATGTTCCCCTCACCCCTCACCTTGTGTTTTCAAATGACCTTCAGCAGACTTGGAAATATATTTGGCTTTTGCAATCTCTTAGTTGTGCAACCTAGGCATATGCAAAATGCCTGTAGAATAAAACTAATTTCTAGGTCTGCTTCTTTTCTACTGGCTGTTACTTCTGGTTGTTTCTTTTTCAGTAATTAAAATATTTTACAACTCCTCCACCTTTTGCCTTTTTTATATTCCTTTTCAAGCATTTTCATGCAAATGTTTAAATTCCTGAGTCATCTTGTGGAAGTGTTTCTTTGCCTCAGTTCTCATTTTTCTTCTTGCAACACCCTCACTGTGTTGTTCTTTTACATAAATTCATGCACTTATGTGCTCACACAGTGCTATTGCTGGATAGGTGAAACATGCTAGTCTGAGAAATGAATTTTCTTGGAGAGATCCATCTCACATTTAACCAGGTGAACTTCTCAGTGTTGTTTCTGACCATGCTGCCAAGTGGTGAAACATTGAGATTGTTCTAAAGAGCAACAAATGCCCAATAATGGGCCACCTTTCTCATGTTGAATAGCAACCAGAGACCTTCCAGTGTAGCCATCTACTGCCTGCCTGCCTGTGCAGCTGGATGCCATTTGGAGATAAGCTAATGGATGTATTGGAAGTTATGTCTCTGAGGAGCATTTCTATACAGAAATTGATCCTGTAGTAGTAAATATCAGGAAAGGGACTTGGAGCTTTGTGGGAGAGGTATAAATATCCTTGGATCTGCAGATATGATGCCTTCTGCCTTCAAACTGAGCTGAGAAGCTTTGAATGCTCTGGGCTAAAGGGTGCCTCTGCATGTGCCTGGAGGGGCTGCACACACCATTGTGGTGGTGTCAGCAGACTCCAGTCCTGCTGTTCAGTTCTTCTTTGTGCCTGCCCTCTCCTCACAATCCTCTGAAAAGTGCCAAAGTATACCAAATAGAGCAGGAAAACTGATGGAGGATGAGGTCCTAAAGGAAGGTGGTAAGCTATGGGAGTAAAAATTATTATTTCAGTCACATCACAGAAAATAGCAGGTCCAGTTTAAGATAGTGCATGTTCAAGTCAGGTTTCTTGAACCCTGAGGCATCCTGTTTGCTGCTTAATAGATATGTGCTGCACTAAGGAGCTTTGCAAGGATGTGGCAAAACAAAACAACTGTTTAGCACATGGAAGATCAAACTGATCCTTGGTGTATGAAAGTTAATGTACAACAGAAGGAAAAATGTGTGCTGTTTACATTCTTTTTTACTGGCTTCAGTCCACAAATAACAAATGGTTTGCCACCATAAAGGAACATAATTGCCAGCAGGTTGTGGAAAGAACAAGGGAAATAATGACAGTCACCCTCAGTGTGGTGTGCAGCCACCTGGAAAGCAGTGTGTGCTTTCTTAGCCTGCTGCTGACGAGAGTGTGGAGATGGAGGTGGAAGAAGCAAAAATAATTAGTGGTATGGAAAGATTCTGCTAAGAGGAGGTGTGCAGAGTCTGGGAGCATTCTACTGGAGAGAAAATGACTAAAAGAATCACTGAAGAAAGCTCCGAATTGGATTGTGTATTGTTGAATTGCTGGGCAATGGAAGTATTAACACTCTTCTCTCCCCCACCCTCTCATGACTGCAGAATAACCCTTTCAGTTACGTGGACAGTCACTTTGTTTATTCAAGAAATGTGGCAGGAAGTCCTCAGGATCCCGGGCAGCAGGTGAGGATAGTTGGAGGGGAAACATGGTCACAGAAGTGGAATTTGAACCAGTGACATAAGAGTGCTCCTGCAAACAAGAGCTGCAGCAGCACTGTGGGTTGGCACAGCACTGATGATTGTCTGAGATGTACCTGGTGTCTGTGGTTTTGTTGGCTAAACCTCACAACCTCTGTGATCTGCAGCTTCTCTGGAAGTGGCACTTCCAGTGCCTCATGGCTGGATGTTGCCTCCTGCTTCTTGGCTCTTCCAACCTGGAGGGCTCAAACCAGGCTGAAAGCTGCTTGCATTTTGTAACTTTATTTGAATTGCATGTTAAATGGAGGGAAAGTTCCTTATTTGGCTAATGCCATAATCAGATGAGGCTTTTTTTCCTCTAAATTACCTTTTAATAAAGTAATTTCTAGTTTAGAAATGTGAGGGTAAGTGGTTTCAAAGCTTGTGCCTGTGGAGTTGCTGTTTAGCATGGCCAATGCTGCTACAAGTTGATGAAGGATGTTCCTACAGACGTGTGAGAAGTTATAGGAAATGTTAGCCTCAAGGTACTTCAGGAATTGCTGACTTGTTCATTGACTATAGCTTGGTTGAAAGCCAGAGAAGACATGTAACCTTTTTTGACTGTGTTTGTAATTTTTTTTTGAGAGATGTGAGTGATTTTTTGGCAGGTGTAGTTTATTAGCTTCAAACAAAAAATCAATATTTTATAGAAGAGAATAAAAGGCCTCCCAAAAACCTCTGAATATTTCAATGGCAATTACAGGACTTTTTTTGTTTTGCTTTTACATTCCGTGTAGGTAAGAATGATGTTTGTTTACACACTGTTGCAAAACAAAAGACATTTTCCCTGTTTCTGATGCTGCTTAACAAGATGGTAATGGCATTTGTCTTTGAGTTTCTATCAGAGTAGTTCCTGGTATACAAAAGAGTTAATCAGCCAAATTACTTAATGGCACATGAACACTTCTGTGACAGAACAGCCAAATCCAGTATCTAATTTTTCTAAAGCTTCTCTTCATGTCCACACAAAAGATATCACTTTTAATGTTTTATTTCATGATTCATAACTGCTTAGGAAGCAGTGTTCTTGGTGGTGCAGTCCATTTAATAACACAGCTGCCTGCTGCTCTGATGTGTATGTAATATGTGCATCATATTGTGGACTTTGCTCTGGAGCACTGAGAAAATGAGATAAGAATACATTGTTAGTGATAAACTTAACTACCCCTGTATTAATAACACCTGTATTGTCAGGGCTGCTGTATAAATCCATTTGACCTACTTCTACCCATAAAGCCACAATAACAATCTGTAATGCTGCTACATAAACATACTGGCTTCTCATGACTAGCTGCTGTTAACAAAATTCACTGAAGACATTTCTTTAGCATAAGTTGTACTTATATACTGCAGCTGAAAGCTGCTTTAAGACTGAACATCTGTTTACAATTGCTTGTGCTTTATTACAGCTGTGTGGAGAGCATTGTGAAACATATTTCAGCACTGTCTGCCTTGCACCATCTTATGAGGTGTTTGTTTTTGGAAGCTGAAAACAGCCTGACCCCCTGATACCAAGACTTGCCTAAGAGGGGTTGGCTTTAGCCACAGGGCTAAATTTGCTTATCAGTTCATTTGTTTGCTCTGAGAGAGGCTGGCTGACCAGCCAAATGGGAGTTTTAGAGTGGTGGAGGAACCCTCCTGGTTCTGCTCCCGTGGGTGGTAGGGGGGCCACTGGCAGTCACCTGTGAGGATGGGCAGGGACTCTGGGCTGTGGTACCCCTTGGAAAAAAGGGCAGGGATTGCTGGGAGCCCTCCCTCAGAAGGTGTTCAGCCATGGTTAGAGAGCAGTGGTGGGCAGGCAAGGATGGGGTGAGCTGCCTGGGGCACTGGTATTTGCTCTCCTCAGGAGGAGTGTTTGCTGTGGCACAGCCTAAGGCAGTTCTGGGGGCTGAGCCAGCTGTTCTGGGCAAGTACTCCTCTCCTGTTCTCTGCAGAGCTTGTGCTATTCTACCTCTCACCCTCCTCCAGTGGAAGCAGGATCACTATAAAACATGTGGCTTCTGCATCTTCAAATTTACAGAATCCTTTTTAACCTGTTCAAAAGTAGGTTTTTACTAGAGTAGTACTTTTAGCTTTTCCTAAGTTATAGTTAAGGTGTATCAGAGGAGCATGGAAAGTATTTACTTATATCATTTATTCTGTAAAATGCATAAGGGGCAATATAACTCAAAACTGATGAACACACTAGGCATTCTGGCCCTAGAGAATTGAAACAGTTCAGTTATGTTGCCTGTAGTAGATGGTTCATAGAATTTTTTAAATCGTGGATGTTTTATGCCTTTAAAGTGCTCCAGTGTTTGACTAAGATGCTAAGACTCCTCACAGGAATGCAAATATCATCTATTATTTGTTTTCTTATTTTAGCACCCCATCTCTCTCTCTCAATAAACACAGAAAAAACCTTTTTTTGTTTTATGGTAAGTACTTAATGTCTCAGGAAGAAAATAGCAACACCACAAACCCGAGGAAATTAATAAATACCTGACTTATATGGTGTTTCCTCTGCATCTAGAGGAGAAGAGCTCCAGCTACAGAAATCTTTTTCCTGGTATTGCTGAGTGGCAAGGGTTGCTATTGTGTATGATGTGGCTTCTGCATGAGTAATGTCATTACTTGCTGTGCCACATGGCTCTGCACTTGCCTGAGGTGAAAAGATTTGGGCTGAGATTGTTGAGATTATATTCACAAGATCAAGACTGAAAGCCAGAAAGGAGACACATGGAAAATTGTGCCTTGAAGGTTTTTGTAAGACCCATTGCTGTAGCAGCAGAGTGCCTGTGCCTTTAAGAGCTGTGGAACACATATTGCTCTTGCTGTGTGAATTCACTGTAGCATCAGTATGAAAGAGAACTTTGGAAAAAGCCTTTCATCTGAAAGCATGGTCTGACTCTTGAGAAGCATTGAAAACCCTCAATCCTTCTCAGAATCATGCAGACAGAGGACGTGCTTGAGTGGCACTGTGATGGTGCCCACTGAGCTGTGTGACTCCTGCCATGGGAAGTTATGGAAACTAAAAGGTGAAGGAATTCATGGGGGTGAGGGAGAGACTGTCAAGGATTATTCAATGCAAAATACCAACACTGCTTTTTCAGAAAGTTTTTGTACCAAACAGCAGCAGTACTTGCTCATAGGAAAATGTGCACAGCCATGTCCTGGCTTGGTGCTCTTTAATCATTAATAATGGTTAGTAGTGCCAACAGGCAGTGAGGGCAGGGACCTCTTATACTTGACCTGATTTAGTGTTTAATTCTCCTCTGTTTAAGTTAAAACAAGCTTAAAATGTGCTATTTCACAATATCTTGCTTAGCTGAGCTGGTAGCAGTCAGTTCCCCAGATCTTTGAGCGACTGCTTCATGATTACAAAAAATTGATATTGAGATCCCATCATTGCATTGATCTGTTGAGAGAAGCCCTGTTAACCTTTTAACCTCTATGGAATTGCCAGGTTGCTGCCTCTTCTAACTCATTGCATTACAAAAATTGAGTTTCATATGTAAGTGCTAAGTACCTTTCAGGGTACCAAGCACAAATTTAATACTCTCACTATAAACTAAATATTTGTAATAAGTTTGCAAATAGTTTCTCTTGCTTCAATTACTTGTCATACTGGCAAAATTACAGGTTCTTAAGGCATTGCTTCAGCTTTTCCTGACTCCAGTGGCTGAGGTCTTATTTTTTTTCATAACAGCAATAAAAGCATCTCTAATTTAATGAAACCAAGGTCTGTAACAAAACATTGTACCTAAAATACTGGTGGGCAAAATACTGATGAGACACTCTGAACACTTTCCTCTGAGCTCTCTATAGGAATGTGGGGAGTTGCAGACCTGAGGGACAAATGAGTTTGTGTTAGGACAGCTGTTTGGAGATGGTGAATTCTGTGTAATATGGCTATGCATATGAAGAGCATTGTCTCCAGCAATTGTGGAGACAGCACACAAAATCTGTTTTGAAATTATTCAGCACTGGGCCTGTGAGACTTTAGCAAAGTCTTGGTACAATAGGAACAATATAGAGGACTATTTTTCTTCTCATTTTCTCAAGTCTCACATTCCAGGACAGACTGCGCTGTACTGCTGCATTTCTACATGGCTGAGCTTGAATCTCTCCACTTCAAACACAAGACATGGTTTTCATCTGAATTGTGACAACCAGAATTGAGCAAGGCTCAATTAGGGGAGGCCAGGGTGGATGTGTGTAGAACTGATGGGTTTAGGTAGCTTAAAAAAAAGGCAGCAGTAGGGAAGGGAGCAAAGTAAAAAATGGGAGAGACCAAGGAAGAGGCAATGCCTGCTGCTTTCCCTCTTGCACAAGATTCTGTGCATCCTGCCTAACTCACCTTATAGCAGTGCTTTTTTCCCTGGTTTCACTTCCAATTCTAGCACATCCCATTTCTGATCCATATTGTCCCCTGTTTCCTGACAGGGTAGGATCCTTCAGCCTTTGCCTGCCAGCTGAGTTTTGATCCTGTTTTCTTGCTCATCCCTTCCCCAGGTGGTCATTTTACTACTCCATTGTTTTCTCCCCATCCTTCTCCTTCAGTCTTACTCCAGATCTGTATTTTCCTTCTCTTTTCCAAGTGGCTTTTTCTATTCTTCATCCTCACCATCACTGTTTTTCTCTTGGCTATAGGACTGAGTCTGTACCTGATCCTAAGCAAATGTTTGCATGTTTGTGCACTGAGATGTGCCTGAGGAGGTTTGAAAGAATGGTCGTGTAGATATTTTGGAAACATCAGTTTCAGTATCTGACCTAGAAACTACCTCAGTCTGCCAAAGCAAGATGGAACAGCAAGTTAAATTTTATCTGCTTGGTGAAAGCTGGGCAAAGGGGAAAAAAATATGCTGTTTTCTTTTTCTGATGCTTAAAAAGTTTTGGTTTTCTTTTTGCGCTGTAGCGTTTGAACAGACTGTTCATTGAACCCTTCAGCATCCTGTCTCCTTAATTTATCTGAAACATTGTGCAGCTCTTTCTTGTCTTTGTGCACTTGCCATGGCATCTAGTTACTTCTGTCCCTGGTGTGATACTGTAGGTTGTTAGAAGTGAGACTTCTTTACTAGGTAATACATGACACAGGGCAATGCAGGAGAGGGGAGAAACTGTCAAAATTTGCAGTGTGATCCTATCACTACTGTCTTTTGGGGTTTGTAACCACTGCACTATGCTCACTCACACAGTCCCTCTGCAGAACCCCCAAAAAACAGTTGTGCTTATGACCCTGCCCTTTTTAGAAGGTCTTTACAGATCATCACTTTAGGAGCAGATATGGGGACCCCCAAGCTTTTCTTTTTTAATGAGTTCCAGGAAAAGTTATTTCCCTTTTGCACAGAATGCCTCATGCCAGGGTTCTGTGCTGGTTTTGTATCATTATAGATTCCATAAGTGAAACTGAAGCTGTCATTCTGTGGTAGCTGTACCTTCAAGGCATTGAATATTCTGAAAATTGTGATTTAATGTTATTCTGAGGCACAGAATCTCCAATAAAACTGTGTACTGTGCAAAAAAATATACAAATAGGAGGGTTTCTGTATATTGGAAGTGCATTGTTCTGGTGAAAGTGTTGGCAGCTTTCCTGCAATATCTTTATGACAGAATAAAAGCAGGGGACCTAAGAAGTCCTCTTGAAAGGTCACCTTCCAGCTGCTTGGAAATGTGCCTGGCATGGCTGCAAACAATTCTACTCATAGATATGACTCCCACCAGCAGAAGAAAAGCCTGCCCTGAGGGAAGGGAAGCCAATGGTGAAAACTCCTGGACCACAGGAAGCTGGAAAGATTTTCCATTTCCAAAGGAAAAATAAGTCACTAACTTGCCTGTGACCTATGGGCATCAGAGGGTGCGTCAGTTTTTGCAGCATGAAGCTCAGCAAGTTCTCAGCCCTGTTCCTACAGGTGACCCTGACCACACACAGGTAGTTGATGTATCTTCAATCTCCCTTTAGTCACATTAAGTGTGTCCTTCCCAGATGGTGAATTTAGAAATCTTTTATGCAAATTATGGGTTTGAAGTAAAAAATCAGGGAATAAAGTTTCTTATTTTTCTCCATAGTGAACTTTACTTGCCATAGTCATGGAATAATTTTTTTTCATGAAGCATCATTAACACTTTTATAAGGTGTCAAAAATCAATGAACCTTTAAAGAATCTTTTTTTTCAGCAACATGAAAACACTAATATGCTCAAGCCTACTTTTCAATTGCAGAAGATGAATCTTTCAGTTTTGTTTCATCATCTCCTTGAAAACAGATAAATTTTCTGATTCAAGAAACTTCCTGGACTGGATCCTTTGTATTAAATTTTTAATTTTAAAAATGTGCTTAAAGAAATAGATAAATTTTAGATAAATTTTAGTCTGGTATGTGCATAGAGACTAGGTTCTTTTGTTAAGGATTGTTGCTTTAAACTAACCTGTAGGGCTTTTGTTTATTCTGGATGATTTCCTGGTAAAAGTTCTGTTCTCTTTGGTTTGTGGTGGAAATATCACAATCAGGGCAAATAACTTTATGAATATTTTTTTCTCCCTAACTAAAGTTTTGCTTTACCTGACATCCTGAACTTCATAGCTATTAAAACAACTTTGAGTGCTGGGATCAAAGGAGTGACCTGCACTCTGAACTCGCATTTTGTGGCATCAAGTCAGCTGGACTTGGTCGTGTTTCAGGTTGAGAGACTTTAAATGCACAAAACAATTTATCAGGGCAAGCTTTGTCCTTGAGCAGAAAACTTTTTCATTCTTATGAATTTTGGTTTTGCATTATATCACATCTTCCTGCCTCTGTATTGAGTCTTTGTCTATATTTTTATCAGCAAATGGTTAGAAATGCATAGATACTGGGTGCAACCAATGATTTGGATTCAACTCTAAAAAAATACCCTTAATGTAACTTTGCTCAGAAAATGCATCTGTGTGGGCTGTTGCATTATCCAAGGTGTCACAGACAGGAGGGAGTGTAGTGATGAGGACAGATATATATTCTGACCTGAAACTGTCCTGGCTGTCAATTTTCTCAAACATAGGGTATGGGTTCATTAAAGAAAGACAGGAAGGTCTACATTTATCTAATCATTAGGTTTTTTAAAAGTATAGCTGTACACTCTAATTTCCTGTTCAAATATTGCATGCCCAGTTTAATTTACCATCCTTGAGTAAATTTTATTTCACTAGCTCTAGTTAAACCCCAAGACATTTAACTATTATGAAAGCATATAGTTGATATTTTAGAAAACATCAGTTCAGGTTAGGTTGATACATTGGGGAGAGAGGGAAATGTCACTGATTGGTAAAAGCACTATTTTCTCTTCAGATGCAATTTCACAGTTCTAATACCAGGGAAATACTCTTTTGATTCATGGAAAATAGAAATATCAGAAGTCAAGTTTCATAGTATGTCAGTGAATGGTACAAAGCAATGTTTTTCAGCAGCACTTCTGTTCTTTTAGAGAGAAGTCTCTATTTTTTTTTCCAAAATCAAATTAAAGATGATGTGTTCTTTATCAAGATCCTTCCAGCTCTATCAAAAATAGACATTCAAGACAGTGGCTTTCTGAGCTTCAGTGGCAACCTGCTGGAAGGTATGGGAGGGCTGGAGGAAAATGGTTTAGTTCTGTGAAGCCACTGATCCCTTTCTTATGGAGACTGCACTGCATTTTTGATTTTGCACAGGTCTTCATAGGGCAAGTTCTCCACCTTCCATTCTTTCTGGGCTATTTTAGCCTGCTCTGTGCATGGCATGAAGAAGAGGAATACACCTGCTGAAAATACCACTCCTCAGCTTATATTTGGATTGTATTTAGTGGAGTAATTTTTCTAGGTTAAAATTGCTGAGTAATTGCTGCTGTGAGGGTTGCTCTGCAATGTTGTAGCTGAAGACTCATATAGGACTTCTCTGAGGTTTTCCCCATTGAAAATGATTTGAGAATCTCATTGCAAATAAAATGCTTGAGATAGATGCAACATCTCTGAAAAGACACTTGTGGAACTTTTCTTTTAAAAAAGAAGATTCAACTGTTGTTAGAAAAAAAAGCAAGGAAAACTGTTAGAGAGGCATCTTCCCCTTTTTATCCTCACAAGGAAATGTTTGATGACTGTACTCTGTTCAGAGAACAAGTTTATGGAGCGTTTGCTTCAGCTAAGTAAAAATTGCAGAAGATGGATGTCTGTGTTTAAGTGGTTCACGTTGTGGTCATGTTTCCTGATTCAGTATCATTTAAAGGGCTCACTGGCTGCCTCTGATATTTCCTTAAGTCTTTGTGTCATTGAAAAGGTGAACGCTAAAGCAAGAAAACTGAATTTAACTCAGTGGGAGGTTTTAACCAGAAGTATGTTTAAACTAAACATTCTGAAAATTCCTCTTCCCCCTTCCTCCACTCTTCATTATAATTCTCTTTTATTTAAATGATCTCAAAGTGCAGCCTCGTGTGTGTGTTTCCTTGCCAGGATATCCTGGGACTGTGAACCCAGGAGCAGAGGAAGATTTTACATAACAGGCAATAAATTCAGAGAGAACCTCTTTTGTGTTGTGAGCCATGCTCAACAACAGAAAAAAGCTGACCTCGAGAAGATACCTGGTCATGTCCCTTTATTTATGGATAGCTGTGGGTGGGTTGAAAACCCTTGGAATTACAAGCTTTGCTGTTGGGCAAAGCAGTGTGAGTGTGATTGTAGGAAAAGGGCATTGCCCATCTTCCTTCCCCGTGGAGTGGGATTGTGGAAAAAGGGCATTGCCCATCTTCCTTCCCTTGACCTGAAGATTTTACTAGTTTGTATTTTATTTCTCTGGTAGTGCAGTGTAGCAAAGGAGGGAATCTTCCCCACAACAAAACTGGACAATGACAACATTCAGTTTCATGTCTGAGACAAAAATGTACCTCAAATATATCTGCAGTCCCCAAGTGGCTGTTCATTTTATTGTTGCTCACCCTTGGACTGAGGCACATGCTGCTGTCCTTGTTCCAGAGACAGTGAATCTGGAGGTTAGTTAATGTCCATGTGGTGCCGCTTTCTCCTTCTCACCATGCTCAGGCATTCCTATGAATGACTGGGACTGCATTTTCAGGATTCATGCTGGAAATGCCTAAATTTGCAGATTCCCATATTTTCTTTTTGTTTACTTAAACAAACCAAATCTTCATCCCTGTGTCCCTGCAATATCTATCCATCTTGCAAGCTGAAGATCCAGTCTGGGTTTTTGCCATTTTCTACCCCAGCCCTGATCCTCTGATGTTTCTTTCAGTCTTTGCCATTGAAAAGGTGAACACTTAAAGTAAGAAAATGGAATTTGATTCAGTGGGAGAATTGCCCCCCCCATTCCGTATCCCAGTTGAAATCCAGTCCGGGTTTTTCCCCATTCCATATCCCAGCTGAAATCCAGTCCGGGTTTTTCCCCATTCCATATCCCAGCTGAAATCCAGTCCGGGTTTTTCCCCATTCCATATCCCAGCTGAAATCCAGTCCGGGTTTTTCCCCATTCCATATCCCAGCTGAAATCCAGTCCGGGTTTTTCCCCATTCCATATCCCAGCTGAATTCCAGTCCGGGTTTTCCTCCATTCCCAGTTCCAGCCCCAATCCATTCTGGATCCTTATCTATTTCAGTGTCCAGCATGTTTGCTATTCACCTTCAGCTTTAAAACATTTTTTTTAATACAACTATAGGCTTATGAAGTGTTTTGAGTCAGCTTTATGATCTATTAGAAAACAAACCTGTTTTAACTTGGGGTGGGTGATCTTTGCCTTACTCTCCAAGGCAGCACAACATGATGTGCACTCTTCTTCCCAGTTAATTGATATGTTAATTGATATGTTGATTCCTGTTAAGGATACTTGGTGGTGAGATACATTTTCACTACAGGTAGGGAGGAGGGGTTCAGATGTGCATTTTTCTGGTAATGCAGCTTTAGATTGTGATGTGCAGGTTCTTATCCATTCCTTGTCTCAGGACTTGAAAAAATTGTGGTTTTTACAATTATGGTAGTATGGGATGTATGCTAAACTTAGAGCAGCTACTTAATTTACAAAACCCAGTTACTCTACCTCAGTTAATCTTCCTGATGTAGCTATTCAGCTTGTGCTGCCTGCTTTAGCTTGGACAGCACTTCATTCCAAGTGTGTAATCTGAAATGATAGTTGAAAAAACTATGTACTGTATTCTTTTTAAGGATTCTGAAGTTATTGATCATATTTTGGCTTGTTTTACCTTTGGAGTGAAGAGATTGTCGATTTTCTATATCCCTAAGCTACTTTTGTCCTTGAAATCTGAAGGTTGTTTACAATTCCTGATACTCAGATATTTTCCTGCTGCTTCGGATGAGGAGGGTAAGGGTTCTGGGATGAATTAGTTTTCCCCTAGATGTGTTAATACACATAATTGAACTGACTTTCTGTAGCTTCTAGGGAAAGTGCAGTGGGTTTGCTTCATTTACTACGCTCAGTTCCAAAAGAGCTTGTGCAGAACAGAGGTTATTCTAAAACTCTGCCTGGCTGCATCTTTCCCTTTGAGCCTTGGGGAATGCCTGTGCTTGAGGCAGGTGCTGAATCAGGCCCCACTTGTTCAGCACCATGTGTTGTTGTGGACTCTGTGTGTCCTCCAGAGACAGGATGCTGCTGTGGGCTGGTGGAAGCCCAGAGCTGCATTCCCACCTGGATCTGATATAGTAATGCTTTGTCCTTACCCAACACTTTGTTCTGCTGTTGTCTTTTACTTTTCTCTCCTTTCCTCTCCCACATCCAGGTTGGTACTGAATCCTGCCAGTGGTACTTAATACTAGTACATTAGTGCTCTGTTGACATCCTAGGATCTGTTCAGACCCACAGCTTTGTCAGCAGCTATCATGCTGCTAAAAACAGCCACCTCCTAGTGCTTCACTTTCCTGGCTTTTTCCCTCAAGATTTGACATCATATGTCTTCTGGATATTGTTAATGCCAGTTCTTTATATAGCAATTGCTGGGTGAAGTCAGGTGGTTTCTTCTCAGTTTTTTTTTTTTTAATAAAGTGCAAGTTGGATATTACCAGAAATCTAGTGAAGTTGCAAAAAGGCAGATATTAAGGGACTCATCTGGTATTTTTGCAAAGAGCTCATGGTGGGGAGGGTGCATAATACAGATATTGCAACTTTCAGAACCAAAAATGCCAGCTTTTTGACTGTCTGATTATGGATGCCCAGTTGACATGGACATATGCTCTGATTTGATAGTGATTTTCATTGAAACAGAAAAACCCCAACTTGGTGCTAAGTCACCTGGAGTTAGAGACAATTACAGGTTCCTCCATGTTGCTTTAATGGGATATGAAGTAATTTGGGATAGGTCTGTCCTTGGTGAGAGAAGTCTGTGATACTTTAGAGGTGATAATCCAGGCACTACCTGAGAAGTTGCTGTTCTCTTAATTAAAATCCCAGCTTTCTTCCATGGTAAACTGATGGTGATGGTGACTTTGGTTTAAAATGAATAAATACAAAGCCTTAACCTTTGACAGAAATGCTTTGAATGACATTTCAATGTCCTCTTTGGCTGCCCTGCCTTGAGGGTGTAGTGTTTGGGATAAGAGTGTTTGAAACAGAGTGAAGTGGATCTCATCTCAGGAGAGCAGAAATAATATTGCTGTATGTAGGTGCTTTGGGCAGCCACAAGTGTGGCTGGAAATACCACTCCTCAGCTTATACTGGGATTGTATGTAGTGGAGTGATTTTTCTAGGTTAAAATTGCTGAGTAATTGCTGCTGTGAAGGTTGCTCTGCAATATTGTAGCTGAAGATTCATATAGGACTGCTCTGAGGTTTTCCTCATTGATAATGATGCCTACTTTTGATTGATAGCTACTTTTAAACTAAAGGATAACATTAAGGATAAAAGTACCTTCTTTCATGCTAAAATCTTGATAGCTTTCTTATTTAAGTATAGATATTTAAATCAAATAACACAATTATATGTATATATATATATATATATATAAATATCAAAATAACCCTGCCTTGAATAACTGTACAGACTTGTCAGGTGGCTCCTGGCTTGTCAGGGGCTTCCAGTACTGGCTCACCTCCTACAGGATGTCTTGTGTTGGCTTAAAATTGTTACAGAGTGAAAGCTCTGTCCTTGAGCCAGACATCTTGCTAATTAATTATCTTTGCTTTCTATAGTAAGTACCTTCATGTAAAATGGAATAGTTGCCTGTAGTTTCTAAAATTTGGAAGGTAGATTTAAAGCCCTTTATTACCAGAATTCTTTCCATCAGTCAGTGCAATTCAATCTGCCTTGATCCATCTTTAGGTTAAACTATACAGGTTTAACCTGTACCTTTTGTTGTCCTGCTAGTTCAGTGAAATGACACCTCTTTCTATTTGAATCACAAAGTGTAAGCATTATATTTTCATTTTCTGCTTAATTATAGGGGATTTTTGTCCATGCTTTTCTGCATTTTCTGGTGCAGAAAGTGCTGTGAGAATTTAATAATAATAATAATAATAAAATCCAAATTCCCTTAACTATTTTTTTCTTTCTGTTCCCTGGTATTGAGATGTACCTTGAGGCCTGAAAGAAATAAATGTTAGTGTCATCTAAGCTGACAGGTGAGCTATGATGGAGGTGTCAAGTAGAAGCTGCTGTTCCTGTTAGTTATGTACAAAGTCAGATAATCTGGTATTTGGGGAGTACAGCTTGTGCAAAAACTTTCCTAAGTATAATGAGAGAAATCAAAATCGTCTTAGACCTTCAGCAGTCCCCACTCCACAAACTTAGAAAAGGCAAAAGAAGACAGACTGCTTGATGATGGGAAGAGGTGGGTGGAAAAGCATTTAACTAGAAGGCAGGAGATGAGGATTTTCTGAGCTGAACAATATGATGTCCCTGTGCTCACAGGGTGGAAGGCAGCCTTGCAGCAAGCAAATGCCTGTTTTATTGACCTCAATTAACATTCCTTCTGCTTGTGCCAGGAATGGGTTTTGCTCTTCAAGCCTCCTAGGTGCGCATTAGGTGAAGAGCAGACAAATGTAAGTGACCTCATTTTATCACTTGGATGTGGTGAATGCCTCAGAGCCCACCTTTAACTGAATGAGAAGGCTGGAATGAAGAGCTGTAGCTCTCTGTGTGGTCCATGGGGAGAACTGTACTCCTGGGCTGTCCCGAATTGCCCTCTGTGTGCTTCACAGATCACGTAGGAACATGGAATTACAGCTCAGCCCAGTGCCAGTGTGAACTTGCTCTTCATATGCAGTGCATCTCATGGCCAACCCCAAATTTGTGTCTTTTAAATTATTTTATAAAATTATTTCTGGTGCTCTTTTATAGGAGAGTTTTTTTTACAGTGAGATAACAAAAAACAAAAACCAGAAATCTCAAACTGAGTGTCATTTTGCCTCTGTAATTCTTGAGGAGAGACTGTACCTATAAATCACAAAATGTAATAACTGCAACCAGATAGAGCACTTGTGTAAGCTTCTAACCTAAAACTATAATCTTTGGTGGCCTAAAATTCAGGTTAAACACTGTGCATATCACCATTATATGAATAGACTGGATCTGACAATAAGAAAAATGAATGCAAGTGCAGAGAAGGTCTTGAATCAATTTTCAATCTGCTTTTGTCTTGGTAATGCTTTTAACTGAAATTACACTGAAAGGTGTATAAATGTATTGCTGAAATACAGGTCATCTCTGAAAACTACCAGGTGGTAGCTTAGCTTTTCTCATCCAGCTTCCATATATTTGGAAGAGCTACTTTTTTTTTTTCACATGTAAACAGTTAGTTTTGGTTGCAAAATATTGAAATGCAGCAAGAAAATTATAGACAAATTTTTTGTTCTACTATGGGAATGCAGCAGTTGCACAAATAACTTGGATTCTCTCTCATACTTTAGTCCTGAATTATTTTCAACCCTCAGCCATAGTTACTTGTTTTATTTTGTTATTTATTTAATATGCCTTTAAATAGGTAAAAGAACTACAACAGGTAATATTCTTTACAACAGGTAAAAGAATTACAATTTCCTTCAGCATCAGCCTTGGCAAGTCCCAGATTTCTTAGCTAGAGACCCATGCCAATGTATGAAATCCCTGCTAACCATAGTTTCACAAGTCCGTGAACTTTCATTATCTTATCACTTTACACTTAATGAAGATGCAGACAGAAGTTAAAAATTAGTATCTTGCTCACGAATCTTGATTTTTCTTCCAAATACTTCCCTGCTCTCTCTGCCATTTAAGCTTATGTTGGACCCCAGCTTCTGTTAAACCTCTCCGATACCTTTTCTTTTACCCACGATTCACATTTGTTGTTTGCATTACAGAAAACTTAATTTCACTTAGACTTAATTTGATCCATCCAGATGGATTTCTTTTCAGTATGGATCATGGGAAAGGACAGAAAGAGATGCTTTCAAATTGCATCATATATAAAAAGGCTCCCTGTGGAGAAAGTCCTGGTTCCAAAAGATCTAATTTCTCCCATGGCTGATTCCCTCAGGTATTAAATACCTTTCTCTGTTGCAGTCCATTTGCCTGAGTGACATGGAATATCATCTTTGTTAGTTCACCTTACCCTCACACTTGATAAGAGTCACATCCAGAGATAAAGGACTGTGGTTTTCTCCCAGTTGTGTTGTCAATGCCTGGTTCCTTAGCAAGTAATCCCAGCTGGCTTTCTTACCCTCTAATTCCTCACTCTTGGCTCCGTTGTCTCGGTTTACAAGGACAAAAGCTGAAATCTTTTCATGTCTTCTGCAGTTTTCATTCAGGGATAGGGATCAAGTCATGGTCATCTCTTCTGTCTCCTCTTCTGGTTCTGATGATGGCCCTAAAAGTCACCCTTTTGATGGTCCTGCTTCTTCCTCCTCTTTAGCCTGCCTGTCCTTCTTGACTCTTTCTGGTAAAGCTTTTTTACTGAGTGGCTTTAAAATTCTCCACTGCTGTAATCGATCTGGAGGACAAAGAAGGAAAAAAGAGGGGGGATAAAACAAAAAGTGATGCACAATGCAACTGCTCACCTTGTGCTGACTGATGCCAGAACCCCCTTCCTGAACCCAGGCTGGCCACCCTTCTGGCTAACTCCCCTCAGGTTATATACTGGGTGTAATGTTCTGTGGTGTGGAATATTCCTTTCACCTTTGGGTCACCTGTCCTGGCTATACTCCCTCCCAGTTTTCTTTTGTGCACCTCCTCAGTGGCAAAGCATGAGACAAGGGAGGAAAAATTGTCCTTGACTTAGGATAAACATAACTTAGCAAAACCCCAAAGCATCAGTGTGTTGTTAACACCACTCTGAATCCAAAACTCAGAGCTGTGCCTGCTACTCAGAAGAAATTAATTCTACCCCACCTGCAACCAGGACAATATCCACCCCTGCTCTGCCACCTGAGATAGCTTTCACATCATGTCTCAGTTTGGGGGTTTTGTGTTTGGGTTTTTTTTTTTTTTTGGTATATATACAAAATAGATATAGACATTTAGCAAAGATACAGAGTTGTTTATCTCCCTCTTTGGAAAACTGCACTCAGAACACCTCTAATGACCGTGGCATTCTGCTTAATGAGCAAATGGAGTACTGGGCCATATCTGATAATGAAAAGGAGACAAGCTTAATTAACTTAGCACCCAACTAATCAGCAGTTAATGTAGCCCTGAAAATTGATAAGTTATTTAGTCTTGGAGGGCTGGAGTGTGTGTATAGAGAAGGGAAAAGCTGGCCTTTTTTATACCTTAAGCCAGAAGCAAATATAAATGGACAACAGAAATTGATGTGACCTAGAAGTTTCTGTCAGTGGCGTGCCCTTGATTCATGCTCTCTTCAGCCATCCAGAAACTGTTTATAGCTCTAGAATGAAGCTTTGTTAACTGAAATCCTGCAGGCAGTTTCTCTGGAGGATCTGTTGGATTATGAACAAAACAGCCCTGCCATATGTGGACCAGCAAGTTAGTTGGATTCACATGGAAATAAACCACCTAAAACAGTGTTTTTCAGTTTCCCCCATGTGAATATCCCAGAATAGCTCCTGGGATTTTATTCAAAGTAAATATTAAGTTACAGTGCCTTGCTGGATACCTGTAGATATCTCTGCCCTGATATTACTTGGATTTCACAGACAGTGATTCAGTACTAAATATAAGACAATTTCTTCCAAAATCTTTGCCTCTCAGTAGGGATTTTTCTGTTGCTCAGAGGAATGACTTAGTATTTGGAGCCCAAACAGTGATGTTTGAAGAGGCCATCAATTTAGTTCCCTGCACTGCAAGGGATAATCAATGGAAGTCTTGCTTCCACTGCTTTTGTTCAGAAATCACAGGTTAACAGAAGACTTAATACAGCAAGAATTCTCCTGTTCCACTTTTTCTATTTTATGAGAGCTGGCTTCTCTCTGGCAATTTTTTTTTTCTTAATTTTGAAATTTTAAATGGTTTTCACACAACATCTTGATCAGGAAGTTGTGATTAAGAGGATTTTTTTCCTGAGGATTTTTATATTTATTGGAAGAGCAGAGAGCTAAATGTGTTAAATGAAACAGTGGCTATGTGCCCTGAATCATGAGGGAACAGCAGCAGTGCTTGGATGCTGTTTCCATGGCCTTTGAGCTGCTGCCCTGACCCTGATTTTACCAGCAGATGTCTTTAGAGGATGCTGGACTCACCACACTTTTTATTCCAGGAAAGCAGTCCTGGGGAATTTCAGGCCTCCCAGTGGGATGGATGGGAGTGGGGAAGGTGAATCTTCCACCTCCATGTCAGGCCTGTGATTTCTTGCAGATGTAAATCCCTGTGGGTACAAACTTCTGCTTTCCTGTTGTTGAAAAACTGAACATCCCAGTATCAGGACTTTGTAGGGAGCCACTGTTCAAATGCAGAGGGAGTTTACATTCAACTTTCTCCTTTGTGTCTCTTCACCTGCTTGCAAATGCTGTCTGTCTGTAAAAATCATCACAGTTATAAAACAATGAATTTTATTTTAGAAAACAAAAGTGATTTTTTTAAAAATTGTGTCTGGGCTAGAATACTCCTCTCAGCTTTTGATTTATTTCAGTGCTATGATGTTTTGTTAGTTCAGGCTCTGCAGACCTGCCCTAAATATATTCTGTATATTTTGCTCCAAAAAATATCCTTGATCTGCCATCATCAAACTTTATTTAAATTGGCTTTTAACTTGATCACCCTACCTCATCTAATGCATCAGCTGTGAATCTTGACAAACTTCAGGGACTTGGGAATTTGTTGTGGAGCAAAGAGGAGCTTTGCCAAGCCCCTTCTGCAAAGCATCCTGTAGCCTCTCAAGTGACAGATTTTACTTGGCTGTGTTGGATTTCTGTGCAGTCAATAATGTGCAACAAAGGTATTGAGAAAGCATCCTGTCCTCCAAGATGAATGTTTATTTTAGTCATGTCTGAGGTTTCAGCTTTTTGTCAGATCAGGACTGCAGAGTGTACATAGACACTGACTGAATGGTTAGCAGGTGTTGTAAAGAATGCTAATGCAGTTGTTGTAGCAGTGGTGATCTGAGAACAAAAGCAAGGCCAGGATTGCATGCAGAAGCAGTACTTTTAGACTCACTGATGATTAGCTCTTTCCTGTAAAGTTTCCAGAGTAATGCATTTCTGTTATTAAAAATATTTGGAGCCCAGACTAGGGATTTTCTGTAAACACCTGTAAAGTTGCTTTAGGACAGACCTTGGAAGGAATCCAGAAGCAGCCTTTGTGTTTGTTGTTATTTTTCACCCACTCTGCTTTGCTAACAGTGGCTTTAACCAAGTCCCAGTGGATGTGGGAAGTGCTGGGCACTTTGTTCTCTGTGTCACTGAGTTAATAATGTGTGTTGTGGAGAAAGGCACTGAGGAAAACACAATGGTGTGCTTTTCTTAGATATTCCTAAGACTCTTTCTCTCCAAGTATTCTGTAGTGAACACAATATCCATCCTGCTCAGGGTGGTGATGGCCTCTCACCCAGCAGTGCTGCTGGTGCTTGCTGGACCCAAGGAAGCTGGTGTTTGTTGAGTGTGCTCTGCCAGACTCTCCTGATCCACCCTCAGTGGGCATTAATTTTGATCCTTATGGGTGAAATGGATTATGAAGGAGGAATTTCTGTATTGCCTTTGGTTGTTTATCACTTTGAACAGCCTGAAAATCATGTTGATTTCCTCTGATATTTGATGGTCTCAGATTGCAGGGCTGGCAAGGCTGTTGCTAGAGAGAATCTGGAAGGAGGGAAACACCTCCCCCTTCACTGCCACCAACATCCAGCTTTGGCACAGCTGAGCTGCATCTTTCTGCAATTTCCATGGTGCAGGAGGGCACTGGGCTGGGCTTGGGTGCCAGGCTGCTCCGGAGCACCCTTGGGAGGATACCCAGACTCAGCCTACACTAAGTTTGTTTCCTTGTCTTCCTGTAAGGCTTTCTTTAATGGAAAGTAGCATATCAAGGGAGCTGTGCCTCCTACAAGGACAAGAATACAGACATCAAATCTCTTGGATGCCTGCAGCATGCTGAGGTGGTCTTCTGCAGCAGCAGCTGATTTGAGATTAGAAATCAGATCTTTCTCAAATGGACTGATAATGAGGTGAGAATGAATGATTGATTGATTGCTTTTTCTTATTTCTAGGAGGACTTCCTTCTTCTGTGCTGTGGAAAAACCCCAAATATGCAGTAAGATAACAGGTAGGGAGGGTGCAAAAAACCCTCAAGTGAACACCTACTCCTGAAATGAGTGAGTTCAATGGTTACAGAGGTCTGATAAGGACTGAATTATAATTAACCCTTAGGTTAATATAATTAACCCTTCAGTGTCCAGGTTGGATTTGAGAGCTGCCCCATATGCTTTGCTCCCAGTAATGTGGTCTTTCTGTTTGCTTCACTTGGCTAAATGAGCAAAAGTCATTTCAATAAAAAGAGAGCCACCTGAACTCTTTAGAGGCAGCCCAGTTGCAGAGAGATATTTTTGTAGGTATGAAATCTTATTTAGAAAACTTACACGCAGTATCATTGCTTTAGAATCATATCCAAGTACATACATGTAAACATGTTTATGAGTGTGTATATAGATATAGTTTCTGTTTGCATAGCATGGCTCCTGAACTCTCATGTTGTCATAACACCATTTCCTTAATAAAGGGGTCTTTCATGTGTGTCTGCACCTTTCTGTATTAATTCAAGCCAAACATCACTGATTAAAGGGTGTAATGTTCAATATGAGCTCCCTTAAATCCTTAATACCATATTAATCCATCCTTCTGGTTGCCTCATACATTTGTGAGAATTGCCATTTCCAAGTCTGGTTACACCATCCCATGGCTGCACACCTGTTCTGAACCTCTTTAGCTCCTTTCATCTGATAAACTCCCAAATTTCCAGCTAGAGACTTGCCATTAGTTTGCAAATATTGCAATTACAAGTTTGTGTGGGGTGTTAAGTGGTTTTTAGTTGATTGGAGGGGTAAGGCAGGGAGGAAGTTCTTCTCTGTTTAATATTTCTCAATAGGTTGTTTCCTCAATGATAACTTTTTTAGCATAAAATGCAGGAATTTGCCTACACAAAATGTCCTATTAATTTAGAGGAACTAAATATAGAAAAGACTCCCACTTCCATTGTCTCTTATTCTGTTCCCTAAATGCCCCAGTTGGATTTCTAATGAAATATTTCCTCTAGCTGTCAGGAAAGTTTACACTGGGATCATAACTTTCTGTTTCCTAGCAACTCTGCATCCTCCTGCTCATAAAAGAGGGTGGCTTATAGTTTTAATTAGTGTAATTCTAAGCCATGGCCAATGAAGAGCAAATGCTGTGGAAGAGTAAATGTCATCCATACTTTAAAGAGAAAGTAAAAAGTTCACATCATAATTGCTTATCTGTTTTAGCACTGCACTGGGTTTTGATAAAATGGGTATTTTTTAACATTTCCTTACATTTAAAATTAAGTTTTTCAGTTACGGTTGGCAATGTGGTTATGACTATTTGGCTTTGGGATGAGGGATCACTGCATCAAAGGATTTCAAATGGACTGCATCCCTGCTCTGCAACACCTGTGTAATTCAACTCACTGAAATATTTGTAGCAGTCCCTGCATTGTGATATTTTCTTAGCCTTCCTCATGTATAAAATATCATGCAATGAAGTATTTTTCTCCATTCTCTCTCAATTCATAATGTCATTAGCAAGTTCTGAAACTAGAAGTTGAAATAAAATTTTTTAGCTGTATTATGGGCAGCACATGGATGGCAGCTGTGTGGGAATTCTGCTTCCCCTAGAAATTTAGGAAGAGTTGAACATCTGGTTTGTATCTGAGGTTTCCAGAGTGACTAATGAGATGGCATGGAAACAAAGCTAAAGCTCATAGGACAAGTGGCAATGGGCAGATACCTGTGTGCCTTAACATGGAGAACTTTTTAAATGTGAATTTTCTGAGCACTGGAACAGATTGATTGAAGAGGCTGTGGAGTTTTCCTCACAGGAGATATTCCAGAACCATCTGGACACTGTCCTGTGCCATGTGCTCTGGGGTGACCCTGCTGGAGCAGGGATGAGTGGCAGATGAGCCACTGTGGTCCCTCCCAGCCTGACATGTTCTGTGAAACCTGTGTGAAAACACATTGCTGAAAAAAGGGATTAACTGCACAGGGTAGGAGATGCTATGATGGTTTACAGGAGTAATATGTTTAGTCTGGCATCTTGTCTTCAATAGAGATAATAAGAAAGGGGAAAGTCCTTTTTTTTAAATTTTAAACACCACAGCAAAAAAAAAAAAAAAAAAAACACTTGTAGAGAATACTTTCTTCTGTATATCTTCTGCTATTCTAGTAATATCTTAATTCTTATTTATTTTTAACAACTGCTCTTTAAAAACTACCCTATATCAGCTCCCTCAAGTGTGTATGTGCTTTACCATTGCTCTTAACTATGAGGTCATATATTTCTTCCATGGAAGACTTCCATTTATGACTCATGAAATTGGTAAGATGGATGGCATTAAAAGCAAGTTGGTATTAGTTTTAGATTTTATACTTTAAGTTGGCCCTCTGTGTTGTTCACATAGGTTATTCAAATCCTGATCTGAATAGAAAGTGCTTGTTGTAACAATGGGTTTGGTAATCCTTTTATTTGTGGTATCTTACAAGCTTTGCTGCCACCAATGTAGTTTTTTTCAAGGTGAAGTGATGCCCTCCCATTTTGCATAAGTGGAATGGAGAGGCAGAAATAGCTGGATAAAAACCTCCACTAAATTGAAAAGCTTGAATAAAGGCCCCAAAACTTCATCTTTCTGTGCCTAAAGCACAGAGTATTATGCACCTTTAAAGCAGACATCAAGTTCAAAGTTTAAAGGGAGCCCATGTCTGCTGCAGAGTTTCTGCACAGAAGAGTTTTGCTACCACTGCTTCATCCCTCAGCAGCCTCATTCCATCCAGTGGCTCATCCAACCAAAACCTGCAAAGGCTGAACAGAAATTCTGCTGATCCCTGTGTCAGGTCATCTTCAATGGGAGTGAATGGAGCTGTCCCTTAGCAACCAAAGGCTTTCATGGACTGGGCAGTTCCTCCACTAATTAGGGAGGACATGCACCTTGCCAGTGAGGCTGAGCAGTGTTTGCTGGTGAGGGAGGGATGGTGCAATAAAGAAACCCTGAGCTGCAGTGAATGCTGAGGGGAGAAGCAAAGGCTTGTTCCAGCACAGCTGCTGCCTTGGTGGCAGAATCTGAACCTCTTGATAAACACATTTATCCACACAACACCCAGGTAAAACAGATCATTTCTGTTATTTCAGGTAGAATTGAAGCTGTGTAAGAAGGTGTGATGAGACAAGTGCTATGAGTTCTGCAATTCCTCAGTTGTAATTACAGCTTCTGGTAGCCTTGTCCCCATCCTCTCCTCTGTCCTGCCACCTCAGTCCCTCCACTCTGTGCTCTGGGTCCCTGTGCTCTCTGCTCCTTTGCCTTCCTGCAGGGAAGGGCACTGCACTCAGCCTTGCCCAGGTGCTGCACTTCCCTGCCTTTAGCTGCTTATTTTGCTGTACACCACAGTTCCAGCCTTTTGGGTTTTGTTATTTTTTTCTTTTTAAGTGTATTTCTGATGTACAGTAGAACTCTTAATCACCATTGAGGTGTTTTTGTTTCCTGAAGAGGCAGCACTATTGCAGGGCAAACTTGGTCATATGCCTGCCATCATTGTGCCCTTTGTATTATAGCAAATTTTAGACAGAATGTGTCTAAAGGAAGGAAGGATGTAGAAGAGAAAATTTTAGACAAGATGTAGAAGGAAGCTGTTCTGCAGTACTTACAGCACCACCAAAACATCTACTTGCTGAAACTGTGTTACCCTGTAATTTTGGAAGTCAGGGATTAAAATTAGTCTCCTAGGTATGAAAGCTTTAATGGCTCCAGCTATTTTGCTTCAATCTTTTTTTCTCCCCTTCCTTTGACTGAGTGAAGTTTTATAACATGACTGCTCATTGGAATTTCTAACAGGGTAATATTGTAGGCAAATGGAGAGGGGTAATACCTCTGCAAGTGCTGTCTTAATGTGATGGAAGACAAGGTTTTTAAAACTCCTTTAAATAGGTATCCTGTAGGCATTTCTCCTGTCACTTTCATTCTGCTGTGTGGAAATTGTTAGCTACAAAGCACCCCCTTTTTTCTTTTAAACTTTAGGTAGTTGCTACAACATGGAGGTAAGACTCTGAAACATGTCAATTTCTGTAGCTTTATACAGTGGGACATTCATAGGATAATATCTATATAACTTTACCATCAGAATTCCCATCCACACAGTCTCTCACTGGCATGAAAAGAAAATAATATCCTGCAGACAAAATTACTGCATATTTGTAGTTGCTTTCTGTCTCAAATGGCTTATACAACTTCTGCAATAACCAGAAATAAGGTGGCATGTTTCAAAAAGGGCTTTGAAAGCTCCTTCAAAAGTCCTCTCCAAAGCTGGGAGGCAGAGAGCATGGACCCAAAGACACCTTGTTCTGTCCAATGCTCCATCTTCCATCATCTCAATTTTGGTGGCTGATCTAGAAGTAGGCAGACAGATGGGTACATGACCTTTTGTTTCTTTACTGCAGTGACAGGACATCTCAAGTACTTTTGTTACATCTGTGATCTATTTACTCAGCTGAGCAGCTAGTGCTTTCAAATTTCCACCCATTACCTGGTGCTTCTATATTCATGGCTAGGAAGTAAAACATAACTTTTTGGTGCTACTGTGTTGTTGTTGATGGTTATTCTGGTTTTGTTTGGATGTTTTGTTTTATCCAAAGCTATGTTTCCAGGTACTCTTCCCATCACTGAAATCAAGCTGCAGTTTTGGATGCTTAGGAGCTGTGCAACTTCATGGATAATTTCTGGTGTAAGGACAAATTGTTCCTCATTACAGAACTTCCAGCAAGGCTGCAGTGTTGCACCCTCTGACAGAAGTTTATCATCCTGCCTGTGAGATGTTAACAAAGTAATTAATGCTACAATCCCTTTAGTCCACTCCAAAATATTTTAAAGCCAGGTATTTGATCACATAAGCTGGCACAATACTCCCCCACTACAAAATCTTGCAGCTGAACATCAAGCAGGACTAATTAACTTTCAGCTATCTGAAATTACTGGTTTTGTGATGTCTTAATTTAAGCTAGAGCTGAGGCAACATTCATTGTTGTTGAATCTAGTCAGGAGGAGTTGATGGAGGGGAGAGGAAACTTGCACAGCTTTGATTTCATCATGACTTACTGTACAGAGCAGGATCTATACAATTTTACTTGCAGAGTAGTATAGGTGTGATTTGCAGACAAAGGACATTTCCTTTCAGCATTTTAAACAACTTTTGGTAAAAATAGTTACCATCAACTCTCTGGATCTTAGAGAGTTGGAAAATGAGACTGCAGCACCCAGTGCTGACATTCTTCAGACACATCTTTGAAGGAGCTTTGTGGTTTTCCTGTTTCCTGGGTTTTTTTTAAAGATGTTTGGTTGTTGTGGAAGTGTGAGAATGTTATTTTTAAAGAAGAAGGCTGTAATTCTGAGCAGTCCTGCTCAGTCCTGACTGCTGTGAATGATTTTGAGTCAGTTGGACAGTGAAGTCCAATGCTTAAAGAGAAAGAGCTGCCTTCCTATAGCTTCAGATGGTCTGAATGTGATATGTGCTCATAATATGCTACATGGAAGAAAGCAGGGGGTTAAAATGCTCAATTGTAGCAGATAACATTATTTAGACCCTCTGTAGGTGCTTCTGAATTGCACAAAGTGTTGTGTTTGCATGGCCAGGTGTTGGTAGTGGGAGGACCTCAGGGGTGGCTTCCAGAAACTTCCCCCATGTCCAGCAGAGCCAATGCCAGCTGGCCCCAAGGTGGAATCAGAAATGGTGATAAGGCCTCTGTGATAACATGTTTAAGAAGAAGAAAAACAGTTATTGGGCAGAAGTAATTGTGGCCAGCCAAGAGGCTGCCCAGCTCCTATGATGTTGGAAATATGCTCTCTTTTCATTTTCTTTTCCCTTTATAATATTCTACCCATTTATACAGAAGTGCTTCTGAAGTGAAGTCTAGGATGAGATTTTCCCACTTTGCTAGCACATGAGGTTTTTTCCCCAATAGGTGTTTAACATTTGTTAGAACAATCTAAATGTAATCTTTCTTTTTCATCCTCTCTGAAGTCTGGCTGCCAAACAGACATACCTATTATTCATGTGGTGTTAATCATCTGGGCTGGGAGATCTGGACCTAAACATGAGCAGTGCAAGGAGAGCTTTGTGTGAAGAGCATGGGGGTGACAATCACACCTTGTTCTGTGCTCTGGTCACAAGGGGCAGGATTCGCATCATCCACCATTATATCTGCACAGCATTGATGTCTTCATTTGGGCTCCAGCCAGCTGAGACACGTCACAGTCAGGGAAAAGCCATGGATGCTCTCAGGTCATGTTTTGTCTGCCCTGGTTTAGATCTGGTGGATGCTGGGACAAGATGACTCACGCCCTGTGAATGCCCATTATCTCCACTGACTGGAAAGAGAACCAAAGGTGACTCTTGCAGATTTAGACATCAGTATTTGGTGTGATCCTTCCTAACCAGTTTAGGTTAGTTAATGTGAATGTAGCAGTGTCTTTCTTCAGAAAATGAAGCAGCAGACAGCAAGGAATGAAATGAGATGTAGTTTTGCATTTTCATAAAAGTATGGGCAGAAACTTGTTGATATTTGTGGTGTTCATAGTAAAAATGTAAAAAGGGGGACTAAAAATTTGCAGTGAACTTAGAAAATGTGGGACAATTTTCAACTCTTCATTTCCTGCCTCACTTGAAACATCTTTGCAGTCGTGCTGGCTCATGCCAGGAGTGGGACTGCTCTGTGTTTTTTACTGCATGCAAGGAATGTGTTTGCTTTAGCCAAAAGTAATTTTAAAAATCCAGTGGAGCTTTTTCACGCCTATATTTTAGCCATGGAATTCAGGCAATCAAGTAAAGTGAGTATTCATGGGAGAGAAGGAGGGATATTACAGGTTATTTCAGAAATGTGTCTTTTATCTTGTTTTATTTTCTTGTCCATTTACTGGGTACCAAAGAAAATACTTTGGACATAGTGAGAAATCTGTTATTGTAGGTTTTATGTGATGGATTTGTGGCTGGTAGGATAATATCTGAGGAGGGAGAAACTTTAACAATTCTGAAGTAAAATGGATATGCCAGGAAGATGAATGAAGGTAAAGGGGCTTATTCTTAATTGACTTAAGACAAGAGATATTGTTTTCATTAACAAAATTTTTGGTGAAAATGAAAGGAAATAATTCTGTGTGGAAGGGAGTAATTTGTGTGAAAATGTTGCCAACAAAGCAGGAAATGTTTAATACAAAAAAAGTCTCTTACCTGCTACTCAGCCACTCTAATTAAAGTAGCTTTTAGTCACCTATCAGTGAGACAGGTGTTAACTTTTCTCTTTAGGCAACAAGTTGAGCAAAGATTTTGAAGTTATTTTTTAATAACTCTGAGGTTTCTAGGTGTTCCACTGAAATCTTGTTTGCAGCAAGAGGAAAAATAAGGTGCTGATTTCACAGGAAATAAGCCCTTCTCTCATTTTTCTCTGACTCCTGTTTCTTGTTCAGTGCAGGCATTAGAAAATATGACATAATTGGGTTTGTGCAAATGGATTTGTTCTTAAATGTACTGTACAACTAGAAAAGAGAATTATGAAGACTGAGCATATGTCTACTGAAAATGACTCCTTGATTATTGATCATTAATAAGATTTTAATGCCAATAATGGTTGCTTTGATTGCTTTCCTACAAGATGTAATGGGCATCTGGTTGAAAAGTTTGTCACTTCTGGAAGGATCACAAATCCTTTTGCCTGTTTGGTGGGCAGGTGTTGTGAATGAAGAGAGAGTAGGTGAAGATTTTGGCTATCTTTTGTTACAATAGCTGTAAGTTAAATTCATCAGGGCTGTTCAGGATGACTCATTACTCCAGTAATGTGGAGTGGTAGAGAGCACTTCTGGTTTTATACCACTGCTTTTGGGGCTTGTGATCCTTGTGCCCTTGCCCTTGAGGAAACCTTTCTTACTCAGATATCTTAAATTGATCAAAACATTTCTAGCACTGGGAATTCAGAATATTTCTTTATTATTATGCTGGATTGTGAAGCTCTCCAGACATGGAAGCCTCCTGCTGGGTGGGTGGATGGATGCATGCCTCTGCCACTGGGGAATGCCCTGGCACCACAGGTGCTGGACTCTGCTCCCCAAGAGGCAGGAGGTGGCCTTGACCTTGTTTTCAGTTCTAGTGTATTTTAGGGGTGCTGTCTCAGGTCAGCCCCAAGCTGTGGGGGAGAATGCTTTCTGTAAGGAGCAGAAGCAGGGCCAGCCCTCTCCCATGGTGGGATGGACCACACTCCAGCCAGAGAGGGACGTGGGTGCTCCCTGTAGAGCCCCAGCAAGGCTGGGGCTGGAAGCCCCCTGTGAGGTTAGGAGGCTGGACTGGTGTTCAGGCTGCTCATGTAGGTGATGGTGTCCATGGGAAAGGGGCTGCTTGCCTCCACACACCAGGAAAAGAGGAAGAAGTTCTCAGTTCTGTGTGAATCCCATCATACTGCTGGTTTTGTTGAGAAAATGCAATATTTTAATTCAGGGTTGTCACCAGTTTGATTAATTAGTGTGATTACTTGCAACTGAGTTTTATTCATATCTAGACTTTCTGTAATCCTTTATCCTATTACTAATGTGTATTTGATTATCTTCCTACCTCATAAAGCTGCTTGTTCAATTATTTCCAAGGCTGCATTTTGAAGAAAAAAAACCCCTGGCAAATCACCTCATTGCAGTTGCATGGAATTACACAGATGATCCTGAGGGACTGAGCCCTTCTCTATCCACAACACAGAAGATTGATTTTTGTGATCCATCTCTTCTGATTAGCCATGCAGACAGTTAAACTTTGTTCTGGAGCTCAGTAAATGATGGAAAAATCATGATGGAAAAACCTGGCATGTGGAACACACAGGCAGGGGCTTGGTGGTGGCACTTCTGTGCCTCTTTAGGTTAGAAATGTTTAGGCTTTGGAGCTGATCTCAGTTTTGATCTTGAGAATCTGCAACCAGAGCCTTCTGTTGGTTCCTGTTCTGTTTTTTTTCTATTAGAAATATAAGCTCTTTCCCAATGCACATGTTACAAATGTTGTGACAGTGTGAACCTGCATACTTCTGAATCCAAATGCTTTCAAACCAGTACTTTGTATTGTTTGTGAAGACCATGTATCCTCTCATAGTATTTATAATTACAGGTTATACATACTTGCATTGGCATTGCTGCTGTTGTGCTTTCTGCTTATCTAATTGGAATTTAGCAGGGGAAAAAAAAGTTGGGATTTAGTGGGCACTGCAGCCAGAAGGTGCAAATCTCTTGATAGTGGAACCTAAGCTATTTATATTTTTATACTAAAAATATATAGCTTAACCCCAGCTAGCAGCCAAGCTCCCACCCACTAGCTTGCTCATTCCCCACAGCAGGATAGGGAAGAGAAGTAGAAAACTAGGAGAGGGAAACTTGTGGGTCAAGATAAAGAGAGTTTAATAACTGGAAAAAAAAGCTGTGTGCAAGCAACTTGAAGCAAAGGGTTCATTCATTATTTCCCATCAGCAGGTAGCTGTCCAGGCAGTTGTGCCTTATCACATATGGTGGCTGCTTGGGAAGGAAGGTGCCATAATCACAAATGTTCCTCTCACTTTCCTTTCCCTGAATTGTAATTGCTGGGCACAATGAGAAGTGGGATATGGAATATCCCTTTGGTCAGTTCAGGCCAGCTCTCCTGGTTGTGTTCTCTTCTGACTTCTTGCATCACTGGGGGCAGAGTGGAATGGAGAAAGCTAACCTCAAACCCCCTTTCCTGCTGTGCTGCTGAGCAATAGCTAGGGCACTGGTGTGCATTGACATGGGTTTTAGACCTAAATCCAAAGCACAGCATCCTGCAGGCTGCTATGGGTAATGTTAGCTCAGTCCCAGCCAGACTCAGTACAATTATGTACTCTAATTGTGCAGTTGTTTTACTGTCTGTTCATCACAGCTCTACCTGGTAATTTGGCTTTCCTGCACTTCTGTGCACATTCAAAGCTCAGTCAATGTTTTTTGTTTGCCTCCTCAAAAATTACTTGCCTCTTTCCTTTGAATCTGTCACTGAAATAACCCAGAGCTCTCCATGCCAGTTGCTGCTTGTCTGATCAAGCTGTACTCACTGAGGAAGGAGAGGATGTGTCTGATAATTCCAGACAGATGGGGTGGTCTTGTCACAGAGGTTACAGAGAGTGGCAACCAAACAGATTAAACTTGATGAAGTCATTGACAGACTCACACAATTAACATACTGATGCATATCTTTCTTGCTTCCATCTGCCAGCATGCCTAATTCAGTTCATTACTGTGAAATTCACTTGACATCCCGGGCTGATTTTGTACCATAATTTACCTGCTGTGCTGCTCAAGCTTTTCTTGAAACAAACCCTTTGAATCAAAGCTGTTTGAGTTCTGTGCCATGATCCTTTCATCTTTAGAAGAAGTTTTACAGGCCTTAAAATTGCAACAGCAATGAGCTCAGTATTACAGTAGCCAGTGACTTAAAGGTATTTAAGTCCTGTCAGATATTAATCTTCATGAATGGGAGTAGTCATCATCCTAATGGTTTTAAGATTTTTCTGGTAGTTTTGAAACCATTAAATAATAGCACTGATGTTGCCCATGGAGCATTAGCTGCTGCCAGGATGGTCTGACCAGAATTGTGAACTAATCCTGGAGCAACTTGTTTTTCATATGCAAGGTGAAGCAGGGTCACTGCTGCTCTGGAGAGCCCTCTCACACAAATTCTTGACTTATTCCTTGTGCTTGGAGTACAGCGAAATCCAAAAGTGCAGTGGTACAAAATAAGTTGGTTTGTTACACCAGTTGTAATTAAACATATTTCCAGTTACAAGCTGTGATGGATTAAGTTTCACTTTTTTACTGAGATACTTAATTGGAATATCTTTAAATGATACATTGTTGCTTAATAAGAAACACTGATAAATAAATGATGTTGATCAAAAACTGCTGCTGGCTCGTTTGGGAAACACTTTGTGATGTCACTGCTTGGTAACTCCTCAGGGAGCAGTGCAGCTAGGGATGGCTTAGCAGGAGTTTGCTTTCACCTGAATTAGCTGAAAGCCTCTAGAGAAAAAGGCCAAACCTTGGGGAAATGATTATTTCATCTTTGCAGTGTCTTTGTCTCTCTTTGGAGCTGGGCTGGGAGCATATGTCTTTCCTTATTTCAGGCATTATTTTGGTATTTAAATTAATCTCCAGTAACAGCGGTTTCATTCATGGCTCCTGCTCACAGGCACAAATGGGGAGGGCAGCTTTGGGGATTGGGTGGCCTATTGCTGTCCTGTTCAAAGTCCTTGCTGGGCTCAGGACTTCGCAAAAAGGGGAAGAAACCTTTTTCTTTTGTTTTTGAAAAATATATATTGGGTTTTTGTTTGTTTTTTTTTTTTTTTTAATTTAAACCTAAGACCTTCCTGTAGCCCAAGAAGTTCCTGTTTTTTCTAAACATGGCCAAGTAAGAACTCAGCTACTGGGCCTTCAATAACGGGGGAGAACTTTTCACTACCAGGCCAATGCCTGTCTTGAAGTTAGGACTAACTTCTGGGGTTTAATGTTAGAGGTTCTTGAAAATGTCACTAAAATCTTCTCAAAAATCCATGCCCTTACATGTTAGTGGTTTTGAATGGAAAACTTTCACCATGAACCTATCAGAGCAGGTCTGCTGAAAGTGTCACAATGGAATAGAAGCACACAAATGAAAGATTGTTGAAGTAGTCTGTGGCTTTGTGCTTGTGGAAGCTGGGGATGTGGCCCTGCAGCCTTACAAGAGGACTTGGACCTGCCTTCTCCTGGTATGAATTGCTAGAACTCTGTGTTCAGACAGTTCTGCTCCTCCTTTTGCTCCTCAGTGTTGCCCTTACTCTTACATTGTCTCAGAAATATGAAAAAAAATCTGGAAGAGAAAAATAATGTGAGTATAAATAATTTTTAGAAGTTTTTGCATTCTAGGGTCCAGGCAGAGCAGCTGATATCTGACTCCGTGGTTTCTTAAAACTCCAAGCCTTACAGATGCAGAATAAAGCTTAATGTAATAAGGGGGAAAGAACAGAAGATTTTGTACAGGTGGTGGATTAATTTGAGTAGTTATCCCAACACAACAATATTATGGCTTCCATAATATTAATTTCTTTTGTTTTGCCTTTTGAATCATAATAAGGGAACATTCAGGCCAGCCCATGTGTTAGATGGATCTCTAATGAAAAGGAAGAGAAACTTTTGGAGGTTATTGAAGGAATTAGAATCTCACTTTTCCTCCATTGTGTCAGATACCTTAAATCCAGAGAAACTTGGGCTTTCTGCTGTTCAAGACAGTTGAATGGCAAAACACCAAAGTTACATTTATAAATGCCTTATAAATACCCAGATAATTTCAGGTTAGGGAAGTCCTTCCAGATTTACCTCACATTAGTAAGCTGCTTTTTATTTTGGTTTTCAGGCTCATAAACCACCTTGCAGATGTGTGGAGTGAGATGCTAGCTTGAACTCTGCTCTCTGGAGAGTCTCCTGCAGAAAGCCAAGCACTGACTTTCCCCTGCCTAAATCAGGAGACAGAGTGTGAGTGCTTGTGCAGTGGCTCCTACCTAAACTTGGTAAAAGAAATTGTATGGGAAGATTCAAGCTTAGAACTGCTCCATTTCAATTCAGCTTCCTAAATTTGAGGAAGCAAAAAACCTTCACAGATGGATCATGCTGAACATTTGGTTGCCAAGCTTTTGGGAGTCCTATCAGTAATCCAGATCATGAGATTAAAATATTTGCTTTTCTATTAGCACTTCTTGCATTCTGATTTTTTAAAAATATTGCAGTTTGGGTCAGCTTTCAGACTTTTCTGATAGTCTGTCAGGAGATTTATTTTAGATAATCCCAAATCTTTAAGGATAAACTGTTTAGGTAGAAGCAAGCAAGAAGAAAGATGGAATTAAAGGTAAAATCAAGCCTTGTGCTCCTTTATTGTATTCAAATTATCTGTTTCAATTTTGGGTTGCTGTATAGATCTTGATTCCAGCTGGGCTGCTAATGTGCCCATATTTCTAAAAGGGGACCTGCCTTTGAAGGGCAGAGCCACAGATCATGGGGGATTTAGGCTGAGAATGTTTAATAGGTTCAGGAAAAGCTTCATTGGGAAGTGCATTATATGTTGCTTTGCTTTTTCTAACTTTTCAGTGGCTGGTCTCTGTCTGATGAGAGAAAGTTGGGGCCAAACCCCATGTTTTCTGATTACACACCCTAGGGGAGTGAGGAGAAGGGAGTACAAATGGAATAAGAAAACTGGTGACCTGGCAGGTTTATTTTAGATCAGCGTGATAACGTTGCTCTTGCTCCTTTGTCTCCAGCTGGATTTTGCATTGATGGATAACCCCAATACTGCCTGAAATCCTGTTGAGTAGGGAAATCTCCCCTTTTGTGTCCAGTGGCAAATGACACCCAGAGCAGGCAGAGATAGTTGGGTGTGTACAGAGCACACTGGCTCATCTCATTGTTTCTTAACCTAGTTGTAGCTTCCTTCTAATAAAGAAAGAAGAAAAAGGAAGCATGTCCAAGAGGTGATTGAGGAATATCAGCAATTGTTCCTTTTTCTGCTTCTCTAAAGATGGTTGTGGATACAGGTTTCCTCTCAGGAGTTCTTCGTGCATTTTCTGTTTGGATTTGGGAGATACCTTTTGGGTTGTACTCTTTGCCTGATGTGCTGGCTGTTTGTGTTTTCAAACACTTTTCTGCTGTTTTGAGATGACTTTCAGCTGGCAAATATTGCACCTTCTTTTGATTCTCTATCACAATGGAGACTATGCTGTTTGCCTGGAAATGTTTGTTCTGGAAATGATGTTATATCAAATCTGCTCCAGCCTGAGTTTGTGCTCGTACACATTTAGCAAACACCTGGCTCCAAGTGTTCCAAATATGGCTATTAAAAAAACAAAAACAAAAAAACCCAGCACACTTTATCTCTGACAAATTAAGTATACTGATAATCTCTGAAGACCCTATTCTGCCTCTTGACTTATGTTGCTGCTATTATTGAAGTAATTTTAGATATAGTGCTCATTGGGATCAGAGATGGTACAATCTGGGCATAAAACAGAATTTATTAAACAGTGTCTGACTTTGCATGTGAATAAGCTTTGGACTGGTTTATCAAATGAAAATAAATGACAGCATTCCAGAAACTGAAAACAGGAATTTAGTGTAGTAGAAAGAAATTTGGAAACAAGAGTAGGCACGATTATTTCATGTGGATTTTATTCTCTTTATCAATGCCAATGTTACTATCCTCCTAGCAGGGGAAAAAAATTATTTTGGTGTAAGGTGTAGCAGAACAACAAACAAGCTTAGGACAAATAAATAGGTGTGTTATGTAAAGGATTACCCAGGGCTCTGCTTCTATTTATGACATTTGGTCTGTGAACTCCAAGTGGTACAGCAGTGAGCTCTGATACATTTAAATTATTCTGGGTTACTTAACATTAACATTTTCACAGTGACATTTGGGACAGTTCTGCAAGAATAAACATCAGCTTTATCCAGGCACATCTCAGGCAGTTATTGAAAAGCTATTATGGTAAAGTTACTAAGATTTTTATGAAAATTTCATTATTTTACCAATTTGTCATATTTTATACTATTTCAAAGTATCACATACTCAATAACCATTTTGAGAACAGTTTTATAAGAGAATTGCTATGACTCCTTTGACTTTTTCCTCTCTGTGCAGTGTTACATTCTCAGAATATCCTCTGACTGAAGCCTTGTTTTGATTAATGTCTCACAGTTCACGTTCTCATTTAAAAAATCATAAATTGCATAAAGGAAACAATAACTTTTTCTAGAAATATCTTTGGACTATTTAATTTAAAAAATTACTTCTGCCCTATGAAAAGCAGTCAACTCATTATCTATTACCACATTAGAAACTGAATGCTGTTCAAAACCAGATGACATTTTTATAACATAAAGGCTAATATGTATGAGGTAAAATCTAGAAATCATTTTGGCCAATATTTCTAAACATACTAAATTGTTTCAGCTGTGAACACTTACTCAAAATGAAAAAAAGTAAGACAGTGCTCACTTGGAAGCTTTCCTGCCTTCAGATGGAAGATAGAGATATCGTGTGTTATGTTATTAATTTGTCTCTGAGAAAGTCATCACTTTAGAGTTAAGGCAAAATACAGCTACCAAAGGTATTGCAAACTTCATTCATCAAAAGCTTTTTTGCATCCTGATTTTCATGCTGCTTTTGAGGTGAATTACTCTTGCTTTATTTTCTGTCTCTGTTGTGAACTAGAAGTTAAAAAAAAATCCCCATTCTTATTTAGCAATATCTTTATAGCTGTTGTCCAAAACTTAACCATCAATCCAAAACTTAACCATCAAACTCTTGGTGATATTTGCAAGAATGTAGGTGAATGAGCCTGTACTGTTTTGAGAGAGGATTAAGCTGGGATTCCTACATTGCTCTTTTCTTTTTTTTTTTTTTTTTTTTTTTTTTTTTTTTTTTTTGCTTTCTAATAATCATTTCACATGAAATGTTTACCAGTTGTTTAAACAGGACTAGGCATAATAGTTCTATAAATATCATGGATCATGTCTTGAATCCTACAGAGCAGCTGTTCATGGCTGTATGAATAATTTACTGCTTAATTACACATATTTCTTTAAACTACTAATTCACAGCAGTTTGTTGTAAAGCCTTGAGTGTAATACCACATGACACTGACTCAAAGATCACAGGACTTTCGGAGACATTTGGATTGTTTTTCTTGCTGGTGCCTTTATTTAGGAAAAGGTAATCTAGGGTTTATTTTTATCTCTCAAGAAGCCAAGACTTATTGTGTGACTTGTTTCTACCTTTCGTCTCCAGCTGTCACCTACTGAAAATATTGTAACCCCAGCAAAATAAGTTGAAAGACAACTTCTGGCAGCTATAGTGCAAATTTTTTTCCCCTTTCAGTTGTAATTTATCCAACTGAATTATTCTATCATTAAAAAATCTTAAGAAATAGAACTGTCTAGATAACCATGTGAAAAATTCTATTTTAATCGCTGTCAGTCTAAGTTTAAATTAGGTGAACAGACTGCAACATTTTTCTCATCCCCCTAACGCATACAGATAGGTTTTAATCCACTGGCAATATTCTGAGACATTCCTATAGCTGAGCTGTTTTCTCAGACTTCCACTGCCTTCTTCCCACTCCTCTCCCCTTCCAACCAGCTTGACAAGGGAAAACTTTCTGAACCTTTCCAAAGAAAAGCCAAAGAGTCAAATTATGTGTTAGATAAGAGTAGGTAGTTGTCATGTTGCTCTGGCACATAATATTAAAACATGGAGGAGTTTTCTGAAATGGGAAAAATGGTTTGCATGGAGATTTGTTGAGCTGAAAAGAGATTTGCTCATGTCTATTATTACATGACAATATGTGCCAAGAAAATGATTGTGAAGGACTTGTTTCCCATGAAGAATACAAAAGCCTGAGAAATCATCTGTGTATGTAACTATATTTCCAGTGGTCCATTTGCATCTCAGTGACATCAGTGTGTGGGAAAAAGCACTAGTCTGTACTCTAACAGAAAATTTCCCAAAAGAAAAGCAAAATTAGAAAAAATGTCTGCAGAATGATGCTGTCCCCCTCTTGCTGTGCTGCTCACTTCCAAAATGAGGGGATATGTTGCATTAGGAGGTGTATTATGTTCACATTTGTTGGTGATGTCATTATTTATAACAGAACTAGTTCACAAAATTGGTGGTGGTTTCTTGGATTTTGGCTTGGAAATTATGGTCTTGAAATGAGATAAAAAACAGCTTTATTTGCTGTTTGAAGCAGAAATAACAGGGTTATTTCCTTGCTGAAGCTTTCCCAGGTGCTCAGGTTTTCAGCTCAACGCCCAAGGGCTTCTCATTGCCATGCCAACTGTGGTGATACCTCCAGTAAATTAATGAATAATACAGCTCCTGCAGGTGCACCAGAGAATTAGTGGAGCTGTTAAATTAACAAATAGGAAAATATTGTGGCTTATGGCAGTGTTGGACTGTTGCTGAATCTGTGTGTGTCTCTCTTCCCAGTTTGCTCCCACCTACTCCTGGCCCGGAGTTGTGACAGATCTTGCCTGAAGGGTGTAGCAACAGTCTTTAGAGAACTGCTCCATGTGCACATTGAGATTTCCATAATCAAAGCCACAAGCCCTTTTCAGATCTTTCTTCTGCTTTCTGACCCTCTTACATGCTGTTTTGTTTCCACAGGGCAGATATTTTGGAGCTTTTATGTGTCTCAATCCAGGAAGCAAAAAAACTCCCACCCTGGCATTCACAATGCTTCATAAGCACTGGATCAGTTCTGTGGCATCTTATTTATTCAAATTTTATGTGCATTGTGGCTAGTTATTAAAAAAATGGTGAGTTAAAAGCCATGAACTTTGTTTTGACTGGAAGCTTTGGTAATTCAAAACTAATTATTCTCAAATTTGAATTAAAATTCTGACCTTTACCAGGTGGAAATAAGAATTATTTTCTTCTTGATGAAAAGCCAGCAAACTCCAGTTTGCTGAATTCAAATTAAAATGCTTTAGGTTTCATTTGATTTTTGTATGCAACTTCCTAATATTTCATGTAGATAGAGCGTTCCCATTATCTGATGTTTTATTCTGCCTTATTCTGTATCATTAGCTAGGTTTAATTTCCAGTGGTGCACTTTGGTGTGTATTTACCCAAAGAGTACCCCTTTAAACTGTAAGCAATTTAAAGGGGTACTCTTTAAGAGTTACCATTTTTTGGAAAATTACTATTTTTGTGGAGTTCCCATCTGCCCTTTGAAGACACAGCAGAAAATGGGAAAAGATTCAAAGCTCCCCAATTATTTCTTATAGCCCAAGTCTTTCTAAGTTACAGATTCAGCATAATCTATATCAAATCATGGAATGCTGATGTCACAAATGTCCTGTTTGTCACTGAGGAAGTTCTTTTTTTGTAATTTCAGCTGAATTTTAATCCATATCTTTCTCAGTGGCTCTTTCAGATAAACCCAAAGGAGCAGCTTCTTACCAATGTATAATTTAAGAACTGCACTTTCCATCTGCTGTAGACTATGGCAATATTTATATTGATTATACATTGAGTAATATAAACACAGTAACTCTTGCAAAGCTGTCTTTAAATAAGTGGCATTCTCAAAAGTGAGCAGAACTAGATCATGGTATGATGTGATAATATATGCAGTAAAATAGAAAAAAGAATATGGCATACTTTAGGCTGAAGGAATGAACTTTGAAATTAAGAAACAGTGTACTGGAAAAAGCATTTCTGTGGTAAGACCACTTCCAATTTTTATTTTGTGTTTTGATCCTTCAATCATACTGGCTACTCCTAACATCCATTAGCATTCATTGAATTTATTACTGATTCTTTTTTGATTTGGTAGGATTCAGAAGTTTTCTGAATAGTTGCTGTTTTACATCTTGTAAAAAAGAATTTTTTACATTGTTGTGGTGGTCTTAATGATTTATAACATATTGTTGGAATTTCTTAAAGCATTCTGATTATTTGGGCTCACTAAAAAAGTTGCTTCTGTAAAAAATTTCTTGTAGAGAAGTTATTTTCTTTTAAGGATACTGTTGTGATTTCCATGAAATTCAGTTGACAGGTATTTTGGAAGAGAGATTTTAGTTCAAGCTCAAGGAATTTAGATTTGCAAGTTTAGATATTTTTAGTCCCACTAAATGGGCTGGAAGCTCTGCACTTTTAATATACTCCCATGGTGTCCAGGTCACTCTTTAGTAAGGAGTTAATTTTTTAATAAAAATCTAGAGAAACAGCAGTGTAGCAGTAATGAGGAAAAGGCATCAAAGCCATGTACAAAAATACGAAAGCACAAAAAATCTGTAAGAGAAGTGAGACATTCTCAAGGAGCTTGTGCAGCTCTGAGACCAGAGGCTGGGAGGTGCTGCGTGGGATAAATACAGCAGAGGTGAGAGATGTTGTGAGAGCTGCTGGCTGTGCTGGCGAACATTGTCAGAAAGAGATAGTAAAGGTTAGTTTTGAGGAATAGTTTCTGTTTGCTAAACAACAAGGTAAATAACTCCTGTAAAGCAACAATGCTGAGTGTTCTGTGACTGCCACTGTGCAGCTTTGGCACTTGGATCACAGGGAGCCAGCACTTGAAATAATCCACTGTGTTTTCAGGGGGACAAACATTTTGAAAAATGTGGAACTCGGGTAGAAATATCAGTAATGTTTTCATTCCTCCCCTAATGGGTAGTGAGTAACAAATTCAACTTCTTTGCAAGGAAGCTCCCATCTTCTTAGCCTCAAAATGATTCTATAGCTCTGTATTTTAAAGGACTTGCTATGAATTTAACCTGGTATTTAATTCTTAAAATGTGAGATTAAACATTTCCTAGTGTCTCACAGGCAAGCTGACACACAGATTTTCCACAGTCTGGAAATACCAGACAAATGTCATTGGCCTGAATCTGGGGAAAATTCACCTGACAGATTTTGCTGTATGTAGCAGCCTAGCCACGGATTATCTGAAGTATGATTCTTGAAGTGCCTTGGAGTGCTCTTGTTCCTTCTTTTCATTTTAAAATGAGTTAGCAAGGATGTTGTTTAATCTTTGCTGTGAAAACACAGTTCATTGTGAGGTGACTGATCGGAGGCATGATGCTATTGCAATTATTTAGTAAAGGATTTAATTTCTCTCATATGTTGCTATGTTACTATTTTGCAGAGGCTTTAAAATCAAGCTCTGGGCAGACAGGTAGCCTATCTGCTGGCATAATTTTTAAAGAATTGCATTGTCTGTAGGCCAAGATTAGAGCAGCCCAAGCCTAAATGTGTGATGACATGCTGACAGGGAGAAAATTGAAGTTTGGGAGCGCATCACAATGTGTTAAAGGCTGGTTGAGATGTAGGTGGGCTGTGGTGATGCTGGAGTTTGAGGGCAACAGTTCACACTCTTTTCACCCAGGTCTGGTCTGGTCCTGTGTCTACCCTGGGCTGGCTGCTTGTGAGGCTGGCTTTGGTTTCCTGGATATTTGAGAAGGTTTTAAAGTGTTTCTGGTGTATCTGCCAACAGCTGAGCAGTGCCTGGCTGAGGACAGTGCAGGCCATGTGGGGCTGGGCTCTCTTCTGCCCTGCCAGGTGTTTAGGTGGAAATTCCAGGGGGAAAGGTCAGTGAGAAAGGAGGATGGGAAAAAAGGGAAGGGGGTGATGGGGCAGAGGAGGGAGGAAGTGAGAAGAATCAAGGTTGAGGGATGCAGAGGAAGCACTCAATAATCCCCTGCAGTGCAAGAAGGCTCAGAGATGTGCTAGTGCAACATGCTCAGGGAGGAAAATGGAGTGTGACTGACCACAGCTGTTCCAGAAAAAAACCCAAGCCACCCTCATAAAAGTGTCAAAAACCCACCCCAAACCAAAACCCCCAGACAAAGACTTCAAACCAAGTAACCAATCAGTAAGAACCCCAACCCATACTGAACTTACCTCAAAAGACAGGAGACCAGAAGGTGGCCTTAGTTTCGGATTAACCAGCTGTATCCTTTCAGTGGCTCAACTGATTGTGCAAACGTGTTTGCCCAAGTTAATTGACAGAGCCACCCAGCTCAGCATGGAGGCAGTCTATACTTGGCTCAGCTCAATAACAAGGAATGAAAACTAAGTGACTGACAAAGAAAAGAAGTCCAGCATCATGATGATCAGCATACAAAGGCTGCTAATGACAATTGATTTATATTGACTGAACTGTACGGTGCAATTTTTGTTGTGCCTTTGCTGTGATTTGAAAATGTTGATGTATTATACCACATCAAAATAATAAAGTTAGTACATTTCTATCTATAAGTTAGTACATTTCAGGGGTTCAGCCTTAAGCCCTCCTTGTGCAGAAAGTTTTAAGGAAGCCTGGCTTGGGCAGACTTGGAGGCTGTTGTATACTCAGAGGAAGAAAATTGCTGTTCAACTTTGCTGTAACTGTGTTTTCCTGTAAATAGCCAGTGATTTTTTTTCCTGGGGATTGTTGGCTGATTGATCATATTTGCTCCATTTGCTTTTTATATTACCTTAAATTACATTGATTTTTACTTATTTCTCATTTAGATCAAACCAAAAACCTTTAATATGCTTATGGGGAGGCTTTCTGAAATCTGATGCTGATCTGGGTTAGGCTACAGGTTAATCCTCCTCCTAAACACACTAAGCATTAGTGAAACATCAAAGAAAATTAAATTAATCTTACCAAGTCAGGCCAATTTTTAGGAATTTCTGAAACCTTTTATATGTGAAGGAATAGTGTTTCTTTTAAAATGCATTCAGCAGAGCAAATAAGTGTTTATTTTATACCAGACTCTTCTTTTATTCAGCAGCTTGCTTTCCCTGAAGCTTCCCATATTTTTGGTCTTCGTTTGGAATATAAATCATATAGTAAACAAGAGAGGCTTGGTTTTTTTCCCCAGCTGCTGTGCAGGTCTCAAATAGTCATAAAAGTCTATTTATCAGCGCAGTGATGCAGGACAGTGGCATATATCAGCCAATTGAAACCCCTGTTCTGACTTTTGTCCTGCAGAAGGGGCTAGTTCCAAAAAGAACAGAGACAGCTACCAAGCCTCTAATTCCCCCTGTCTGGGAAGGGAACAGTGTCATGAAAAGGAAGAATAAGAAATATATTTTCCACTTGTACCATTATTTTAGAGAGGACTGCTTTTTCAGTGAAAGTGGAGAAGTGCTATGGAGAGAAAGAGACATTAAATTCTCAGGGATGACTATCAGGAATTGTGAGCTTGGGTGCTCAAATGACTGGCATAACTTGATGGCATAGCTTAGCTCTGAGTATGATTGACATGCAGTTTGAGATAAATGCTGAAATATTTGTTTCTGAAATGTAATACAAAAGTTCAGATCTAGCAAACTGATCTGGATTTACATGTAGTTAAAGTCTAAATTAAGTGATCTCTGGTAGGAGTGAAACAACTATGGTTTATGCTTCTATGAAATTTGGGTGCTATCACCTATCCTGTTTAGAGAAGGGTGGAGGATTAAGGCAGGGAGGGATCCAACTTATTTACCTTTAGGTGTGAGATAGTGTAATTATAGAAATTATTTTAAGACTGTGTATTCAATTTTCATCGATTTGTATGCAGGCTTAAAAATAATTTGGGATATATGAAATTCTGGCTCATTTTAAGTCTGTGTCACACTTTAAATGAACAATAAATTTCATCAAAGAAGATTGATTTAAATAGAAATCAATACATAAAAATGAGTCCATACACAAATGCCAATGCCCATTTTATCTTTGTCATGAAGGCTTTTATTGTGTTTGCAGGGTGCCCTGTGGCAGGAAGGAATGATGAATCTGACTCCATGTTTTTAGAAGGCTAATTTATTATTTTATGATACTATATTATATTAAAAGAACACTAAACTATACTAAAGAATACAGAAAGGATACTTACAGAATGCTAAAAAGATAATAACGAAAAACTACTCTCTCCAGAGTCTCCACACAGCTTGGCACTGAGTGGCCATTGAGTCAAAACAACTCACACAGAATCCAATGGAACAATCACCTGTGGGTGAACAATCTCCAAACACATTCCACACATGAGCACAACACAAGAGAAGCAAATGAGATAAGATTGTTTTCCTTTCTCTTTGAGGCCTCTCAGCTTCCCAGGAGAAAAATCCTGGGAGAAGGGATTTTGCAGAGAATGTGAATGCCACAGGCTTTTGGCTCTTGCACAGATGCCATTGAACATCCTGAGATAAATCTTCAACTTGCCAACAGACTGTGCCGCTGTGTGGGATGGCTTATCCACTTGGCTTTATCATGACCATGAAAAGGCTGAGGAATAGATTTCCTTCTCTCCCAGCTGCTGCTGACAAGGGCTCTGTGTAAAAATGGGGCTTCCCTGACCATCGTGGTTACTATTCCCTGCTAGCTGGTGTACATCCTCCAGCTCTAATTCCAATGTGGGAGGGCTTCAGGCCAGGCTTATGGTAGTGTAAGTTTTTGGTTTGATGATAAAGGAGAAAGAAGGAATTTGTCTTTTCTTTGTGGTTTGGGAAGCACTTAGTTTGGGGTGCTAAAATAATGAAAATGATGTTTATACAATCTAATCTCTTTTCAGAGAAATCGAAGCCTAAGTATATCCAATAACTTCAGATGGTGGGCCTGCGTCACTGGAAATAATTGCCTTTCTGTTTTGCTGTAGGATGGAAGAGCAGCTGCATTGAAATGCTGGGTAGCTGTTTGAAAAGCAGCATATGCTCTGTAATTTATATCTTCTTTAAGCAACTGGTTGTGCAAGATGGTTTGCTGTTTGGCCTGTCTCATTTTAATGGCAGCAGCAGAGAGTAATGTGTGTTGAGGTTTTGATTAGCTGTGCTCTGAATGTGTTCTCAGAGTGCAGTTTCTTGTGCTGTTTGCATTTACGTGGGCTCAGGAGGAATTGCTTTCTGAAGCTGCTCTCCCTGCAGCTCATACAGAACATCAGTGTGAGTGAACTTGAGACTTGGGCACCTCTGTGCCACCAGCCATGAGTTGGTCATTTTCTCATGTTTTTATGATGAAATTTAGCTTTTCATAAGAGCTTTTTGGAACAAAATAAGTCAATCTGAGCATGTAAAGAACCCTGAGAGCAGTTATTAGTGGTGTTAGTTTGCCTTGAGTAGCTTTGCCCTGTGAACCAGACCCCTAAATTACACACAGGAATTTTTTTCTGTCAGAGTGAGTCTTTCCTCTTTCATCTTGAGCCATATTGGGGGAATTTGACACCATACATCCATATACATTTTTGTAGAAAAATCAGTGACAGCATAGGCTAAATTTAATCTATTGGATTTCTCATTTTTTAGGCACATGAGCTGCACTTTTCATCAGATGATCTTTTTCTTCACTTTTTGAGAGGTTTAATTTCCTTTTGTGGCACTCCCTGTAGCAGGTAATATGTCAAAGGACTGTCCTCTTGGTTGGTCCTTTTTGAATTTCCTTCACAAGATCAATAGTGGCTGTTGTCTGTGAACAATTTTGAACAGAGTAGCCTGATTATGACAATTGAATTTCCTGTAATGCTAAATATGTCATTAAAGGCCCAAGGGGCTGTTCCGAAATGTGAAGGGATATTTGCAGCTCAGAAAAATAACTCCACTCCCAGACAACTAACTAGTCTCTGCCAGCAGCAGTGTAATTAATGACACTCCTAATTGTCCACATGTATGAGGTGTCTGGTGGGATCAGCAGAAATCAGGGCTCCTTGTTTGCTGAAGAGACAAGAACTAACTTAGGATTTAATTGTCTCATCAGTTTCAAGTGGAAAAAATAATAAACATTAGGTCTTAGAATGTTTTTAACCTGGAGCTATGAATGAATAATGTTATTATGAGATTTTTTCCATAAACTTCATTTCATCATGTTCTTGAGACTGTGTTTTACTGATTAATTGGTAAGGAACAAGTTCAGAAAGTGGGAAATCTTCAAAACATGCTTGAAATAATAATGATGTACCTTTGAGGATCTGTTGAAGTCAATGCAAGGATATGACAGAGTGGCATCTTTTATTTGCATAATGCTGACTTTATTAAAAAGAAAAAAGTATTTCTGGCTAATTAGAAGTGTGAACATAAAGTAAATCCATGAAGGATGTAATTTGATTGGTACTGTTAAAATTAAAAATGCTTTCCTTTTGTGGAACAAATGGGATATTGGATATTTTTGGATAGTGTGGGACTTCAACTGAATTACTTTGAAGACCTGCTTCACATAATAATCAGCCACCTGCTTTCAAGTCACAGCAGTAAATTTTTGTCATATTTTTGCAATGCTCTCAAAAAGGGTGAAAAAAGCTCCAACAGAGAATCAGTTGTCTTGAACACGATATCACCTCCTTATTGATCAAATTGCTAAACCATTGGAAACTGGCATTATAATATTTGAAATGTGACCTGAAGTACAGCAAAGGGGTTTTGGAGTTCTAAGTTGAGGCATTGGAAAGATTTTATCACTTGAGCTGGGAATTGGGCTGAAGCCTGTTCATTCAGGGGTGGGTTCAAAATGAGAGAGCCTCCAAAAGTGCTGTGGGAAATATCTGTCAGGACTCTGTTTCCTAATGATTCATGGGGAATGGTTAATGCCCAGCTACTCAAACTTCTCACTTTTTGCAGTCCTTTGAAGTGATCCCTTCCCTGTTTTAGTGTGAGTGAGTGCCAGAAGAGAGCTACACCTTCCCAAGTTGTCCTTGACCCACAGCAGAGACTGGTTCTGGGGGACTGCAGCAATGGTGTGAACAATCAAACAAGCAGGTCCTGAGCAGGTTTTGTTCAGGTGATTGCTTCTCTTCTTGTCATTAAATTCCCCTTTTCACTTGCCTACACTTAGTTCCTGTTTTTAAACTTAGGATAACATTTTATCAGTACAGATGGAGTAGATTCTATTCTATATATTCCACAGCCTATTCTATTTTATGTCTGAGTGAGCAGTCTGTAGGATAAAGGCACAACACAAGTTTGTGGCAAGCAGAGCTGCACCATGTGTAGTCTCTAGACAACAACCACATAACTGAAGTTACTGGGACAAGAAGGTAACATTTAAATCTCCTTCTCTAAAAGGTTTAACATCATGAGGTTTGCTGCATCTTCTGATAATCTGTTTTCATTGGCAGAACAGAGACTTTTTTCACAGAGATTTTGGGGCAAAGTTATTCTGGGTCTTGAGCTTCACAATCTGAAGTGCAGAGTACTGCCTTGGAATTCAGTGACATTTTGTGAGTTAAATGGAGATTGTGCTGTTAGATTTCATGAGAAGATGTAGTTTTGCTGTTTGAGTGATTAAGTTGGAAGATTAGAGAGCATCTGTCTTTTTTTTGGTGTTGGGTGCTGTTGTGTGTGTTTAGTGTGCTCTGTGACATAGTGTAAGATAAAGGCCTTCTGCTCTCTATGACTGTTTAAATCTGAAGATAGCATGAGTCATGGAATAAATGAACAGTGAGAGAAAAGGATTGACAGTAAAACAGGAAGGAGAGAACTCTAGGAACTTTCTGTGGCACTGCGTACACTTTATCAGCATAACAGGACCTTGCAGGGCCATTGCATGGCCAACAAGGAGGAAATTGTGAAGAAATTGTGTAGGTCTGTATGTAGCCCATAGGTTTGCTCAATGGAACTAAGAACAGTTTTTTCTGGCTTTGTACATGATAGTTGTCTTCTATTGTTTGGAGTGTGTGAATAGATAACACATTAGAGTCTTGGAGAAGTGGATTTTATGTTGCTGAGCTATAACTAGCAGCATAAACATGTTCTAAAGGCATTATTTTATTTTTCCATAGAAGATGAGGAGCAGAAGCAGTTGGGGAGGGGTGTGAGGAACATCCACATGTGGAACACATCTGCATCTATTCCAGGGAAAATGCTGGAACCTTGTGCCAAACAAATGCATGCAGACCTTGGGAATGGCAATAGGGCTTAGAGATTTCTGTTTTGCTGACACAGGATACTCTCTATCACAGCCTTTCTCTGCAGCCAATTCTGCCTTATTTCATAGTGTCTAAAGCCCTAGACTATGAAAGTTCTGCTACTCTCCTTTCCTTGGCATATAAATAGGATATTTAATATCATGTTTCATCAGGTCAGCTGACAGCAGCACACAAGAACTGGCTGTTCTAAATATGGGGTCCTCTTGCACTGAGAACAAAGCAGTAGTTGTGTTGCACTGGAGAGTAATAATTATACCATATTTTAAAGCCAACCAAAATGACAGTGCATTCTCAGATTTTTTTTTTAATATCAGAAGTTGGGTCTTTTTACTCTGTATTAGTCCTTATGTTAACTTTGTATATTGTGTGAAACTCTCTCTGCTGCAGGTCCAAAGGCAGCAGTAGGATCAGTGGATAAGATTCTCCCTGCAGGTAGCAAGTGCTTGCTTCAGCCTCTGAAAGCAAAATTTTGCTTCATGCATGTTAGTTTGGCTTTGAAAACGGTTTAATACAAGCTTTACTATGGGTTTCAACCTGTGGGCATGATCCATCCACGTTGCCAGATTAGAATTGCTTTTAGCCAGGAGCAATTTGGCCTGGCATGAGGAAGGAGCACAGGCTGAAGTTCTGGGGAAGCATTACAGAATGCTGTAATTCAGTAGGCACCTCGGGTATTCTAGGTCATTTTAGGGTGAATGAAGGATGTCATTTGTCTGTGTTATGCTTACAGAGAAACCATTTTTCTAAGGAGCTGTAAAACTGAGGTCTTTATTGCCTGTGATTTATTGTAGCTATTTTAACACCGTCCAAGAAGTAAGATTTGACTTTAATATAGCATCTTTGTGGTTTGAACAGCTGTTTTCTGCCTATCTATATTTCCTCTTTGAAAGCATTTTACCTAGTTTTATGTCTTGAGCTGGAAGTTTGTTGTAATAATGTTGATATTGACTTACAATAAGTCAATTAAGCCATTAATTTGTACTTCATTGAAGTCAACGGCCTTCTCAGAATAGAATTTATCTCCCTACTACCCTGAATACTAAATAGCCTGCAAGATCAGCACAAGGTGCAGAAAAAGTAAATAATCTTGAAAAACTTGAATTAGTCTCCAGGATTCATTTTGTGTATGGTGTGGTTTTGTTTATAAGAACTGTTCTATTAAACTGAAGTTCATTTCTTTTGCTGTGTCTGTTTTTTATATACATCCCAGTGGTGGAATTTTTTTCTTGGCAAAAAGTTTCACTCCTTTAAAAAAACTGAGAACCCAAAATTCTGAGTTTTCAGGGCTGGCTCTAATTGTGGTATAATTACCCTGAAGTCAATAGAAATGAAGTGAGATGTATTAATTCTTGGAGTTTCTTGGGTCATGCAGATGTAAAGAATTAGGTACTTAGTCCAATAGCATGTTTGGTCCCACAGTGAAAAGGTACAATGGAACTTCTGTCTTTTAAATCTGCTTCTGGTACTTTGTTATCTAGGGTAGTTTGATACCATCTTGAAAAACAACTTCTGATGAAGGCTCAAACTTTCTGTGTAACCAACAGATACAACAGGTCTACAAAAATGAACTTTTTAAGCCCAGCAAGAAAGAAATAAGAGCACTGGAAAGACAACCTTGTGAAAGACACAACAAACCTAAGTATAAATGAGAAAAAATTCAGGTGTAGCTGCTGTAGCACTCCTTCCTCATTTTCATCTCATAAAACTTTACAGCTATTATTTCCCAGGGTCTCATTTTTATATGATTTATGAAGACTCCCCCTTGCATTTCTCTTTAGATTATTTGATTGCTGTATGAACTCATGCTCTGTGGGAATAATCCTAGCAAAGGCACTATAGCTCTACTCAGGCTTTGGGCTGCTGCTGCTGCAGAGCCTGGCTTTGCAAGTGATTTTACAAAGTTGTCATTTCTCTAGGGAATTCTTAATCTGAAAACAAAACATTGCTTGTGTTCTGTTCTCATTAACTTCTGAGCTACCACCTGCTTTGCCTTGAATTAGTAATGTAATTGCAGCCAGGTAATGTCTTTATAGCAGGAGGTGATGGAGGATGGCTCGTGGCATCGCTGTGCTCCAGCAGTAATGAGGGGAACAGAGGTGTGCAGTGGGAAATACAATTGCTGGTGTTCTCAGAGTGTGTCAGGGCTCTGCCTCTGTCACCAAGGACAAGTCTGAGCGCCAGAAATGACAGAACAGCCTCCAAATGGGATTCTTTGGGGAGGTATTCCTTTTGTTGGGATGCTCTGATGGTTTTTTATGTATTAACTTGTATGAGAGCTTCTCCTGCCCACAGGGGAAGACCTGCATGGGGTCAGCAGACATTGTTTGACTGGTCACTTCATAAAACTTGAATCATGCTTGCATTGCTTTTGGGACTAGCGCAGGTGAACTAGCAAGAATAAAAACAGCAGACAGAAATAAATGTTTAAAGGCAATATTGATTAAATGTTTAAAGGCAATATTGATCATACACAGGCCTTATAATTAGGAAAACTGCCTGGAAACAGAGCATGTAATGAGAGTTCAATTCTTTGATACAGATTCTTTTGCGTTATTTGTATTTATTTCTTTTCTCTATCATGATGTTCTGTTTTCTGCTGGGAAAGGCAGGGATGTGTTTTAGAAAGTTCAGGTAAATATCTGTTGGAATGAACCCTCTGTGTTCCTGCTGTTGCCAGGTAAGAAGCAAACCAACAAAGCAGAGCAAGGCACCAGAACACAAAGGCACCAGAGCATGTTCTGGTGCCTTTGTGTTCCCTTGTGCTCCTACTTCTGGACAGTCTGCACCCAGGTGGCAGCTTCTCTGAGTAGAGTGGAAATATAGGGCTCAACTGGGCTTCTCTCCAAGGCATCCATCCATCTCTCACTGACCAGCAGGCTGGATTTGTATTGATTCCCTTCTCCATACAAGTCCAAGAGGAAATCTGTGCTGCTGGGCAGGAAGTGTTTAAGAAATGGCAAAAAGTTTCCACAAGTCACTTAGTGCAAAACAAACAGCACCTCGGGATGTATTTCATTCTGAACAAATTAAATTAGTCTCTGAATCATTTTTTTTAACAGGGTCCCACTGTTAGCCATACTATGAGTATTTTTTCTGAGGTTCCTTGATGACAGTGACACTTTAAAAGTGGTATTTTATTGCTGTAAATTATCTTGGAAGCAGTTGTATTTTTGGGGGATTCACTGCTTCTTTCCCCCATGTTGTGTGTGTTCTAATTTATAATAAAATCTGTAGCCACTTGTGGTTTTTACTCTCCTAATGTGGAAAATACAAAAGCTGAAGCAAGCTCCTTAATGGAAAGCCAACTTGTGATGTACTTATTTCAAATGCTATTGAATTATGAAAATGGAGAGAGAGTCCTTCCAAAAATACTTTTGCACACTTGATAGTCTTTGTACTTTTCTGGTGTTCTATATGATTGTTTCCTACTTTGAGACTGTCACCCTCTGGGTAATGATAGTGAAAGTTGATTTTTCCCATGGCTTAAACAGCTTGATTCTCCTCACACCAGAAGGAAGTGACTTTGTTAGATGGCACTTGTTTTTGAAGATATTAAAACTTTGAGTTGGTCAGGTCTTGCTGCACAGGGTAATTATCTCTTTCCTACTATTTAAATCAAAACTGACCATTCAGGACATTCTCCTGAATACCCAGAACACAGTCTGCTTAAAGGGAAAATGAGTTTGAGTGGCCAGAGTGGTAAGGCTGCAATCTCTTATGTTTTTGCTCTGTAGAACATAATATACAACTATTCCTTGCCAGTCCTAGCTGTGTGAAATCATGTGGTGTTACAGAGTCATTTGATGTGCAACCTGGGTGAGCCCATGGCCTCCCTTTGCTACTCCACCTGAATACCTTCTGCCACCTGGACCTTAAAGCAGATTCATGTTTCAGCTCTTTCCCTTTAGTCTGGCTGCTCTCACAGTGCATATCCTTTCTGTCTTACATTCTAATATGGTCAAGACCTTGGCTTCATGGTTATGGAGCTCAAGGGTTTGAATACATTATTTTACATCTTCAAACCCACCTCCTTTCGAAGCAAACATAAATGTCTAATTTATCTCTGAGCCACAGATTTGGCACTTGCTGATTTGAGGCTCTTATCTTTTTTGTAAAATTCCATTATTGTTTTTAACTAAAACAGGCTCTGTATATTGAAAATGATCAAAGATTGCTAGCAAAGAGCCCAGCTGAGAATACAGTGTGAAAGAAAATTGGCAGTAAATATAGCAATTCCAAAACCATCCATGGCCAATCAGATCCACCTGGGAAGGTAACAGTTCCACTCATACCTAGTTAGCTTTGGATGCCTTCCCAACTCCCAATTTTTTTATCTCTGCATTTGTCCCATAGGCTGTGCAAAGGCCCTGTGTAACACCATGGAAAGTACAAAAGAGTTAATCCAGAAATGATGTTGGAATCCAGGACTTGCTTTGGAAAATTTCTATCATTCTCCCAAGTGGAAAAGTTTAACTACTTTTTTCTGCCCCTTCTTTATTCCTAAATGGGTCACTACAGAGAATTCTGGAAACTTAAATGCCAGAATAAGTGGTAGAAACTTATAGAAATGAAATATTACCTTCTGTCTTGGTGTAACAGAATTCCTATGCTAGCACTTAAAAAACTTACTTAAATCCAGAAAAAGACAATCCCTTTTGTGGGGGCAGAAAATACATTTTTTTAAATGGTAACTCTCTTGAATAACTTAGTCCCTGGAAACACCAAATAAAATGCACCATCCTGATTTTGAAGCCTTTCTTTGCAGTCAGGAAAAAAACCCCAAAAATGGTGATCAGGACTGGAATTATAGATATTGATCTTTACATGAGCAAAACTCAGAAGTGTCTCGTGAGCTATCTGATTCAAGGAGCAAAGGGCAGGGTTACTAGACCTGGTCCATTGACATGAATGGGGGAACAGACCTTAGAAAAAGAAAAGTGAAGGTCTTGCATAGTATCATTACTTAGTTGAATTTATGTCAGTTCTTGAGTGATTATCCTGATAAAAGAAAAATCATGATGTTGGTTTTACATGATGTTACAGATGTTTCAAATTAACTATTTCTCTAAGTAAGTTAGTTGCTCTGAGAACTTTGACTACTTAAATACAAGATACATTTAAAGAATATCTTTGTCTTTCTACCAGCTTTTCTATTTATGTATGTGCTGGGTGCTAGCTCTGACTTGTGACCCGTAACTAAAATGACTTTTTATTAGATCAGCACCCTAAGCAAATTGGCAGCCTTTAATGATGTTTTTTGTGCTACTTTTCCTTAGCAGAAGTACAGAGACATATTTGAGACTAATTTGTCCATTTCAATGGTTTAATGATGGTGCTTTCCATGAATTAACAAAAGCCCACCATAGAGCAATAGGAAAAATATTTTACTTTATTGGAGATGAATTAAAGATACTCTAATAATACATAGTGTATTTCTGGCTTTGTATTGTAAAATACATCAGAGGTCAAATAATTGCCTCCTTTTAAAGGTGACTCTAATGTTTTCAGTCAATTATATCATGTGATCTCCTGTGAAAGAGGAAGCAAATTTGCCTACTAGCAGTAAGAATGCAAGTTTTTATCAGTTTTCGGGCATTTGAATTTCTTATGGGGTCTCCATTTGTGGCAAGTGACATAATGATAGAAAAACTAAAAAGCCTTAACTGCATATACAACAGGACCACAGTGAAATAATTTCATGAATTAATGCACATAAATTACTGGAAAATAAGCCTAGTCATGGCATTCATTTTAATGCTTTCAAAAAATGCCCTGCTGAGCTTTATAAGCTTACAGAAAAGAGGGCATTTTCAGTAGCATCATTGCTTGTCACTAAATGGAATAGTATTTCAGGGAAGCTCTGGAAAACAATTTTCTCTCTAGCCCCTTCCAGAAGAGAGTATCTCTTTCCCTTATTCATGGAAGTTTTCATCAAGTAGGTAACTTCTTGTTAGATTTTGTACCTGCTGTTAGTTTAGTACCGTACTAAAATGTGAGCTCTGTGCTCCTGCCCTTGTTTGTTAGCCTCTGCCCTGCCTTATAGTTCTGTCCTAACTGGGTATTTTCCTTCTACTGATATTTAAATTTAATAATCTTTAAAATTTTAATAATTTTTAAAATTACCTGCAGCTATGTCATGAGTGGAATAGAAATGCACTGACAGACTGCCTGTTGTTTGATAAATGAACACTTTGCAACACAGGTCTCCAGTAGTACATTATTCTCCTCAAATCATTGAGCTGAAAGGCTTGGGCATGAGGTTATCCAAATATCCTAATCCACAGGATGTCCATTATGCTCTCACAAAAGACAAATGAAGTAGTTAAATTCACTACCTATCTACCAGTAGCCTGCAATGTGTTGTTTTATGTATGTGTATCATGTCCATATTGAGGTGCTTGCATAAAGATTTGCTTGTATTTCTGCTCGTGTTTTGTTAGGAACTGTCTGAAACATAAATCTGTTTTGAAAACACAGTATTGCCTAACCTAATAATGTATTTTTCTGTAAGTTTTCAGAATATTTCTTGTAAGCAAAGGTTCTGTGACAAGATAAATTGGGGACTACAACTACATTACACTACATGGATACTGTTTATTCCAACTTCATGTTAGAAAATTTTTATGATCATTAATATCAAATAAGCCAGTCATTTTTTTTTAATAATAGCATCAGAAGACTTAATGGTATAAGAGGAAAAAAAGACAGGTAAAATACAGATACATTCCAATCTGATGCTGTGCTTGCACATGTCCAATTCCTCAGAGATGCTCAATTACACAAACAAGTTTCACAGTAAAATCTGAGGTGTTTTACACTGCTGGTGGCCATGGAGCTTCTTTTCTGCTTGGAAGTGAGAGCTGATTAACAGAACACAGGTTTATGTGTGTGCTTTCAAGTAATGTGATTAAAAGTGCAAGAAGTGAGCAGGAAGGTATAAGATACTGTGATGGGGGGCAAAGGCTGGAACAGCTTCCATTATCAGCTCTTTATTCCTTGGTGTTACAAACTATTCTATTGCTACACAGCTCTGGCTGTCATTCAAAACCAGCTCTTGAGATGAGTGGTTGTGACAAAGTAAGATTAAATGTGTATTTAATAACACAGATTCCTACCTGTTCTTGAAAGGAATCAGTGTTTTGTATGTGTCTGCAAACAGATTTTCCCTCTGGCTCTCTTCCTTATCTGTTCTGCAGCTTCTGAAGTGCCAAGGTACTGAAGTGCCAAGCCAAACACATTTGGTTCCCTGTGGTACAAGTTGCTTCAACCAGAATGCATGGAAAATTGGAATTTAATAGATTCCACTCTCTAACGAAAAGGGGGTTTTCTGCATTGTCTACATTTCAGTTCTTGGTAACCATGCAAGAATTGCTCCAAAAAGCCCTTGAGCTTTTGTAGTAAAATCTGTGTGCATTCTATTAAGATATACACACACAAAATACTTTTACACTTCCCTAGAAAATAACCCCTTAAGCTACTAAACTCCAAGAAGTATTCAATCTTTTTTCCTTACCCAAGGAGGGTCAAGACAAAAAAACTTAGACAAGGAAGATTTATTATTTTGGAATGTAGAGGTCTCTAAGCTACTCTAAGCCTGGCCAAAATATTTAGCAAGAAACATAAACAGAAAAAAATGTGCTGTATGTTCAGAGGGGGAGAACTTCCAACAAGTTGCCTTTTTTTTTTTTTTTAATAATTCTAGGAAGCAAAAAGCAATAGATGAGCCTTCAGAGTTAGGCTATTGACTGTGGTGCAAATGTTGGTTATTTTGGGATGTAGTTTGTGATGACAGAGAAGGGTCTGTGCCAAAACAGGGCATGCAGTAGGAAATAGAGGAAAAGATGGCAGGTGGGAGAGTGTGGGAATTTGAAGCATGGATTGAGTCAACTCCTGGCTTTCTCCTCTACTACAGACTCTCTGCAGTGCAGAACTAATCTGTTGGTGTTTGAAATTACAACTAGAACCCCTTCCCTAGAAACTTACAGGGACAGCTGATAAGTTTTGAGGTTTTTTTATTTCTTCCTGTTATTAAAAAAAAAAAAAAAAGGAAAGGCAACAAACCCTTCCAACCCACTTGTCATAATGAAAGTCTGATCTATGTGAATTCCTCATATCCTTTTTAAAGCAGTTGTTGTGTGGATCTTTTAGGGGTGAATTGTGGCAAACCTTCTCCTTAATTGATTTGGTTAAAAATAACAAATATTTCTTATCTGAGTCATCATCTTGGTCACTTGATTAGCCTGATGTTTCAATCAGGTCTCTTCTCTAAACAGCATCAGTGTTTAGGGTGTGACATAGGGCTGACACTGACAAGTGACATTTTATTCACTTTTTGTCCTATAATTTGTCAGCATTTATTCAGCTCATTCTGTATATATCCCATGACAATGTTGGCTTTGAATTTTAATTTAGGGTCACCTTGAGCCTTTAATGAAGGCAAGGCGTCGCACATTACATATCTGATGCCCTGAAACTCAAGGGAAAAGCTAAAGTTTGATTAAACAAACTTCCTACAATTACTGTGGGGGAAGAAAAAATTGTGACTACGTGGAAAATTTCCAATATTCCAAAGTTTGCTGATAAAATAGATGTTTTAAAAAAAAGGGTTTTAGATATCAGGTAAGATATCAAGCCATTTATTCCCTCTCTTAAGCACTGTTTGATTAAGAAAGAAAGAAATGACACATGCTGCTTAAAGGGCTTGAGGCTCCACACAGCCACCTAGCAAATCCTCTTCTTGAGGCTTCTGAACCATTCAGGTACCTGGACCTGGGATCCATAAACTGGAAACTTGGGGCACTTCCCTGTGTTTACTATATATCTCTACTTCTGGAGAAAATCTCATGCTTCAGTACATAAACTTGGCCCTGGTGGGGACTTTTTATGTCAGGTTTGGTCGTTGTTTCAAATTGCTCAAAACTAAATTTGGTGTTTAGAGATAAGAGTCATGATAATGGGTGGAGGAGGAAATGACTAACAGTGCCTCCTGCCCTCTCATCTAGGGAGATGAATTATTCTAGGAAAATAAACAATGAAGGAGCTGATCAAATGGGGATCTGATGGTAGACAATTACAAGGAATTAATAAACTTACAAAGGAAAATTTGTAAGAGGACGGAATTATAAGGTCACTTCCTTGAAAGTTACAGTGCTGGATAACCTACAAATCTCTGGGTGGCCATTTATTTTGTGAGCATTATTTTAGAAACTAGATGAAATCTAGGGCTGTCGCCTTTTCCATTAAGGGAATGTTCCATTATTTTAGCATTTGCAATGATCTAGTACAACACAGAGGTTATTGTACTCTTAAGTATTCCTCAGACAGAACTATATTACTGAAAGTACAACCCTCAACTGCATTTTAAAACAGAAAAACACCCATCACAAGCCATGTATTTCTTGGCATCAGACAGACTAGGTATCTTGGAGCAAAATTCCTCAGTGGGGCTGATCCTAGAATCAAAACTTAATACCTTTGTTTGGCTTTTTCTTTTTAAGCTTCTTTTTTTCCCCCTCAAGATTGGTTCTTCTCTGTCACTCTTAAATTGTTAAAGAAAGTTGAAGGAGGAATCAAAGATGTATGGGTAATATTCTTGCTTATTAGAAGTTTAATTTATACTTGGAATATGGAAGAGGTAATAAAATAAGATTGTTGATGTGTTTTACTTTCCTTGGCAGAATAAGGTGACTTAAGTACAGTGTAGAAATATATGTTTTTCTGTATAACTACTATGCTTTACTTGGAGTATATTTCCATTATTAAACTAAAAAAATAGTTGTCATATTGGCTGTATTGCTGGGATCATAAGTCTCTCAAATCTTTTAGCAAAATCCCTAATAGTTGCAGTGACTTTATTCATGTTTCACAAAAGTCTGTAGTGCCAAAATAACTTTATGATCCTCATTACTTGCTTAGTAAGTGAAAATTCATATTTATTTGAATCAAAAACAAATCATGGTGCCAAACCATGATGTTTTAACCAGATTGGCTCTGCAAGAACCCAGGTCCTTCCTGCTTAAATCATTATCAGAACTATCTTAGAGATAAAGCTAACAGTTTAAATAAGTACTTGACAACATATGCATTCAAATCTTTTATCTGAATTTTAAAAAGGACTTTCAGAATTTTTAAATTTTCTTTAATCTATGTCTAGCAAGTAATTACAGATTTTCTTTGCATCACTAACTCTTTGGATCTCTCCTACCACTTTAGTAGTTTGATCAAACTATCCATATTTATAGTTGGCTTGTGGCTGCTGAGTATTCCAATGTATTTTTGTCCCTTTATGGTTTCTATTATTTGTTAAAATTTTTTTTAAAAATTCAATCATCCTAAAAATTATGGGTTGTAATGAGCCATAATCTTTTTGCTTCTCTGAGACAGAATAACTCACATTATAGTATCTGAGTTTTCATCACAACCAGTGTAAAAGATGACTTTTTTCCTCAGTATTTCCTTTAATATTAAATGTCTGAGTTGTGAGTTCATATGATGACAGGATCATTCAAGTTGGAAGGTACATGTGGAGGTATCTAGTTCAACTTCTTGCTCAAGCCATGGTCAGTCATGAGGTCAGAGCACGTTACTCTGGGCTTTATCAAGACAGGTGTTGAAAACCTTCACAAATGTTCAGAGCAAACTGCTCCACTGGGACCTACTTGCTCTGAAAAAGATTCTCCTTATGACTCATCTGAACTTGATGTGTTTCAGCGCACTCCTTCTTCTCTTGTCCTCCTGCCATGCACTGCAGTGAAAAGTTTGGCTCCAGCTCCCTGACACCTTTGGGCACTGGTAAATGGCCTTAAGATTCTCCTGAAACCAGCTCTTCTCCAGACAGAACAACTCCCAGTCCCTCAGCTTCTCCTTCAGGGTGAGAGCTCCAGTCCCTGAGCAAGCTCTGCTGAGCCCTGGTGATCTCTGTCAATGTTTGCACCAGCTTGTCCCTTGGTCTGCCAGCTGTACCCCTGCCATGACACCTGAGGATGCTGTTGGACACCTTTTCTCCACAGCACAGTGCTGGCTTAAGGCCAGGTCCTTTTGTTAGAGCTGCTTCCAGCCCAGCAGTGCCCAGGAAGGGGAGGGGTCCTTCATTCCATGGCTTTCTACTTATTCTTCCTTAAAATCATAAAGGGCAGTGTTGACCCAGAGAAGCTGTGATTGCCTCATCCCTGGAAGTGTCCAAGCCCAGGTGGGATGGGGCTTCCAGAAGCCTGCTCTGGTGGGAGCTGTCCCTGCCCATGGCAGGGGGCTGGAACTGGATTATTTTTAATGTCTCCTTCAACCCAAACCATTCTGCAGTTCTACTATTAGGTCTGCAAGAAGGCTTTTTGAGAATATCCAGATTTGGCATTAGCTAGCAGGGCTGCTTCTGTGAAGTAGTATGTGCAACACAACCTGTGAATACACAAGGAGTGCTTACATGAATAATTCCTATTTTATGTTAGTGGAGCACGGTTTCAGGCCATGGCTCAGCTGCCAGGCTGTTTCACTGGACATTGCCCAGATCTTTCTGCCATTCTGCAGCTATTTAAGGAAAATGGAATGAAGATGTATGGAAGAAAAGGAATAAGTTATTGCCTTTTCATAAGGTCTGAACCAATTTTCCATGACAATATTACTAAGAGCTTATCAGAGGGTTCAGCAAGAAGTACAGTTGAGTGCACTCATGCCTCTGACAAGGAGTTAGGAATCCTTCAAGAGTAGCCTTGGATAGAATCTAAGAATGCACAGATATAACAAATTCAAATACTTGGAATTAGCTGTTGAGTTCCTATTAAATGGGAGAGAGAGGAAATGTGAGGAAAAACCCCAGAAACTGGCTAAGTTATGTCCTGGTATAAGTAGGTGCAAGTCCATTAACTTTCCTTGCCTAGTATTATTCTTCTGTTTGACCTTTGAAATTTTGGTTTATCCACACAGGAAACAATCCAAGACCTAGAGTTCTATTCATCTGCAATTCAAATTATCTTAACTACTCTTAAAAAAGATTTCTTTAATGTGAAATAAAACCATAAAATTATATAGTGTGTTGCAATTCTTCCCTGCTTTCAATGGCTGTCTTCTCTGATGAATTATCTAGGTAAAATGAATTATTCCCCTATTTTTCCACAGTAATTGCAGTAATTCACTCCTGCTTGCAAATTTTGGATAGATTTGTGTGAAGTTTGCTGTTTGAGCAAACTTCCTGCCTGGTTTAGGGATTGATTTTAGTTTTCAAGGAGATGATTGTAGCCAATATAGTGGTTTGTTTTTTAATGGGGCAAGCATTTGTACACGGGGCTGTCCCACACCAGTGCAGGCAACATCTGTGAGGATGTGGCACATGTCTGCACACAAATAGCTGCCAGTAAGAGACCAGACTGAACAGAAGTGTTTGCCACTTCATTTCACAGTAGTGATTTGAAGCTTTCATCTCTGTAGCAAGTGCGGCTCAGATAAGTTCTGTTTTTCACTCATGCTATTTGGAGATTTTCCCCTTTCAACCTCTAAGTATTTAATTAGTTGAACATGCAGAGCAAGGGAGACTGTCCTGCTGACTTTGTGAGAAGGAGACTCTGCAGTGTGGTGAGAGATTCTGTGTCCTGTTTCTGCTCTGTCAGGCAGAGGTCTAAGCCTGAATAAGTCTACTTTGAGGGACCTCCCTAAAATAGCTTAACCAGGTTCTTTAACTTTCTCTTTTCTCTCTTGGACTGTGTAACAAACCTTCATTTAAACAGAAGTAGATTTATCTTCTTTTGTTCTTTGTTCCTCAGCTCCTCAGGGGAAAAGAAGGAAAAAAAGAACATTGTGACCAACTACAGCAGCTACCTCTTTTCAACTTCACAAAACAGGTATAAGATGAAGGGAAGTTGTAATATCAGAAAAATACTGTGATTAAATAGCTGGGAGTAGAATCTGAGCTTTAATTTTTGATTCCTGTGCTCAGAATATTTTCATGTTCATTTTTTATTCTCTGCAATTCTTAGAGCATATGAATTTTGTGCTGCCCTCTTTTTTTTCTGTCATGTTTGCTCATAAGTTCTTCAGTGCACGGAAGGATTTAGATGCATAGAGAAATATTCTGTCTCTGATAAATTAAGTGCATGATTTCTCTGACCTCTTCTGTATGCTTTTCATGGTAACTTCAATGTAACATTTTATGAGCAAATCATAAACCCTGAATTTACTTGGGATGATAAAAATCCCCATTCTTTCCTAGCTTGTCTCTTACCTCCAATATGAGAGAAACAAAGAAAAATGCTGCTATATCAGCTTTGAATGGTAGTGATGCAATATGCATCTGCCCTGTGAAACTTCCACTGAAGGAAATTGATTTCTGGTGGGTGGAGTTGCTTTGGAATAGTTTACAGGTCCAAGGAAAAAACCAGCAGCAAATGCATGTGAGATGCTGTGACAATGCTTCTCTGTGCTTAGCATAAAAGTGAGCATTGTTAGAAATAAATAAAATTGTTGATCTGAAAGGAAACAAATTCATTTCTGGTTTACTGCATGGCTGCACATCTCTAAGCAAGGGGAGGATTTATTTGAAAGTGGGGTTTCAGCTGGGGAGTCTGTTGTCTCTTGATGAGTCTGCAGGGTGAACATTCCCACCTAGTGGCTGGCAGCAGTGCAGGTGAGAACTGCACAGCACCGAGTGTAGGCCAGGTGATGATTCCTTCTAAAAGTCGGCTCATGCACATGCAGAAGGCTTGAAATCTGAGAGACACCTGTCAGGTTTTGTCCAGCTTAGCCCCCAAGTATTTTATTGCACTCAGTAGATATCTTTAGCATGAAAACACAGAACGAAGGGATGTTCAGTTTGCAGTTGTGATCAAAAATCCCTTGGCTTCAGATTTGCTGCAGCAGCAGGAACTGCTCCTCTCCAGCAGATGTGTGGTGCTGCCAAGTAGGTTCTGCACAGAAGGGGAAACAGCTTCAGCCAGGGCTCTGCCTGGTGAGAACAGAGAGACTGGCTGAGCTCTGGGATGGAATTTGTTTCATTTGTCCCTTGTCAAAATGTTGGTTAAAAACAGGAATTAGTTCTTATTCAAACTTGAAATCATGCTTTACTATACCCTAAGTAAATGAATTCTTTATGAGGTTTAATTTCTCTCATGCTGACAGTCCAATTCTGTTACTTGCTGTGGGACTGCATCATGCACTGGCTCATTGAAAAGGCAAGAAACTGGAAGACATTGGGTGTCTGAAATAGCTCAGATATTTGTGGTTTGACTGAGGCTGGCTTGAGTAGGCAGCAGTCCAAAGAGTAGGTTTAATGCTTTTTTTTTTTTTTTTTTGCCTTGAAGATGGGCATCACCTGCTTTGTTCCCTGCTGGTGCTGCTGCCTCCACTAGATTTTGCCTACATCCCTGGGGAGTCTGGAGTAACTGGGACTGTAGTAAGTAAGCTAGTAAGAACAGCTAGTAAGTACAGGCTATTCTGGCAAGAGGAACAAACTAGAAGCTGAACTGGAAAAGCTTTCTTTTATCTCAAGTGTGATAAATGGATCAGAAGCAGGCATAAAAATATCTATAACCACTCTTATGTCTCAGTGTGTGTGCTTAAACCAGGAAAAGTAATGCTGGGATGGCAATTGAATCAGGTCAGGAAAAGGAGGCAAAATATGCTTTATGAATACTGAGAACAATTCTACTCATGAATTTATGTATTTTCATGCTCAGTAGTATAGTCTTCAGAATATCTTATTGTCAGCTTGTGGGTCTTGTGTTCTCATGGACCAATTTTAAATCTTTTGCATGCTGCACATGCTCTAAACTGTAAATGAGTTCTGTTCTGTAATACAAATATAGCTATATCCTCTTGAGAAGATCATAGATCTACCCAAACATCTTTGAGTACATGCAGTAAGAAAATATCTGGAGTTTTGACAATGACATTCAGAGGAATTTTATTTTTATATAAAATGAAACTTAGTGCATACAAATACCCAAGGGAGTTGATAAGTATATAAAAGTGGGGAAGGGAATGGCTTTTAAACAATCACAAAGTTGTTTTATCAGAAGAGTTGATACCACATCATGTTAGTTCTGAGAGATTTAGCTTTCTAATCTCAAATGGGCCTTGTAATGAAAAGGACTTTACAAATGCAAGTAAGATCCTTTGCAAGTGAGGCTCTGTAGCAACTGATGGCAGGGTTGTGTTTTAGGTGTTGATAATTTTTCAATCACTTGCAAAGAAAAACTCCAGAGATCACTGTCTGTTCAACATGAAACAGAGCAGGGGATGTTGCTGCTTCCCAAGAGCAACATTTCAGTGGTAGAGAATAAAATGGGAACAAGTCAATAATTTTTTTTTAAAGCCAAAATATATAGTGTTCAAATAATTATTTTCCTAATCTGCCTCCCCCCAGCTTTGCATTGTTCACTTCCTGCACCCACAAATGGAGGAGACCTGCAAGAGCAGATTGGAAACTCAGTGTTTTTCTTTCTGCATTTCACTGAGACTGTTTATAGTCAGAGGTTGCTGGAAGATAATAGTCTTTAGAAAAGTTGGGTGTTTTTTGGAAACAATTGTTTGTAGACAAAAATACCACAACAGATTATATGGCTGTATATCGATTATTGTACAGAATGTGTTCAGGAAGTCCAGGAGCTAATTTTCCATCTATACGAGAGAGAAGGCTGAGAAAAACTTTTTAAAGAGCAGGTGAATTTAGTCTAAGATCAAATGAAACTCTGAAGAGCCCAGCATTCACTCAGGCCTTGACAGTATATTTCTAGTTAGTCATTTAATGTAAGCCTCCCTTCAAAAAGTAGATGCCAAAGCTTTATTGGCATTTCTCAGTGGCCAAGGACAGGAGTTCCCGTAACTGCTGAAGAGACAGCATGAATAACCTTCCTTGTTAGTGAAGGAAAGGCCTCTTGAACAAATGAGTCAATAAAGCATTAATCTAAGAGGTCATTTGTTCTTCTTGATGGCAAATTCTTTATACACATGGAATATGCAAACAGGTAGCAGTGGCTGCAGAAAAATCCAAAGTTTAAAGAGTTTAAGGTGATGGATGGTCCAGTAGTACAAGGCTTCTTATACTGAAATTGGCAATGTGTATTAAGTAATTCCTTAATATTAGCTGAATAATTATCTGTGATAGAAAACCATCTTTCTTCAGCAAAGAGTGACTAGGAAGGTGACTTTTTATACATGAGAAAACAGCTAAACTGTTTCTGATGCAGATGCATCCATCCTAACTTTACTAGAATGGACTCAGCTTATGCTTTATTGACTCCTACAGGGCTTGAGCACACCCTAAACCTTAAGAGGCTACTGGCTGCTGAGTCAAAAAAAATCAGTAAGCCAAACCTTGTGTTTAGTACTTGAAAGTCCATTTCTGAACTGAAATTTATAGCAAAGGCTGTTTGCTGCTTCTGCAAAATTGAAGTTGGTTTTGTAAATGAAAAGTAAAGCATGACAGGTTATTAATTTAGGATGCAAAATTATACTTATGGTACCACTTGGCTGAATTTTTTTTTGCCAAAGACGTTTATGATTTTTGGGTGCCTTTTATAATTTATGGCTGAAGGCTTCTGTAGTAACCAGTGATGCCATAAAGACCTAGAATGCGACTAAAAGCTGGGGCAGAGGCATGTCTTGGCTCTACACCTTATAGTTTATTAACATCCACTGTTCTTGGTTAAATAACTCCACAAATTCCATTAGGTAGTGTCTGCTGGAGAGAAGCAAGCAGGACCTGGCTCTTATTGATCTGTGGATCTGTACCTTGGACTTTTGCCAATAGTACTTAATGGAAAAGGAAGGCTGAGATAAAATCACAGCCTTGTGAATGCCAATGTGTTCTTGAAGCTTTGTTAACCCACTTGTTTTGAATCTCAGTGAAGGATTCTCAAATAAATAAAACTGATTATTATAAAATAAATGACATACAAATGTATTTTATGAAACTGAATAAGGAATAGCAGACTGGACTCTATTACTGGTCTGTAAGTGGTTTAGCAATCTGTAGTACCAAAAAGGAAAAGTAATGCATCTGAGAGTGCCAATGGCCTTGCCAGAATGGTGTAAAGAGAGACAAGGCAGATGAAACAGAAACTTTTCTGCATAGTCTATGTTCTTGTATTTTTTTTTCTTTTCAGAAGGACTGAAATGGAACATAACTGAATATCAAGATAAATCATGTCTATCTTTTGTTTTGGTACCAAGAAGCCTGTCACAGGACAAATCTTTTATGGTGCATTGCCCAGATATCAGCTCACTACTGGTCTCTTGACAATCTCAGCTATTTCATTATTTTTCTCGGTAGTTAAAAGACCACCAGATGGCCCTGTCTGAAATAGCTGGAATGGCATAAGTACCTAAAAAGAAGGGGAGAGGGGAGGGAATGTAGGGAAATATGGAACATAGATTTCATTCTTATTCCTATTAGTCTTTTAGGCCCACTTCATTATTTGAGGATAGGGTGTGTCAGACCCATATGCTCTTAATGGGAAAGAAAAACACAGATTTACAGATTTAGTGCAGCCATTGAGCAAGTCTGATAGCTGACATGAATCCCATGGGCATGGGACTTTAAAAATGCAAGTCTGTGACAGCTCAGGGTCAGAGGGCTGGTTCAGGTCTCAGTGAGGCCATCAGGTTCTGAATGAAGCCATGTGGGGTTTTTTTGGAACGCCTGGTGCAGATTAGCAGTGGGGAGTTTAAAATGTTTGTGAGCAGTAATTTTTAAATTGCTGCAATGACACCCAGAATGATCTTCTCCAGAGCTTCAGACATTTCTATGGGGATTTTTGAAGGAATTTTGAATGAGTTAAAGACGGGACCTCTGAATTTTTCAGATGATGCAATTTATTTTCTTATTTTCAACCTAGACAGGAAGGGTGAGTTCAGTTCACATCTTTACTGCGTGCTTCAGAAGGTCACAAGACCCCTAGTTACAACACTTTTTAAGGATTTATTGACCAATAAAACACTGCCAACAAGTATACTTATGTTTTTTACCCAACCCTTAAATATTTTGTTTTATTGACTCATTCTACAGTGTAAGCTTTCTTAATCATGTTATGATACACAAACTTATAGTACTGCATTCTAAACTTCTTGCTTGCCTTTTCAACTACTTTTATTTTTTCTGTATCCTTAACTCTAAAACTCTAAACTTTCCTCTTAACGTCCTTCTGTTTTAAACTATAAATCCACATTCTCACTTCTATCACTGAAGTTTAGAAACCTTTTCTAAGGTTTCAGATCAAATCCTGTGTTTAATTTTAAGCTTTGGCTTACAGACCCACAGTTCTGAGAATTCCTTACATGTCAGATTCCAACACATTTCCTTCATCATAATTTTAAGTGAGCCATTTCAAGTTTTCCTTCTCCTCCCCACCTCTTTTTTAAACCCTTTGGAATTAGGGGAGCCAATCCAGGTTTACAAAAATGATGTTTCCTTATACATGGCATAGTCTGGAAGAGCATTTCCCCAATTTAGCAAATTGGCACCAAGGTGCAACAGGCATCTGTGCTTGTGCAGGTGGGTTTTTTAGCCTGAGTTTCTTGCTTAATCAAAAGGCAAATTAAATGTGTATCCCATCTTTTGGTATTTTTAGCTGCAACAAGAAGAGAGCACTGAAAGCCTTTGAGGAGATTGTTAAAGAGTTTTTCCATATGAAAACAAACTTTATGTATAAATAATTCAATATTAGTAAAACTGAAATTATTGTACATATAGCATTTTCAGTCTGTTATCATGCTTTATTTAATACTTACATGCACAAGAAAGGCCTCCAATCCTTGAAACTTTGAGCTGCTTGTCAAATTTTGGGTAGCAAATAAAGGAAAAAGAGTAGATCTGGAAGATAAAGTTATGAAGATATAAAAGCCTAAAGCGATGTGTGGTGTTACGAACACCAATAAAGCTTTTTGTCATGCACAAGGAAACTCTAGAAATTGCTCAAGTTCTGCTTGTTTTCATGCAACAATGTTAAGAAAACAAATATAGGCCTGGGGTAGAAAGAAAAGCTGAAGTGCACAAAGTAAATTTTTATTCTAATGCTCTTTATAATGCGATTATTCCATGATCTTCAAGAGCACTGGCAATTAGTCATGTTGCACAGAAATTTGTGATTGGTTCATGTCCAAATCACAGCCCATAAATTAAAGGAATGATGCAGGGTGAGTGGCTGTTATGCTGCTCAGTAATTTCTGCACCCTGGATCATCTGGATGAGCTTCAGTTCTGGGGGAGCAGCACATTTGGTGATTTAGAGCCAGTTTGGCTCCATTCGAGTACATGGAGGTTAGAGAACCCTTGAAGGAGTGAACGTGCAATGTGCAGAGTAATTGCTTAATGGGGAATGTAGTGCACTTGATGGAGACTTGTATTGATTAGTGGGGGGGGAAATGGTGTTTTTATGGAAGTCATTGGTGTCTTCTTGCACTGTACAACTTAAGCACTGCATAGTGTGTGATTTATTTGAGGCTTTGGGAGTAGGGAGAGGGCATTCAAGTCTGGAGAATTTCATATGGAAAACAGTTTTACAGTTTTCTGTATATACAAATAATCTGAATATACTGGCCTTTTCTCACTTAAAGCTCGGCTTTAGATCCTGAACTTAAACACACAGAACCAAGAGGGCCTTTGTCTGAATAGTTTTAGGGATTGATGTTTCTCTTTGATAGCAAAACCTCAAAAGATATATTATTTCTTAGGAACAGAATCAGTCTAATGTAACTCTAGGAATTTATAAAGAGTTTATTACTTATTCATCTTTTGGCTGGGTCTAAACCCACCAATGTGAAGATAAATTACTGAATTAATCTCACCTACTTGATTTTGTAACCCTTGGGGCCATGCCTTCATTCCTTTCAGGGTTTGTAGATGGAGTTAAACACTGTCCAACCAAGCAATGCAGCATTGCAGGTGTTCTGCAAGGAGAACCAGATTAATTAAGGAATATGCATTTTTAATGTTTAAAGGATTTGCTGACAATAGTAGATACCTAGGAACAAAATACTAAGCTTGTTCAGATTATCAATGAATGGTTTAGGCCCAAAAACAGAGGAGAGAGAGGGGGGCTGAAAATCTATTAAGAAGAAAATTTATATTCCCACACATTGTATGCATTTCATTAATATGTTCATTTGCTCTTTCCCTCCCACAAAAAGTGTGATCTTTTCTGAAACACTGTTCAGACTGGAGAACAAATATTTAATGAAGGCTGTCTGAAAAATTACCAAAACCTCCCAGTCCTGGTGGTCTCCTGCTGAGTAAGAATCCCAGTTTTGACTCTTGGCTCTCTGCCCATAGAAGGCTTCAGGAGGACCACACAGCTAAAGGGAGGCATTTACAATGGAGGTTTTGTGTCTGAGCTCTCACAGTGGCATCTAAAATAGAATAAGGGGATTGCATTCTAGCACTCCCCTCTGAATAAGGGGTGACTAATGCACAGGTGAACATCTAAAACTGGGTGAAACCAATCCCACTTTGTGTCCCACCCAGCTGGATCCTTGCTCAGCCACCTGAGCCATGCTCTGCCTCCTTGCCTTTGTCACCAACATAGGCTTAACTCCTGCTCCATCTGTCTGCTTTGCCATCCACCTTGCCTTTTGTTAAAGTAACACCCCCCCATTTCCACCCCTTTTGGGGTTCAGAAGTGGCAGGCTGGTCAAGGACATTAAATGGCATTTGGGTTCCTGCACCTCTCTGTGCATCTGTGAGAGAAGCAGAGAAATTCCTGCCCATCCCTTGAGGCTCTGCTCTCTGCACTGCAGGAGAGTGATGAGTGTAAAAAGGTCAGCCTCCAGCTTCTCCAGAGAGCTGGAGCTTGTCTAATGCTCCTGATGGCTCCTGGAAATGAGGTCCTTTTGTCATGGTGTCTGCTGACTACTCATGACCCCAGAGTTCTGAAAGTCATTTAACTTGCCAAGTTTGAACAGATGAAATTATGTGTTTCCAACATCAGGGACACACTCTTCCTACCCATCCTTCAGTGCCTTTAAAGTAGATATGAGAGGCTTTAAATTAGGGAATGTTTTATCCTTTCTAATAGAACTGGAACTCTTTAATTCTGATTTTTCTTCCTGAAATGACTGACTCTTGTAAAAAATAACTCCCACACCACCCAAGGCAAGGAGAAAAAAACCCTACTTACCCCAAAAATTCAACTTTGGAAAGAAATGTGATATAGATAGCAGCAGCCTCAATGATTTGATCTGTTAGTTATAGAAGAATAAGAAGAAAGACTTTTACACAATCTAATGATAATACAAGGTATTTTTATATTTGATTTATTTTTGTGTGCATCTTTATAAATGTAGTTCAAGGCTGGAGCTTTTTAAGCTATCGTTCCTATCAGCAGAAAAGCATAGGCTCTAGGTAAAGCAAAACTGCCTGTTAATTTAGGATTATGCTTATCAAAAATCTTAATTAGGAAAGAAGTCTTCACCAGAAGATCAAGTTTTATGATTTATTTAATAAGGGGTATTGAGGAATATTGAAGTTCAGTGCCTTCTTCTGTAAGCACATTTGAACTACTGCTGTCCAGCTCCAAAGAAGATTCCCTAATCTCTTTTATATCAGATATTCTGGTATTGGTTATTCTGGCATTCCTAGTCCAAACCTCTTTAGGGTCTCCTAATTTGGCATTCCTTTCTATTCACCTTTGATATTCAGGGTGGAGAGAAAGCTGCTGCCCATCCCTTTATTTCTTGTCTTCATTTTATTTCAAGGGGCTGAAAAAGAAGTGCACTGATTCAAGTTAAGCAAAAATAAATGTTAATGAGGATTTCCTGCCATTTGAAGTAATATGAGGATAGTGGAAATGCTTCTATTATTAATTCTCTAGGAGGTGTGAGTGATAGATGTTCTCCTGTAAATGTGCATGCTGGGAAGTTCCCTTTTATCTTAAGAATATGATTGATTATATTCCTGAATAGAGATGTATTTCTCTAAGTAAGCTGAACTGTGAGAAATGTCTAATTATCACCTTTTGATGGCAACAATTAACCTTTGTGAAATCGTCTGTTAATAAGATGTACTTGCAAAAAAAAATTATCTTTATTAAAAACCTTTGTTAAATCTTTCAATTCCAGTTGCCCCCTACAAGTTGCTATTTGCATTGGAATTGTGGAATGTAATTTGTTAAAAAAAAAAAAATTAAAATCTCCTGTTTAATGAGAAGTTAAAATATAGCCCAGAGGAATCTCCTGTTTTTCTCGTGCTGACTTTTTGAAGTTCCATTTTGGTGATTTATTTTTCCAGGATTAGAATAACGTTTGGTTTTGTCCTGTATATAGTTGCTCACTATTCCAAAGAATTAAGGCAGGAATATCCTTTTCCAAACAGTAGGATGCTTTTAATTGTTTCAATAGGGTTTCTGTACCAATGTATTTGTTAGGGAAAGGCATTTCCTTAACACTCATTTCAAAGGGTTGCTGTTCCAAGGCTCTGAAAAATCACTTGCTAAGTGAGACTTTCCCTTTGCCAGTGTACAATTAACCTTATATCCAAATACATTAATAAGTGTGATTTTTCTTTTTTTAATAAATAACACATGCCAACTTTGCATAATTCTGTAGAAATCCTGTGTATTACACTTCAGAAGCTTCTTATGCTTAATTAGTGACTGTGAAGCATCTTATACCTGCCTTACACTTCAGTCATTGGCAGAACAAGACTTAAAAAATAATTTAAAATTATTTCCCTTCTTTTGGGATGCCTTTTAAAAATTATCTACTGCTGCCTATGTTTGTGTTGTTCCTTTGTCATACCTGTGGGGCAAAAGACAATTTGCTTGTAGACAAGCAAAGAGGGAAAAAAGACAACAAAAAAAATTTAATCAACCAGAAGCTTCAAGATAAGGAGGTTCCCTGTGGATTGCACATCAAAGGTACAAACAGGCTGTGAAATAGGAGGTTGAACAGCTTCTAACAAACTGTTAATTGAGCCAGAAATGGAAATTGAGCCACATCTGGAACTTTGTAGCTCTCTTGGTAAATTCTGCAGACCTGACACCCTTACTCAGAGGTGAGCTCAGTCTCTGGGCATCAGGAGCCACTTTTAAGGGTCCTCCCAATAAGTGCCTGAGCTGATCCTACAGATTTTGATGTGTGCATTTCTATTGCTCTGGACTGTCATATCAACAGAAGGTATGGATTGTTTCCTGCAATCTGTGTTACCCCCAGCTCTAAGAGCACAGCATGATACAAGTCTTGGCTCCTAATAATGATTGTGCTCTCACGATGATTGTGCTGGAAAATTTTCTTGCAGTTATTTTGTTATGATGACACCTCCTTTTCATATAGCATGGAAACACTCTAATGTAAGAAAAGTTATATTGAAGTGTTTCTTGAATTTTTGCTAAGATCAATAAAAATGTCTCAGACTGCTGCTGATCAGCAATTGCTTTGGAAGGCCTGTCAGTGCCTTCAGGAGCCTTATCCTGGATTAATTCACCCTAGAGAAGGAAAGATTTGGAGAGGTTCTGGTTGCTGGGGGCACTAGAGGGATGGTGATGTGAGCTCCCCTTGGCAGGGCACAGCAAGAGGGCAAGGGGCAACAGCCATATGTCATGAAAAGGCAAACTCCAATGGAAAATAAGAGAAATTGTGGGGAAAGGAGGGTGGATTTGCTGTCAGGGAAGTCTAGTACTGCAGCAGATGCCCAGGGAGGGTGTTGAACCTCCAAACCTGGAGATATGGAAAACTTGAATGGCTGAAACTCTGAGCCATTTGGTTTGACTTCGAAATTTGTCTTGCCTTTAGCTGAAGGTTGGACGGGATGATCTCTAGAGACCTTTCCACCAGAACAGTCTGTGATTCTCATCTCAAATATCTGGACATGTAGGTAAGTTCTGGGTGGGGAGGGAGAGGTTATGTAAACCAGCATGTTCTTTCTTTAAAAGTTTAAGAGGAAAAAGAAAAGACAACAGTTAAAGGTCTCATTTTGTTCTCAAGGGAAATAAAAGTGTGCATGAAACCAGACTTACAGATTCAGAAAACTGCTTCCAACTGTACTAAAGCAGCAAAAGAAACTTCTGAAGTCTCAACTTGCTACTCTCTACCAAAAGCAAGCAGACTTGTGCCTCACCTTTTCAGTGATTGGTGCTATTCAGAATAGGAATATGAACAAAAAAATTGCTTAGATCTTCAGTTTTAACTCATTTTTCCAATGTCTCTATTCAGCTATCATCTTCAGTACTGCTTATTCTACTTCTCCCCAAATCCCTTAGCAAAACTTAAAAGAAAATAATCCTCCTCAGTATGGCTCATTGCCACCCATAGTTATCCCCAGGATTAATAGCATTTGTGATAACTGCAACAAATTGGACCATTTCATGTTACCATGGCAGCCAAGTTGAAAGTAGCAATTTTTTCCCCAGGTTGGCTAAAGATACTCTTGCAGGTAGAAGATATAAACTAATATTGATTAAAAATTTTCATCTGTGTTACACTAAAATATCTTTTTCTACATTTTTACTTCTGTGTGATAACTAGCTGGAGTGTAGGAGTATTTCATTAAAAAAATAACTGGAGACAGAAGAACTTCCTATTCAAGTCTGTCAGTGATTAAATGAATTTGACATTTTTGTCTTGAATGAAAGTGAATTTCAAGTGCTACTGTGAAGAACTCTTACCAAGCATATAATTGGAGCTTGTCAAACAAAAACTTTCTTCTATTGTTGTTTAGAAAATAAAAATCAGGTTATCATCTAAATTAAAGCAAAACTGAAACAACTGGCAAACCAAAATCAACAAAAAGAATTTGTAACTAAAAGAAAGCTGTCTTTTCTGGTTTTTATGGACAGGAATACTCTGAAAAGTCTATAAATGTCAGGAGATTTTTTTTCAGATCTGCCTGTTCTGTACAGTCTCTATTCCTCTGTCACAATATCCACTGGTCTCTCTTAGCTCATGCTGTAGTATTAAAGACCCTGGAAGTCAGTTATTTTTGCAACCAAACATGTAAAGTGCTTTCTTTCTGTATTCGTATGACCTAAGAAAAAGTTTTTTGCTTATAAAGAGAAATTTTGGGGGTCACCTGTTGGAGGTTTAACAGGAGGAAGCAAGAAAAAAATTACCAAAGCATTAAGGCAGTAATTAGATATCTGGTGTTTAGAGTACCAGCCAGGTTTATGTGTAATCCCAACCCTATTTCTGTGTCTGGTGTAAACAAGTGGAGTCCTGCAGCAAGTGCAGGGCTGGATGAACAACAATAATGGTCCTCATCATGGCCAATATTTTGTTACTCTGGCCATAAGCAGTGATGTAAGGAGGGTCTCATGCTTGCATAAGCTCTGCTGTGGTCATTGCAGTGGCATTTTTCCATTGCCACAACTGTTTTTAAAAAAACCATAAAATCTTTACTTGGCATTCAGTCAGTTTTACCTGACTATATTTGCATGCAATGATTTTGCCTCCATCTTTTATCATATATGCTGTAACATTATAGTGCTGGAGCTCAGGGTGTTTTTGTTTATTTGAGCAGAAGACAAAAAGAAATGCAAAATCTGACTGATAGGGTAAAAAAGCCACCCTTCATCCAGCACACCTGCTCACATGTAAAGATCTTTGGTTCTTCTTGCCAACCCTTGAATTCATCATTTCCCCTCTAGCTTTTTCCATCAGTGTCCATGGGTTTTGTTTTCCTCTTCTCTTTCCATATTGCCATTTTAAACATTTGTCCTGTGTTTGTATGGGTATTCTGGGAGGCACTCATGTTTTTTAGGATCCTCTGGGAACTTTTTAACATTGTGTGCTCCTGTTTCAAGGCTTAGCAGAAATCTTCCTGTCTGAGCTGCAGCTTCCTCATACAGCTGTATTTTTCCCAGGTTGTCTGACAAATGCTGTCCAGTAAATATATTCTCTTGCCTGCTGTGAGGCAAAAATTACTTTTCTACTTGTCTCCCTAGTAAATATTTTTTCTAAGAGGGTGCTAGTTGCTAGGATAGAGAAAGACTGCTGCATTTTGAACAGATCTTTTATTAAGTGTTTTAATAGGTTTGATGTTCCTTTGTTTCAGTCAAAGAAATGCCTCTGCAGTGGGCTTGGCACATCTCACCTGGAAACTGTTGCTAAGTGAAACTTAGTTTTGTTGATGAATAATTTTTTGTTGGAGAATCTATCAGTAAGAAAATGAGAAGCAGAATCACAGACAAGGAGGCAAGAGGGGTGGGAATGGGGGGCTGTGAGTAGATTTGTGTGAAGCACTGCTTTAATTTGTGGAGCCCATTTAAGGCTAATTCCATTATAAAGTTACCTAGGTTCATCTTTGATGTTTTTATTTTTCATTTTTTGGAGGGGGAAACTCTATTGGCTGTTTGCACTTTATTTGGTGTGGGTTTTGTTTTCTTCATGGCTTTTTTCGCAATCTTTTCTAACCAACCATCTTAATTGAGCTCCAGTTCCTTTACAAAGAAAATATCCTGATGATTTGATGGCCTCATGTGGGCATGGATTTGTGGATGAAAGACACAGCTTAAACCTGTGCATTAGGCATAAATAGCTGTAATATCATAACAGGAACAGAATTTGACATTAGAGTGCAACAAAAAGATCAACCTGCAGGTGATTCTGTCAGCAAACCAGAGAAAGACAGTCTGGGGTGAATACAGAGGAATTTGGTAAAAGGCCAGCTCTGGAAAAAAAAAAATCTGACTGCCAGGGACAGAAAATCAGAGGGAGAGCTCAAAGCAGTAGGGAGGAAGTGCACCAGGGGTGACTTGCTGTAGAGGGCCAGCATTAAGGAATGTCTGAGGTGACTGCCCTGATGCTCCAACTGGAACTTTCTCATCTCCAGCCTTCCCCATGTGGGAGCTGGCTGTAATTAGCTCCTGCCCATGCATGCCAGTGCTGCCTGCCTAACTCCCAGCTCATTCTGAAAACTGCCAGGTGAGAAAGTGTGTAATTGCCTTCCCTCAAGAGGCAGCAGCTCCTCAAGTGTGAAGCATTCACATACACAAATTCTTGAACTCTCAAGGAGATTTTCTCAAGTGTTTCTCCCCTTTTTCTGTTCTAGCCCAGTGGTTACAGCTGGTCTGGGAGTGCAGTACTGCACTTCAGGATGGCAGAGAGAGAAAATCTTCAGGTTGGGCTGCAAAGTCATCACAGCCCCTTCTCAGAATGAGGGAAAGCAGAGTCTGTCTTCCTACTCTGACACCTTTTCCTGTTACCTTCCTGTCTTTTACAAAGCCATCTTCTCCTTCATGTCTGGCTCATATTTGGAGATGGAGTGCCATCAAGAAGGTTTGAGTCCAGTGGAAGTACGAGCCTGGGCATTCAGTGATATTTTCTTTCAACTTAGGAAGGCATTAATTTTGCCATTTGAAGATCAGCCCCCAGAAGAACTACTGGTCTTTTTAATATCTGTTTTTCTGAGAAGATTGATTCTTCCTAAGTTTTGTAAGGAGTCTTATTTATTGAGACTTTGGGTGCAAATGGAGATCATCAGGATTTAGACCATGCAAAAACATCAGGACTGTGCCAGTGTTTATCTTCATGATCAAAATTCCATGATAATGACCCTCTCCTCTTGAGCAAATGTGATTCTGTAATAGCAAATCTCTTAATCTGAGACAAAATGCAACTCGTACTTTTTATGGTCTTTTGGGGATCCTTTTTTTTTTTTTTTTCCACTCAGGATTTTAGAGATGTTGAAGTAGGTTCTGTGTGGTTAAAGGTTGAAGGTTTTATCTATTTTTCTTCAAAATATATAATTAGCACAATGCTGTTGATTTTTTGCAGGAGGACCACAGATTTGAATAGAGACAACTTTTGCTGGCTTGGTGCTCTACAAAATCTTTGAATTATGAGATTTCCTTGTACAGGACAGCATTATTTTCTGTGCACTGGCATCAGTGGGAGAAGTTGCCTTCTTGTTTCAACCTTTAAACAGGTGATGGCTCCCTGTGCTGTCTATTTGTGCCTTTTGGCCTTTAAATATCTTTTGGAAATCCATTTTGTAAACTTTTGGATATAGTTTAGTTTACCCATTTCAAGGCTTAGGACTTTCCTGTATCCCCTGCCACAGTTTTAAATTGTATTCTTTACATTTGATACAGAGAGGAATCTTGTCAGTATGGCATTTATGTGTGTTGCATGCAGGCTGGGCAGACTGACATGGCCACATTTCTTGCACATGAAAAAAGTACTGAACTCAAAGATTTGGGGTTTAAACCGTTGGTAGGAACAGACAGGAGGCAGCCTTTTCTTTGGGGTTTCTTCCCTAGCAAAACTAGAGTTTTAAATGCAGAGACCTCTGTGTGTGTGTGGGAGTGAATGGAGCTTCTCCTGTGTGAGTCAATGAAAGACTACAATATTTTAATTTTTTAGGGGTGCAACACAGTATTGGTAATTTCACTCTTCTTTCTCCTGCTCTCTGTCCCTGGTGCTCTCCAATGGTGCCCCAGACATGTTGCAGGTCTGCAGTCCTTTCTTTTTTCTGGCTTTCTGGAAGATCATAAGAGCCCACTGAATTAGCAAGGAAATTGGCTTTTCCATGCAGGCAACCCTGCCCTGGTTCATGACACTACAAGGAGGTAGAAGGGCAATGCCTCAGCTCTGCAGATAACAGAAGACTAAGCAGCAGTACAAGACACAGGAATACACATCCAACAAAATTATCTGAGAGTACAAGGCTCAGTAACTTTTCTTATGAGTCTAAAAAATCCTTAGCTGTGACATGTAGCAGCCTTCCAAGCTGCACAGCAAAATTATTTTCCCCCTTCTCAGTCTTCCCCTCCCAGCACATGATATGTTGTATTTGACACTTAGGAGGGAGAAGATACTCAGCAAAAATCTCACATTTTTGCTGTTTAGAGTATTTAAGTCTTGAGCAAAGTTCTTTAGAATATTATTGTCAAAGATAGAATATTATTTAAGTGCAGAGAAGCATGAAACATGCATCCAATTTAGCATCATACTCAGAATGTGTTTTAAAGCCTCTGTAGCAAAAAGAAGTGAAGTTGAGGTGACAGAGCTCTTATAATCTACAGTATAAGCCAGTAAGAAAAAATTCTTACTGCATGTGTATGAGAAAATGATGTTTAGGTGTCCCTCAGCTTACTTAAGACATTTGACACGATATTGGAAGCCCAAAAACATCCCTGGCCAAAGAATGAAATAACATTTTCAGAATCTGTGTACAGAGCCCACTGTCAGTGTGGACTGAGACAGGAACCCTAATGCAAGAGAACAGTGATATCTACACACCAGTAGCAGTGCATTAAAGGAGAAATATGCATTGGAGAAGGTGAAAAAAATTGATTGCCTGCATAGTAATTAATTTGGCAGAAATTGTTAGCAAGGCCATGTGCTAGCAAGACAAGAATTTTTCAAGAATTGTCTGGAAACTAATGGGCATTTTGATTTTTTCCCCCCCCCCCAGCAGTTTGAGTAGTGTCTACCATGATTTAAATCTCATGTGGAATCCAGAGCTCCAATTTTAATGTGCAGGATTTTATATGATATTAAAATATAAACTTTCAGTTTGATACTGCCTTTTATTCTTGAGAAAACCCAGGCTTAAAAAAATACTGTCCATCTGGGAAAATTCTTTGCAAGGTGCCTCTTTCAGCTATTGTACAGGAATACAGTGCACAAAAATGATGTACTGCTGGAATCTGGGTTGATTTGCAATCACTTCAAAATTCGAGACAAAAGAGGATTGGTAGGGGCTTTTTTTGGTTTTGTTGGGTTTTTTACTAGCCTGAATACACAAATAAATGGTTATCTTGTGTGCTTGAATTTGAGCCAATTCTGAATTTAATAATAAATTATGTTATTCATAATTTTCCCTGCTGGTGGTTTGCAGCATAAATAGGAGTAATTAAATCAAAACAGTAGTAGCCAGAATGCTGTACAACTTATGAAGGAGTCCAAATGTCAAGTTTATATTTCTGTTTCATCCTATAAATAGGGTGTTGAAATGGTTGCAGAAGAAAGTATTTTGAAAGTTTTATACTCCCCTAGTAAATGAACAGGAGAAAATTTAGAAATATTCTAAGAAATCAGCTAATTCTTTTGATTGTGCAGAGCTATTTTAGGCATGCTGTAATTTTGTAAATCAATGTACATTAAAAGAAGAAATTTTACTCACAATTTTAAGCAGAAATTCTGTAAGAGCTTTGATTTTTTGTGCTATGAAATGACCCACACCAATCAACTATTAATCAAATATGTATTTTCATAAAGAATTGGAGCCTTCATTCCAAGAGGCCAGTTTGGCTCTAAAAAGTGTCAATTTATTGCTGGATGGATAGATCTGATCCATTTTCCTGTGCTGTGTGGGAAACAAAGTATGGACATGGGGTTCCATGTGGTCCATTAGGATCACACCATTCAAACTTCCTCTCCCAATGGGATAAAACTCTGACTCTTAGCTCTACCAAAAAGCTGGAATAATCCAATTAAAAATATATTTCACAATGTTCATTTGGGTTTCCCACAGAACAGATAATAACCACTGTGTTGTGTTACATTTAAATTTGCAGATGCAAAAGAAAACTTTCACATTTCCAAATCAGTGTGTTTCTAGTGATGGTTTCAAGAAGTGTGGGAAGAGGATCCACCCAGGAGATGTGCCTTGCCCACCATTTACATACCCAGCAAGGTGTGGATTAGCTGGCTAATAATTGCTAACCATTAGAGTAATTTAAAGCAGTGTGATAATACCATCTGGATGATTATATTAGGATTTCAAAAATAATGTGTAATTCTAATATAACATATTTGCATATATAATATATCCTAATAATATAATATAAGCATCTTTCTTTAGGATTGCATTTAATATCCTCCCCTTGGATTTACCTAAATAGGGAATAGCTGAATAGATTTACACCAGAGAAGCAGGGCAGGAAGCAATAACATGGGTGACCTTGCTAATGCAAGGCTCAGAATGGTTATGAGCTGACCCCAGCCTGCTGCTGCTGTTATTTACAGCAATGTCCAGGGAGACAGAAGCTGTTATTTGTGCCTTATTTTACAGAGCATTTTACAGAGCTGCAATCAGGTTTGCCATTTAGAAAAGCGATCACAAATGTACAAGCAGGATGTTCTTTTTGTTATTTATCTAAAACCACTGCTATGTAAGTATAACTGATTTTGAAGCCTTCAGTCAATTTCAATTTTTGTTTCCATTACAAAAGCTCATTTAGTTTCAGTTGTCTCCTCCAAAGAAATGACTTGTTTGTTTAAGGACAATGTCATCCTTCTCACAGTCAGATGGGAATCTGTAGATGACTTCCCAGTCTGGCCTTGGCTGTGACATCTGACCTTTATTTGGTCAAATATCAGTGAATGTTATGGTCTCCTGTTTCTTACAGAAATTAACTTACATTCCCAGCTTCTGACAATCTCTGTTTTGTCCATAGAGTTGGTAGGTGTCCTAATAACCTTGGAAAGGGTTGAGATAAAAATATCAATGCCACTAGACCTATCACCTTTTTCTTTTTTGCATCTATTTGTCCTGTCAGGAATTTAAAATTACTTTCTAGCTGTGTTTGCTGACTGTTTCCAGTGTAACCCAAAATGCAGTGAGTAGTAGCTAGTTGTCTTGAGACTGGGATGTGTAAAAGTCCACAACAGCTTCAAGTGGAATGCTTTGTTACATCCTAGGAAATGTCTGGAGAGGGTTAGGAGGGGCTGTGTGGCTTGTGGAGAACATTTGCTGTCACTTCAAGGCAGACAGGGAACCTGCTTCAATGCAGGCTCTGAGACCACGGCCAAGTTTAGGAAAGTAAATAAAAACATTCTGTTTTGTCATGCCTCCATCCTGAGCCTTTGCCACTTTCCTGTGTGCTCTGTGATGAACAGGAGATGGCCACAGCTTGTCTAGACATAAAGAGCTCATTGGAAATAGAAACCACCATGTGTTTGGCTTCTGGGAGGTGAGTACAATAATGTAGGAGATCTCTACAGAAAGTAATGCCCACAATCTGGACAAAGCTGTTTCTGTCCAAGGACAGGAATATTAACAGCCTGGGAAGCAGGTATTGGTCATCATTTATTGGCTGGTGCAGTAAATTGGATGTGGTTTGGATTCCAGGTTTCAGTAGGGCACGATGGCAAGTTTTGGGTGTGCTGTCTATTGCACAAAAAACGAGAGGCAGAAGCTTTGACAATGACATTTGCAAAAGAGAGGATTTGGACTAGAAAGGAAAGTGGTTAAGTATACCTTGACTGAAGCACTTAAAACATGAGGGTTATTCAATTAATTTTTTGAAAGGCAGTACAAGGGAATAAATACTCTTCAACAGAGCATGGAGTCATCTCTCACAATCCAGTGCTCCAGGACAAACAGACATGATTTTCATGGGGGTGTTGTGTTTGGGTTTATGGTTGGGTTTTTGTCAGGGGAACAGCTACACTCTTTTCCTTACTGGCAGTAAGATGCCTTCACAAGACAGGGTGCAACAGCTATATAGGGATTTTTCCTTACTAAATATATATATATATTTTTTTTTTTTTCATTGCCAATGCTGTTTCTACCTGGAATTAAGTTCCTTTTGTATGTGATTTGGTATAGTTGACTTCAACAGGAAGTATGATATTGTTATAAAGTACAAATAGAAGAGTGTTTTGTGATGTTTTCTTTTGTTTGGGATTTTGAACTACTTTTATTTTGGTGGAAGGAATGGGGAGAATTCTAATGTGTTAATTCAGATCCATTAGAGAGAAGGAGCCTGCACTTGTAAATCTAAGGCTGATTAACAGTGGATATTTTTCCTCTTGAGTGGCAGGCACACTTAGGCATCAGGGAAACACCATTTTCTACTTGAGAAATTGCACATATAATTGAAGTGTGGCAGTGCTGCTCAAGCCTGGACATTTCTAGATAAAAATAAAACTATGCTCCAAATTCAAAGATGTGCCTACCACAAACCAAATTTTAGAAGCAAACTGTAACACAGAAATAATTCCTGGAGTGCCCATTACTCACCTGGAGTGCCCAGAAATTTTATGAGAATGTTTTAACCAGAGAATTAAATGAAAATCCCATCCTTGAAACTACCTCCACCATTCCTTCATCTTGCCAACATGACCAAAGTGGAATCAGAGAGTGGTTTGGGTTAGAAAGGACATGAAAGATCAGCTGGTTTCAAACCACCTGCTGTGTTCAAGGGCACCTTTCTCTAGGGCAGGTTGCTCAGAGCCCCATCCAGGCTGGCTCTCTTCCTGAAGTCTTATTTAAACCAGCTGAAGAACCACCCTGGGCAGCCCTCCTGTCTCCTTTTTGCACCTGTGGGGGAGTGAGGACAGAGCCAGGGGCTTGGGACTGCCCTGCCTAAAGGGGTTTAGGAACCTGAGGGCCAGGATGCCCCTAAGGGAGAGGGAAACCAGCCAGGGTAATCCCCTCATGAAGAGGGCAGTGGAAAACAATGCCTTGTATTCTTTCTCTCAGACAGTGAAGAAGTACATTTTTGAAATCTGGCATTCTAAGACTCTAAAATGGAGAAGGTAATTTTATTTACTGCTTTTTTTATTACATCCCACACAGAAGATGACTGCAGGCAGACACCTGTTGCTGAAGCTGCTCATTGGAATTTCGGTTGCTGATATTAAATCAGGGTTTATTCTCAGGCTGTAGAGTATATTTTTCTTTACTTAAAGAGAATGACAAGTTATTTTGCAGGCTTAATTTTTGTCATCAGCTGTTACAAACTTCTCTGCAGGATTATCTCTGTTTATAGAGAATTTCCTGGCAGGACATGACTGGCAAAAAAAGACAGCTAATGTTGTGCTAATCAAACTTAGCAGTCAGCATGCTCAGAGCATGGCAGTTTGAATCCTGCACACATTCTCAATATTACTATCTTGATATATCCAGTTATAACAAGATAAAGGCAAAAACCAACCACTGCTTAAAAAAATGTGGGTTTGTTCTTTTTAATTGATGAAGATTGGAAATTAAAGAAAATGCATCAGATATCAGTGACCACTGGAAAAAAAAACCAACCAAACAAACCAACCAAGCAAGAAAATTATTCATTTAACATTTTCTATACTACTTATTTTTGATATGTCTGTATGTGTGTATATCTATATTTATATATATATGTATATATGTATATATATCTGTATATTTATATATGTATGTATGTATTTGAGTGACCTTCATTCAAAAAGAAATCACTGCAGTATTGAACTTGAATATTTAGGAGAATTACATTGCATAACAGTGTAGGCAGTAAATGTGTTTACTGCTTTGCTTTGTTTCTCCATTGCTGCCCATGTTCCAAGGTACAGCAAAGAGCATTTTGTCTGTAGCAAATGTAGACAGATTTGTGGCCCTGTAGTCTTGTGGAGTGGCAAGTTTTCCCTGCTGTAGTTAACAGCTCCCTTGAAAGGATGTGAACTGCTACAACAGTGCTTTCCTGGAAATAATGAGCAAAGAAGTCAAGGCAAGCAAGACAGAGCATCACTGATGGCCTTTGCAGAGCCACAGTGCTGTGTCTCTGCAGCTGCCAGGGGGGCAAGGCATTGTAAAAACCCATTTCTGTTGAATTCCAATGGGGTGAAGCTGCAGCAACTTGGAAGCACAGGTTGGATTCACCTCCTCTGGGTGCTGCCTTTGGCTGTGGCAATGCCCAGGAAAGGAGAAGGGCAGGAGCTGAGCTCCTGAGAGACACACAGAGAGGCCTCCTCTTCTTCAAGAGGACCTGCTGGGCTGCTATCTTCATCTTCTTCATAGAGACTTAGAGGATTTGCAACTTTTCAAAGTCCAGGCTTTTGCTGTCCTGCCTGAAAATGCTTCCTCCATGAGCATAAAAGCTTTTGAAGCTACCAATTCAACTTTTCTGATGTTTTTGAATCTATAACCTGAAATTTATGTCTTATATGATCTAAAAATAGAGCTTGGGATATAGCCCACCCTCTATTTTCAAAATCCTTGCTGCTTTTCCTTTGTAAGTAACAGAAGAGAGCCATTTTGAGAGTTGGAGTATCCTGGGCTCTTCCTGTGACAGATTTCAGCTTCTGGAGTGTAAAGAACAGATTGCTCCCACTGACTTGTGTTTTGGGAAGAGGAGGAAGAGTACTTCAGCCATTTCATAAAAACAATTTAAGAGTTCATCCCATGGAAGGTTTCCTGTTCCTGCACATTTCAGTAGTACTGAGGGATCCCATCTGCAGGTAACCTCAGGTGTTATTCCCTGTGTTTGCTTATTAGCTGTAATTAAATATGAATGATGGAAATAAGATAGGAATAGGTAAGTGTCCTACCAGAAATTATTGAAGAAATTAAAGTTTCTTTCTATTTTATATTTTCTGAAAAAAAAAAAAAAAAAAAAAAGATAGGAGTTTTCAAATGGCTCTTCATCCAGAGGTCTTAGAGCTTGTCAGGAATAAAGGTTTCCTTTCAGAAACTTGAGCAACTGAAGGCCAGACATGTAGTTAAAATCCCTTCCAGAGAGTAAAGAAAGGTCCTAAAAACCAGCAGTGACTAATTCAGGTGCCCCCCTCCACCCACTGCCACTAAAGGCAGTGTGAGTAGTGCTTTGGAACCAGAAGCTTTGAGAGGAGTATGGAACACACATGCAGAGATTAGTAAATATTTTGCTTTTCCCCTTGAATATCCTGTTTTTGTATTTTGGGACTGTGTTCATATTGGACTGTATTTGGGATGGCCTGTAAACTTGCTCTGCTCTCTGGATCTCTGCTGAGATTTTTGGTGAGAATGCCAATGTTTATTTGGAGTTTTGTTTGTGATCTGGATACCTGCCTGTCAGGAAATTAATTGGAGCAACTTGGGCTTACAGGGATTGAACTGAGGGAGAAAAACAATCTGTCTATTTCAATCAGTGCTTAAGTCATATTTTTTTGACTTGTACAAGAATTAATTTTATAAAGTCCAGATTCTGAATTCATTGAGAATAACATTTATGGGTTTCACTGGCAGCAGCACAGGCTTTGTTTCTGCACATCACAAACAGGGTTGTGTGAGTGCAGGCTAACACAGAATTCAACAGAAGGCCCCTTCTACAATGTTTTCTCTACTGTTTTCCTGAAGAGAAAGCAGTTTTTTAGAGACTTGACAGCCCTAAGTCCAGGGGCCTGCAAGGCATCCTTTAAGGGAAAAACAGTATCTTGTACTTGATCTTGGTTTTGTAGTTGTTTTTTGTAATCTATGGATAGCTTACCTTCTGGAAAACACCTGTGTTTGCAGCTTTGCCCCAGCATTTGCTTTTAACTAAGAAAATACTAGGCAGAAGTTGGAACATTCTCTTATCTTTGTTTATTCCTGGTGTTGCATTTCACAGTCCACCTTCTGTTTTATGGACCACCAGCAGTCTGTGAACTACAGGCTCAGAAACATTTCGGTGCACTGGGCTGGAGCCCTCTCCCTGTGTAACCATGCAGAGCAGCAAGATAAAATTTTGGCCTGATGTCTGAAACTGGAGAGAAATAAAGGGAGAGATTGGACTGACCATATCTGCTGGTGTGCCATCAGTCCTGATTTCTTGGCTCGTGGGGAGTAGCCAGCTCATTCCCTGCACAATGAGAACTGAGGTGCTTATTGGAAGGTACACACACTACTCTGTGTGTCCTTGTGGTCTTTTCCATATATTTTATCCAGCTTTTGATCCCTAAGTAGTGAGGATTGTTTTATAATTAAGTTCTCAGACCTGGTTATTTGTTAGAAGTATTCATTTTCTGATTCTCTTCTTTAAAGCATTCTGGATGCAGGTGCAGCTCTCTGGAATTTTAATTCTTTTCTTTGTGAGCTGGTTACTTTCCCAAATCACTGAGATTCAGAAAATGTTCTTAGGGTTTGACAGAATCAGTTGTTGCTACTACAATATGCACCTTTCTGGTACTATTTTTCAAATTATATTACTGAATTTCCAGAAAAGTAATTTCAGTCCAAGATCTATTTTCAGTGCTCAGAAAGGATGGAGGTTTCTAACTCTGTAGTTGGGAAGAGATCACAGCGCAAATGAAAGCAAAAGCAAAAGAGATCTCCCTTAGGGACAGGGTTGGGGAAATTAGCCAAGGTTCAGGAGCTTTCAAATCTAAGGAAATCCTCAGCAGGGGAAACCTGAGGATCAGAATGGTAAAAATAGGACAGATGGGTTGTTAAAACCCTGGGAAGCTGTAGATTGCCTAAGTATCTGAGCTCTGGTTATTATTCTCCTCTGTGCCTAGCAGCATGTCACGCTTTCCTGATCCATAACTAGAAATCACAATCCATCTGAGAGGCAGTGGGCCTCCAGTAGCCGGAAAACTGACTGGATTTCCTTGGAAAAACCCAGCTCATTCAGCTGGTCATGCCCTTTGAAATAATAAGGATAGTTATCCAGGAACAGTCCACGGAGCAGAAGCTTAGGAAGTTGTCGACTACAGTCACACAATGTGGAGTCAATCCTCGCCGTTCCCATGTTTTATACTCTGGAAGAGAATTGAGAAGTGTCATTATCTAGCTAAGATGGAATCAACTGAAATATATTTAGATTGGTCCTGGCTTACTGAACCTTGAACTGATGAGGTCACTAAACAGCTGCCTGAAGTAAAGTGGTTTCTCTTTTTTATGTCTTTCCAGGTGGACAAATATCAAAATCGATGACTGAGTATCAGATGAAGCCTCAGTGGAGGGAAGACAGATTGTATTAATATGGATGACATGCATGGGAAAAATATTACAGAATAATGAAGGTAAATACAAAAACTACTGAGGTGGGCACAGGTTTGTTGTCTCTTATGCTTTTTTTCCACTGCACATAAATTCTGTTTTCAGTCCTGCCTGGTAAGATATCAAAGAAGATGGAGATGTGAAGAGCTTAGTGTGGTAACAGAATCAAGAGCAGGAGAGTTTAACCCATGAGAAAATTAAGTTTTTCCTGTTGTTTTCTCACAATTTTTACTATTGATATGTACATGAGATGCTTCTATCAAAGGATTAAATCAAATACTTAGAGGCTAATTCTCTCAGCTTTACTCAATCAGTCAGCTTGATTTATTGTTCTTGGCTTATACAGTTCTCATCAGTTAACTTATTCTCTCAGCAGGTGGTAACATAATTAAAATGGATTTTTATTGCAATTAAAGCATGAAGCTGTTTCTGTTTGCCAGGAATCATTCATATTTTAAACCAAAGTATGAAAGAAGTAAAAATATTGGGGGTGGGTGGTGATGAAAATGGCTTGAGAGTGTTGGAGACAAGTTTATTGCTTGGAGTACCTTTCTGAAGATGTTTTCTTATTTTTTTGAGTGAGATGGAGGGACATGTGATAAGCACGTGGCTGGGTGGTTTCTGAACTGGTGGTGTTAATTGTGCAAGGAAATGTTAATGGCTTTTCAGAGCTCCAGGGAGGGAACTTTCACTGAGAAAATGTGTGTAAAGGCTTGTTATGTCTGACCTGTTCTGGATTTGTTTTGTGGTCAATAGAGAGAAACAGGCACTTTTTGTTCCAGTTGAACTCATCTGGGGGAAAAGAATGTAGTCTAAAAATGGATCAGACAATTGGGCCCTCAAGTAGTTATTTCTCACTATTGATTACAAAGAGAGTCTGAGGCTCCAGGCCCAGTGCTGGCATCTTCACTGCAGATCTCTAAAGTTAAGTGAAATAAATCAGCCTTGGAAATAAATGGAAAATTAATCCCACTGCGGCCACAAGCTGGTTTGGTTCCCCCTGCCCCGCTATTCTTCACTCTGATTTTAACAACTAGGATTTTTTTTTGTGCTTTCCTCCACCCTGAGATACCCACCCTAAGAGTCGCCAGAGCACTGAAACCAAGCTCTGTTCCTCTGGCTTTGTATCTTTCTTACAATCTGGTGGGGTTTTTTTGTATTGTAGGATTTGGGGTGGTTTTCAGTTAGCTGTTTGTTTCTGCTTGTTATTGGATGGTTCATTTATTTGAACAAATCAATTCTTATAAATCCTTGTGAGTTGCCAGCTTTGATGGGCTGAGCTCACACTGCACCCAGGCTGAGCTCTGGGCTCAGCTGCTGGTATTTTGTGTAGCCCAACCTGGAATAATCCATTCCACTGGGAGAGAACTCTTGCTGTGCCAGCAGATGTGCACACGCAAAATGCAGCTGCAGCCGCCTCATCCTGCTGGGAAATCGGGAAAATGCTTTGCTGGTGCTGCTCCCTGCTGGCAAGAACAGCCATGACTTGTTTTTTGCCTTCCATGGAAGCAAAATGAACAGCAGAACTTCAGGAGTATTTCCTCTGATTAAATGTGGTGGGGTTTTTTTTTTTTTTTTTTGTTGTGGTTTTTTTTTTTTTTTGGTTGGTGGGGGTTTTTCTGTTTTTGTTTTTTTTTTTGTCTTGGGAATTTGTCCTGAGTGTTGTTGTTTTTCTCAAATATAATTTGTGTGGGTGTGTTGCTGGTTTATTTGCAGATTATGCAAATCGCCGAATATTCAAAGAGCAATGCTTAAATTTTATAAAGTGCCCAGGCTCAGTTCTAGTTTATGGAAGGTTTTTTTAGCCACTTTAGCAATTGGTTTTTCAAAGGGACCTGAAAGACCTGAATTCTGCAATCCCATTTTTAACTCCAGGTTTTCAATTTGCCTGTAGCAGCTCTGGAGAGCTCATCCAGAATTGCATTGCAAAAGTTGGTCAGGATGAAAGGAGGAGTTTTTTGTGCCCAGAGTCGAAGTCAGCACACAGAGAAATCTTATGATGCACAACCTTTATTTGGTCTGAGGAGGATGCCTTTCTTGTTCATTTTTCAATTTCCCAATGTAACCCTCTCCAGAGCATGACTTTGGTGGCAGCCACAGGCGGGTGCTCTGGATTTCCTCCTGGAATTAAATGTGTCCACCTCACAGCTCTGCTGTTCCTGTCTAAAACCCAAACACACAAACTGTGGTGATTTGCAAGATGCCTCATTAACAGTGCTGCTGCAGCCCCTGTCCTTGTCCCTGCTCCAGGGGCTCCCTTTGCCTACAGCTCCTCTGCTGCCTTGAAGATTTTCTGCTCCATGTGGCATTGGAAGCTTTATACCCATGTTCAAATTCAGAGGTAAATAGTCCCAGAGGGGTGAGGAGATGTTCTCTGCTCCAGAAGGTGTGGGGTGTGTGACAGCTCTGTGCTGGCCACTGCCAGCCTGCCTCAGGAGCTAATCTCATTGTCTTCTGCATAACATGGATTTTGGCACAGCACTAGAATTACCAGCTGTCTCCTGGCAGTTACTGATGTAAAACCCTGTGGAGTGTGTGCCATCTGCTGCTTGAGCAGGGATTTGATAACTTGGGGAGGGGAGCTGGGCAGAGGCAAGGTCTGAGACATCCCTGTGGCAGCTACAGGGAAGGGGAGACTTCCCAAATGTGAGGTGGGAGTGTTGCCTTCTTCCCAACCTGGAAATGAAACTCGAGATAATTTTAGTAAGGAGGTAATATAAAAGGGGCCTTTAATAAAGGGCTTCAAGGGCAGTTATGGAAAGAAAAAATCTATTTCCCCCCACCATGGGTGAGTACATTTTTATAGATTTTAGGAATTTAGCATAATTGATAAAAAGCACCACTTAGGAGGACAAGTGGTGATGCAATTCCCCTCAGGTCAAGCCCCTTCTCTGGAGCCCCTCATTCAGCACTGGCTGTGCTTTGTCCATGAGAATGGACCTCAAAGAGTTGTTCTCAGCCTTGGCTCCCAGGAAGAATCAAGATACGCTTAGGGCCCTGCACCTCCCAGGGCTTGGAGCTCTGGAATTTGTTTTGTCTTTCTGCCTAGGGAAGGGCCATGGAATATTACTGGGAAAACTGGTCCAGATAGGCTACAGAACTACAAATCCATGTGTGAAGAATACAGAGAACATGTAAAAGAAAAAAAGGCAAAACCCAAATGGCATCGTGAGGACCTTGAAGGGGGACTTGACATAGCAGAGTGATTTTACTGAAGGCCATGAGGTCTGTGCTCTCTGGTCCTGCTCCATCCCATTTTCTGTGCCTCTCTTTTGATCCTAAGCAGCTCAGAATTCATTTTCAGGTGGATTCAGTTGGATTGCAGGTATGGGCTAATGGGACACTTCTACAAGGGGGACCAGCTTCTCCCCTTTCTGTGTGGGTATAAGGACAGGAAGCACAGACGGTTCCCTCTGTCTCTCTTTTTCTTTTTTCTGTTTTGTTTTTGGTTTTTGTTGTTGTTGTTTTGGGGTTTTTTGGGGGGTGTAGGGTTTGGTTGTTGTTGTTGGGTTGTTTTTGTTTGTTTTGGTTTTGCTTTTTTTCCCTCTGCAGTTCATGAAAGAATTGTTTTCTGCTTCTCTCCCTGCCTTCCCTGTTGAGGTGGGTGGGCACTGGAGATGAGGCAGGTGATTCCTTGGCTTTTAGCTGTTCCTTTAAAGGCATTTCAAGGTCTTCTTTTCTTTTTGTGTAGAATTTTGAAAGTCTCTTCATTAAAAAAATATGTTGAGCTGTAACCTGTTGTTCAGACTGCCCTAGCCTTTGTCTGTTCTGTTTGCTATTCTATAGTTGCCTGGTGTGTGTGTGTGTGTGTGTGAAGGACACAACTTTTTTTAATTGGTGTCTTCATAACAATTGATTCATTTTTATGCTATTTTTTTTCTTTAGACAGAATGCAGTGTGTTGTAAAACCTGCAATTCAAGACATACTGAATGCTGCCAGCTACTTCTTTTTATGAAAGTTGAATTTTGAAATAGACTTGTAGCTTCTTTATTTTTCAATTAGAAAAAAATCTAAGCAATTACTTTTATTACCCTTTCAGTTTATTTCATTTAACCCCAAATCATAATTTTTTTCCTAGTTATTTGATATGAAAGTTTGCCTGTCTCATATGTTCATAGGTCAGTGCTTTTTCTGGAGGTGATCTTCACACTGAAGTATCTGAGCATCTTTTTTATCATTGGCCACCATGGTGATGTTAATCATCACCATGTTTTATTAATTAGTTCATTAATTAAAAAAAATCTTAAAAAAATTTAATGTGAGGAAGTGTGTTTTTGAGGAGCTAAGGGGGGGGAGTTTAAATGAATGTGTAGTTTACATTAGAAATCTGAAAGTAAATGGGTAGTAAATAAGTTTAATTTTGTGGTTATTGCGTTAAAGCAGTTGCTAAGAAAGTTTATATGTTGCAAGAAACAATTTTATTCCTCAATGAAATTTATTTAAAGATTACACTTAGATATGATACTGCACCTCAGCTCTAGCTTGTTTTTGAAGCATGTTTTGAGGTGTCGTATTCAAAGCTACAGCTCTCACCACCAGAGAACACAAAAAGGTGGCAAACTTTCAAAATGGAAGGTTTCAACAGTACTTTCCTCTTCACAGTAGTAAAAAACTATTACTTCAAATATTAACCCACACTTAATTTTAAATGGTTGAAGAACAGTAAAAACCTTGCACAACAAATGGATATTTATAATCTGTTCCAATCACCCTGACCTAACACACCCTGGTACCAGGGTATGCTTCTCACATTCTGTGCATACTGATGTGACCAAATGTGTCCTAGGGTTTATATTTTATAACTTCCACTATGCCATTTTTTGCTAATATTTTTGTTTCTTCAGTTTTACTCGAAATTGCTAATATTTATGAAAATTCTGAGAATTATTATTTAGAGTGTCCTTTCATGGAACTAAAAGCATTTCTATTTTGAAGGAGGCTTTACAGATATTGATCAGGTTCTGTGTTTCAGCTGTAAGAGTAATATCAGCCCAGAATGAGCTCTATCCCTCTGTCTGAAGCAGAGCTGTGAAGTATGTGCATCCATTTGCATATAAACAGTATATGTTGCAAGTTTTGCCCTTTCCCCCATGGGTTTCCTATGTTTAAAAGATGATTTTTGATCATAGAAAAATTTTGATCTTGCAGAAATCACTTTGTGAGAGCTAAGCATGCTGCCACAACTTCTTTTAGATTAGTAGCCTTATTTTTACCATGCAATTTAATGTAAGAACATAGAAATTCTCTCAGTATTTTTGAGGTGTTTAAATCCAAACTCATTCTAAAATGGTGTCTTGCCTCCCTTTTCTATGACAAATACTTTTGTGCCAGTATATAATTCCTTTCCAGTATTCCTTTCTAATATCACTCTGTAGCTTTCACTACAAAGAGGACATTTTTGAAACAAACACAACCCAGTGTGATCATTTGGTTGTTTATATAATTTTTAACCATTGAGCAAACAGTGAAAATTAAAGAAGCAATCTTTACCTGAGAATGATTATTTAAAACAAAGCTATTAATAAAATCCTCTGACAGGTGGAAGCACTTAGTAATATCAATTAGGTCTCTCTTTAGATATGAAGTATTCATTTTATAAATTTATTTATTCTCTATATAAAGTTTGTTGCCTCTTGAAAAATGGTTTGCTATTGGGAATGCATCTTGCTATTCATTTAGGAGAATACTCTGTAGGTGATATGGACAGGATTTCAACAGTTTGAGGGAAAAAAGAACAAGTGGTTATGTTCTGCAAACATGAAGATGAGGCTGAGTGTTGGATTAAGAAAGAGATTAAGAGATGGCTTTGTGGAAATCTTCTATTCAGGTACAGTGTTTGCTATGTGGAGGTGAGAAGCTGTCATAGGCATTGCTAGAAATGCACGTTTTTTTTCCTGTAATTCCTTATTTCTTAATTATCTTTCTCTGTTATAGAGAATTAACATTGTTAATCTCTGTGAAAGCTTTTGGGGAGTCAAAGATAATTTGCTTCAGGCTAGTATAGAACAGTCATGAAGGACAGAAGTAGAATTTAATTGTAAGGACTTAATCATTCAGATTTCTCGGCTGATGATCTGCATGAAAATTGTAAAACAGAATAAATACCAATAGCTGTGAGTCATATCAGCGTGGGGATGTTAAAAAAATCAGCTGTTTTGGGGTCCCCTCCCAGGCATTTTAAAAAGTCAGCATGCTCTCAGGGTACTGAATAGAGGAGGGAGATCTGATTTCATGTTCCTTTTGCTCTGTTTGGGGTGCAAAGAGGGAGGCAAACACCTGAGTGATCCCTGCAAAGAACAGTCAGGTGTTGCACCAGCTATTTTAAACAGCTCCAACAGGACTGGAACTGGAAAGTTGGTGTCCATTCAGTCTAAGGAAACCTCTCCTCTGTGGGGAAAGTAGATATTTAGTCAGCCTGAAAAAATCAACATGGAAAAAAATCCGCTTAGATTTTATAAGACTAGTGTCAAATCAAAGTAATTGGAATATGAGGGTATTACTGTGATCTGCTTCTAGGAAATGCTAAGTGGCAGAGACAATGGTGGTGGGCTTTTCCTTTACTACAGTCTTGTGGCAGGGGATGTGCTGGGTTTTTTGTTACTTTCTTATTGAAGATACAGTAATACACCACCCAAATTCACTTCTAGTTAAATATAAACAGCTTAGACTATGCCTAATCTCTAAAAAAAAAAAAAAAAAGTACTAATATAGACTTTCTCCTAGATATGTCAACCTTTTCTTTACTATGCTGTACATTTTTGTTCAACCTGTAGTTTTAAGTTTTACTGGGCAACAAGAAAAACGTTGTTCTCCAATGCAAGCGATTTTGCACCATGAGGTTGAGTCAACTGAGTAGCTGGAGGGAGTTTGGAAAATGGAATTATAGCTAGTTCCAAGTCAGGGGGAAAGCAATGTTTGAAAAGAGGAGAAAATAACAAAGAGAATTAATAAGGTAATGGCAGAAAAGTGAAAATTTTCCATGTTTGTTTGATCATCCAAGGAGCCTTGGGAAGCTGCACTCAGCTGAATTACATTTTTCAGAGTAACATGTTTTGTGTAGGTGTGTGGCTTCAGGGTGTTCTTGTGGTTTGTGATGGATCATGTCACAGGAAGGTTAGTAAAAGTGGCCATTTCTTTTCTTTTTTATTTTAGATTTGTTATTTGTTAAAGTTTATTGAGGTCTGTTGAAATCCACACCTGGAAATGTATTTTATAGTGCAGTGGTGGGATCATGGCATCATTATCAGAATTGACCTTGAGACCATAATGAACTGAGAGATGCTACTTCCAAATCATGTCCCTGTGCTTTCTTCCCCTTTTTTTCTGAAAATACTCCTTCATACTGATCTGAGGGTGAATGAGGAGGAGGATTATCTTGGAATTCTTCTTTAGGCAGTATTATATTCATAAGGCAGTGTGCTGTTTTATTCCTGCATGTGCCCAGCCCTGATCCAGGTTTGTGGTTAGGAAAAGTTACTATTTCCCTGTGTATAACACTTCTGGAGCAGGGAGTCTGCACACAATCCTCTGTGTTGCTGACTTGTTATTCAGCATCACACATGGATAATTATTATTCTTGTAAAATAAAAACTCAGTAGTTTGACAGTGACTTATGAAGAATGTTATTTGTGCTAAGTCTTAGGTTATAGCAAGGTTTGGCATATGTTTTCCTTGCAATAACTCATTTTTTTCCCTTAATCCAGTGCAATATTCTGGTAAATGGTGTAAAAGGTGTAGGGAATGGGGATCAGTGTGTGGTCTTTTTCCTTCCCATGCCAGGGGAGGCTGCAATGACAGGTGGAGGAATTTCACTCTGGTGAAATCTTTGCCCACATAGGAAGGAGTGCACAGAGAAAAATCATGTTTAAAGTCCCTGGGCTTTGTGTGTTGTGCTCTGTACTCTGGGAGTGCCCTGAATTAAAGCAGCTTCTGCAAGAATGTCCTAACAGAGACCTCATGAAAAGCCCAGCTCCTGAGATGCTGTGCAGTCCTGAGGTGCTTGTGATCTGTAGGTTGAAGGAAAAGGATGTGGCCTGGAAGCATCCATTCCTTGAGGGGCTACCTCAGGCACTGAGGAACAAGCTGGGGAGTGCTTGACTGCTCTGGAAGGGAAAAAATCCCCCTCCAAAAGGGAATTGCCAGTAAGTTCTGGGGTGCTGCACTGCATGTGAAATGTCAGAGTTGCTGTGTCTCCTGCTGATGCTCCCTGGCTGCCTGTGGCCTCACAGCCTGCCCAACAGCCCTGGAGATGATGGAAATGGGCTCACTGTGCCTCTTCCTGATGTGGTGGCCTTCCTCCTGCACCACTGCCATTGCAGGGCAGCTCCAGGTGTGGTACAAAGCAGGAGGTCACCAGGATGGAGCCAGGCTGAGAATCAGGCTCCTTTCTCACAGCTTCTCTCTGCATGAGAAGAAAGGGGGATTTATTTCAGAGGTCTAAATGCTGTTGAGTTAAACCTTGGATTTCATTTCCCTGGAGTGAATCTATGTAAAGAACAGAAGGGCTCCCCCTCTTCTGCTTTGCCCCTCCTATGTATGTATTTCAGTTGTGCTTTTTTTGTGTTAACACCTGTATAATGGCATGGTGGTTTTGTTTTTAGTACTTGCTTCTTCAGGTCAGAACATTTGCTGATGGAGAGAAGCTTTTAGCCATATGTTCAATGTACATGCTGTCAGATTCAAGTGCAGCTCTGGGATTTAAAAGGAAATTTCAAAGCCCTGTTTTTCCTGCCTCTTGCTGTGGTGTCTGTGGGGTTGGGCTCTTCAAAGGGATTTAGCAGAGCACTGGTGTTGTGAAAGGGCTGTAGACACAGTTTCAAGGAGAAGCATTAAAATATTTGCCTTGGGGAGAAATAAAAACATCTAAATGTTTTCAAAGAGTAAGTAACTCTTCTATGCCCATGCAAATTGTAAATAACAAGTGCTCCAAGCACTATTATTTGAGTTGTGTTTTGCTCTGGGAAGTTCCCACTTTCCATCTTTTACCTGAACAATATTTTAAGAGGTGTGCACATACAAATGATATAATTTTACTTCTCACCTTCAAAAAAGTCAGAAAGCCCTCTTGCCTTAACCCCCATTCTCATTTATATTTGAAAGAAAAGAATGCTCTCTCAGCTGTCAACTTGCACAGGGACTGAATCAGCTCAGATCTTGGTCAGGGACTTCTGAATTCTGAGCAATGGACTCACATGGTTCTTTGCCTGTGGATACTCCCCAGAAAGTGCAATTTCTGAGTTCTTATCTCAGCCTAGTGAGAGGTTTCACACTTTTCCCCATGGCACAGGAATATATTTAAAAGCTGTACAGTTTTATAAGTGAAATCTGATCAAAATGTCATCAATAGGTCTGGCTGCTATCCCCAGGCTGGCTCTGATTTCATATTCTCTTGGGCAAGCTATTTAACATGTGGTTTCCTCAACCAAAATATTTAAGCCATACCTTTTGGGGACAAAAACAAGATCTTTAGGTGACAGGGGACACCAAAGGGCAGAAATCATGCTTTACCATGATGATTATTCTTCTCCTGAGAAGGTGCACTTTTCAGTTTTAACACTGCTTGGTGATGATTAATCGGGTTGTGCAGATTAAATTTTCAGTGAGAGTTATGAGATACTTTCCTAAAGAATAATGCATTTTAAATGTTAGGTGAGATTTAAGAATTAAAATTTTATCTCATATTTCAAGGAATTTTAAATGACCTTCAGACTGAGCCAGCCAGTGGTTTGAATATGCTAATGAAATCACTTTGCTGGCAAGATGTTTTGTTTGGTAATGAAACACAAAACTGCTGACCGTGTTGAGCTGCTGCTGTTTGTCTGTCTAAGACAGTAATATTCATCCATGCAGTGTGTGCAGGCAAAGTTCAGGGATGAATATAGATGACCAGGATTTTCTGGGAGCTCACAGAATGGTGTCCTTTAGGTTTTGATCTTTGTAACCAGCTGATGACCTTTATTTTACACTGATAATGAGATAAAGTGGTGTTACTCTATCACTCCTCCCTATGAATACAGAAAATAATGGAGTTCTCATCACTAATTGTTTTAGTGAAATCAGAAAGTCCCCCTTAGCCCTCATCTTGTACTTTTACTGAGTAATGTTTCTGAAGTATTGTCAGAATGTTTACTGCTTAATTCACTGCTCAGTGAAGATATCAAAGTCTGATTCCAATGTTTTGAGTGAATTTCAGTCTGTTTTGGTGTTGTTTTCTGTTTGTTTTTTTCCTACTTGATTGTTCATTTTCATTAGACTCAACTCAGAGGAATGTAAGTAAATTTCCAGGTTGAAGTGTGAATATTACAATTATCTTGGTAAAAAAAAAAGAGCAAAATGTATCTGCACAGATTGTGATCTAATGTATTAAAGCTGTCTAAATAAATTAAAAATCCAGGCCTCCGAAGATTCAATTGAATTTTAAAAAATCCACAGATTTCCTTTGTATTTTGTGTCTTTACTACTGTAAATCTTATTAAGTAACATTGTATAAATTATCACAAATCTGGATGAATTCCAAAAAAGTGGAAGTCTGAAGTTGCACTTTGTCTGGGAAGTTTTGCTCCCACAGTTTTTTCTGCTTGTTTGATTTGCCTTGTACAGTGCTCACAATGCTGCAGATCAAAAATTTGGATATTTTTTCTAAAATAACCTCAGGCAGTAAAAAAACCAAAAACATTATGAAAGTTCCTGAAGAACACCCAGAACATTAGGAGAGAACTTAGATACAGTTTTTGAAATTCTGAATTACTTTTCATTGAAGCTGAAAGTTTCCATTTAAATTTGTTTATTTGATTCCATGCCAAATCTGTTGGAACTGAGGATTTTGCTTTTAGTTTTGGAGCACTTTTAGAGCTGAAAAGTGTTCATCAATTCTGCTGGTCAGATATCCAGATGTGGTTGGGAACATATCATCCAGTTTCTCTTTCGTGTGACACATAACAAGGGAGGAGTGGGGAGCAGGGACAGGAGGCACGAAGCAGATGAGCACAGCAGAGGCTGATTTTTATTCCAGGGGGAGAAAAAAAGAGCATCCTCATTATTCAGTACATTCCCTGAGAATTTTACCACAGCCTTGTCCCAAGCTTCCAATAAAATTGACCAATGAGCAAAAGTACTAATCACTGTCACAAAACCTTATTTCTGTTGTTGCCTGTTAGTGCCTTCGGACTTGCCTGGGGAGGCTTGGGCATGGGAGGCACAGACTCACCTCTGTCTGTGACTCATGGAAAGTGCCTGGGCTAGGAAATTTTCTTGGTTATTCCTTTTAATTAAGTTAATTTTTAAGAGCTGGAAATGGGGCTACACATGTGGCATGGAGATGCTAATGAGGATTGTTTTGCTATAGCAGAGAATTTTCTGTGACCCACCAAGGGCTGGAGCAACACTGAGACCCCGAAGTTCTTTTCCCCAGGTAAAAGCAGAAGGTGGAAGCTGTCCAAAGGTGTCACAGGTGTAATGCCAAAGGCATCTTGCTGTGGTTAACAGCCATGGAAGAATGCTTTGAGCCTTTAAATGTACTCTGAACCTTTCAGGATTTGTGACCTCAACAAGGAAATTTCTGAAATCTTTCAAAAGACAGTGAGGGTGGTATTCAATGCCCTGTTTGGGAACTAACAAGAAATTTTGTTTTCAGGGATATGTGAAGTAAAAGATACTTACTTACAAGAAAAGTATCTGGGGGGTTTGTTCACTGTCATTCCCCCCCCCCCCCCCCCATTTAATTGCTTCATTATGTAAGCCCAGTTTCCAAGAAAAAGTTGTGTTCAGTGGATTTTTGCACTGTGGGCAGGGAACTACCAGTACTAGTTTGTACTGCTGGATAGATTCTGGCTTTTCTGACAGAAACTTTTCTTGCCAGCTTAAGTAGTAAAAGGATAAATTCATAGCAAATGTACAGCAATAGATGATGTGTCCTTAGGTGATGGGTAATGTTGATGAATTTCGGTATTCATGTGGTAGATATTCAAATGGCTGACCTGGGTGGTTCCAAGGTATTTTCTAGGGCCAGATTGGCCATCTCAGCAATCTGGCTTAGCAGTTTTACCCTGGCAAGCAATCTCCCTTAAGTTCTATTCATTTCCTGTGATATTTTGCCCTGCTGTACTTACACTCATTCAATTTTTCTCTTCCTTCCATCTTTGTGTTGTGTCAGAGTATGTCTGAAGGGGCATTTCTGCAGCATTTCAGATGTGGAAATGGTCAATTCCCCTTATTTCCTTTTTTTAACCTCTTTTGTTTTCAATATACAAGACTTGTTGACCAACAGCGTTTGAGGAAAAACTGTTCTGCTAATGAAAGTATAGACTCAGAAGCAGAGGATGCATATTTTGCTCCATTTTATCTTGTGTGAAGGGACCTTTAAAGTGCATGTGCAAGATTCAAAGTACCACTTGCAATGCATTTGTACAGGAATATTTACCAAAGCTTTGTGAAAGCAATGTTTGTCTTGTGCCTTGAAAAGCAAAACTGAGAATGAATTAATGGTTTGGCTGCTGTAGCATGATGAAAACTTTCTGGGGTTACAGATCCCCTTTCTGAAATGACATAAGAAAAATGGAAAGAAGTTGTTTGGAGAAGAATAAAAGCACTGAAACTCTAGGTCCCTGAAAACTCTAGGTTTCTAGAAATACCATTATGTGGATTTAAATTTATAACTGGGTGCATAAATTTCTTTCTCTCTGTGGAAAAGTTCTGATTTTCCAAAGGAAACCATGGGGGGAAAAGACTCTTGCTACTGAAGTTATTGTTACATCGTCCTGAAAAAACTGAAAATGAGTTGATTATAATACATGGGAGTTTTAAACCTGGCCTTTAACAAAAGTGAAATCATTGTCAGTAGTAATATTTTGTAAATGCTTTAAAGTTGTTGAGTGCAAATTGATTTTTTTTTCTGCATACTTGATTAACTCATTCCTGGTATAGGTCCCCTGGCTGGTCCCAGTCATAACTGTTTGCAGTTATGGTCCTACCCTGTTTTTCACTGGAATAAGGCTGGAATGAGTTTGGATCACTTCTATTAGGTGTCAGGGTCTCCACCAGTATATTTGCAATGTGAATCATTTTGAGGACCCCCAGTCTGACAGGGAGCTTGAAGAGAAGCAGTGGAATTTTATCTGTTATTTCAGGTTGTAGCTTTTGTAGCTAAGTTTAACCATATTTTATGGTGGGAGCTGCTGCCCTGGCTCAGGTTGTTGTTTGAGAGCCGTGGGAACAGCACCTTTTCCTGCAGATAACAGATCATGTCTGTGCTGCACCTTCAGGGGGCTCTTTTCTGCAGAGGTGATCTAAAGTTAAGGACAGGTGGCTCAGAGAAACAACTAATCTTACATTCTTTCTGGTCTTTATCAAGTAGTCCCACTCGGTCTAAATCAGGCTTTAAGGCTTTTGTTTGCTCTAATGCAATTGCACATGTGTTTTACTCAGACTCCAGTGAGCCAGACTTTGGCAGCAAGACTGGATAAGCTTTCTATAGGTTTTTAAAAGCAAATTGCATTGTGCTGCTCCCTGGGAAAGTGTCTTCCTTGAAAATGTTTAATCCACCCTCCCTCCTCCCATCAGTTGTGAATGAAACTATCCCTGGCATACACTGACAGCTTGTGAGTCAGTTTGTGTCTTACCTAAGAAAAAAGGTTTATTTTTTTTCCCTGTGCACAGTGTTATGCACTTAGAGATGTCTTTTTCATTTACAGTGTGGGAAGTAAGCCCCCTCTGCCTTGTGGGGATTTCAATGACATGAGCGTGGTCATTCCAGCTCAAGGACTTTCTGCACAGGAAAAACAAGGGGAAGAATTGGGTAAATGTGCAGAAATGTGCAGATCTCTAGAGCAGTTTTATAATTTTTACCCAACCCAGTGAAAAATACCAGTGAAATTATGATAGAGTTAAAACCTGGGAATTTCAGTATTCTGAATAAAATGGAATGTGACACAAATATTTACATGCAAGTACGTTGTATAAAAGTGTATGGGGTGACAGGATGCAAATTGCAGTATTATTGGGGAAAAACAGAGTTGAAGATCACTCCCTCCATGTGCAGTGAAGGTAAAAATGAAGCTCACTTCCCAAAGAACCACAAGTTCTCTGAGATGCATTATTGGGATAGATAGACAGACAGACAGACATCCATCCACACACCTCTCTAGAGTGTAAATGCATGAGTGGCTCTTTCAGTGGGATATATTTCAGCTGCAGGACTGTCATAGTGATTAGGCTTGTAGAGACTTCCACCTCTGCAAGCTCCTTATTTGAACAAGCCTTATAGTATTCAATTTATCTACAAAAGGGCTTGGAGACCTGGGAAAAGGAATGAATCAAAGATGCTGCCAAGACTGCACTGTGCGAGATTTTCTTTGTACTTTTGTGGTTCTTGGTAAAAGTGAGGCTGGAAATCCATGTTGCTGACCAGCATGGAACCATCTCTTGGGAAGAGAAGTGCTGTCATGCTTTGGAGGAAAATGATGGTGTTTCCCTGCCTATCTCATGGCCAGACCTGAGATCTTACACTGGGATGCTATTTCTGAGCTAAGAAAATCACATGAAGGGATCTTTTTGCCACTAAAACATACAGTTTAATGCTGTCTTAAAAACCCTCAATGGGTTTTTCATGGCTTTCTTCATTATTTTGGGATTCAATCGGAAGAGATTTATGGGGCAAAGAATCAGTCTACTGACATGGAATAAGGATTGGAGTTCAACCTAAGGAAAGACATTAAGGTAAGATCAGAATTATCCAATAAATCTTCATTTCCTCCCCATTCTCCTTATAGAAGATATTGCCCCCCAAAAGGCCAGTTTAACTGAGGATTCAGCAGGAAGCAGATGGGCTTCACTGTGATATTTACCAGCATCATGCCAGCATCCAAATGGAGAGTAGGGTCTGGGTTTCAGGGCAGAAAACTCCCACTGAACTTATGAGAACACTTGTAAGTGGAGAGAAGGAATGACCTCTTTCAGTCAATGGCCTGAAATTCATGCCAGAAGCCTTCAGCTGAACTGTGTGCTGTGAAGCAGAGACTTAAAACTGACCAAGAAATCACAATATAGGGTAACTTTGAGTCAGGCAATCTGCAGCCTTAGCACAGCATCCATGCAGGGTGGTAAAAAAGCTTTATCAGAGGTGCTACTTGTATTAGAAATTAGCTCTGATTAATGTGAAATTTTCCTGATACCTAGTGTTGGTTAACAATCCAGCTTTCCAGAATCCTCAAAAATTATGCAAAAACCCCTTCATTTGAAACTGAATGCAACTAAAGAAACCGGGTCATAATCAAAATGAAAAATAGTGAAGTTGTTAGCAAAAAGTAGGTGATCTAGCACAAACACACAAAATCAGAAATTTTTTTAATCAGCACTATAAAACAATAATGGGCATGAGAAAACTAATTTGAGGTGGTGTCTGAAATGCTGTCACAGAACACCTTTATACTGCACTCTGAAGGAAAGTTCAGTGTCTTGTCACTTCTGACTGAATTTACTTTCCCAATCCGTTCTGGGTTTTGTGGGTGAGCGATATCCATGAACCCACAACCACCCCCTCTAATGAGCTCCATAGGTCTGGAAAGCCTGAGCACCTGGGCAAAGCTGGGTAAGCTTCTCCTGACCTGGGCAAGAAAGGGAAATCTGGAGGTGGGCTCCATCCTGTACTTGGGGACAGGCTGCAACTTCTTTGTGTCTAGACATGAGTTTACAGTGAAACTGTAAAATTTCTGTTTACTGAATCACTATCTATAGTGATACCTGTTGGGATTTGAGAAAAATAATTGTCAAAGACAGGGATGTAAAGTTATTCTTTTTTTCCCATGGCTTCAAAACTCTGATATGGGGAGGGGAAACCCCTGTTTGATTTATCATGCCCCATGCTGAGGGAGAAAAAGAGATAAAAATAACTATAATAATTTTTGAATATGAATCCACAGAAATTAGGATACATTGAGCCAAGCCCAAAGTAATGCAGATGGGGTTCATTTGATGACAGTATCTTCCATGCTATTGCAATAATTATTTTGATGTTTCTTGTATATTTTGCAATCTGAAAGTGCCTGTATAAGCAGTAGATAACCACTGTTAAATACACGTGCAGTTTGCTATATGCAATAATTCTGAAATGTCTTCACAATCTTAGACACAGCCTTTCCCAAGGCCCACTTAAAGGATTCTGCAGAATGGCTCAATGCAATGCCACTTTCCTGCAGTAACACATGAAAATGGTGCAATTACAAGTATGATTGCTCCCATCTCATGGATTTGACGTTGGTGTTGTCAAAATCCTAGTTCAGACATTTAACCCAGTTTGGAATATGAAACACACAAAACATTTTGTCAACTTCACATAAAATATGACCAAACATATTTGGTAACAAAAACCAAACCAAGCCCACCCTGATTGCATCTACATAGAGTATGTGACTATGGTGTATTGCAGGATTTTTCATCATTTTAGGGTAACCTGTATGCTCTCTATCACGTTCCAAAATTATTCCAGTCAGTCTCACATCAAAAAATCGCTTTTCTCCTTTGAGTAAGGATCCTGATTTTACTTAGGATCTTCAGAGGCTGCAGTGGTATAAACTATTAGGAGGAACTGTGAATGAATTTTATGGGACACCATGGGCTCTGTCAAGAGCTCATCTTGGATGAACATTTAGCACATCATGCTTATGGAAAGCTGTCTGTTCAAAACTTCTTTCTGGCTACAGCTGCTTCATATTACACATCTCTGACTTACACTGTTATAGGTCAAGACAAATGATCACTGTGCAACTGCTGGGAATTAGGTTAATTCAGATTATTTTGCTATAGGTTCTTGACTATTGCAGACTTCTGTTTGAGCTCTCAGACAGGTTGCCTTCCAGACAATTGCCTGGATGAGATTTTGGAGGCAGGTGTTAACTGTGGAAACTTACTTAGTATTAAACTCACTTGTCTGTTGCCACCGACTTTGGAGACGATACTTTAATTTTTTTTCCTGGTCATTGTCCTCCACAAAAGACCTAATTGAAAATATCTGTCAAATCATGTCTCTGGTTTCCCTCTTCTTCCCCCGCCCCTCCATTAATTGGACACGTATTGTGTTTGTGTGGGAAGGAAGGAGGCTCTGTACCAGGGTAGCAATGTTGCTGGGAAAAGAACATTAAAATGGATAAAGGGATTTCCTAGTGGTATAAATACCTGCACACGACCTCCCTGTGCTCCGGAGCCCTCCTCTGTGTGTATATCCAGGTAAAATCCTGGAATAGAGTTTGAGGTGCCATCAATCCTGCAGGATCTGCTCTGGTAGAACACGGGACAGGCAGCTCTCTTGCCTCTAGGAGGGTATGAGCTGCCAAGCATTTGCTTCCTCAGACACCTTTGTGCCCCTGAATTCTGACTCTTCTCCCTCTCTGCCTCTGATAATGCATCACAGCGCTGCAGAGTGCCTGCAGGTCTCCAACCATACCACCAATGTTGTGTCTACAGGTACTTTTTTGAAAATACTCTTGCTCTCAGTTGTAATTTTTGGGTGATCGATGAGTTCATTGAGTTCTCAGTGTTTAAAGTGTTCAGTGTCAGTTTTATGTATGATTGGGACTATGCCAAAGTTAGCAGCAATTTCACAAAACTCTGCATATGAGTGAATCTGGAAAAACACAAATGTTTGTGTTTTAGATAAATACGAAAGTTTGTGACAAGATTAGACTCAAATATGCTGCCAACTTAGGTTCAAACACCTTCTTTGGTATTGCTACAGTCTTCAATGACAACTGTCATGTAAATTACTTGAAAGGTTGTTTATTATGTAACCATAATTTAAAATATTATAAACTACCTTAAATAGGAAATATATTTAAAAGACCTCAAGTGTAAATAGAGCTTGAGGGAGTTTTAAACTAGGAAAAACATTGTTTTGCAAGGCATATTGCAAACTGAATCAACACTAAGGTTTAAGTGTGATGTTCAAAATGGATAGGAGAAACCTTGCCATTATTTTTGAATCTTGTATATTTGTGTATATATAATCCAATTAGATGCATTTAAATATTAGGACTATTTAATCACTAAATATCTGAGCCAAAGAGCATTTTCTTGCAGTGTTTATACTGCTGAGGTGGGATTCTGGAATACAGAGATTGTTGATAGAAAGCCTTCATGGAAAGAAGAAGAAATAGTTGATTTATTTGAAATTGCATTAGCATTAGAATTTGATTTGGAGTTTTAACAAGAAAGCAGATTTTTCCTGAAAAGCATTGGTAATAAAGCATTTTAATGAAAAGAAAAAGCATGTATGTAGTGAAAATGGATTATTGGTAACAGAAAACAGGATCATCTTATACATTAAGCAAGAGGCTCAAAATATCCCAATACAACTGTGGGTTAGCAATAGTGGCAGGGAATAGGAGAATTTAAATTTTGTATGAGATCAAATTTACGTGTCTGTATCACAGCAGTATTATCTAGCTTCATCTGACTTGTAATGGAAAGGACAAGATGAGGGCTGGCCCAAAGCATCTGCTCACCTGCCACAGGTTCAGGATTTGGTAGTTTGTATCTGCCACCCAAGGACAGATGCCACTGCAGTCAGTGAAAATTTTGATTACAGGATCACATCCAGAAGATGATCCTGTGAAAAAACGACCCTGGGAAAGCAGAAACAGAGGGTGGTAACTATAATGACTCAAGATTTACAAATTTCAGACATAGATTAAGGAATTGTCATAAAAAGTGCCACTTTGAGTGCACATGAGGAGAATTTGTGTGCAATATAATGGTGAAAAAATTTTGAATAACAACTTATTTTAAATGCCAGAAGTTTTAGAAATGGATGTAACAATTCTTGATCACAAGAAAGGTAAAAATACTTTTGTTCAAATACTATTCTGTGTCATTCAGCTGATGTTCTGCAGTATCTTCAACACTTTAAGTGCTATTATTTCATTTAAGTAGCATCATCCTCACTATTTAATTTTAAATTATTATTAGCAAATCAAAAATTGTATTTTCATGCATTAAAGTTATGGTATGTGGATTGTGAAATAGTGGAAAAATGCAACCTATAAAGGCTTAGATCTTGACAGAAAATTTGAATTGCTGTACATGCATTACAGTTATTAAAACAATCTTTATTTTCACTGCATCTACATTAGTATAAGCATGTTTGTCTTAGTAGATTTTATATCTGTGCAAGTATATTTAAACGGGACACTTTACTGTTATGATTACTGTTGTGAAACCCAAATATTCTAATCCCTAATTAAATAGACTGTTTTGAACAACAGGAATGTGTTCTTTAAAATGTGGTCTTACATATCTGAATGTTCATGAACATTAATTTTTAATATTCTGTTTTATTGCAGTTGTTAGAGGGGGCAGTACATGCATTTTTATTCCTAACTTATACATGAGAAACAGCCATATCTCTATATTGCATTCAGCAAAAAATGGTCTCATTCTTCAGGCACTGGCTATTACTGAGCACAGACCTGAAATACCCCTGTGAAAACACTAGGGATAAATAAACAGTGTGTTTGTTGGTGCTGGTGATAGAAAATGTTTATTTAGGCCTGACTTCAGAAGAACCCAGAATTTACTATCTTGTTTCTCTACTACCTCACCAAAGCACTCTGAAATGCTTTTTGTTGCTTGGCACTCAAGAAATTGTGATTTTTGGACACGTCAAAGCAAATGTCCCAAACTGCTGCCTTTTGAAACCCAGGCCTTCATTTGCTGTGGGGTTTGCTCAACAGTGAAGGCAATTTCCTGGGACCTTAGAATTAGTTTTTGTGTGAGATTGAATGAATCAGTGTGTGGAAGTTGAGTGAGGAGAGGAACAGGTCTCCCCTTAAGACTGCAGTGCTTTTCCTGCTCAGCACTTTGTGCAAACTGGGTTTATGACATAGATTGTACCAAAAACAGCTCATCAAGGGACAGCACAACAATTCCTAATCCTGCCTCAGAGGATGTCCCACTATTTCTTGTGGCAGCTCTCCCTGTTAACCTGATGGCTGTGACCCTGTGTTAAACGCTCACTGAAGAAGATACAACTGCACAGAAGGCACTGCTTGCCTCACACTTAAAGGCTGTGTCTTGAATCTTGAGTTCTTATGAGTCCCACCTGTTTTCTCTTTGCTCCCAACTCGTGCGTGTTCGTGCATTGGCTTTGCCGCGACGACGTCGGGGTGCCCTTGGCCAGGCCTGCACTACTCCGTGCCCTCCTGTCACTATGGGAATCAGCCTTCCACCTACGGGGTGATGGCAGGTAAGGGGCCAGCCCTCAGCCGGGGGAGCTGTCAGAGTGTGGGTGTTAGCCAGCTGCCCTTTAGAGGGACCAATCCAAGACAGTCGTTTAAAGAAGATGGGATTTGGATTGAGGCGCTAGAAAAAGGGTTTGGAAATGAGTGCCCAGAGTTCCCCAAACCTCTGCATCTGTCGTGGAATCCCTCTGTATCTTATGTCTTCCTACAAGGCTGGGAAAGTCCTGTTCTTTTTGCACACCCATGGCCACTTCTCCTGGTGATTATCACTTTTTGAGGGACCAGAAGTGACATACCCAACACCCCTGTGTATGACCAGTACCTGGGCTGATGAAGCCCTGGCTAAGCTATAAAATAAAATGATGGCATAATGAAGGGATAGGTGGATTCAGCAGGCAGATCAGCCATGTGATCATAGATTTTTACACTCATGAATGCATGCTAGCATCCTGCTCGTTCTTCCCTGTCCCAGGCTCAGTAAGAGTGAGGAGAGTGAGGCACTTTTGTTCTGTAGCAGTCAATGAGATAATGACATGAACCAAGTTAACATAACTCCCAGGAAATAACTGGGACTTGGAAATAATCCAAAATCAAACTCAGAATTTTATTTCATTTAAGAATTAAGGAAATCCTAGAGTAAATCGGCATAGACTAACTAATATGTGAGACAGAGTGTAGGCTTCCTTCTTGGTATGCAAATTTCCAAATTCTTGTATTTCATCACGCATTTCTGTGTCTTTTGAAAACATTTCTGGCATTGCCCCAGTCCCTGGGGAAAGCTAATAATTACTAATAAATTATATTTCTCAGAAATTAGTTTTATTTAATTCCAAAATAAATACATTTTTATTCTTTTCTCATTTTCTTCTCCTTTCCTTACTTTATTTTCTTAGGCATCAAGCCTGCAACTCCAGAGATGCTCTCAGCAAGTCTCTCCCAGACTCGCATCCTACAGACATGCAGCATGCCCCACCCCAACGTGGTAAATGGTGTCAGCACCTTGCAAAGCAAGTCCCCCTCTTTTAAAGCATTCTTCATTATTTTTTGAGAGGTTTTTTTGGTGGTTATCTTGTGTGGAGTGTATTAAATAGTTCTATGGAGTTAGAACCTCCAACTCTGATGGGAATAATTGGGGCAGTGAAGAAAAACCTAGCTCTAACAAATGGAGGCAGCAGTGGGAGGTTAATGAAGTTCTGAGTTCTTCTACACGGTTTTGTGTAGTTTAGAAAATTGGGAAGGATGACCTGAGAACCTGGAATTTACTGGCTGCTCCAGATACACTGAGGAGTGTTAATATTTCTCCAGTAATTCCCCCCATGCCTCCCTCAGGTTAGAGACTTTTTAGCTCTATGTAGAATATCTAGGGAAAAATCGGCGCTCACTCTTAACTGCATCTCCTTGTTAAGTTTGTCATTTGGGAACAAAAGGTAATGAAAAATAGTTCTGTTTTATCCTTAAGCAATTTCTTTTTTGAAGGATCATTCTGAATGAGTTCTGGTTTTTGGTGTTTTGGTTTAGTTTGTTTTTTTTTTTTTTTTTGAGCTCTTACCTGTGTACTTTCCTCAAAGAAATTCTGTGCTGCAGCTAAGCCAAGATAGTATCTTGTCTGAGCATTAAATGGCATCTACATGGAAGTATTCTTTCTACCAGGAAATAGAGACTGGCAAATTTTAAGTGACTCAAAATGACACAGATCCATCGATCTTGTTGTGCCACTTAAGTCCAGTTTAGAGAATGGGCTTTTATTTGTGCAAGTTTAGGCTATTTCCCTCTTATTTAAGTGCTTCACAGTTTGCTAAGTGACAGGATAGCTGTGGCCGGTGAAAGGGGCTGTTGATAGGTTTCCATGCGCTGGGATAAAAAAGAGAAAACACATCCTGGGAAACTCTTAACTCCTGGATTCTCTCACATGTATTATAGGATTAAAATTGCAGGCAGGGATGATGAGGTACTGGGGGAGGTTTTTTCTGTGCAGCAGCAGAGAAGCAGTGCAGTGAGCTCTCTCTCTGGCATTGCCCAGGTGGCCTGACCCCCTGCCTGTACAAGTTCCCGGAGCACGCGCTGGGTGCCAGCTCCTGTGCCCTGGGCCACGGCTTCACTGCCCTGCCCCAGCCCCTGCTCACGGACGAGCCCGCGGCCGCGGACTTCAAGCAGGAGTTCCGCAGGAAGAGCAAGCCCGCGGAGGAGCCCATGGACATGGACTCCCCTGAAATCAGGGAGCTGGAGAAATTCGCCAACGAGTTCAAGCTGCGGAGAATCAAGCTGGGTATGTGCTTCATGTCCACGAACTAAAGGCTGGGAGAGTCCAGTGAAAGCCCAATTATTTCTGAGTGTTTTATGGTCTGGCCTCTGCTGTTGTCTCATCATAACTCTAATCCTGCCTTGTCCTGAAAAACCTCCTCCATTCCTAGAGGACTTGCATGGAATTAATGAACGTCACCTTTTAGTTTGCAGAAAGGGATTTCCAACTTTCCTGCCCTTAAATTTTCTCTGCATTTAACAGAAATAATTTTTTCTGTTCAATAAATTACATTCAGTGCCAGGTGCAATATTTTGTACAGCCCCAAATTATCTGCAATTTAGGGCAGACAGCCCTCATAACCACCTAACCTCCCATACCCATTCTTTTCCCCATGGACTGTTTGATCTGATGGTCTGCTGTCATTTCAGTATACACTGATGACATGCATGGGAAATCCTTCACACCAGTAGGAAGCTGCTCTTCCTGGTTTATTTTTTTGTGCCATGACACAGTTGGGAAGGAATTGATATCTTTGTTGCTGTGAAATAACTGCTGAGGGCAGAGGTGGGCTTAGCCCTGTCATCCTTGACATTACCACGTATAACACTGCATCAGAATTATAGGGAATCCTTTTATTTTATAAATGTAAAAATTAAAAAGTTATGTAAAATAATAATTATATAAAATTATAAGGTTATATGGGGTATGTGTGTACTATCTTAACAGCTAGAAAGCCAGTATCTTCCATTTGCAGTCAAAGTTGAAATAAAAGAAATTAGGGTTTAAAAAATTATTGCAAACTGGCCAATTTTCCTGTATATCCTTTATTTGATGTCAGCCACAGCGATGAAAGCACTTGCCAGGCCACACATAGTTAATCCCTGCATCTTCATCTGGAATTTTTTTGGTGTAAGAAAATCACATGGAGCCTCTAGAAATGCAATATGTACAGGAAAAATAATCTGAGTTTGAGCTTTACAAGACAAAACAGGTTGTGGGGCTGAGAGACACAGGGCTAGTGCAGTCAAAAAGAAGGTTAAAAGGTGCCTCATGGGACATTAAATGCCTAAAGACATCCTGCCTTGTCCTGGTACCAAAGCAGAAAAGGAGGATGATGATCCAGTCCCCCAGCCATGGCAGATCCGCATTCAGAGAAATAAGCAGGGAGATGTTGAAGACAAGTCAGAGTCTGCATGGAAACTGCAGCAGTTCTCTGATGACTTCAGCTTGGATGTTCCAACAAATAACAGGAGACCAGCAGTGCCTCTATGGATTATTGCTTGCACCATCTATAGAAATACATGGTGTGTCTGGATCCTTCTCAAATCCCTAATCCTGGAGTTGAAACTCCACTAAATCAGTGTCACACTCCGCAGAAACCACCAGGAGACTGAGCACTGCTCTGTGGTGAGCTCAGCGGGCCAAAGAGACCTCGGCAGGAAGCTCAGCCCAAAGGCACTGAAGCACACACTGACCACAAGAGCCAGCAGTGAAGGGCTGAGCATCTCAAGGAAGGTAACCCTCCTAGAAAGCTTCAAAGTTGCTTTTTCCTCTGTTTCTGGCAGGTTATACACAAACAAACGTTGGAGAAGCGCTGGCTGCTGTGCACGGCTCCGAGTTCAGCCAGACGACGATTTGCCGCTTTGAGAACTTGCAGCTGAGCTTCAAGAACGCGTGCAAACTGAAATCCATCCTGTCCAAGTGGCTGGAGGAAGCAGAACAAGTGGGAGGTAGGGAACTGAAATCCTCTAAATATTGATTTGCACTTCAAGAAGAATCCCATGTAAATATTTTAGGGCTATTATATGTCTTCTGCAGACTAAAGATTTTGTTTTACCAGCTTTAAATGCTGAGGTGTGCTTAAAGTATAGTTGTCTTTTTTTTGGATAAGCATGGAAAGGAGAACTGAAATGCACAGAGTGTACAGAATAGCAGAAATATCTCTTGGGCTGCTGGAAGAAATTTCTTCAAGTCCCATCCCAGCAAACCAGTTCCAGTCCTGTAGAGAGCCAGAGTAGGATCTGCAGGACAGCCCATTTAGCAGTGTACAGGGATTTTTCACTAGCAAAGGCCTTTTGCTTCTAGCCATTTCTGCCTATAACCATTTATAACTGGAGGTAAAACAATGACCAACCATCCTAACAATGGAAAGATCCTGTGTGTGATACTCTTCTTATTCAGCAGCACTTTCTCTTGTGCTTTCTTCTTCCTTCAAAGAAAGTGACTATTGTTTGTTTTCCAGTGCCTGTGGAATGTAACTGCCAGCTTTTATTGTTTGGCTGCTTCTTCTTTTTTTTAAATACAGCTTTGTACAATGAAAAAGTTGGAGTGAATGAACGGAAGAGGAAGCGCAGAACCACCATAAGGTAATAAATATTTAGGTTATTACAGGTTAGAAACAATTTTGGCTAAGATGCTTCTTTTTCCTCTGTCAAAATTGAAGTGCTCTTTTCTATTAATGAATATCTACATCTTGGGCTTCTCAAAGTTCCAATATTTGGAAATATTCTAGCGAAAAAAAGCCCAGCATAACCCTCCAGACCCCCAATTAATTCCAAAGTATTATATTTCACACTTTGCTCAAAACCTAAGAGGTGGTTAGTCAAAAGTAATGATGTTTCTATACTTCTGTTATATGCAGAACACCATGCTATTAATAAGCCAGTTTTGTTAAACATTAGTAAATATTGAAAAACTGACCCATAAGTGAAAGACCAAGAGATGAAATAACTAGAGCTCGAGCAGAAACTGTATTTCTGTAGCAAATACCTGCACCTTACTTCCAGAATAATGCATGAAGTGCCCTCTTGTGTCCAAAGAAGTTACAGCTACTGCTGAAACTTCTGGATGCCTCCCAGTGGCACACAAGCATGTCACATATGTGGTTTTTCAGAGTATGTAACAGAAATTGGAAGCAAATTCTATCTGGAAATAAGAAAAAAAATAACAGTATTAAATTATTCTGTTTAGTGAACCACTCAGTTTTGATCACTGCTGACTGAGGAACAGATGAGGACAGACATTTGGAGAATGTGATGGTGGCTAAAAGAGCTGGCCATAATCTCTGTGTTTTCCAGGAATACTCTAGTGCTCTCTCTATAATTAGTGAAATGCAAAACACACAGTGTTTCCCAAATCTAAGTGATAAAGCTCTTCCTCTCTGTAAACCCAAATTATTTGATTCAACCAGGTAACAACACTGATGTGCATTTGCTGGGGCAGAAGAGTGGTCAGGCTTGTTCCAATTCCCTTGACCCTACTCGTAACTAGTTAGTAGCTCTATCTCCTAGATAATATCAAGAAGCACAAATATTTTATAATTAACACTAAAATTGCACTGAGCTTGATGCTAATTTTGCCTTTTAATCACCCCGTGCCAAAATTCTGTACGATGTCACGCTGCTCGTGTCAGCAGAGAACTACAAAGTATTTTTAGTGCTTTGGGTTCCCTTTACATAGAGAAAGATGAAACAAACCAAGTCATTGCCTTCGGTGTTGTTACTTGATCTTTCTCTTGAACTAGTGGTGAAAACCTGAATGTGCAGAAAAGTTTTTAAAGGTGAAATTTTACCCCTGTATCCAGCATCGCTGCCAAAGAAGCCCTAGAGAGGCACTTTGGAGAACAAAGTAAGCCGTCTTCTCAGGAAATTATGAGGATGGCTGAGGGGCTCAATCTTGAGAAGGAAGTCGTGAGAGTTTGGTTTTGCAACAGAAGACAAAGGGAAAAAAGAGTGAAGACCAGTTTACACCAGAATGCCTTCAGTTCTATTATCAAGGAGCACCATGAATGCCGGTGAAGCTTTTCCATGTATACATGTGGATTTCTCTTTTGCTTTTTGTAAATGTTGTAAATACTGTGTTGTTAAAAAAGAGAAAAATCAGTACACCACTCATTGCTCCTACATGTTACCAGCAGCTGTAGCATGGGAAGGATTTTGCTGTCATTAATTAAGGCACTGTGAGCTCACCAGGACAGAGGTGTCACACTGCTCCTACTGCCTGCTCTGTCTCAGCCTGATATTTGACTGCCTTGACCCGGTGTCAAGTAGAAGTGGCTTGGATAATGCTTGTTATCAAAGGTAATTCTTGCTAATTTGTTATGTGCCTCAAAGTTTGGTTTGGGTAGGCTTAGCTATCAAAACAGGAATACAATTTATCTGACCTTAGGAGTTTGTGGCCTGAGGGGAAGAAAAAGAGTTATTGGGGGTTTTATTACATTGCTCTTTCTCTGCATTGTACTTTCTTCTGATTAAAACCATGTGTGGACATACTTACACCAGAGATGGTGTGTTAGGCTAAAAAGTATACAAAAGAAGAATTTATTGCACTGCACATTCCCCCTCTATTACACCCCACTAATTGAAAATAATCCCTTCTTTGTCATCCTCTAGCCTAGAAATAATTGAGGGGAAAAAATACCAGTGCCAGAGCTCCACCTATCAGGCAGGCACTGAGAAAATTAAATTAATGACTGTAGTACTCACCAGGGATAGATTATCCAGCCATCTCATCAGCCTTGCTCATTGTTATGGGAATTAGTCCATTACCATATAAGTATTTTGACTGTTTTCCCAGGACTGAAATTAAGTGAGTACACGCAAGTAGTACTGGCCAGATGCATTTTATTTTTCCATAAAACAAACCTGATGATTTAGAAAATGTCTATATAATAGGCCCAGAGAAAGCCAGAGGAGTTTAATGTTCAAGACCACTTAGAAGCAGCATGTACAAGTTAAGTGCTCACTCTCCAGTGTACATTAAATTATCTCTGATACTTATTACAGTGACTGTAAGCATGTTCAACAATGGAAATCAGGCTCCTGGATTTCTAAAAAAACCACATTTTTATGGATGAATGCACCACTCTAAGCCCTTAACTGAGAAGAAAACTTCAATTTAATAACTCAAAGGGGACAAACTGGCTATGTACTCCCTTCAGGCTGCTTTCATCGTTAGCATAGCTCATCCTCTATAGCAGAGACCAAGGTGCATACTTCTATCCACCACAGGTTACCAACAGGTCAAAGGTCATGAACTTTACAAAAAAAGTTCAGCTGAGAGGATCAGCACTCAGAAAAGGTGGTGGCATGCATTGGTGTACCTTTCATGTGATGTGGTCAAATGTTCTGTATGCTGAAATCACTATCTGGTATATAAAAACTTTATTTAAATTCTAAATTATTTTCTTAATTATAAAAGGCTTCCTAGAAATGCTATCAGCCTGTACATCCCAACCTCCTCATCCAATAAACTATTCCTATACTTTTGGCACTCCAGGCAATGGTTTGTATCTCTGTTTTGGTAACACTTTTTTTTTTAGCTGTGTGTCATGCTGCAGTGTATTTTAGAATGCTCTAACAGATAGTTCCAGGGCAGCCTTGGTGTAAGGTGGTGGTCTCTTGCCACTCAAAGTCTCACAAGTGAAAGCTAATTGCAGCAACTGAGTAAAATAAAATGAAAGGTGGCACATAACAAACTTACCTTGCAAAGGAATGACAAAAGGCTAACTGGCGGAATCAGCCACTATTTAAACACACCTACCTGCTGCCACAGAAATACAAACAAATCAGAATTATTTAAAGAAGAAAAGCTGGATGAAATCAATTTCAATGGCTGCAGCTGGAGCTTTACTTACAGAAGGTGGTAATTCATTTTTTTCCTCTAGGAACAACGTAATTACCACCAATTACTCTTGATTGGGGTCGGGGAGGACCCAACCTGCATATTAAGGCAGGATTTCCAAGGAGCAGCTCTATAAACCTGCAGCAGTTTAGTTGGCCATTCAGCCAAGCTGGGCTGTGCTGTTCTTGAGATATTTGTGGGGTTTTTTCTCGCCCTTCTTTTCCCGTGGTAACTTTAGGCAAGGGTGTTAAAACCACACTAGAGGGCAAAACAAGGTGGTATCACAAGGTTTAAATCTGAGGTTCAGCTGTCTCTGCAGAACTGTGATGTGCTGAGCCCTGATGTGAGGGACACAACTGACCAAGCACAGGCCAAGCTGCTGAGCAAAGGTAAGGTGAATAACTTGAAGTGTCTCTCTGCTACTCAATGTGTGTGCATTGAATGTTTTTATTACAGTGAATGTAGAACACTTTTATTGTAGTGTTTATACAAGTAGTTGTAATTTATGATCCAAAACTGTTCTCAAAACTAATATTTAGATTTAGTTTATTGAAGTGATCAGTTGCATCTTAGCAATAGAGTCTGCTCAATTATGAACTGTACTAAAAAGCTGATGGAGGCAGGCTGTTCACCTTGCTGCCTAATGTAAGAACTAGGAGTAAATAGAGGAAGATGGAAAGAAGCTTAAAACAAAACAAAGTGGTGTTTTTTTAACATGCTTGGGAAAAAAACATGTGGGTGCCAGAAGTTCCTTTGTATGGAGGAGTTCTCAGATAAGAGTCACTCAAAGCTGGTGTGTATAGAACTTGCACAGGGCTCTGCATGTATTTTATTTTTGAAACAGAGATTGGAAGAATATTAAGGGAGGAAGCATCATCAATGCTCATTGTGTTCTCATTGCTCCCCTGGGAATTGCTTCTGGGCCCTTGAGGAATAGGGCTCTGGGTAGAGCCATTTTTATGTGTGTGCACAACTATGTCATTGCTCCCAGATGGAGACTCAGATCCAGTTCCTATTTAGGTGCTAGCAAGGATAAAGGAGGGTAAGGATTGAGTGGTTCCACTGTTTTTTGGTTTTTTTTTAATCACTCAATGTGATTTAAAAGGAATTTGTATCTAAGCAGGAGGTGCAAATTGTTTAGACTGATCCAACATACTGACCATAATTGCAGACACTTAACAAGCTTGCAAACCTACAGCACTTCCCTCTCTGCTACCCAAAGAGTTTTACACAGGTTAGAGCTGCAGGATTGAAAAGGTAACTTGCAACAAACCACGGGATTGATGCTGACACTAGCCCTACTTCAGCAGTCCTAATAGCACCAAAAAAGCAATACTTCCTGTTCCTCAAAGACCCAGAGGAAAGAACTCATGGAATTATGCCCAATTTTGACAGTTACTGAAAGCATCAACCGCACACCTCATTCAGAAAGGACACAAGCCTTGGTGTTCAACCAAACTACAAACAACCACTAACACTTTATCCCTAGGTTCACATTATGATTTCTCTTTCAATGCCACAGAGCACTGCTTGGGCGTGAGGTTCCAGACAAGAGAATGACAACTTGAACGAGTCTTTTCTAAATGTTAAATTGAAGGCCCAAAAGCAACTACAATAAATATGATGGTGCTTTATCAAAGCAAGTCAAAGGAATATTTATCAGAGCTCACAAAGAAAGCCCAGTAAGAGACAGAAGTGTAAGACTAACCCTACAGATGACAAAGTCATTGTGGGATAAAAAGCCTTTTATTAGAATTTTACAAAATAACTTGTTAAAAAAAAATCACCCCATATTGGATGTATGCAATATATTAACTTATACATTCCTACCTGACAGATTCAGTTTTGCATTATTTCTTTGAAAGAGAAAGAACACCTGCAATTCTAGGCCTAAAACTTGAGGAAGGCTCTCCTATGAGTTCTCTTTGCTGACTTCAGTCCTAAACAGTAGATGGTGCAACAAGAGCAGATTCACTGAGGTTTCCTGATACACTTTGCCTAGCAGCAAAGTCTCTTTATGAGGTTTGTTCCCCCCCCAGTTTTCCTGGTTTTGCTTTTGGGAGGTATTTTGATTTTCTCTTTTTAAAGCCAAGATGATTGTTGTTTCTGTTCAATGAGCAGCACCACTAAATCAACACTGAGGGGTAAATATCTCCAGCACTCAGGAGGAATATCACACCATCCAGGAAGTAATAACTGGGAACTGCATTCTCATTTTGTCTATTTCAAGTATCAACAGTTCTTACTCCTTAGCACAATGCATATTCCACGTAAAGCTAGAATTGTGTTGATGCAGTTCAGAGACCATAGAAAAACCTTCACAGAACCAGAATGCTTTTATTATAGTGTTTAGACAAGTAATTATCATTTTTGATCCAAAATTGTTCTCAAAACTAATATTTAGATTTAGTTTATCAATGTGATCAGTTGCATCTTAGCAAACAATACAATTATGCAGTTATCTTCCATTAAGAAGTACTGTAAAATATATACAAATGTTGCTTCAGGCAAATGTCCTTTTTTCAAGTGCACAAGTTGTGTTTCTGAATGAGTGCATCTCTCCACTTCAGCACTGAGTCCCATCAAGTGTACTGAGAGGTCTCACCAAAGCATTTTGTAAAATCATCTTAATTATTAAGTTTACTCACCTTTCAAAGACTCCTGAAAGAAAATCACAAAGGTACAAGATTTATATACATAAAGGCACAGCAATTCTGTTGAAACCAGCTATGTTACAGTAAAATAGAGTTCAATCAGTGCCTTTCATGCAACAAATTTCACTAACAAATGTAACTCCTCTTCCAGAAAAATTAACTGCACAAGGAGTGTATCCTTCCCTTCTGGTAAGAGGAATAACAAGCTATTATTTCATCAGCTCAAAAGGAATTTGGAAGAAATACATAAAATGCTTTTTCTTTCTGCCTAAATTATCTAGACATTCAAAGCTATTTCTCATTGAAAAAAAAAGTTTCTGACTAAGAGCCAAGGTGAAGTTTCATTTGTGCTAAGAGATGGCAGACTAAATGTTTCTCTAATGATAGTTTTGTAAAAATGATAAATATTACATAGGTGCTGTCCTAGGAAGTGGCATGACCAGCCACTGAATAGCCAGTTCTAGAGACAGATCAGTAACAGAGATGGAAGAAAACTTTGAATCCAGAGGACAGATCTGGATCAGGTGTAAGTGAATTTATTGTTAGAACTACACCCCTGGTTGGTCCAGAGTCAAAAAGACTCCATGCAATGGATAAAAAAAAGTACTTTTCTCTGCAAATCCATCTTCAAGTTGTCATTTCTGAGACTTCTGGGTTCTCCTAGAAATCAGTTGCATTGAAAGAGTATTTGCACTTTGCACATGTGTGTAGGGCTGAGCAGCCAGCAGGCAGACTCTGAACTGGATCAGTTAATCCACGCCCAAGGCTTTGAGCTGACGCTCGATCTCCTCATCCGATATGGTGGCGGCGCTCGATGCCGATGCAGAGGGCAAACCCCTGGCAGCTGAGGGAGCTTTGGCCATCTGGAAGGAGACACAAGTTTCCTTCAGTCAGAATAACGCAGGTTATGACAAGCTGACTTTTAGAATAAACTATTTTTTAAAAATGGAATGCAGGGGAAAAAGCACATCAGCTGTGCAAAACCAGCCATACCTTGCCAGAGATTTCAATCCCGATCTCGTCAAGCACTTGATTAACAATATCTTGGGTTTCTTCCTCTTCATCAGAAGCATCAAAAATATCATCCAGAGTATCATTAACTTAGAAGAAAAAAAAATCAAGATTGTATTAAGGAAAAGGGTGACTAACAAGACCTAGTGCCAACTTTCTACCTTCCCAGAACACAGCAGTAATACCACGGTGTGAGATACCAGCAAAGGCATCTGGGTGTGGGAGGCTTTCTTAGCTCTGCCTTGCAAAGCCCGTGAGCACAGCCAGGGCAACAACAGGGTAAGGCATGGCTGTTTTTATAAAAATGTTCAGTTCCACCTAAAGAGCTTAGCTGCAGTATCTCTCCCCATATTACATTTTAACATTTCTGCAAAACATCTATGGTTTCATAAAAAACCCTTTCCTCTCTTCTTCCTCCAAACAAAGTTGCAAAGTAGTTAACTACTCAGATAACTTGTGTGCAGTTGAGGTGTTTCCATCTTGGTTTGAGTCCATGCTACTTAATATGACAACAGGGCAGGGAATTGGTTGGGGAGAAGAGTGGGAGCAACACCAGGAATTAGCTGACAGTGAACACATACATGCAGGAACAAGGAATTTGCTGCCTTCACAAAAAGTTGTGGCTTAATTTAAGAAAAATGAGACAGAACCATTTCATACCACTATGGGCAGAAAGCTGAGATTATCAGTGTCTAAATTAAGGCAAATTTTCAAGTCCCCCTACCAGTTATGTCACCAAGGCCTTGAATGGGTCTCAAACCCTCTTCCCTGCCAGAATGTTCCTTCTAAAAATATGAAGAATGTTTTGCAGAAGATGGGAAGGAACAGATTCTAGATTTAATACCTAGAGCTTCTAAAAAGCCTAAGTCAGCATTCCTACTGAGACATACATTATTTTGTTTGCTCTACATTTTTACTGTCAGTCTCATTAACTATAGAAATAAACTTCAAACATCAGTGTTTTCAGGCTGCCAAGAGAAGCCAGCCCCGTGAAGTGCAGAACTTACTCATCTCTTCAGTCATATCCATCTTCATGTTTTCCTTCTGGAAATTCTGCATAGTTTGTAGTGTCTTTTGTGGATCCATTTTCTTATTAACTGCTTGCATTGTCTATTAATATGGAAAAAGCTCTTAAATCATACAATGAGACATTAGTAATTATCAGTGCATTCATTAAAAAAAAATGCTTTAATCCAAATTTCACTTTCCTTGTCTCTCTACATCCCATGGGAACATTAGGTAAGTGACAGATCAATGGTACAGCCTGCACTTAGGACACTAGATAGCAATATTTCTTACTAACTTTTAAATGTGTGCATCTTTCTTGCACCATGACTCTCCCCTGGCCTTGTATTAGGACAAATCCAACAGATCTGAATGAAAAGAATGGAGAACATTTCTTAACTTGAAGGCCACACACATTAAAGAAGTAAATGGCTGCAGGTTCTTATTCAGAAAGGACCATTTATTTGAACCACCACTGGAGGACAGGCCTTAAATTGTTTCTTGATGTTACAATTTAAATGAAAAATTACTTTTCTCTGAAAAGAAAATAACCAAATGTTGAGGAAGTACTTATTTAGGGTGCACCTGTGTGATGGGTGGAGATCTTGCTGTGACAGTGAAATAAACTTTGCCCATTTTACTGCCTTTGTGGGCACTGCTATGGGGCACTTCCCTCTTTCCTAAAAGGCAAGTTACTGTGGGAAATCAGAATCTAAATACAGACATAAGCAATTCAAATGTAAAATTTAACCATCTTTGAGAAGATAAAAGACTTGGTTAATTAAAAGAGATGGAATCAAGCCACTACAGGCTTCACAGATGGGCTTCTGCCTTCATGTCTGAGTTTCTTCCAGGTGATAACGTACTATGATCCTAATGTTACTTGAATTTCAAAGACTGTGCTCGTGGTCACATTATTTGAATTTAACAAGTTTTTCTGGACTTGGAAGGTGCTGGTATAAATGGATGTCAAAAGTATCTGCACTGATAGAGAGTTTACATATCTTCAGAAAATAAGGGTCAGATGCATGAAAAAATGATCAGGTAACTTAACTAGACTTTACTATGTTCAAAATTAGCAACATATATGCTAAGAAGTATACTGAAAGTATACATACTTGAAAGCTTTGCATTCACATATTTGCCTTGCTTGTTAAGGCAACTGATCCCATACATTTTTCACTAATGGTTTTATGAGATTAACAATTCATTAAGCTTCCCATGTTGATCAGAAAAAATATTCACTTTAAAAGCGATCAAAAGAATTTAAGACTTTTCTCTCCAGTAATATTACACAAATAGTACATACAATTACCTGCTGTTTAAAAATATTTTTAGATTTTTTTTCCTACTGACCTAATCTTCCTAGCTACTCCAGTGACACTGGTTTTGAGAAATTTAATCCAAAATCTATCACAGATAAAAACAAGTCACCCACATATTAATTAAAAAGCAAGACTAACTTGTTCACGAGTGCTATGTAAGAATACTGAGTAAGGTGTTGAACCTGATCAGTCAGACAAGTTCAATTTGTAAATCTGCTGCACAGCCACAGCTCTGGATCACTGGCTGGCTGGAATCTGCCCTCATGCTGTGTCTAAAGGCACCTGACCACCAAACCCTTGTGGTAATTCCTTTCTGCACTGAGTTGCATTGCTGTGTTTAACTGGATTTAACTTGGGACTGGGATCAAAGCCCAGCTTGGTCTACAGTGATGCAAACTAATTCTGCACCTTGAGCTGAACAGTCCCCCTTGTCAAAAGCCAAATCCATCTTTATCAATTGAGGGAAATAGGGGAAAATTCACACCTAACTTGGAAAACTGAGACTTCACTCTGAGATGAGATTTGGGAGGAAACTTAATGCAATACTCTTTCCTGAGAGGGCACAGAGAAAATGACAGCAAATTCCAGATTAGATTTTTTTTTAGGAATTTTAGATCCAAAGCAATAACCTACTTTTTTCAAAAGCCACAAAGCTATTGTGACACAGTACCTTGATTTCTAGATGAATCATGCCCTACTTTTTCCCAGTAAAAACCGCTTGTGAAAATAAATACAGGCAAGGCACTGTAGCAGCAGGGTTTGGGTTTTTTCTATGGACTAAAAGAGTTCATTCACTGGCATTAGTTTATTTTTGTCATGTAAACATTTGACAGATGTCTAGCCCAACAAAGTATGTAGGTGCTATATGGATAGATTGACCAAACAAAAGTGTAACAATACAAACCCAAATTATGTTTCCCTACTGTACCCTCACCACCCCTGTGCAGTGAGTTTTAGTAGTGCAATTACCTGCAACTACCAAAAATTACCCAAAATAACAGAATTTTTGCAACTGTATGCTGCATTTGAATATAAAAGAGTATCTTGTGGTGCCTTACTTTTGCTGTGGCTGACATAGCTCCTGCCATCTTCATCTGGGAGTTCATGACCTTAGTTTGAGTGGACATGGAAGTGACTTTGGAGCTCACAGCATAGGTTCGGTTCTTCTGCTTCCGCAGCTGCACCAGCTGCTTTGCCAGCACTTTGCAGGCCTCTTTGTTACCAGTCTTAGCCATTTTCTTGATTTCCAGTTCCTGTGAAAAAAGGTGTGAGATTAACTGCACAGAATTTCCATTCATGCAAAGACTATAATTAAGCCTTACCGCTAATAATGAAATTCAAAATTAACTAGCCTCTTGAATCTTTTAAGACATTTAAGTTATATAAATAGCTCCTTGCTTTTTTAACAAGGCTGTTTAGCAGAATCAATGTCATGCTGGTATGATTTGACCACAAGGAAAAAACTCAATGAAACTGAATTATAGCGTGGTAGCACACAGTTCCCCCAAAGACTTCAATTTCTGCATGATGTCACATTCACTTCTATGTGCACATTTGACTTTGTCTCTGGATAAGCAGCCATACTTCAAAAAAAGCCCCAAAAAGTGAAGGAATTATAATGTCCAGTCAACTACTGGTGCCATGGCTCTAATCAACTTTGATTTCTTGCAATCAAACAACATCATTCATGTAAGAAATGGAGAGTTCTTTTCAATGCTTTTTCAGCCTCAAGAGAACCTCACAGCCTTTTGGGGAAGAAGTAGAAAAAGTTAGATGACCATTAATGATGTTAGTTAGATGACCAATAATTATAGGCTCTTAACCCTTATAATTTAGCAGGACTTAAATCATAATAAAAATAGCATAATTTAACATGTGCTTATGCTGTAAGAAAGACACTTCTGTCTTTGAAAACCAAACCCAAACCCCAATCTGTCAATTAAAAGAGAAATAACAATCTGTTTAGCCCAGAGGTACCAGGAAAAAGCCTGGCACAAATAATCTTGTCAGCTGGGATTATTCAAAGTGTGCCTTCTGATTTGTGACTTGGTAATGTAAAAATTGCAACAACTTTTTCCTTTACAGACTTTTTAAGCAGGTCTTGCCACACTGGCTCAGTTTTCTGTAGATGTCCATTTGTCCATTTTGATTTTTACCATTAAGTAAAAGCAGCTTTTAAAGACCAGCTTTCTCCTGAAATTTTTCAGGCTAATATGCCTGCTATAGGTATGCAGTTGCTTCACTTTATGTGCACTGGTAATCCAGAAAACTGCACTCATAAGAAGCTATGAAGAGATAAATTCTGGTCCCCAGGACAGGCAGAACAGTCACCTTTAAAGGCAGATGTAAACTGGCCCACTGCATCACCCTGACTACCAGAAAAGTTCACAGTTAAGTTTATTCCAGAGATGGCTCTGGCACAAAATCCCCTCTGCAGATTCACAATTTCTTAAGGGTGTGCCATACACACTATTTTTAACCCAGGAAGGTACAGAGTGGCAATGAAGCAGCATGAGACTGTTCAAACCTTAGAGGCCTGAAATAGAAGTAAAGCTGTGCTCTTTGAAAGTAGCTCACAGAAGCCACAAAAATTCCTATAACATCACCAGAATATTATTTCCTCTTTTTTTTTTTTTTTTTTTTTTTTTTATCTAAAGTATTGTGAAGGCTGGAGGGATTAGAAATGTTTGAAAATAGGGATTTTCTCAGTAAGTTGAAAGACCTTCATAGCTTTTAAAACCTGATTTTTTCCAAGTAAAATTCTTTGCTAAATCACTGCATATAATCCACCTTCAGAAATCAAACCCTATCTACAGATTATTTTATCCTAATTAAAATGAATTTGGGTAAATTTGGTGTACATTATCTGCTTTTGAAAGGTCTGGGGCAAGCTTACTGAAGTCAGTTATGTTCTTCTGGGAAAAAAAAAATCAAGATTTGTATAGTTATATCAGTTTACTGAACTGAAACAGAACTGTCTGCATACATTAAGGTATTTTTAGCTGTAGAAATAATATAATTGCATAACTTGATTTTCTCAGAGTAGTACCTTAAAATTAAAGGGGGGAAAAAAAAAAGGTCTTTCTGGAGAAAGCACATAATGAAATGTTTTTGAGATTGACTGATAAGCCCCTGATCCCTCTTCACCTGATATGACACTGAAAATTAATATTTATTTTCCATTGCTACTCTCATTCCAGCAGCAAATTTTAACTTTTTCAAAGACATATTTTACTGCTCCTTTCTTCTTCTCAGAAATCCAACATTTCTAAACCACTCAGTGTGGTAAATCATCAACACTTCAGCCTGAATAGCCACTAAAATTAGGGTTATTTCCATATTTGGAATATTTCATACTGGAAAAAATGCCTTACTTATGAGCAACCTACTATATTCTACATGTCCAAGGCTTTCAGAAACAGTTTCTCTGATCTTTTAGTTTATTATTCCCAGCTCTTGGTATTCATGCAACCTGCTGCCACAAACCACCACCTCAATAGCTGCTGGAAAGGGCTGGATTTGCACAGCTTTTCCCACAGTCTGAGCATGCTTCATGCATCAAACCCCACCATCTGGCACATCCATTTCTCCTCTTATAGTGCCACACAGGTGCAGCATTCAGCCACTGAGTACTTGAAAGCTCACACACAGTAAGTTCTGAATACATCTTAATTTAGGCAAACAGTCCTACTATTATCAGCTAATTTTAGGGAAGTTCTGTCTGAATGAAAAGAACAACTCTAGGGGTACTCATGATACCCTGTGGTTTTTCAAGTACTCTCTCCCACTGGACAGTCATGCTAACACGTGATAGCATTTCTACTTCTTGTAATTTTTCCACAAGACAAGTGATTTACAAACCTTTTAGAAAAAAAACTCAACCTTTTGAAGGACAGAGAATGCAGGGAATTGCAGGGAAAACCCAATGTGGTTATTTTACCTAAACACATTGTTTCAGGATTTTCCTATGTCAAAGGCTGAGAATCACTTTTAGACAGTAAATATTTTCCAACACAATTTGAACTGAGAAATGAAAAAAGGAAGACAACTGGTTTTAGTATTTCATTATTATGCATTGATTGGTATCTTTAAAATCTTGCAAGTTTTTGATTGTGTGTGTATGTTTTAAAGAGCAAAATAAAGTTCCCTGTCATACTTACCAGTTGTTTTTCCTGTTTTTCAAGTGCTGCTCTGTCTCTGCTTATAGCCCTCTGTGTACCTCTTAACTCTCGATTTTGTTCCTTTATTATATCTGGAAAGAAAACATTGATAGCTGGGCAAAGTTTTTCAATACTCCATAAACATCTGCTAAGCACCCTGCAGACATGCAGCATGTTTCACACCTCCCTTTGTTCAGAGTGAAGTTTCAGCATTTCAGATACAGAAAATATAATCTGGGATACCACAACATCATTGTATCAGCAGTGTGGGCTACATCCTGTTAAAAACATAGCTGTTTTACCTTTACCTAGGATGTTACTTTGTACCATAACCACAGCAAGAGCCTTAATCCCACAGTAAGACATCTGTACACACACCTTCCTGCAAGTCCAGTGCTAACTCAGCAATATCTAGGTCACTGCTTATTCTGCTCTGGGGAGCCTTCCTCTCCTCCACATCTGTGTAGCCCCTCTTCAAGTCAGTCTATAAAGCAACAGTACTTGACACTTTTCAACTAGGAGATGCTTAAGAATAGTACGGTGGGAAAGTGGAGGCCTTAACAACAAATTTCAGCTTACTGACAACTGATGTAGCCAGCAAAGCTTGAACACTGTCAGGTGAAACCCATCATCCTTCACAGGAGTCCTGTACTATTAAAAATTATATATTGATAACATCCTCTTATGAAAGCAAGTATTATTTACAGTCTAGGCATCAATCATGCTAGCTGCAACTAACTTTTGGTAGGATTTACAGCACGTGCTTGGGTGTGATTCACCTGGGCAAAGGCAGAGCAGGACGGCTGCATGTGACTCAGCATCCTCTGACCTTTGTAGAGGAAAGCAGTTATTATGGATTCAGCTACTCCTATGTCTGCACTTTGGGTGGGAGTTTCAAAGGAGCAGACTGTCACATAAACTTTCTTTCGACCTCACGAAGGATAAATTATAGAATCACAGGCCATCCTTTTCATTTTTTAAGGTCTGAGGCAATTTTTCTACAAACAGCGAGAAGCATTCATGTTTTTCATTCCCAAAGCCAGAAATACTGTAAAACACCCATTGCTGGAATTATTTCAACGTTAATAGGTTTGAATCAGAACAAAATCCCAAACCTTTAGTGGCATTTTAAAGACAGAATGTACATTTCCTCTTCCAACCTTGCTGGAGATTGCCCAGTTCTTGGGCAAAGAAATATATATTAAAAAAAAGAGTGTGAAAATGACACCTGATTTTACAATGCTACTACTGAAAAAGTAGTGAGTACTACAGAAAAAGCATTCTTGCTGGAGATGCAGACTTTTCAGTGGACAATAACTAAGAACTGAAACAATAACTAAGAACAGAGAAAATAATTCTGAAAATGCTACAGGCAAGTAATTTTGAAGGTAGATAAATGTATATTACTTGCACAGCTGCACTTGGTGAAATTGAAAGAAAAAGCTTAATAGCTACATACAAGACTGCCTTTTCTAACTACACTACTTTTAAAAAAATCCTTAGTATAGCGAGCTGGAGAGGTAGGAACTTCAAGGTGACAGCAAACAAGAACAGTACTTAGGCGACAATAAGGGTAAGTAGGATGCTTATTTCTGTAGTTTCTGATCCCCCCAGTGGCTTCAACTAAGGATGGCAATAAACTGGAAACAACTATCTGCAGTTACGGACTGTTTACTTTGTTTTTAGAAGTGAAGGCCAAGATGAGAACTTGGTTCTTGTTTGTTTCTGATAACTGAGGAAAATTCCCAGCTACTAGAGCAGACAGAATACAACAGGTTATTCTAAGATAAGTCTTATGCCATGAGCCACTCCTGTGTGTCACACTGTCGTCACACACACCAGGGCAAGGAGGAAGCATTCCTTCAAACAGGCTGGACAAGAGACATCCAACAGGGCTTGACCTGGCTCCTGCAATCTTTCCTTGGTCATGGAAGCTTAATGCCAGCTCCCTTTCTCCTCTTCTCAGGTGGTGCATCTAAAAGGGGAAGAGCCAGGTGGGACCTGTGCGCGTTCCCTGCGGTGACACACAATTGGTTGATGTGCAGCGTCATTTCTTGCGAGCCCTTTTCAAACGCCGACCCCCAGCTCTGACACGGGGCACCCAACACACCAGAGACCCAAACCTGGGGCTCGCCAACCCTGGGCCACGACAACAGGGAGAGCTGAGCATCGCCCAGCGGCCTGCAGGCAGCTAAGTCCTTCGGGGCTTTATTTGAGGATGGTTATTTCTGCCGAAGTTTAGGCGTTTTGACGCCAGCTTGGCTACAAAGAACCAAGACCAAGTTGTTTCCACAGCGGCGCGGAGCCCAGGGCCGGGCGGCGGCGGCTCCCGCAGCCTGGACGTGGCTCCGCACAGCGGCACCGCTGGCGTCCCGGCTCCCCCTGGGCCCCAGCAACTCCTGCCGGGCCTGTTTTGTGTCCCTCGCCGCCACCGAGCGATGCCGCTCCTCCTCCTCCCTCACCCACGGCCCGGGACGGCCGGCACGGCTCCCACCCCTCCCGGAGCGCCAGGAATCCTCGGCCCCGCTGTGCCAGGGCCGGCCCGGCCCGGGGGCTGTCCCGGAGCACCGCCGGTGAGTCACGGCGGGCGGACCAGGGCCTCCCGCTCCGCTCCTGCGAGCTCCCGCTTCGCCGGGACGGAGCCCGAGACCACGACCCCCGCCGGGCTCCCGCTGTCCCGGAGCCCCGGCCGGGACTGGCCCCGCGCCCGGGGCCGTGCGAGGGCTGGGGGCGGCCGCTGCCGGGGGCGCGGCGGGGCCTCCCCGGGCGCCCACTCACCGTCCACGGTCTTCTTCTTGAAGAGCGAGGCCATGGCGGCGGCCGGACCCCCGCAGCCGCCTCGGCGGGCTCCTGTCGCCTCCTGCTCCGGTGACCAGGAAGCGGCCGGGCCGCGATCGCCCGCCCGGCTCCGCCTCCCGGCGCCGAGGGGCGGGCAGGGGCCGGGCCGGGGCTCCGCGCTGCGCCCGCCCACCCTGCGGGACCGGGCCGGGGCTGGCCCCGGGGAGGTGCGGCTCCCGTGGGCAGAGGGACCGGCTGAGGGCGCGGTTTCTGTTCCTCCATGTGAGGTGTTTTTGTCTGTCCGCCCTGGTTTGGGCACCCCGAGCCGCGGGAGAGGCTCTGCGGGATCGGCCCGGCTGTCCTGGGAGCGAGCCAGGACGGGGCGGGGATGTCCCGGCTCCCCGCTCCGTGTCCCGCTCGGTGCCTTGGCTTCTCTTCTTGTACTCTTTAAAGAGGGTAATTCACTTCATGTAATCTCTAAAGAGTGAAATGAAAACATATCAGAAGTTAATTCGGCAGTGTGGTGCTCTCCGTGCTCGCCGCTTGGTTTTCCGAAACACCGGTCTCGTTGGAAATAGCAAGTTTTCACTATTTTTCATGTGCCACTTTAGTTATTTTTCACTGGCTGAAATCCAGATCATGTGTACACAGATACTAAGGGAATTCAGGGAGCCTCTATGAGGGTGCCTGGGCGTCTGGAGGGATTTGGGCACAGTTAAACAATTAAACACACAATTAAACACACAATGAAGCAGTGGGGTCACTGCCTGTCCGTGACAGATGAACTTTGGGGTTTGTGATTTTTGTTCAAGAGCATCCCGGCTCTCACCCCAAGTCATTGCTGAGTTTGGAGAACTGATTACACATTAATTTTCTTGGATATGCCTTTGTCTGAGGGTCACAAGCCCTGCTGTGCACAAGAGTGTGGAAAAAGGAGCAATAATTTTCTTGGTTTCAATATGTAATTACAATCCTTAATTTTTAATAAGGTAGTTTATAATGTAGCTGTGGTTTCATTGTTGGCGATTGCCTACATATGCATCATGCCCTTAGAAAATAAAAAGAGGGCCTTTATTAAAAAAGACAGATCTGTAGGTTGGAATGCCAGCTAGATACAACTTCCCTTACTTTGAAGTGTTGGGGATGATTATGTTAATGTGCAAGGAAAAAAAGAAGTGACTGGAATGTAGTAATGCATTTTGATGGCTAGATATAAATTCAGCCTGAGAAACAATCGTAAGTTTATGGTTGCAGTACCCTAATAAACCACACTTTTATAACCTTGCATGGAGAAACAATCTATTAGAATATTGTAATAGCAGTGTAAGGATGTAGGTGGGCATGGGAAGGTACAGACTATGTGCTTGCTGTTAGTATTCCTTGATTTTCTGAAAACACTGATTTTGTTGCAAATAGCAAGTTTTCATTATTTTGCATGTGTCCTTTTAGTTATTTTTCACTGGTTGTTACAGGCTGAAATCCAGACCATGTGTGATGACATCGATACTGTGGAAATTTGGTGCTTCTCTACAAGGCAAGTTAAATGAAATACACTTTAGAAGTTTATTCCTGCACATCTGTAGTCTTTGTTAGGTCAGATCAGTCAGACATGGGTTAGTAAGCAGGACTGAAATCCTGGTTTTGAAAATGCACAGATGAAGGGGAGGAGAGCACTTGTAATTTAGATTCAGATCCCCACTTTCCTTGAGAGAGAGGCTGGGCAGCTTAACTACAGGGTACTCTTAAATTGTGCTAATTAGCTATGAGACCAGAAATGCTTTTTTCTGTAATATTTCTTCATGAATGTTTAATTGTGATGAGATAAACAAAGATGTCCATAATAGGCTTCATGACTGCAATAAATACAGTATGTCTGAGCTATTGCATGCCAAGACTTACTTTTCTGTGTTGTAAGCCTTCATGCTGGAATGCTATTGTATGTATTGATAGTAGAGATAAGAGAAGCCCTCCAATTTATCTTTTAAATTATTAATGCTTAAATATCAGTGTTTCTTTTAGATTGTGACTTGGTTCAGAATCTAATCACCAATCAAAATGTAAAAAAACCCCTTAGTTCTTTATGCTACAGATAAAATTTAAAAATCAATCAGATGGAATAAATAACCTTTCCTTAGTGACTATATGCAAATATCTCTAGCAAACCAAAGCAGGGACTTGTGTTTCCTGTTTGTTGGATTTAGAGTGAAACTGGGACACAACAACTGGTTTAGGAGGAGGATACAATATCCTGTATTAATTTAAAAATGAAAAGAAGTCAAAATATGAAAAATGAATGGATAACAAAACCAGATTAAAGCTAGCGTTCAGTGTTCCAGAGTTGTACTTAGAAAAAGACAGGAGGGAGGGTTTGTTTTTAGAGGTATAGATAAGCTATTCTGGCATTGGGGCACTGGTTAAGTTAAGCACATAGTTAAGTTAATTTAAACCAGGTGATGAGGTTCAGTCTGCTTGTTTAGGTGGTCAGAGGAAATGGCTGCTATGAAGAGACCCTGAAAAATTGGTGCTTTCAGGTACCTGCTCTGCTCTCTTTCAGGTACTGTAGAATAGTAGATAAAGTGTCTGATTTGAAAAAAAAATCCTTTCCTGCCCATGTTTTTGGGAGAAAAATGGAGAGGTGAGCTTTCAGATGTGTGAGCCTTGAAGAAGCTCTTGGGGTCATGTTTTAAATAGTTTTAAGATATCTAGTCTAATGAAGGTTGCCAGTCTTCCCTATCTCCTTTCCTAGTGTGAGTAAAATATTGGAAGTGAACTTTCACTGACAGCTAAGGAAGACTGTCTTGGGGTGCTTTGTGGATAATGACCCAAATTCAGCACTGTTTGATCTATTCTGGGGCTGTCTAATTCCTGCTCTGCAGATATAAGGAAATTGAATGAGGCTGTGTATAGTGAAGAATGAAGTGGTTAAGTTGAAATTTACAGAGGCCTGAGAAAGATAAATGATCAAAGACTGTATAAATGTATTGCTGTATGAAATGCACAGCACTTCACATGTAAAATAAAGTTATGAGGAGAAGTGTCTTTGGCACCTCAGCAAGTGGCCACTTTCCAAATTCTGCAATGCTTTACCTTATGCTGGAGGAGCTCCACGGGAATCAAACCATTTGCTTGCATAGGAGTTTGTGAGATTGTGCTGAAGTCTGAAGACTCCATAACTTTATACTTGTCATGTGAAGGTGGGCTAAGCTAGGAGGGGGACAGAAAGGAAAAGAAAGGAGAAAATTCCAGACCCTAATGAAGCTCAGGCTGCAGTTCACCCTGACATCCGGATCTGCAGTGGCACCAGGAGAATGTTGTGGCTGTGTTCAGTGTGGTGGTGGTGGTGATAAATGTGTGGCTCTGCTGAAGTCCGGATGTGTGTCATCCTGTTATCTCTAACTGCACCCCTTAGTAATGGAACCTGGCAATTGGAGTGTGCTCTCCATGGTGGGGAGGGCATGGAAATACAGAAGCACAAAATCTGGGAGGATTAGAAGAAGGTGAAGTAGAAAAGAGCAGGCTAGGGGTGGTGGCCAGCACAAAACCAGGGTGTAAATATTTGAAGAGTAAGGAGTTGGAAATGGCAGCAATAAATGAAGACAGCCCTAGGAAAGAGGATAGAGAAGGTGAAAAGGAGCTGTTGGGGAAATGCTGTGACTGAAGATGGTGGAGGTTTCCTCCACTGCTGCAGTTCTAGAGGGTTCAAATAAGTTCAGATTCATTTGCCTGCTTTGTTAAAAAAGAAATCACTTATTTATTTGTGCAAGTGTAAAAACCATGTTTTCTATAGCATATCTCACCCTCACCTTGCAGATTAGACACCTTTTCAGCAACATTTGTGGAAAGCTCATGAGAACTGGAAAAGACCTCATTTGTAGGAGGAAAACAAGGATCCCATCTAGCAAATACAGAGGTATGAAATGACCTTTATAAATGCTGAAAGTAAAATTATTGAAATTGATTTCATAAGAGAAAATTATTGTCTACTAATAATACCCATAGTGGATTGCTGTCCGGTAACAATAATGCCACAATCAATGAGGTGGCAAAGGGAAACAAGTCAGTAAGCTAAAGATCAGTGAATTGCCTGTTTGGAAATAGCTTATAATTCTAAACATTTCAATTTTTAAAAAGTGTATTTTTATTGATCTAGAAAAATATTGAGGAATGTGGTGAAACTGAAATATATGAGGATGTTTTGCTTTCCATCTGTTCACAATTTAAGTTGAACTGTGCATGTGTATGAAGCAGAGAGTGTATTGTTGGTTGTATTCATAACTTAACTGTTTTTTGCTTTCCCTGCCTAAAAAGAATCAATTGCCAATAGACTGCTACTCTTCTAAGCTTTACACCACACAAGGTGCAAGGAGTAGAGGGTAATACATATTTAGGTGTGTAAGCATGTCTTGATTTAATTTGTCCTTGTGAGTATTTGCTGACATCTATGGAGATTGAGATTGTCTTTTTATGAGAGAGGGTATTTGTGATGTACATGTTTTGCTTGATACTCTGCTGAATTTGCTTGACAGACCTATGAATAAGTAAAAACCAGCAAGAATGAGTTGAAGGAAAACTGTAGTGCCTGAAATGTGAAACGTTACTCTAGTTTGCTGGAAAGCTTTTAGTGAACTGAAGTCTTGAATGCATAAAGGATGTTGTCTTCATCTCATTTTTTTTCTCCTAAATGCATTTATGAAAAATTATGGGGGAAAAAAAAAAAAACCAAAAAAACAAAACAACCTAAAATACTCCCACCCTTGAAAAAATCCTCAACAACAAAAGGAAAATACCAAACTCCCTCATCCTTAATGAACGTGAGGGTAGGCAAGTTTTTGCTATTGCACAGAGTTAGCCTAACAAAGTAAGATGCTTATGTATGCAAGAGTACACCTTACTTTGAGTCACTTTCAGCATCTTCTTAATAAAGTAAGAGTACTTTGAACTGCTTATTATGTGCATGAAGTTCAGTACTTTGTGAAGCCCCCTAAAAGCCTACCCCCTCCTTACAGAAATCTGGTCTTAATTATCACCTTGATTGGTGCTAATAGGACACTTCTGACTTGCAGTCTGCATCTTTTATAACCTTCATGTCTGATTACAAGGTTTTTCCTTCATGGAAGAGCAAACGCTTCACTATAAAATAGTGCCAATACTTTATACAAGCAGAGTCAGTTTTGCTTCAGTAATCAAATACAGTAGGACATCATGTTTCTGTAGGGCATTCATGAAATCAGAGGTTATACTTTTAAGAGCTTTTGCTTTCAAATATCATTTCTTTAAATGACTTTTCCCAGGGAGAAAAGGAAATCCAGGCTAGCAAAAAAATAGGTAAATACTGTTAGCATTTTATCACAAGCTTCAAGACTTCCTTAAGGCATCAAGTTCAGAAAAAATAGAGTAAGATATTATGGGGAGGATATTTATTATTACTGCAAACTGCAAAGTCAACAGGGACTGCTAAATGTTCTTGCAGTCATAATAGCCTATCTCATGTTAATTCTAGCCCAAAGCTCTGTGACTCTTTATGTGCAGAGATAATGGGGGGGTAAAACTGTATTTTTAAAAACCAGATTCCCCCCAACCATGGAAAATAAATTAGGGAGCTTCACAAACTAAAAATGATTTGGGCTTTGGAGGAATTCCCAGAAATAATATACAAGACTTATTACCCTAGGTAGTTAGAGAGTCCCATATGTTTATGGCTGATAGTAGTCCTTTTGATGGAATATTGCCTCAGCAACTTGTTTTCAAATAATTTGCCTGCAACCCAGATCTGTTTATCCTAAGAGAAGATCTTAGGTTCCTAAGAGAAGATATTTTTGTTATTCTTGTTTGTACTCCCTATGTGTGTCTTAGATAAAATACAGCATATTTGTCCAGGAAAAATGCTGCATTAGTGGTCAAGTTTCTACATTTAATTGAGCAGGAGTCCCCTTCACATCAAAGTTTTACACATCAAGGCTTGGGTTATATAGATTCAGATTTGAGAACATGTGTGCATTTTTTTTTTTTTTTTGAGTAAAAGACACTACAGATAGTTGTTCTAAAATAAAATCTTCAAAATCTAGAAAATCCAGCTTAAGGTTATTGCTGTACATTATTTGTTTGACATTGTTATCTAGGAACATGGCTGCTTTGGGTTTGGAATACTGCATAATGTGGGGGGGAAAAATATCAGTACATCCCCCAGAGAATATATTGTCCCAAAATAGTAAGGAATAGTATGTGAATGTCAACAAACTGAAGTGCAAAGAAAGCAGAAGTTAATTTATGTGGCCTCACGTATTGTCTGTGCATAGGTGTCAAGGTAAAAAGAAGTTAAGCTTTAGAAAAAAACATCAGTAAGGAGAAGACAGAAGATGCTTGTTAGAAGTAAAATTAATAACAGTGTCCTGAATACCTAACAAGAATTGAAGGAATCAGTGTGGTCTGTGAGGGTATGGAGTTTGGGATAGGCCAGGGAAAACCTTGAAGACACCTTTGTTTGTGATGAACAACCAAAGAAGCTACCTGGAAGGAGGCAATGGGGTGAAAGAAATGATCTAAAGAAATGGTCTTTTGGGGTTACATTTATTGAGTGGCATTGTGATGGTATTCTTGAATCCATGTGAAGATAATTTTAATATATTTTGGAAAGTTATTATTTCTTCTAAATATTAAGGGAATAGAAAACTGTCTGTTAAAACTGGAAATGTCAGTTCAAGGAGCTCTTATCTTGGTCTTGTTGATAGTGATTTATATTTTCCCCAGGGTTCAGAATGCTTGTCATTTACACTCTCCTTTGGGTACAGCTATAGCTGCCTATGGCTCAATCCAACAAAAAATATGTTCAGTTCCTCTCTGACAAAAGTGTACATAAACCTCAAAGTCTCTAGAACCTGCTCCGAAAGCATACACTGCCAGAAAGATATATTTTATATTGCACTGCACCCTAAAGTGTCATAAAAAATGGCATATCCCTTTTTTTTGGGTTTTTTTCTTGGTAGCTTTATGACCAGCAAGACAGCCTCAAGCAGTTTATTGCAGGCCTGGTTTATGCCTTGCAAGAGAGCAGTGTAGTAGACCCTTGTGCATGCTTTGTTTTCAGCACCAACACTGGAAGCAATTTTGAATGTCATTTGATTTTAGTTGAATCTATGCTCTCTTTGTTGTCTGTGTGAGCGAATTTAAAAAGAAAAAGATAAACTAATGTTGTTTTTGTTGTTTAAAAAGGCATTTAATTTATTTTTATTAGCTTAAACTGTATTTGTACATAATGGTTAACAGTTTCTTTCTTAACCCTTTAATGCCATTGTCACTTTACACAGCTAGGATAAAACTTATGCCATTTCCAGGGATAGGGAGAGGCATTCAGCCACACGTAAATGAGGATTCAATCCTACAAAGCCAGGCAAGACATTTGAGCACATTAATTTCAGCAAGAATTCAATGCATAATCCCTATCGAAGTTAATTGGGATGTTTCATTGGTAAATGAGGTAGCCAGGATCCATGGAAGTGTCAGTATCCTTCTGGGAGGCTCAGCTGTCACTGACAGAAGAGGTGTGAGCAGCCTCTCCTTTGCTGGTACAGCATCAAGTCTCCCGGGCTGAGCCTTGGAATCTCATTAGATCCTGATTCAGGGAACTTGTCTGGCTTAACCTTTAAATTGGTTTTGGAAATGCATCTTTCTTTGGTGGCTCTCTTTTCCTTTGAAATGAGTAATGTGGCAACTGTTTGCTTATAAAATATCACCATTAAGCTCACTTACTCCTTGATTCTGATAGAGCTGTAATTGCCAAAAAAGTGTATGTGACAGTTATTGACCTTGGTCCTATTTTAGAGGGAGAATGTGGACCACAGAGGGTTCTGGTGACCCAGTCCCTTAAAGTTGTTCTGAACCTGCACTCAAGGGGTTGATCCTTCTTTCAGCAGAAAAGTCCTTTTATCGGACTTGTATTATTTCATTTTTTTTCTCTTCTGCCCTGGAGATCTGAGCCCCTCCAAGTAGGAGGGGAGTCTTGTTGCTGGGGGAAATGCAGCTGGCTGGAAAGTCAGGAAAGAGAAATATGTGTGATTTGGTTTGTTTTTTTTTTTAGCAGTGATTTCTGATTGTAGCTGCTCCTGGAGTTAGATGTTTTGGTTTAAAGAATAGCCCCTGTATTTTAAAAGGCAGTGACAGCATTCTGGCATGGGCTGTTTTGTTCAGAGTTTTGCTGACTACATCACTTAATAAATGAGGTATGTCGTTATTAAGTGCCTGATCAGAACCAAGGAAATTTGTAATGTTGGCCAAATTCACTAACTTAACAGTTTAGCTGTCACTGCAGTAGCAATTGCAGATAGTTCTTGGGGTTTTCATTGCCATTCACATTCATGGAATGCCTTAATAAAGGGAATAAAAAGAGGATTATCATGCACTTTCCTCTTGTAGAGAAATAGATGATACAAGCACATCAATTTTGTCTCACTTATAAATAGCTCCAGGAAACAGTGGTCTATGAGGGAGTAAGGCTGATTGACTCATTCATTGTGAATAATTTAGCCTCAAAGATTAGCATTTTTGTACATGTATTATCCATGGAGGACTGAATTCATCTATTTGTTATTATAATCTTCCATTTAATAGTTTATGAATTGCTGTCTGAATTTTTTGGAGATGTGCTTAATTCACTGCTTTGTTACACGTGATGTGTGATGGTCCTCTGAGTCATCTTGACAATTTTCGAGTCCTCACTGGAGGACTGGGACATTCAGCTAGAGAACAATGACAGGGTCCACAGTTCTTTGTGGCCACATGAGGAGATGGAGAGGATTCATATGCCAGCATTTTTTAGGAAATGATTGTCATAATGGGGGGAAACTCTTCAGACTTTCAGTGGTTGTGAGGGCTGTTCTGCAGTGATTTTTTTTTTTTTTTTAATGCGTTTTGGGCAAGACCTTGCACAGAGAAAATTCCCCTTTTATTTTTGAGGATGCAGAGTAGCACAGGGTCACTGTGGGACTGGGAATGTGAAGTCCATTGTTACAGCTCCCAAGCAGGAAACACTGCATACAGAGATAATTGACAGCTCCTAAGGAAGGTAGTGCAAGTGCCAGAAATAAGCTGTGTACATTAGCATGATATTCTACCTATTAAAAAATGATAAATCAGGATTCTAGTTCAGGAATTTCTTGAATACCTCTACTGAGTTTTGTGTTGTGTGTGTGTGTGTAATTGTATACATACAATGCATATGTGCCTCAGTTTCTCCCTCGTACTCATTTCTGCTCTGGGTGAGAGTGGCCTTGTTTTTCAGCTCCAAAAGGTAATAGCAATCCTTTCTCCCTTCCTTCTCAAGATTGTTGTATTTTAGTCCACGTTTTTGAAGTGCTCTGAGCATGCTGACCAATGGAATGGAAAACCCAACCGTACTTTGGATTGCTAGGGTGCACTAATGAGTCGCAGGAGGAATTAAAGTTATAATCACACAAGCAAATATACAAAGCCACTGAATGTTAGTTTTATGCATGGTTACAATCGATGTCAAAGCTATAAGATGTTGTATAATCAAATAATTTATTAGGCACAGCTGCTTAACTGCTGACAGCAAAACAACCTGTAGCTTAATTGCTCCTTCAATTGCACTGGTTTTCTGCGTGGTCCTTCTGGTCCCAATACCCAAAGCAGAAAAACCCTGCCTTAGGCTTCCTGAGAGTTGTGCAAGACACTGTGGGTCATAACTCATCCATGTCAAATTAATGTTGCTGTCATGGGGCATCAGTGGCATAATGAAGGGAGAATAAGGGCATTAAGGAGAGTTAGTCCTTCAATAGGACTTCCCTTCTAATTTCATCGATATGCTAAATAGAATTATATCTTTTTTGGGTTTTTTACCCTAAGAAATGATGACAAAGTTAATAAACACTTTGAGAAAGAGATGTGAACCTTTTTGTTTTAAAGTATTAAAAATTTGTTTCCATTCAAAATGGAATTGTTTTAGAAATTGCATTTAGAAATGCAATAAGGAAAGTTGCTACATGCTATCCATGCTAAAATTTCTTTTCCTCTAAGTTAGTTTTTGATGAATTCAATTATTTTACTCCATAAGTTACAAAGATAAATGTCCTGCCTAACCTCTATTCTGCAATGGCTGTTTTTCATTTTGTTTTCAGTATATGCAGCCAGGTAGATGAAGAATACTGACCCTTAGTGATTTGCATGCTTGGGGATCACTTTTAATAGAACCCAGGAATGTCCTTGATTGTCAGTGAGAGAACTTGAGAAACTGCTCTTCATTCAGTCTTTGAAAACTTTTACATCTAGTGTTGGCTATTGCTAATAATCACCTGATTTGGTGCGTGAGTCTATTGCAGGGACAAGGGATATTCAGTCAAACAAGACTTATGTCTTCAAGTTGTGAATTTACTGTATCATCTCAAACAGCTCTTCAGTCCTGTGGTATAATGGAAAATAGTTGCTTATTCCTGTTTTGAAGATAAAACTTTTCCCTGCTTTACTTATGTCCATGTGTGAAGGTTATGTCAGTTTAACTTTAGCTTTCACCATTAAATATTTCAGATTTTGTGAATAGCTCTGGTGCTAGATACTGCTGAAAATGTATTCATAGGTCTTCACACTTTCTGTCTTCATGTTTAGAAGCAGTGATTTCTTTAACTAGGAAATACATAGAGATAGAAATTAAATTTAAGTTAGTGTACCAGGTAAAACTTACTTTTCATTACTGTTCTACTTTTTATTTATCCAATGGTCAGTCCAATGGATTTGTACTAATTCAGTGGGATTGTGAGTTCCTACTGCTTTGCAAATACACCACTTGGAATGGGAATTTCTTCTGCTACTGAACACTGGGATTGGGCAAAATCATTTCCCACATTTCTTGTCTATACTGTACTTCCTAGCCCTCCCTGTGAGATTTTTGTAAACATTTTAGCTACGTGGAAGCTCACCCTCTGTGCAGACCGCTTAGCACCTTTTTCTTGTGTTTTGTTCAGCTCACATATATGTCATGGCAGGCTCTCCAGTGTAATTTTTAGGTCATATCACTTATCATTCTCTTGTCTCAGTAGAACTAGAAGTGAGAAGCTGTGAATTCCATCTCCGAACTGGTGCAAAAAAGCCCTGAAATTTGATCTTGTGCCTACTGCTCTTACAGATGTGTCTGCCTTGAAAGAACATGGCTGTGACCTTGAACATTTGGTGGCTTCCTAGTTTTCAAATATGCATTATTTATTATTTCCTCCTTTAAAGGAAAGGAGGAATAAGTTGAAAATTCAGTTTTCTGGGCTAAACTGACTTAGACAATTGAATATGACTGGTGTACTTGTATTTGTCTTTGCTAATTTCATCCAAGATAAGTAGATGGCTTCACTTTTATTCCTGAGAGGTGTAGTTTATTTTAACAAAGGGCAAGGGGAAACTGGAAAAAAAATCTTCCTGTCCATTTGCATGGTGAGGTGTAAGTGGAGTGATTTTGTGAGGAAAAAAGTAAATATTCTTATGTAACTCTCTCCAGTTTGTTTCCAAGTTGTTCTACTGGTCCCTCAACAAACTTGAGGCCTGTTTCAAGCATATCCATTAAAAGTCAGTCAAGAAGATAAGTGTGATGGGCTTTAATTGGTTTTTCAAGAGTTCAACACTTTTGTGGTAAAATTCTTGTGGTGGCTTCTAAACAAAAAATGGTTGTGAGCCAGAGCAAATGAGTTGGTGATGCAGACAAAAGATTGTATGTGTGTTATTTATCTGTTTATTTTGTGCAGCAAACTGAATGGTAATATCAAATGATAATAATTTTCCTTTAGATTATTCTTCTTTGTCTTTGAACTTTTCTCAGTTGGAGACCCGGTTTCCCAGTTTTTCTAAGTGCTTTACCAAGTGGAAGTACTTTACCAGATTCCAAGGAAATCGAGCCATAAATTTCTCACAACACTTAGCCTTTATTCCTGCTTTCAATTTCTAAACAGGAGGATTGTTCATAGAGTGCTGAACTTGGGGTACCATAAACACAGCTCAACAAAACCAAGTTAAAAATCACACAAAAGGGGAGAAAATAGGTTAACGTGCTGTAACTAGTCCTGAACAACAAACCCTGTGCTTAAAGACCTTTAGAACGAGATTAGAGGAAACACAGGGAAGTAAAGAAGAGTTAAAGGGAGCAAGCTGCTTCGGAGGCAGCCGCATGATTCCTCCCCTTGCTGGTATCAATGGATGTAGGAACAGTGTGATATATTCAGTGTGCCAGCATTTGCATTACAAATGCTTGTACTGGGTTTAGAAAAGACCTAACAGATTGTCATTGCCCAGAGCACTGGCATTACAGTGATTGCTCCAATACAACACGGGCTGGTAAAGTTTTTCTTAACCCTTGTGCTACCTCCCTCCGGCTTGAAATAGAGTTGTTTGCCCAGAGTTAGCTTTCCTAGACAAGTGCACATTTTCATGCCCGCAGAGATCTGGATAAAACAGTTACCTCTGTTAATCACTGGCATCTGGGATATTGCGTGATTTGAGATGTGATTTGGATTTTCTCAAGTGCTGGAGTGATAGATGATGCACAGCTCACTCAGAGCACTGCTGAGATTGCACCCAGGGCTGGCGGGAAGATGAAGTATTATGCAGGGCTTTTCACACATTCTGTGTTTCTTGTATTGTCTCCAGTTTTCTGAAGGCTGTGGCAATAAAATTAACAGCCTTTTTCATTTATGCTTTTGTTACAATGCTGCCATTTGGTTTAATTTCAGTTGTTCTAATTTAGATTGGTGGAAGCTGGAAGAGAATCTTGTCCCCTAAATGAATACATCTGGAAAATTGTGAGGGTTTGTTTTGTGAATCTTTTATTTTTAAAAATTCTTCTGTAAATAAATTTAAAAATTCCTAAATTTCATTTGCCTTGAAATTTAGGAATTGCCTTAAATTGAATTTGCCTAATTTAAAAGCAGCGAATCTCACAAAATTTTTAACTTTTTCACCTAAAGATTTTTTTTTAACTTTTTAACCTAAAGATCATCTCATTCTAACCTCCCTTCCATGGGCAGGAACATCTTCCATTAGACCAGGTTGCTCAATACCCCATCCAGGGATGGGGCATCTACAGCTTGTCTGAGCAACCAGTGCCAGTGCCTCACCACTCTGACAGTAAACTTTTCCTAATATCTAATTTAATCCTGCCTTCTTTCAGCTTAATGCCGTTCCCCTTGTCCTGTCACTGCATGCCCTTGGGAAAAGTTCTTTTCCAGCTTTCTTGCAGGCCCCCCTTAGGCACTTGAATGCTGCCAGTTGGTTTTCCTGGAGCCCTCACATCTCCAGGCTGAACAATCCAAACTCTCTTGTGTTTTCCATCCCACTGAAGCAAAGCAGATCTGTGTAGACATCCATAAGCCCCAAGAGTGCTTATAAAAGTTATTAATCACCTCAGCAAAGCACTGACAATTTAAAAACCCCAAACCAACAAACCCACCTCAAATCAACCCCTTTGTTTTACCTCAATGAAAAAAACATTTTATATTTGAAAAAAAAAAGTTTTTAAACTGATGTAGTTCTCAATTTAATAAGTTAATCAGTGTTTTGTACTGTGATGTCATCTTATATTAAAAACTGATTATATTTCCAAAAACCCTCTCCGCATCAACATAGAAAGTATTCTTAATATTGAAGTAAATTTCATCAAGCAATTATTATATGATAGTTTGCAACTAAATGTGAGTGTCCTAACAATTGTCTGAAAGAGGAGTATAAAACTTAAGCATTTAGTGGGCAACTAACATGTCTTTTGAAGGAAAGACACAGAAGTAGCTATTATTTTCTGGAAACCACTGTCCTTCTATAAAGGATCTGTATGACATTTGAAAAATGGCAGCTTCAGAAAATTACAAAACTGTTTCAATGCATCAGAAACAAAGTTTCTCCTTGTCATAAAGACATGGGGTCCAACTTCATGACTGGGCAATAACACATCCAAATGAGTTCCTTATTTTATTCAGATGTCCTTTAGGGAGTGTATCATCATGTTAAAGATTCTGAATGTATAAAATTAACGCCATAGGTACTCTAAGGCATCTCATTCAGGATAGAAATATCATCTCTGAAATGTTGGTATCTTGTCTTAAGGAGTGTCATTAACTTCATTGAGAAGGTAGTATTTTATGGGGGCTGGCTATTGGCTCTTGGTATTACAGTCTATAATTATTAATTAATTTATGACTTGCAGTAAAAATCTTCCATAAATATTCTATATAGAAGACAAAAGGGTCTAACATGAATGTGTTTCAAAACACTGTGTGAAAGAGGATGTAACAGCATGGTAAAACGAAATAGCATCATAAAGCTGCATTCCAGAATCTGTGCAAATGTCCTAAGCAATAATAAATAGGATTTTGTGGGTGAGGGATGGCCATTGTATCCTTTTTATCATCTCTGAGAGAAATGAGCTGTTTCTGCAATTATCTTGCCTATTTCATCATGCCTGTTAAAACAACCTTTCATTCTGAATTTTAAGAATGGGTTTTGGCTGAAAGAAAAGGGCAGATTTGTGATTATCTAAATCGTGAAAAGACATAATATTTTATTAGCAGTCTTGGCAGCGGTGCTCATGTATGCAAGCTGTAGCACAATCTATGGTATTTGTTACAGTAAAATCTAATTAAAAATTAAACTAAGCTGATGGCATTCAAACTGCCATTGGAGAGGGGGGACTGGATTCTGTGGGTCTCTTTGTACATATGTGTGCTGCTGCCTTTTTGTTCTGTGGCAGCCAAACAGCTTCTGCCTGAGCTCAGAAATGTGTTAGCCTGCAGTTGGTTTGTGAGCTGTTGTCAGACAGCAGACACACAGCCTGGCATTTGCCAGGGTTTTGTGTGATCCTGGGTAACTCCTGTGATCCTGGATAACATCTCTGCCCAGGCATTTTCAGTGCTCAAACAATGGAGCCCTCTTTTGCCCCACAGTTTTACTCAGCACTGTCTTATTGGAGATTTAGACATGCAAAATGGGGTTTATGGGAGTTTCCTAGATAAGAGCTAAATCAAAACAGCTGAACCACCTGCTGTTGGGGTTGCTCTACTCCAGGTCACTGAGGATGGCAGTTGTAAATCTCGTGTTTCATTTTTGCATATGAAGAATGACAGCTCAGTGCAATGTTTTCCTGTGCAACGTGTTAGTCTGGCATATAAATGCACTCCCCTTCTTGATGTGCACCAAAGGCTTGAGACAGGATTACAGGAGCTGAATAAAGAGCAGGATGTGCCATGGTTTGCTTTCACTGACAAATGTGGCTTGTGCTAACTGTCAGCAGGGCTTAGAGAAAACTATCTTTTAAGTCAGGACTCTTATACATACATAGTGAGCCACCCGCTCTTCTGAAAATTAACAATTATTCTATGCAAGGTTCTGTGCTGCCACTTTGCTGAATTCAATTCCTACACTTTCAGTAGATGTGATCAGCACATTGTCCATTTCCTTCTCTTTTTCTATAATATATCTTTTGAAAAACATACCAATTAGAGTGGAAGGTCTATTTTTTTGGTGATATTTATTCCTTTTTTTTGATACATAGCCAGAGGACACGAGCCCATATATATAAGATGGTGAATTCCAAATAGTAAGTGAAGGTAAACTGTGTAGAAAAGTAAGTGAATTGGAAAAAGATAGATTGCTCAGTCATTTTATGTAGATGCTTAACATACTTGTTTTTCTTAATTCAGGTTTTTTTCCTTAAAAAATCTTAAAAGGAAAAGAAAAACCTGTTAAAGTTTCCATGATTCTTTTTAAATTCAAAAGACTGTGGTAGTATCTGTAACATTGTTTGAATCTCATATCCCTGGTTTCATTATTTGCAGAGATGCAAGAAAAAATCTGTAGTTGGTGAAAAATGTCCTCAAGACACTGGAAAAGTGAAGATTGAACAAAGATTAGGAAGAGTTTTACACCAGGGATATGAGGGGAAAATTGTAAAGAAATAGTAAATTATTACAGGCAATCTCTTTTACCACTCTCTTTTTTCGGCTGCTGTGATTATCTCCACATCAGGGAGGTTTTCATGCTACAGAATTCTTAGTGTTTTCATTCAAAGTGGGTTTGTGTTTACATTTTAATGTTTTCTTGTGCTCTAGAATATAATAATCCTTGTAATCCTTATAATAATTAGCAGTATGAGTGGGAGCATATATGGAGTCTAATGAAGTTTAGTAAAATTTTGGGGTAGCCTGAGATTTCTTTTCAATGGAAACAAATAGAGTGAACTTCTTTCTGGTGTCCCACAGGAGTATCTCCTGTGATTTTTGCATCTATTAAGGTGATTGGCAGCATTTTCAATCCATTTTCCAATTATCTCTCCAAACACTTTAGAAAATTCAATTGCCTAAAGCTCCTTTCTCTCCCTGTCTCTACCCCCCACCCTCTTCAATTTATGCTACTCCTTATTTAAATAAATTGAAGAAAGAAAGAAAAAAATATTTGGTAGCATTTGCTATGGAAAATATAAAAGGTCAGATTGTTATGGAGAACAGACTGAATTTGGTGAAACTATGAAAACAGTTTTCCAGTCTTTATATACTTTGATGATTTTACCAAAAACTTTTATGGAGTATAACATACTGCTGTGCTCTCTTGCACTTTTTCACAATAGAGTGCACTGACAGTTTCTTGTGTGAGAGACTGTTATATGTATTTTGAGTTGAAAATTCAAAACTGTGATATTTTACAATGATTTACTTCATATGCATTATGCATACAAGGAGGAAGTTTTGTAGAGAAGTTTACAAGTTTCTTCCCCCTCTCCCTGCTAGGATTTAATTTTATATAGACAGGCACACTAACAGTCACTGAAAAGTTACTGTACTTAATTACTTAAGGAGAAATAAGGTGGTTGGGGTTTTTTGTTTGTTTGGTTGGTTGGTTGGTGTTTTGTTTTGTGGGTTTTTTCCTTTTGTAGATGGAAATGGAATTCATAGCTTGTTAATATCTGTTTTATTCCCTCACTAATCACCATTTTCCACCCTCCTCCCTGTCCATACCATGGTTAATGGCTTAGCTGCAAAAATTGGTGATGGATGGGAAAAGAGAACAGAGACAGTGGTAAATCTAAATATGTAAATGCATTTCAAAAGTGATGTCCTTGACATTAAATCTGTAAAAGATCATCACTTAGTCTTCAGATCATGCTGCTGCCCAGCATCCTACCTAAGCCTATTGCTGCTCATACTTGCTGCCAGATTATTCATTAGCTCTTTAATCTTTTAATTCCTATGTGACAGAGAAATAATGTTTGGCTGTAATTATGTGTGTGCATATGGGTTGTATGGTCATGCAACCCAAATTTATTTTATTTATTTTATTTCTGCTTTTCCTTTTGTTGTTGCTGTGATTCTCTTCCTGTGTCCTTACAAAAGTCACAATCAACAACCTTCTGGTGCTGAGTCTTGGAACTGGGCAAACAGATGTGCTGCCTGGACAAGCATTTCTAAGGCTTTGGCAGTTCATCTGGGAAGGTCCCTCACCTCAGGAGATGTTTCCCTCCATCCAGTCCTGTTGTCTGGTGGACACTGACAGTATGTCCTTGCCTAGAGATTACTGTGTCCTCAGCTGGCAGGATACTGTGGGCCTGGGTAATGAACTCAGTCCTGGGGATGTGGGGAAAACAGCAGTGAGTGCAGAATTCCAGGCTAAAGAGCCCAGTCAATGCTGTCTCCTGGGAGCTGGCACCAGAGCTGGAGCATCATAAGATGCCATTCCATGAATCTGTTTCTGTGTTTTAAAGACTGCTCCTACAGAGCACAGTGAAGCACCACTCCCAGTGGTCAGCCAACCACTTTGTGATAAGCAATTGTATCATGGGAGAAATTTGGTCAGAAGACATCCACAAGTCCAGTGTTCAGAGAGTGTGTGGGAAGTGCTGACTACACCTTTACTTCTCATGGTTTCCTGAGTTGTGTACTGAAATTGTCCACATTTGGACATAGCCATGACTTATGCTCTTATGGCCAACCATATGGGCTTTTTTGTATTCAATTCTGAAATGCAGTCAGATTGTGGTTGCCTTTCTGTGGGACATGGTGTCTGTGACAATGTGCCAACAGCCTCTATGGATGGCTGGATTTGAATGTTCCTTTAATGGCCCAGCTCTTCACACCTTTCTCCCGTGCAAAGACTAAACACCTCTGTTTAGAAAGTGATTCTGCCTCATAACAGCCCATTCCATTTCCCCAAATCCCCGCTGCTTCATTACAAAGAAAACACCTGCTTGCTAAGGAGAAAAGGCCAAAATATGATTGGGGGAATCTGGTCAGCAAAACTGTTCAGAGGAAAACTTTTCCTGCAAGAGCCAACGTGATTCTCAGTGTTTGTGGAAATGAGTAGAGACAGGGCACAGGAGGTAAAGGGATGTGTGAAGAGGGACACATAAAAATAGTGTGTGAAGCAAACAGTAAAACCCAAACATTTCCATGGGTGCTACCATGGCTGCCACTTCACCTTCTTCATTGTGTAAAAAATACTTTGGGATGCTGTATGAGGTCAGCTGTGTGTGTTGGAGCAGAGCTACAATTCCCTGGCTGTGCAGGGCTGTTGTGGCTCTGCTGTGCTCTGCACACACACCTGCAGTGAGAACAGTGAGGGTCTCAATTAAGACTGCTCAGGGGTGAGCTTGAGGAGTTACCTCAGGTGTAGGAGACCACAAAGCTCCATTAACGATGTCCCTTTTGAACTGACCAACAGATGGCACCATCAGTCCCCTTTTCTCCTGTGGCTCAGAAACAACTCCTAATGCAAACGCTTGTCCAGACCTCTCTGCTGCTAAATCCAGTAAATGCTTTCTAATTAATATTTAATTTGAATTCCTAGTGTCTTATAATAGCGCTTAAGATCTGTGCATGCCTACATGTGCAGTGAAACAAATTATAAGGATACATATTCATAATTTAACCTGTAATATTCCTGCTAGTGTATTAAATTACTCTTGATTTTCAAGGGGTTTCTAAGTCAATGATAAATTTGAATTATTTAAGCAGAAAAGGCACAGATGCATACAATAGTGAAGAGGTGAAATGCAGTTTGAAAATTGGTATAATGAGGTAAATTGCATAAAAAGCATACTGCACTGATTTCTGGAAACTCTACCTTTCTCTTCTCTCAGATTTACAGTAAGTTGTATTCTGCAGCTTTAAGATACATCTTAGATCACCCCATCAACTGATAAAAATAATGACATAGCAGCTACCTTTTTCTGTATTATCTGAATTGCTAATTAGATTTTCAGAACCAGACGCTGCTGAGAATGTGTCAGGAATAAGAGCTGCTTGGAGAGAAAGCCAAAAGTCACAAGGAAATAAATATAGAGTTCAATATAGAGTTTAAAGGAACCATTATATACTTTTGAAGGGATGGATGCTAAGCCACACAGACATCCACCTTTGATTAGGTAGTGTGGAAGAGAGAGAAAACTGAGCCTGTGCTGCTTTTACCATCCTTGCAATGCCAAGGGTTTTTTACTTCTGTTTAAATGAAATTTTCTGTATTTCAGTTTGTGCTGCTGAGAGGTGTCTGCCTTCATCACCTCATTTATACACATTGATAATATCCCCCCTGAGCCTCCTGCAACCTGAGCAGTCCCAGCTCTCACAGCCTCTCTTCCTAGGAGAGATGCCCCAGTCCTTTAGTCATCTTTCCTAGGCTTGAGCTGTGTGTGGGGAGCACAACTTTTCATTTTGAAAGGCCAGCCATGGTATAAAGATGTTTATCAGCCTGAATGCTTTGGAGAGCCCAAGGTTGTCTTGCCTGCATGATCCATGTGTAACTTGTGCAAAGAGCCTCTAAAATACTACTACTGAATTGCTTGGCTTCACCAGTTGTTGACTGATTATGTACAAAAATAAATGTGACTAAATAAAATGTCAGTAAAATTTGGAACCAGGATTATTTTTTTCTCATAGGAGAACAGCAGTATTATTCCAAATTCTTTGTGGTGACTGAGTACAAGCACAAGCTTAACTTGCAGAGCACCGATGAAAACTCTGCTGTTAGGGTGCAAAAAGCAGAGAGAGGATCTAGTAGCAAATGCAAAGTGAACTTCCTTTACACTCAATGCTTTTTTTTTCTTTTGTTTCTGGAGGTATTTTTATCACCACAGGTATTTCAGTTATGTTTTAATTAAGCTGTATGATTATAAGTGCTTGTAATTGAGGATATGTAGCTGGGTAATTAGAATAATAGTGCAAGGAAGAATTAGAGAATGTAGAAAGTAGCTAAAAATGAGTCTGTTATGATGCAGTTGAGTTCTGCACAGCTGCTCTTCTTTCCCCACCTCACTGAGTGCCTAAGTCACTGGCTTGCTGTCCATTCACACTACATTGCTTTAAACTGGATTAGGGAAGAGTTTAAAGTGAAAACGTAATAAGATGGAAATCCAGCAGGGATATGAATGGAGGGACAGCAACCAGAACACCATCCAAAGCCTCTTGTAGATCATAATGAAGTGTGTTCCACAACAGACCAATCTTTCCTCAGCAGAAGTGAAATAAATGTATTGTTCCATGATAAATCCTGTTTAGAGATCCCCAAGGCCTGTGTCAACATGCTGCTTAAGCATATGCTCAAATCCAGTCTGATTTCATGAAGTACTTAAGCTCTAGTCAGGCTGGCTTATGTGCAAGGAAAGGTTGAAAAATCAGAAACTGTTAATAAATACCTACTTTATTAAGCTAAGATTTTTTAGCCCTTTACCACCAATGCTTTTCTTAGATAGGGTTTGATTAAAAATTATAGATATTTTGTTTGACTTGGTTTCAAGCTGCTGGAAATCATCAGTAGTGTAGGAACAAATTATTCTTCATTTTAGGTCTTGATTTCAAAGACATAATGAAAGTTGATGGAATTTTTCCTCTAAGTCAACAGGGAGCAGTATCAGGCCTTTGCATTCTTAAGTGTTCTAGAAAGCCTTAGATTTCCTTCAGCACACACATAATTTGAGTCCCTTAGAATACCATTGAAGAAGTCCAAAAGGAGTGAATGTGAATCCAAATTTCTAAGCAGAATTCGGAAGTCCAGCATTTCTTAATTATGCCGTTCATGGAATAGAAAGCTACCAGTCAGAGTGAAAGTTTCAGAAAAAGAAACACCATTTCTAAAATCTAGAAGAAAAAAAACTAAGAACACAAACTTTGCAACTCTCAGCATATTTTTTAGGTTTGTGAGGTGTCCTTTATTTTAATGTCATAATTCTTTTCTTTAATCAGACCTTTTGAGTAGGAAAGAAGCCAGCAGTTCTCTTGCATGCACTCCTTTACTATTTGAGAATATGTTGGGAGAAAAAAAGGTGCAGCTGTTCCTGTTCCTCTGAATCTAAAGGAAAGTTTCTTAGTTAAGGGCTTGCTTTGTAACCCCAGGAAGGCAGTGGTAGCTTTCTGATTAGCTTTACTGGGTCTTACATGAACTTCATCCTCTATTGATTTATGATGAGTAGAGATAATTCTATTGGATACAAAATATTGTATCTTAAATTGTGTGCTGGAACCTCACTATAAATTTGTTGTCCAAGATGTTTCCCTTTCATAATTAAATTGCAGTGCCTAGTTTTATTGCTGTTCCCAGGGATAAATCTCTGATCTGAGAGCTTTCACACTCCGTATCTTTATTGCTCTCATTTTTATTACAGGTAAGGGATTATTTTTTACTGTCTTCTTCATGATCTTGACAGAAACTTAACAGATATTGGTCTGTTCCTTCTAATTTATTCATTGAGTGGAGAAACCTTGTATTAATAAGCTTTTTACATATTGCCCCATATTCCTATGTTTGTATGTTATGTGCATGTACCATCAGATCTTCTATAAAATTTTTAAGCTTGTGCGTCTCTGTTCTTTAGGACACCCATCGTGCTGGGTGTATGACTGCTGTTACAATTAAAAGAATGTGTGTGACATTGTATATAGGAACAAAATCAAAAATTCTGGAAAGCAGAAGATCAGGCTTCTGTTTTAGTTACGACAGCAAACCCTGAACCCCCCTTTTGGAATTACTCTCTAGACCATATGGGGCTTTTAGGGCTTTTCCAGAGAAGATCTTGAGTGCCTGAAACATTTGTGAAAATGCCATTGATAGCCTTGTCTTTAAAAATAAGATGAAGCTCCAGGTGTGAGAGTTAGAACAGAAGATGAAAGCAATGCACAAGAATTATAAACAGCATAAAATCTAATTGCAGTGTTTAACATTTATGCTGTAATGTCATAAATGTCAACCAATGGTGCCTTCAGCAGAGATTAAATGGCTTCACTTCACCAGTGGGACAGGCATGAGTAGTAATAATTCCAGTTGTTCCTTGTGCACAGCTGTCCCAAGATCTCTTTTGGCAGAGTCCTACCTTTGCTACCTTTGAAATGCTTCTTTTGGGATTTGTCAGAATGTTACCCAGGATTTATGTAAATTGGGGAGCCAAGGTGTTGTCATGGCAATCTCAGCTGTTTATAGCTTTTTTTGATACATGAGCACCATTTGTTGTGGCACGGTTTCTAAAAATTTGTATTAGGAATGGATAAATATGTGATGGAGGGTGCTATCTTTCTGCTTTTACAGGAAAGGAAAGAATACATGAAATCTTGTTTCTCAAACACCTTAGATTGTATAAACAAAGGTGAGAGTGAAGCCTGGATTGCACCTTGAACCCTGCAACTTTGTGCAATATAGTATGGTAGTGTTCAAGTGTGTCAAGCTCCTGGCCAGACTTCGTTGGGTTGGATCACATTTATGGAGCTGGAGACGCTCCCTCTGGTGGCTCTTGTACCACTTGGCACTTCTACATTTTTAAAAGCTGTTCTTGTTATATTCTGGTGGGTAAATCTCTGGCAAGTGTTGGTTCAAACAATTTTGGAAATGTAGCAATGTATTTCAATTTACATTCAGCCAACAGTGATTAGTGGGCTCTGTTAAAGGTGCTTTGTCAGTCGAGCACATACTTTATTACAAATTTACCTGCACATCTCAAACACAGGCTTTGACCCCTGAAAATCAAGTTGGCCATCTCTTGACAGAGGTTGCTAACATTGCTGAAGTTTAAGAAAAGACTGTTTTGCCCATCCTAAAGAAGTTATATTTATTATATATGTTTTTTCATCTTTTGGCAAAAAGAAAGCACTATGTTTATTTTATGTTGTGAAATAAAGGGAGAAGAAGCTGCATAGCTTTTTGATTTAGCATATATTTTATCACATTTTGTGATGGGGAAAAATACTGTTTCTAGAAAAAAGAAAACAAAACAAAACCAACTGTATTTCAGCAATAAAGGCTCTTAACATCATCTCTGCTTTAGAGAGTTTTGGAGCAGAGGGTTTCATTCAGACAAGACATTTTTATGGACTTTCTACAACAGTGACTGGGCATTTAAGAATATATAGGGCTTGCAAGGAGGTTTTCCAGTATTTTGAAGTGGCAATAACATTTTTCTTTCCCCATTCCAAACAGCTGGATTCAGGATAATTAAAATATTGTCTCTATGAGGTGTAACTTAAATAGAAAGTGTAACAGTTTATAGAACTCATAGGAAGGATATTTTATGGGATATTCAAATTATTTTGAAAGAAAACTTAATTTCATATGCAAATGCAGGTGATCTGGAAGCAGTTTCTCTAATAAGTGATAAGTCTGGGATCAGTTTTCTCTAATAAGTGATAAAATACTTATAAAATCTCCAATGGTGCCCAGCTTTTGGGAGAGATAGCCTTTATAATCAGTTCAGTCTCCCTCTTGTGATTTGATTGTGATGATGTTAAAACTTGGATGGTGTCAACATGTACTTTGTGGAAGCATTTTTAAAACCAAGTATGCATTTATAAAACCAAGTATTTTAAGTTCCCTCAAATCTGTAAGTGTTCTTTTCAGCTTTGTTCATAAGTTTTGTGATTTGGGTGTTTCCCCTAAAGGCTCTGGAATCAATAAATTGCACTGAGAACATTGATTAAAGTTAAATACTGTAAGAATGTCTGCAGTCTGCCTTTGCAGAGAAGCTCTTTAAATATTGAATTGATTGTATTCTGTTGATTCAAAAGTCAGAAGTGAAAAGTCAAAGCTAAAGAATCACAAACTTCATGGCATTGAAACTTGTCTGAGTTTTGGAAGCTAGATTGCTGTTTTTCCTTGAATTTCAAAATAATGAGATTCCGAACAACTAAACAACATCTGCTGAAAATAAAAACATGTTATGTTTTCAGTAACCAAGAAATTAACTGCTCCAGAAACTGCTCCAGCTAGTTTAGAAATGCTTATTGACAAAAAACTATTTTTTTCCTGTTTTTGATGAAATTCCTTGCATTTACTTTGTCTTAATGAATGTGTGGTTTTTTGTTATCTGTCAAGTGAGTGACAGTATTCCAAATTTAATTTTTCATGTGCTCGGTACTTCTAACTATGGCCATTCAGAAATTAGGTCTTGTTTCTACTCCCTTTCCTGAGGGAAATTGGTCACTTGGCTGTACTATTATGATTTGAGAAACCAAAATCTATTAGTCTTTAAAAATCAGTTTGTTTTTTAAGGGTGTTTTTGCATTTCTTAGTGATAGAAACTTCCTTTTCATGCTAGAAATACATAGTTCTTAATGTTCTGATTCAAACAGGTAAGTATTTTGTTAGATTTACTTAAAAAGTCATGCCAGCTAGCAGTGATGTACAATTTCAGTCTGTAGTCTGGTTTTCTTACTGTCCTGGGACAGCGGAATAATCTTTCACATTTTTTTTGCACGAAACATTGTTAGCCCGATGCAACCTCTGCATTCCTGGTGGTGAAAGGCCTTGAGGGGAAGCTGTGTCAGGAGCAGCTGAGGTCACTTGGTCTGTTCAGCCTGGGGAAGAGGAGACTGAGAGGAGACCTCAATGCAGTTCTAGCATCTTGAAGGGAAGAGGAGGGGCAGGCACTGATCTCTGCTCTGTGGTGACAGTGACAGGACCCAAGAGATTGGCCTGAAGGTGTCAGGGCAGGCTTAGGTTGGATGTTGGGAAAAGATACCAATATAATCCAGAGGGTGCTTGGGCACTGGACAGGGTCGCCAGGGCAGTGGTCACAGCACCAAGACTTACAGAGTTCAAGAAGTGTTTGGACAATGCTCTCAGGCACATGGTGTGACCTTGAGGGTTGTCCTGTGCAGGGCCAGGGGTTGGGTTTGGTGATTCTTGTGGGTCTCCTCCAACTCAGCATATTCTGTGATTCTCTGATCAAGTCTGAGGCTCCTAGCTCATGTTTTCAGTCTATTGTTGGCATTAACAAATTTTGACAAAAGGTTAGATGTTTCAGATATATTTACAGTTTCTAACTTAGCTTAACCTGAAGAGAAACATAGGCTGCTCTGGAGAGAAGAGGCCATGCACTGCTGCTTCCTCCCTTACACTGCTCTCACAGTCCTGTGCCTCTGTGGTCACCAGAGCCACCTGCTAACCTGGGTCAAAATGAATCATTTCTAGGCCAGGTCATCTCAGATGTGGATAAATAAGCTGAATGTGTGGCCACAAGTTGCTTGTCAGTGGCCAAAGAGTAGCAACAAGCAAGTAAGAGTGAGCTGTTGGGGACACTGGCAGGGAGGAGGACAGGGAGTTGGGAATTGCTTGGTTCATTATCAGCCAGTTGTTAGATTGAACCACAAATCTTTACAGGGTCAGCCCTCCTTGTTCTGATTTACACACAAATTTACTTGGTTTTCAGAGCTTTGTGCACCATGGTAGGAGCAAAGATAAAAAGAGGGCTAGGGAAGCATCTCCAAGTGCAAACTTCCCCCTTGTGGACTATAACTAGGAGATTAATTTTTATTGTTCCTTTTTCTATTATCTTTGCATGCTCACATGGGACCAGCTCAGAGAGGCTCGTGCAGCAAAAGAATAAGTTGCTCTGAACTGATGGGCTCTTGTGCTTCAAAGAAGGAAGGACAGTGTGGAGGAGGGGATGAGGAGGAAAAACGATGAAACAACCCTGTGCCTCAGTCTTATTTGAATTTTTTTTTAAGTATGCAGTAGGCAGCATAGAAATGTTTCCCTGATGCTCAGTGTATAGCTATGGGTGTGAAAGCAGCCTGTAATTTAAACAGGTTAAAAAATTAATTAGTGATTAAACTTCAGCTTGGCTTTCCAGAAGACTCCTAGAGTATTTTATAGTGCTCTATATAGAACTGTCTCTGTAGTTTCACAAATTGTAGAGACACTTCAGGTTCAATTTTGATTTAATAAGTCTTCCAGCAAAATGATAGCAGTAGAGTAGCAGAAAAATTGCCTTACAAGGTGCCTTTCACTGATAACAAAGCATAAGCAGCACTGACTTGCCTTATATAGGGATGTTAAATTTCCTTGTCCTATAAAGACCTTCATAGAAATGAATGTGTACTTCCACTGCCTGACTACTCCTGTGAAAGGAGACCTCAGAGACTAAAAGAAAATATTGTCTATTATAGAATTTTTCCTTATGTTTAGGTACTCAGAATCCATGTCACAATAAAACCAAGTCCAAATTGAAGTTTCCATTGTGGAAACTTCCAGACTGGAAGAACATGTCTTTTGAGGGGCATGTTGCCTTTTAAAAATAATATTTTATATTCCTTCAAAGCTTTTTTCTTTTAAAAAGGAAAAAAAGATCCCAGTAACTGAAGTGTTATCATTCATGTAGGTCACTGAAGAAATCCTTCTGGGTCATTGATACCTGTGGCATTTTGAATTTGATATTTCTCTACCTATTGTGGGAAATTTTTAAGGTATTTTTGTGAAGGTCCCCAAGCAAACATCTAGCCTTCCCATGAAACCTTTGTTTTTTTTCTTTTTAACTAAATCTGAGCCTATTGAGGTCAGCTGCTAAAGGTACAGCCAAAGGCCAAGATTATTTCTGTTCTATTGGCTTGTTATATTTGGGAATGAGGTTGATAAATTCAGCTTAGCAAGCAGGCTTCTTTTCTTGTACACTGCTGAGAAGTATCCAACTGAACAGCTCAGTTGAAGGCAAATATTTCTATACATTTGGGCACTGATTGCTATTAACAAGTGCCACACACAGCTCCTTCTGTTTCTTGTGATCTCAGTCAGAATCACCTGTACTCTCTTGTTCCCACAGTGCTTAATGCTGTTTCAGAGCTTTCCTAGGGAATTTATTGTGGTCACAGATAATTGTGCATAACTTTTAAATCTATTTATGGCTATGTGATGCTCTTAAAGTATTTGGAATTAGTATCTGCCATTTGTTAAGTAGTGACTAACTCCAAAAACATTTTTGCTGTTGCATATCTAAGTGTTGCACAGCAAATGAGAAAATGTTTTCATGTGTTGTCTTACAGACAAATAAAAAGGGAGAATTTCAAATATTCTTTTCTACTACTGCTGATGAGTAACACATGTTCTGTGTTTTCTAACCCCTGCACTTCAGAAAGAGATCCTTGTCTTCTAACAGTCACATGCTTTGATTTAATGAATAAGCAGAATACACAGCACAAATCAGTGAAAACACAAGTGCTGAGAGAACATGCAAGGAGGTCAAATAACACTTGTTATAAAACTTGGACATTTAGTAGCAATTAGATGCTCCATAGAGTAATTTAGTAAGGCTCTTCTTTCATATCTAGTGTCTGAAAACAGCAGACTGATCTGGGTCCTTGTGTAAAATATGGAAGTGTGCATGTGCAGAATTACAGAGGGGCTTTTACCTGGTCTAGACTTTCACTTATGAGTTTACTGGATTTGAATTTTGGTTTTTGAAGGCTCAGCAGTAACCGATTTTGGTGTCTTTAATAAGCTGTAGGAGGAGACAGAATGCAGACTAAAAGAATAAGAACGTTATAAATGTATCAAGAAACTAAAATATTTATTCTTAATAATCATGAATATATGCCCAAACCACCCTTTCACTGCTTCTAAGGCTTATCCATTATTACTGAAGGGACATTTTTATACAGCATCTGTTACAGTAAATATTCTTCTCATTTGACTCTAGATAACTTTTTACCTTGATTTCATCTGTTATTCAGAGGCTGATTTAAAAACACTTTTTTTTCCTAATGCTGTGAGTCTGAAATTAGCATTAGAAATTGCTTTTTTTGTTTTTAAATAAAAATTACTTTTTGCATCATTTTTCTGTCCTTTTCCTCAGTACAAAAGAGATGAAGCTATGGGAGAGAATCCAGTAAAAGGCTACTTTGATTAAGGATCACCATTCTGTGATACTTCTTCTGTACCTCTACTTTTGTGCCCTTGATATGATTTGGACTAAAAGCAAATCCTGCACAAATTCACATTTAATCAGTGCCACTGCAATTCCCTTTCCATCCGGCATGGCGACAAGCATATTGATAGCAAAATTTCATTTTCTTTGTGGCATCTCTTGGACTTATCTGGCATACCCTTGAAAATACTAATGAGCTGGATAATAGTAGCTTTTGGATCAGATGTCTGAAATTTGGTCACCTAGCATTAGTTACATGATTGTAAAGACAGCAAGTAACAGGTCAATTAATTATTCTAAAATGGGCCTCAAAATGGTTGCTGAATAGAGCAAAACTATGTCTGCAATTACTTGTGTGTGTAAAATTTTGTATCAAAGATATCAGTGATGAAAATCAGACCTTCTAAAAAATACTGTGAATTGGTAGGCTATTGCACTAGGAATGAGAGGTCCTTAATCCAGAGTGTTGTGTGGAGAAGAGAAAGTATAACTCACGCTGTCAAGCATTCTAATTTGGAGGTTCCTGTTCTGTTATAATTAAGGGATAGGAGTAATAAATAGAAGGATAGCATTCCATGAAGGAAAGAAGATAGAAGAATGAATATATCACTTTTACTTCTTCTGTAACTTCTCCTCGATTTATTTCTGTAATTTTTTTTTTGAGAGATTGTTAGTGTTGATCACCCTCTAGCTCAGATTTGATAAAATAATAAAGAAAATATTGTTCCCATAGGTGCTATTACTACTTCCATATCAGAGACATCACTAAAGAATTCTACCCTTTTTTTCCCCCATAAATAATGTTTAAGACACAGGGTTCTTGGAGTGGAGAGAGAAAAGAGATAAGGAGGAGGTTGGCCAGTGTCACTTATTTTTCTTCAAGTGTTTTGCATACCACCAGTATGCAAAAGATGATTGAGAGGAAGATAATGTTAATAGATGATAATGCTCAAAAATAATTAAGAGGAAGAGATGTCAGGTACTGCCTGAGACTGAGAAAATGAAGACCGGTAACATTTTCAGATGGACTGTGCATGCTTATAAGTGAGAAGGCAGGCAGGTATAATCTTAGACTAAGATTTTTGGTGTATGAAGACATTTGAGGCATCAAGGCTGATACTGAGTTATATAAACATGCTGTGCATACAAGGGCTCATTATACAATATGGAAACAATCTCTTGAAAGACAAAAAGGGTGCAAAATTTTAGGATCCTATTTTGTATTCAGTATTTTCACTCCAGTCACGTTATTCTCTACCTCCAATCTACTGATTTTATACCAACAGCTCAGCACCCTGTAAGTCACATCACTATTTCCAATTTCTGGCTGTAGGTCTCATTGTGATGACAAGTCCCTCCAACTATTCAGGTATTGCACATCCAGAAAACAAAGGGCTTTATTGGTAGTTATTCTCCACCAGATGAACATACAGCATGTTGGATAACTACCTACTCCTCCTAAATGAATATGTTGAAGGAGTTATATTCAGAATGTATTTTTTGCCCTCTTCTGCTGACAAATTGTTGAGCTGGCTGCTCGTCATAGCAAGCTGTCAGCCATATGGATGCCATTCAGCCATTTTTCCTCCTCAGAATGCTGTTGAGCAGGGCCCACACAGCCAAATGTCCGTGAGTCCTGCGACTCAGAGTGACTCAACAGGGCTGAGAGAAAGGCCACAATTTTCTCAAGTGGCAGCAGGCACCTGTGTCTCTGCTTTACTCATCCTCCTATTAAAAAAAAAAAAAAAAAAAAAAAAGAAAAAAGATTCCAAAGGGCCCTCATGTACATAAATTTAAGTTCTTTCTGCTGGGCTGCACAGTTGTGTAGCTGTCTGCTTTACTGATGTGGCTTTGCAGCTGTAACAGATGAGTAATATTAGATAAGATGGATGTAAAAATAAAATAAGAAGAGAATGGCAGTTTGCAATAACCTTGGTCATGTTGCAACACAGAGGGGAAAAATAAAACATGCGAAAGTTGTCAGCTGGTGTAGAGACACTGCTATTAAAATAGAAATGGTATGGAAAAATCATGGCTCAGATGAGAGTTTTTCAAGAAGCCATAAAAATGTGCAGTTATATTACACTAAATGTTAGTTTACCATTAGATTTCCCAACAATAATAGCTGCTAACCAGCAAAATCTTCATAGGAACATTTTCCTAAATGTGTCATCATTGACTTAATTATGCAGAAATGCCCAGGCTGCCCAGGATGGCTTTTTAAAGTTTAAAAAGGGGACAAAGGGACCTGCACCATGTCCCTCTTACTTTGACATCATGGTCCTGGATGCTTAGAGATTTAGATCCTGGGGGATAAAGGGAAATGAGCTGTGTAAAAATGAAACATATTTTTGAATTTTATCATTCGATTGACATTTTCTGACAAGGTCCAGTGCAAAAAGAAACACCAGCCCCGGTTTGGTCCCTAATCCTGATCACATGGTTGGTCTGAGCATTTTTTGTGTTTTGGCCATCCATTGGCCTCCCTCATGCCAATAAGAATATTTTAAACCATTCCAAATGATCACGGCTTTGCTTACTGCCCACACTTTGCCATGGTTACGTGAAGAAGTTAACTCCATGACACATGGTTGGCATTTCTCGCATTTGTTTGTTTGTTTGAGCCCTGGGAGGGTTGTCAGTGATCCACATCCGAGAGGAGGCTGAGTTTACATCCCTCCAGCCCCCGGGCTGTTAATTTTAACAAAGCTGCCAGAATTTGCACATTGGATGCGTTTGGGGCGTGCCGGGGGTGGTGGTTCAAGGGGGATGTGCTACCAAGCAGCAGGTGAAAGTGGCCTCATGCCATGGGAACCAGATCTCCTGAGGGGAAGGGGGCAGGTCTGGCCTGCTGGGGAGGGGTACAGAGATGTGTTGTGTGGTAGCTGTATTTATTTTTAAATTTGTTTGTGGCATGGAAATGTCTCTGATGAAGGCTGTGGCTTGGAGAGGCCTGGCAGTGACCTTGGTTTAAAGCATTTCCAGCTCTGCATTGGCCAGGATAACCCTTGCTAAGTTCCTGGCTGAAATGTTTTCCTCTGATAGGTAATTACGTTAAAACTTGACCTTGTAGATATGCATTCTTGACAGCAGTTTCATCCACTGGGCATTTCATTGGTGGATCCTGCCTGAAAAACTAGCAGATGGTTTTGGTTCTCATTAAAATTAAGATCCGATCAAAGACCAAGCATCTTTGGTGTCCCCTAGCCAAGCTTGTGTTGGCCTGTAGCTCCCAAACCAAAATGCTCTTCTGACCATCTCTAGTCTGAACCTTTCCATTTCTTTAGTATTGGGATTTGGTGAGTTATAAACATGATGTCTCCACACTGCAATGTCTCAGCTGTGACTCGAGCAACACTGCTTGCACTGCAATAAAAGCTGCAAAGGTTCAACTTAAGCGATGTTTTTTATTGGTTATTCTAATCAATCAGGAAGTCTAAAATCAAATAATAGTTCTAAACTTGCCTTGATCATTTCTCTGTGTGGAAGTAGCAGCCATTAAAGATGTCAATTGCAAGTGAGTACAAAGCTTGTGTTTCCTAAAGGATATATTCAATGGGAAATATTATGAGTATTTTTAAAGAAGTTATGAAATACAGTAGATGCCTTTTGCCTTTTTTAATAATTTAATTTTATTAGACAATTGTGAATGGCCACTGTGAATCACCAATAAGAGCATTAACCACTGAAAGAGTATTAGCTTGACTTCGTTTCCACCCAATTACATGTTCATTCAAAGTGGATTCCATGAAAATGTAGAGAAAGTATCAAAAATTAACATCAAATTTCTAAAGCATTAAAAAGTGTTGGTAAATTGCAACTTTCTTGCTCTGCTTCTACACCAGAGAACACATTTTATGTGATAAGTAAACTGGTATATTGTGGTTACTGTATTTGTCCATTTTCTGAACTGACAACCTCTTACTACAGTTTTTAGAGTAAAAATGAAAAGTGAGTCATGCTGAACTAATTTACCAATTAGGTCACAAATGTGTATGAGATGGGTATTGAAATAACTGCATTGGAGGAGTGTTCTTTACACCTGCAAGTGAGGCAGCTGCTGCTGCAACCTCAGAAATATCACTTCAATTCAGTTTCAGTCTACTTAATGACTTTTCCCATTGATGCTGAGATTTGGCCTATTACACAAACATGAACTGCTCAAGACATTAAATCTAAGTTACATTTTGAGAATTTTAATAAATTTTGTTAAGGTTAGAGCTTAATGTATGTTGTCCTGCTTTAGATTTAATTTTAAATAAAATAAATGGACTTATTCTATAGGAAATATAATAGAAGACAGCGTTTAAAATATTAATTTATACAACTTTTGGAATGTTGAATTATCTGGTTTTGCGTTTCATTATGTCTGCAGATTTCAAATGGCATTAGACTGGGCTTTGTGTATCCCCGAAGCCAGAATTTTCAGTGAATATTTGTATCTATGAAAATACAGATAAAATTCTTGTTAACAGGAGGAAATTATTTTCAGGTTTTAGTAGGACTGATAAGATGACACTACTGCTTTCCAAGTTACATGGAAGAATTTTTTCGCCGAGGACACAACTGAAAACTAAGAACCTATGGCAGAATTATCTGATTTTACTTGGCATTTGTTTAACTGTTGTGTGTATTGCTGAAGGCCATTTACTCTGACAAGAAATGTCAAATAAACCAGTAATAAATCAAAACAGGAGATGGAATACAGTTCTCTTTCCTTTTTTTGTACTTTGGCAAGGTAAGGAGGGGTTTATAGACTACTGAAATTCAAAGGATTGCTCACATATGGAAAAATGTTTTTTCATTGGGACAATTCTGTAAACTTAAGCCTCTGGAAGTGATACAGAAGTTGTTCCTAATTACATATTTTAAAGATATCTAACTATTAGTATGTACAGTCTTTTGTGTATGACCAGCAGTAACTATTTCTTTTAAATGAACATTTCTCCCCCTTCTCTAGTTCTATAATATAGTAAAATATGTGGCATGAGAAGATATATATATATATCTGATGCACGTGCCTTTTAAAAAATGATACATTTCCTTACTATTGACACATCTTAAAATTTAAATTCTGGTCAGTTAGTGGACTTACATTTATAATCCCTGAAGCTTATTGGTGCCTGCAGTGGATGATGGCCACTTTACATCAAGGAGAACTAATTTTTTTAATTACTAAATGTATTTATTTGAAAATTACTTGTTACCTTTTGTTGCCCTACCTCCTTTAGCAAAATCTGTTCATCTAAGGACTAGAATAACTATTTAGAAATAGACTTTTTTCAAATCCCTCTTTACCAAGGGGGCTGTGGGATTCAGTACAGGATCATTAACAGCTTTCACAATATCTTATTCATAAGCAGCAACATCCATATAAAGCTACAAAAGATGAAGGAAAATGTATCAACTTCTTAAAAATCATCAGCAATTTTAATCTGCTAATAAGATCCTGAATAGTTAAAAACCAGAGAGGAAGGATTAATACCAGTGGAACAGTTCAAACAAAGGTAAGAATTTTTGGAAGTGAAAAGTCATCCCAGTCTCTAAGCAGAAAAAACTATCAACTTTATTTAAAATGCAAAACTAAAGAGAATCCTTTAAAATGTATTGATGTAGTAAAACTCAATGGGAGATTTGACTCATTTGTGTATTTTAATGGTGTTTGGGGTTCTTTGTGCCAAAAAATGGGAAATGCACAGTAGTTTGAATTTTGGAAGGAATAGAAAATTGAAGTAATATTTAGCTGAATATAGAATAATAGACTCTACAAATGTCAATTAATAACACCAACTCAGTTTTTGTATTGTGGTTTGTTCTGGTTTTGGGATAGTTTCTCTTCACTAAGCAATGATATGTTTTTACCTCAGTTTTGTCATCTATTTACATGTTGATTAATTCATGAAGTCATCTAAATAATTTTTAATTAAGTTATTTCTGTTCAAAATTGCTGATAAATAGTGGGGGCAAAAAACTCCAAGAAAACATTTCTAAAAAGCCAGTTCTGTTAATGATAGTTTTCATCTTATATTTCCATTTGGATTTAATTACTAAGTACATTTTCCTGAAAATTATGAACTCTTATGGGTTAAAGGTTCCTCTGCTCCTACTGCTTATTTCTTTCACACAGACATCCTTCCCTGTTTCTGGCAACCAGACTATCTTTAGAGCAGCACATGGTAACACTGCACACTCTGAACACTGGCTTCAGTGAGAAACAAGAAGCTTTTGAACAACAAAAGCCTGGATCAAATCTTGAGGTAACTGATTCAGTTGTGACTTGGGCCAGACATTCAGGTTTCCACTATCTGAGCATCTTATCTGTGTATATCTTCACATAAAGGTCTGCAAAAACCATCAAGAGGTGAAAACTGAAATTACATAGTGGCACAATCTCTGTAAATAATAAAATTTCAAGCTTGCCATACAGCATTCCTTTGGCTTTTGTGGTTGGCTTTGTACATATATTATAAATATAATGAGCATACAAGATGGGTTTCAATGAGAGCAGTATCTGTGTTGCATGAATTAACAGTAGTTTTATCAGGACTGGATGAAATCTTCATCTAAAGAGGAATGCTGCTCACCTGCATAGTTGTGACCATGTCATATGTGAGAGAAAAAAGTATTTTACTTAACAATGCCAGTAAGGCTGGAAGGGAGAATTAAAGCATCTTCATTCATCTATAAGATCTATAAATTATATTTTCCACTTAACTTTATTAATGTCTACTGTTTCAGACTTTTAAGATAGCATTATTACAGAGCAACTTTTCTCCCAAATTAAAAAATAAATTAAAAAAAAAGGCAGGAAAATATATTCTATTCTCTTTTGAACATAATCCTCCCTTAGGAACTGTGCTAATGTAGCATGATTTTCAGGACAAAATGTTAGGCAATATTAGGCAGACAGCTTCCCAAATTGCTTCCACTTCTGTGGCACAGACCTCATCCCCTCTTTCAAGCTGTTTGTGGGACAATCTTTTGACCTGGATTGGGGTGCTGTCTGCATTAAAATAAAGCAGAATAGATGATTTGAAATTGTCACCTCACCAAATACTACCCTGCCAGAAAGTGACCATGCTTCAATGGGAATCTCACGTAGCAAAACAGGACCATTAAAGGACAATTCAGAAGAGGCCAGCCACATGGAGCTGTTTTATTCTTTATCAGCATCCAGTTAATTTGTAGCAAAAGCTGGCTAGATAGCTGGGAGTGTTGGGAAGCCTGTATGCTAATTGCTTTTAAAAATAAATGCAACAGAGCCACTGGGGCATTTCTGTTGTGGTTTTAGATTATTCATATAAATTATGAGGTTATCAAATGCGAATGTGAAATTGTTGGGCATATGCTCAAATATCATCTTCCTAAGCTGTGCAATTACTCAGGGTGTCATCTCAGTCTTCAAGCTACCAGAAACTTCTGCTTCTACATAAAACATCATCAAGGTATTACAAAGCCTTTGGCGATTGAACACAATTAAAATACCTCAAGCAGTGAAAGCCATTAATATAAAACAGGCGGAGTGCAAGAGGAACAGTTCGGGCATGCCTCCTTGGCAATGACAGGAGCACAGAGCCCTTGCAGATTAAATCCCCCTGCTGAGAAGCCAGGGCTCTGCATTGTAATGTCTCCACTGCAGTGCCAGAGCTGCTACACTGAAAGATAATTTGGACACCTCTGTGCCACACCTTGGTGCCTTCAGGCAGCGGTGGTCCTTCTTTTGTGAGTGCAAATCATAGCAAGGCAGGAATAGTCCAACATAAGACAGATGTTTATGTTACCAGCTTCATCTGCAGCTGGGTTAGACTGTCCTGTTCTCCTCCTGACTCCCTCTGGTGCCGTGGCCAAGTCCTTACAGTGCATCTGAAAGGGCACAACCAGTTCGAGCGGCTTGGATGCAAGCTGCCTCTGCTCAGGATCTCAATAAAATTATGGGGCCAAACCTGATCCAATGTGTTCTGCAGGACTAGTGAAACTGAGGAAACATCCCCTCAGCCCACAATTAATCATATCCTTTGAGATCAAGAATTCTCTGTCAACACGCTGAGTTACAAAAACAAATTATACAGGCAGCTTCTTAGCACTTATGCAGTGCTTTTATAGCAAACCTATAATGTTTTCATCTTTTCAGCATGAAAAGAATGAGATTCACTGCACCATAGTCAATCAGTTTTCCTTGTACACAGTTTGCTAAGTTATCTTTGTAGGTGTTTTTTGAAAATAATAGTTAAAATAGTTTAGAATAGTCGCATAGAAAAATTATGTGCTGGAAACTTTCACTTCACTGTTACTGCATTTACACAATGTAGAGTTTACATTATGCACATAAAGAAAATATCTGTATTCTCTAATTATAGAAGCTTTAATAAACACCAGCTTTGAACCATGACTTTATCCATACAGTCCCAGTATACACAACTGAGAGACATTTCCCTGTGCTACCTTTCTGATGTCTCTCGTGGGATTTGACCCCAAATAAGTACCTCTGTGCAGATAAAGCTGGGGTCTGGATATAGTTAGTTTTTAAACTCTGCTGAAGTTGCCAGCTGTGAAAATTTCTGGATGGCAACATCCCATCATTTGAAAGAGAAAAATAATTCATGTAAGCATTTAAAGAGCTCTCAGATGAAAATCACTCTCAGTCATTGCTTGCATGGCCTGTCCAATTTTCCCTGGTTTTATACATCATTACTGAGTTACTCATCTCTCAATTAATGTACTGCAACCTTAAAAAAAGGGTGGACCATATATTTTATTCCACTTTCATCCCACCTGATGCCACTCTACTTTTAAAGAGGGCAGCATCTCTTCCCACCACAGCAGTCATGAAAGGGTAGAGCTATCTCAGTGGTGCAGTCCAGATGTACACCCTACAGGTTTTGCCAGGCAAGTAGTGCTACATATCCTTTTCTACGGAAATTTTGTCTTCTAACTTACCATTAACCTTTTTTTTTTTTCTGCCGGGGGGGCTGTCTGCTGTGGGCAATCCAGTTATTTTTGAAAATGATCAATCTAGCAATAATAATTATACCCATAAAGCTTCCTTGTGCTATCTTCTGTCATTAAATGAAAAATATGTTTTTACATATAAAGGTGTGATTACCTGTGCCAGGTACTTTAATGAAATCTACATATAATATGTGCTATGCTTCCATTTCAGTTTTTATGATTTTCTCAAGTATTTAGTCAGGGTCTCTGGCATGATTTATTAGCTTGTTAAAATTCATAAGTGTCATTTCCTTTAAGTGGTTACCAACTTTCTCATTAATACCTGTACAGCCATCACTTATAGACATTACACATCTTGCCCCCTGTACTGTCACCTGGCATGCTGCAGGCTCCAGAGTTGCACCGTAGTGAATGTTCTGGAAGCTCCCTCTTCCATCCTGATTCCTTGTGCCCCTGAGGGCTCATATCACCAGTCATGCCCTGCAAACTGCTTTGTAGTGGTCACTATACAGGTTTTGGCTCTCTTAAATTCATCAAGTAATTCCTGCCCATCCATTCCTTCTAAAAGCATTTCATTTGCAAAGTGTGAAGACTGACATGCTAAATAAGCAGTATAATGAATGAATGCTTGAAATAACATGGTAATGATTTGAATGGCTCAAAACTCCTCTCATGATTTGTATGCAATCTATGTGGGAAATGGCATTTACAGCTTCACTGAGGAAGGTTTCTGTTTGCTCGAACGCTCTCACTGTTTGTCCCAAAATAAACTCAGGGAATAAAATTCATCTCCCAACATGTTTCTAGAAATCTGCATTTGTTATGCTCCTGTGTCTTCTTTATCACTCCTTTAATAGAGTCCTTGTCTTGCAGGTTTTGCTCTCAAAGCTGGATATCAGGCTGCCTGCAGCAATGAATTCCCTGCTTCCTAACCTGAGCAGGGGCAGAGGTAAGCAGGAGGGGAAAATGCTTCTGGCTAAACTCTGTGAATTATAAACTTTTTTTGTAACGCTCTGGGTTTGTATTGACTGAAATCTGTTGCTTTGATTGGAATTTGTTTTGAATCAATAAAAAACAATTATTATAATGCTTAGATTTGTGAAAGTGAATAGGAAACTGCCACACATCGTTTAAAGTGTGTCATTTTAATGTTATGCTTGGATGATCTCAATTTGGTAAAAACGTTGATGTTTAGCAAGTACAGCAGAGAGTAGAGGATAAAGGACAGGGTGTGAATGCTTTGTCATTATGGCCTGGATCCTACAGCGAGGATGACCCCAGGCCCTGAACTGCATTTAGCTGGACAGAACAGTTTGGAAATGTGTGATGGCCAAACAAGATGCCCATGGCAGGGCAGCATTAAATGTCTTAGCTCTGGAGAGCATCAAACACACAAGTCTTTACAGGACCTGTGCCCTAGGAGGCCTCAGGCTGGAGGAATGTTTGGCCAAAGTAGCCCCTTGCCAGCTTCTTTTCAGGTGCTGCTCATGCAGACAGGGCGAAAGTGAGCTGTGCATGTGAACCAAATCTTTGCTTTCCTCACAAGCCAGGCATGCTCCAGCAGACCCATGGAATCATTCCATTCACTGAGAAAGTCCATGGTAAATCAGGACTTGCTGTGTGTGCATGGCAGACATGGACATAAGTCATGAAAGAAGGCACTTAGGGCCCTAAATGGCCATGTGTTTGCAAAAGCCAGTCCACAGAGGGCTGCATGTGAGAGGTATTGGTTACTTTATACTCCTCCCCACATAAAAAGGCAGCTGTGTTGTTGCACTCCCAAAAGACAGCTGAGTTCTTGTGCATTGAAAAAATCAGCTGTGAAATGACTGAGAAAAATTTAATTGTGTTTCCCAAAGGCAAAAATAGAGGTGTGCTTATACAGCGTGTTTATAGGCTGACTGGATCCAGCACTTTGCAGGACTTGTTCCAGCTGTAGGGAACCAGTTGCATTTTGATGAGGAATTCTGTTGTTGAAGGGAACATTTCATTTCTTTAAAGAAATGTTTTCTTATGATTAGGTTATCATTGACTAGGTTATGATGTGCTGTATGAAAACATACCCTGTGATATGTCAGGCAAGGTAGAAAATTGTGCTCTCTTCCCCACAAAGGACAGCTCCTGTCACTGTCATCAGCTAAGTAAGGCACACACACACCACAGGGAAGCAAGATTCCTGAACTAATCTTGAATCTGCTGTTGATGTTCTGCTTGACTTTTTAGAAGACTCCTCACATCTCCTGGGTTCTGTAAAACAGATAGTGATAACATTATAGACTTTGATCTTGTGGATTTAAATGCTTTTTGTTCCACCAAATCCTTTAATATCTTTTGTTTTATGCAGTAAATATACTACCTAACTTCTTTAAAACCACAGCCAGCTGACTGGTTATATTCCTGCCAGTGTTAGTCACTAGCCTGACTTATGACTTATTACTCTTCTGACTGATCTCCTCTTATGTGCCACTTTACCTGAATCCCTCTTCTGAAATTGCCATTAGTGCTTAGGTAATAAAAGCACAGCATCCTGTACATGCTTCAGTACTTCACATCACTCAAGAATCTACCTGTCAGGATTGTCATTCTTCTCAGTAGCTTTTCTACAGATAAAATTAGCAACATGATAGAGGCTTTTATCAACAATTAGCTTATTGTAGAGCATCTTTAATAGACCAAGAAATGTGTTGTGTGCCATTTTGGAATGGTTTTGTGGTTTCATAACATCCTGTCAGCATGTAGGCACTGCAGTGAGAAGCACACGATTCTGACTTTGCTCTGACTCTGTGCTGGAATAGCTCCATTGTTTCAAAGAGACAGAAGTGAAATCAGAGTCAGGTTCAGTGCAGTTGCAGAGATGAGCTGATGGGCAAAGCAGAAACTGTGAGAGACTGGACAATTAATGGTTAATGACTCAAAATATTCTGCACTTCATTGGGAGCTATAACAGTTCTTAAATCTGCAGGTAAATTTTAATTCATCTTCCTTATCCATAAATGTGTTTGTAGGCCTAAAGTTTTCTGTCTGGCAGAGTTGTTTGGTTCCAAGTGTCCTCTTCTCCAGTAGCAGGAAAGTAAGGAGTGGCACAGTACCAAACACCACTCTGCTATTCCATGATGTTACTGCTGCTCACGTAGCTTTTCCCAAATTAGCTTTTGACTAATTCCTGGGTCCCCATAAGAAAATAGCTGCTACTGCACAGAACCTAGTGCAGCTGCCAGGGAGGTTTGGTTCCTCTCCAGCTGAGATCCATGCCACTGCAGCTACACAGCTCTTACCACCTGACCTACTTACATCACTTTGGGCAGAGTTACTTAAGCTGCAGTCAAGCCTTTTTGTTTAGGGTAGATGAAGTCTCAGGTCCAAGTGCCTATCATTGCTGTGAAAACCACAGTGTTATCCATGTGCTCATAAATTTCTATGCAATTGTTTCCATAATTTCCTGTCTGTAGGATGGGTAATGTTAAGTCTTGGTTAATGAGATGATTACACATTGGCTGTTGTTCGTAGGTATTAACTATTTTTTAGAAATATAAAATATTGCTTCCCTAAGCATAGTTTTTAATTTTGTAAAGAATAGAGATGTTTTATATAATAAGTTTTTATTCCTTTCTCTTGGCTAATCCGTTGTATTATCCACTTTGGGTTCCCACTGTACACTTCATGGAGCCTTGTAGACCTCATCAGAAGGAACAACTAACACTGCCATGAAGGTTATAAACATAAAGTGTGACATAGCTTTTGACATGTGTGCTCGTATCCTGAGATTAATTCCCTTCCTAATGCCCCAGAGTCAAAACTTTTGGGTTTAGGGATATCAAGGGAACATTTCTGCCTGTTCCTCTTATTATCCATTTATGGACCTGTTTTCTATCATTATGTGCAGCTGCTTTTTGAACCTATTGATACTCTTTGTTACCACAAACTCCCATGGCAAGGCTGGAATGGAAAAAGTCAGTTAAAATATCATGGTTACCCTGAGATAAGCAAGCTTTTTAAATGTTTTATGAAAGGGAATTTCTACGATAAATATATGTCAATAGTTTGACTTTTTAGTGTAGCAGATATCTGAAAACATGAAAAATAAGAAAAGCAGAGTGATACTTCTCTGTCATATGACACTGTAACACAAGAAAGTCAGAGGTGGGCCAGATAAAGGTATGGCCAGTCATGGACTTCATCCAGTCACCTCTTTCCAATGCTCACCCTGCTACTTAGGGTAGGTGATAAGCAGAGGGAGCACCTATAATGCTACTATTTTCCAGCACTTTTCCAAAGCTTTCAGTGATTTGGATCTCAAAGATCCCAAAGTCTTTGGGTTTAATAGAAACTTGTGGTGGTTTTCCTTCACAAACTTATCCAGCTGCTTTTTGAATCTCTACAGTCTCAGCTCCCAAAACTCTTTTGTGACAGTCTGTTCCCTTCCCAGGAATTCTGAAGCTCTGATATTTGCATGGGGTTGCTGTGAGCACCTTGTGTGCATGTGATAAATGCACAGCTATTTTGAGCAACAAATTCAAAGTGTGTTTATGAGCTGTGAACAGAAAAGAGGGTTTGATTTGTTTTGATTTATTCATTTGAATTTTTTACTAGGGCTATTGGCATGATATGCATGGACATGCTGCCTGGTTCCTGGCTATAATAATGAAGCACAAAAAAAGAATGAATGGTGTATGTAACCAGGCAAATTATATAAGTTATGGACTTACATAGTTACACATATATGTGGAATCAAAGATCATTTTTACAGTCAGAACAGCTTGTTTGGGTGGATCCAAAGCTATAGCAGAGCATTAAACTTCTGAGAAAAACAGTCCTCGTTCTGCTGGACTCTTCAAAATGTGATGTTTTAAACAAGGCCTGCTTTCTGCTGCAGTCCATGGTGTGGCTTATCTCACAAAGCCAGGCCTGAGCCTTCAGTCCCAGCACTGAGCTGGAGCCTGCTGAAAAAGATGGGCTGCTGGAGGAGAGGGGAAGGTTTGTAAACAGCTGAAGTGGTGCCTTCTGGGTTTAATGTGTTCCATAACCAGTTCAAACAGGGCAGCAACTGAAAACCCCAGATGTCAGAGTTACACAACAGCTCCTTCAGGAAAGCAGCTTCAAGTTTTCAGTGGGCTTTATAATAAAGAGCATGCATGAAATGTTCACCCACAGATAGTGAAGTGTTTGCTTTGCTAGCAGTGCACACCCACCATCGACTCTCAGCTCATCCTTTCATAGGGGGAGAGAGGGATCTTCATCCCTAATGCATGTTTTTACATTACCCTTATGTTATTGTGCGTGGGTTGTTTATAGCAGACTTAATGCAGCAATCTGTAGACCTGCATCAATTTTGTGCCTTTTTTTGTTCTTAAACAAATGCTGTATTGAATGAAAGTTTGAGGCTTTTTTTTTTTCCACCTGTGCTAAGGTTGAGTACTTCGAATGAAAGAGGGTTTATTTTGAAACTTATAGAATTTTGGCATTTTCTTTTCATACCTGTATCTTCATATCCCAGCAGTGTTCAATTATTTCAAATCTATTTTAGCCACCTACCATAGGATGTGAGTAGCTACATACATACAAGCAACTATTTCTCCCCTCCTCTGAAGGGAGTCAAGACTGCAATCTCTTGTACTGAAGCTGTTTAAAGAACCTCACATCAGCTGTCCTGGTTTTAAACATTTGACATTTCTAAAATTTTCTTATGGAGCTCTGCAAATTTAGTGTTTCTAATGGTCAGGACTCTTCCACATGGCACTGGGTTTTGGCAGGGTATTCTTTTTTACCATTTTATGGGGGTATAAGAGCATTGTTACTCATTTTTCTGTCTTGCAATGATTAAATTTAAAGCCTTCAGTCTGTTTAAGCAGAAGGTTGCTTTCATTCTGAGGAATGACTTAAAAGAGCCAACACTGACCCCCTTCAAACTGCCTGGAGGGGGTTGGCACAGTTGGGGCTTAGCTGGGCACTGTCTCACCTGCCTTGCTTTGTATTTCTCACTGGCTTTTCTTTTCCTCTTTTTGACTCTCTCTGTCATTTACCATCAGCATGCTGATGTGTTCCCATCTGTGCTGAGGACTTTATCCCAGTATTCTCCCATGATTAGAATAAAAAAGATGGAAGTTCATCTCTCATTCTCACACCTCAGTGTTTACCTTTACCTGACCTTATGCCTCACTAAATAAATACTAGTGCCAACTTCTAAACAGCTTTTCTACCAGCAAAAATCTTCTGATGAAAACTGTCTGTGATTGCTGGCTCATCTCCATTGGAGTGCTGTATGAGGATTTTAATAGGTTTTTCCTGATTTTAATAGGTTTTCCCTCTATCAGTGCTTGGTCAGTACAGCTTGACTCAACATTCTTATTAATGAGATGTCTGTTTCATAGACTTTGTTTTTCATATTGTACTCAGTGTAATACCCTAGAACATGAGAAGATACATCAGATGCTGATTTGAACTTATGTTATAAATATTTCTTATACATTTATTATTTATGACAATAGTCTTATAATATTATTTTTTTTGGCCAAAGAACACAAAAAATATAAAGAAATACAAGTTTTGTTTCTGCAAGTTCATTGAATGATGATTTCTTAGGTTACTTTTCACTTTCCATGTGTGATCAGTGGCCTGGATTCAGAGAGGGAAGAGCAGAAGAATCGAAAAGCTGTTCCTAACTAGCAACAAACCTTGATGTAACAGAGCAGGAGGAAAACAAATAGCTGAGACCTGTTCCTGCAGTGCTTAAGCAGGTGAGGAGAGTGCAGTAATTCCTCCAAAGGCTTTCTGAACTCTTTGTTGGTGTGAGGCTATTCACTGGGGTTCTCCACAGCTTACTGGGTCCTAGTCCATGGCCATATATCAACAGAAGCAGCATAGCAGGGTTAGCAGGGTGAAACCTCCCTGGAGATTTCATGGCACAAAGTCAGAAAGAGCCTCTGTAGCCCATTAAAACTTCACATTTTTAGTATAATGAAAGGGCTTCCATGTATTGCAGGGTCAAAATCTTGTACTGTGTCATCAACAAAATCCTACCCATTGAACAGAAAATGTCACTCGTTTGGGACTGAATTTGAGTTGAGTCTGTCAGTTGTCCAGGGATGATGCAGAGGCTGATAAAGAGTTGCAGAGGGGTGATGCAGTTCCCTGTGTTTAATGTCTCAATACCTTGTGTGCTTAGAACAAAATCATCACTTTGTACTTGCAGAGATGAGAAGTCTCTAGCACAGCCCAAAGTGTGAGCCTGGGTGAGGAGTACCCAAGTTATCCTGGCTCCTACTAGGAAAACCACAAATGCTTTACCTGTTTTCAACAAATTTTACTTATTCCATCATCTCTGTTTCCTACTTCAAATTGGAGCTAATATAACATAGGTAATAACATTTAAAAGCAAGCTCATTTTTCTTCCTAATAAGACCAATCATTTTTTGTATAGAGTTGCCTTCAGTGTCCTTGATGCAGGAATGTGAAATGTTTCTTTTGGACAGCTAGGTTTAGCTCAGCACTGTGGTAATCTGATGGATGGTATCCTGATGGTTAGTGCTTTTTCCTGTTGGTCAGAGCCCTCTTCTCTGGAGGAGACTTGTGACAGCAGATGATGCTGGTGAAAGCCTAATAGGATTGAGAAATGTGATGAATTGTCCCTCTGTTCCCTCCCATACTATGCCTTTTCCCCAGGGCAAAAGGCTAGAGTGCAGGAAGAAACAGGTTAATGCACTACATTTTATTCCATAGGCTCTGTTGGCAAGGTCCAAATGGTCCCTACATGAAAATTATCCAGATATTCTTGCTCTGACTGAACTGGCAGAATTTCTTTGCTGGAACAGAGATAGAAGTAGGCTCTAATTCACTTTTGGTTTTGGACAGCAAGTGCCTCTTCATGCTGGGGCAATGTAGATGCTCCAGAATGTTTTGAGTGCACAGTCCTTGTACTGAGTGTGTCCTCTTCCATCCCCTTTCAGATGGGAGGGGCAGATGCACCAGGGCAGATACACTGAGTTTGTTGCCATTACATAGTTTTCTGGTGACTCCATGATTTATCACAAGCTTTCTCTCATAGTTTTTCTCGTATGGAGAGAGCTGTTTAATATAACTGCAGGAATGACTGGAGCGTGGTAAGGAGCACGTAGAGCTTGCACCAAAGGGTATTTTGAAAGAGTTGACTTTTCCAAGAACTCCTAAAGGTATTGAGGACTGACTTGGCTCTCACTTTAAATAATGTAAATTTTGTCTTTTTGTAATAATTTTCTGATAAGCTACAGCCTCATTCAGTTAGTGTGGTAAGCAGTCCTACTTTGTGAACTCTGTATTATTTGAATGTTCAACTTTCATCTAAATTATGCCAAATACATGAAAATAGCATCCTCTCCTTATCAGCATGTAGGGGTTGTTTTTTTTCATAATTTGTGTGAAATAAAAATAGAAGGTAAAAGAAGTGACAGAATTAATGTAGTACATAACTCTGGAAGCCTCACTATCTGGCAGAACATTTCCTAATGAAATCATCATTCAAAGGAAACCTTGCTCCTAGTTACAGAATGAATATGAAAATTATAGATGAATATGCTTAAGATAAAAGTAGATAAATAGACAGAAGGCATGACTGAATAAAATTCAGCTAACTTGGGTAGTTTGCATTTCATTTTGTACTTATAAATCCATGTTATTGATGCCTAGCAGAGACTTGGTGTTTTCTCTGGGCTTTCCGTCACTAAGTCATCACTGTGGATTTCTCTGCTGCACCCCTGATTGATATCATATCACTGACTGTCCTGTGGCAACTACTCCCCAGCAATTTGGCATGCCCTTATCATTCACTTTTAATCAGATAAGATATTTTCCTCAGCACCTACTTTTATCCTCAGTAGGCTTTCTTAATCTTCCATGAATGTTACTGGCAACTGATTAAGGCCCAGTGTGGTTATAGAGGTGTCCCCTTAAAAAAATAAATTATTGCAATGTACAATAAAACTTACTCATAGTTTCAATATTTAAGAGACTTTTTTATGATCACATTGGATGGGATTCATCAGGAATTCAGATCTATTTCAACCAAAGTGACTTTATTTACCTATGTCAAAGAAGGCACAGACTCATTTTTGAATTCTGCCTCCTCCTGCAATTCAGGCTGTCTTATCAATATTGAAATCAGACAATTTTCAGGTGTTTCCTGTAGTTGTTCAGAGAGGAATACTTTAGTAGTTCCGCTTTCTGTGTTCCTTGTAGTTTCTGTGCTCCCAGAAAAATGCAGTTTTGCCTTGGGAGACTGAGGAGTCAGGATCAATTACTCCACAGCTCTGCTGAATTCTAGGGTTTAAGGTCACCATCTGAATTTCTCCTCCCATGATGAGCAGCTTCCTCTGACCAAGCATGGAAAGGCATATTCAGTATGACTCTAGACCAGAACGAGGAGTGGTATTTCTATTTCCCTTGAGGAACAGTGGTCATATAACCCACTTAAAATAGCCCAGGTTTTGGGTTTTCATTCTAGAAACAAAATTATTAATGGCTAGCCTGAGTTATGAAAGATTTACTTCGAAGAACAATACAAAACTGCTGATGGAATTATAAGGAAAATATTGAGGTAAGGCTATAGGATGAAAAAGGAAATAAAAAAGCAATTTAATTTCATGGGTTTTGGAAGTCTTGCCCTTTATCTATTTAAGATGTAATTTTATTAAAATTTTGAAGTCTGGATGTTAATTCATTTTTTAATGCATGTTTGTCTTTCAGAGTATTATTGATTTGAGCAGCAGGTTGCATGACTGTGGTCTAGAAACAGGAATTGGTGTGCATAGTATTTATGTTTCCTCTTCAAGAAACAAAAATGGCCCTTTTATTAAAGCTCCTTGTTTGCTTTTTTTGAAAACCATGCTAAATGCAGGTTGGTTCACTAATGAATTGTTCCATGATCCTCAGGATTATGAAGTTTGTCCCACAAAAACCAGCAAGTGTCCCTACAGGCATGATGTTCTTTTTCCAGCCTGCTGGCTGAGCCAGAGTTGGGCTGAGCAGCTGCTTACCACCTTGCTAGAAAAAAAGACTTCTCTACATTCCCATATATTTACCAAAGAGCCTGAGTGTCTAATGCTAAATATGAACCTCAAACTTTAAGAAAAGAAAATTTGCTTCTAACAGTTTTATTCTTGTTTTAAATCACACAATATTTGCTGGATTTGCACATCTATTCTTTGAGTCACATGATTTATTTTTTTTTTACATTCCTTACTTTTCATTTAAAATGCAAATGAAATATTGTTCTCACAGTTATTGAGGAAGCATCAGAGCAGTGTTTTCCAAATTATCCAACCCAAATAAAGCTCAAAACAGAATGAACCCAAAGGCTCAGAAGCCCTCAGAATTCTAACAAAAATTCAGATAGGCTCAATCTTAAAAATAATAGTTTAAAGTTCTCCATTTGTTTTAGAAGACATCACACCAGAAAAGATTCCTGAGAGACTGAAATGAATCTTTTTACTTTTTACTCAATAAGATTTGCTACCTAGGAGATGCACAACTGGCATATGTAATTGCACAGTGTACCTGAGCTGTATTTAAAAATAGGAGCCCTGTGGAACAGAGAGGTGAAAGCTTGAATTAGCATGATTAACAGACAGCTCTATATCAATTTTATTTATGATGAATAATTCAGGGTATCCCAGGCCCCTCATCAGATTGGCTACCATAATCCATGGAATTAAGCATGGGTCAGAGAACCAGCAAAAAATTATAATACCCTCTTGAAAATGTCACATTGTTTTGAGACCATCTAATCAAAACCATCCAAAAGTGCAGAACTAATCCAAAGTGTTGGACTGCCAGAAATGGGAATCCTGCTGCATTTCACATCCTCCCCTCATGTCAGCATGGAAAGGTTGTACTGTTGATGCCTATATGCTGCAGTCCTCTGTTCTCCCTGGAGCCTCTTCACTGGTGCTGTCTGACTGAACTGATCCATGTTTCTGAATCCCAGCCAGCACAGTGCTCACTCAGTTCAGCTGTTTAACACGAGGGCAGTAACCACAGTGTAACTGGAGTGTGGTGGTGAGTCCTGCTTTGATGGCCTCTGAGCACTGTGTCCTGCTGGGTGTGTTTTCTCCTTCAAGTACCCACATGAGGCTAATTACTTACCCAGTGAGCTGTGCTGTCCCTGGTGCTCTGCAGAATGAGTAGAGCAGCATCCCCAACCATTCACTTCTCTTAAAAATTGATGGACAAGACATTTTCCTCTTGGGATGTTTCATACTCTTGCTAGAGCAAGGAACTTCCTCTGAAATGGGAATCTCTACCCAGAAGTTCATGGTTTCCAACTTGGCAATTCTCTATGAAAAATGCTCACTGCTCTCAACAAATTTTAATTCTAACAATGTTTAAAGAGTGCTTTAAACAGAGAAAGTCAGTAAAACTCTACTCAAGCTGTCATTTGGACATTTCAAAAGCCAAATAAATAGTGAGACAATTGGTAAGTGATGTGTTGGTGTGTGTTGGTGCTTAGCTATGTGCAATGGATTAACTTCTTGATTTAGCTAATTTAAAATTCATTATGTGCACTCAGCTTTCTTAATTTTTTGAGATGAAGCCATGAATGAATGCAACAAATTAATTCCCTTTAGCACATTAAAAATATAAATTACTCCAGTTAGTACTAATATTCAGAGAACTCCATTTCTATTCCTTGTATACAGAAATATAAAAAAGACAATAATGTCTGAGAAATTTTCAGCTGTGCATCGTGATGTTTTTATTCCCTTTAAAGAGGTAAAGGTGGGGAGGGAAAGAGTTGGTTGAATTGCTAATATAGCTATACTTGTCTCTGTGACTGTTTTTGAGAAAATAATTTCTCATACCTGAGGGAATCGTTATTGACATTTGCAAGGACTCTGGTGCAGCCTTTCACCTTTTTATCTGCAGAAAGTTTTGTCTTCTGTAGAGAATTTATGTCCCCTTCACTCTGAAGCTATGGGAGCTCTCCCCTCACTCTGAGGAGGCAGAAACCTCATGCCAGACAGGCTTTGCTTCCAAGCAGTTTTCAGTATGGAGCATTAGCACTTCCATTATCATGGAGTCATCTCCAGGCACTGGCCATGACAACAGGTGGGACATAGAACAAAATGACTCCTGGACCCTAAGAATGATTTTTTCTTCTATTTTTTAGCTCTATAGTTGCTATTCACAACAAGGGGAGTATCTTAGCCAAGGTTAAATATTCTGAGAACAGAGAAATTACTTTTATAAATACTGCAACAAGCCTAAGGGACAATTTTTTTCCTTACACAATATTAATTTTAAAAGTAATCAAATCTCCTAGGAGTGCAATGCCCCATGAAGTGATTTCAAGTGTGTCAGAAGATGAACAGAAAAGTTAGCATTACCATTTCATCTTTGCCATTGTTTCTGTTATGCCCAAACTTCACAGCATACAATAATGCATGTAAGAGATCTGGCTGGCTGACGTCTGTCCATCCTGAGGCACAATGAAAGGAATCAAGAATAGAGCAGCTGCTTGAGTTCTGAACCATCTTGTTTTTATAGGCTCTTACATAAGCCTTTTTTCCTTCTGACTCTGTATTTACCAAGTCAAGGGTCTCTCTCATTGTTCCATTAGCGCAGTACCTGAATTTACAGCAAAGCAAGAAAATATGGCAATAAATCTTATTAGCTGTTGTTGAACATGGAACACAGTCCCAATGGCTCTACTGAGTGAGCTGCATCCCTCTTGAGCAGATACCAAAAAGGACAAGATTATGTGCAACAAAAGAGAACAACAAACTTTTTTTTCAAAATGGTGATTTCTAAATTGTATGGCACGAATACCATTCTTTGGGAAAGCGAGGTTTTTCAAATGATCTGTGTATAGAACCACTGATAGGATATGTGAGAAGAGGGGACAAAGTGCTCCTGCTCTTATTCTTCTCTCTCTCTCTCCGTGTTCCTGGCAGGAGTCTGAGTGGGCCAAGGCTACAGGGGCTGCCCCACTGTTTTCAGACCCCACAGCTGATGAACTTCAAATGGTAGTCTGACTTCAGTGCAACTCATTTAAAGACTCAATATTCTCACAGTTCAGTCTGAAGAGAGAAGCTGCAGTGTTTTAAAAGCATGTTTCTTGCCTTGCTGTAGGTGAGGTACCTGGCTCATTTGTTCCTCATAAGTTGCAGCTCTGAATATTTCTGAGAACACTGAGATTGCCTCTCTGCTGCTTTGCTTTCCTTCATGTACCTGCTGGATCTGTGAAATGTCTTTGAGCCTGTCTACTGGCCACATTTTAACTTATAGTTAGGTTAACATTATTTATTACCCATTCAAGAGACAAGGTGGGCTTTCTGGTGCTTTCTGTCCACCAGGTGGATGTTCATTGGGACTGAAACCTCTTGGGCTTGTTCTGGCTCTCAAGAGGTTCAGCACTGGGCTGGCACAAGCTTCCTCAGCACTGTCAGGAATGAAATGTTTTTTTGGCATGTGCAGGAGCTGAATGCTGGGCACCTGGAGAACTTTAAAATTGAAATAGACACCTATTTAGGTTTAAGAGCCATCTGAGCTGGGCAGCAGCTGAGCAGAAGTTTTTAGTATCACTGTTTGTAATTGCAGCTGACTTCTGCCTGCCTTGGATACCTCAATACCTTTTTGGGATCTGGCCCTAAATGCATTAAATAATAAAGGACAGGCAATTAAGAAGTCTTGCTTAACTGGCTCAGCCTCTTGAAGAGAGCTACAAATCAGCCTTGTTTCCTCCTCCTGAGAATCATTAGATCATTTGTTACAAGGGCACAGGGAGCCTCTGCAGTGTTTCATGGCAGCAAGTGCACAGGGCTGCTCTGTGGAGTGCTCTGTGCTGTTGTTTACAAACCAAGTGTGCCACACTGAGCATCCCAGCTGGATGTTTAGTTTGAAAAGCGATATGTCAGTTGCTATTTAATTAGGACCCTGCAGCCCACCTTTCTCAGATGCAGCAGCTTATTAAAGCATTCCCTGATTGGGAATATGCAGATGCCATTGATGGAAGAAATAGCTGCCTTTAGTTAGAGTGAAAGGACTTTGCCACCTCTAGCCAGGACTTACAGCAGCACACTTGGACCCCAGGGTTTAGGTGTAACGACAGAGGAGACAAACAGGCTGCTATTCTCCTTCCAAGGAAAATGATGTTGGAAGGGGTGTTGCTGTGCTCCCTGTCCTGGGAGAGGAAATTCTCCTCCACTGCTTCCTGTGTAACCTTCTCACATGGCTCTTCTCTGCAAGAATTTCAAGAACAGGTGAGCAACTTCTCTTTACTGCTTGCTTGTTTGGGCTGGGATGGAGGGCAATAGGAAGCAAAAAAAGTTGGTGCTTGGTATCTCTGGGAGAGGTCTGCAAAGAATAAGCTGCTTCCAGTAAAATAGCATGGCAATGTTCAAGGCCAGGCTGGATGGGGCCTTGAACAGCCTGGTCTAGAGGGAGTGTCCCTCCCATGACTGAGGGGTGGGAATAGAAGATCTTCAAGGTCCCCTCCAACCCAAGCCATGCTATGATTCACCAGTGGTGCAGCCTTCTCTCATTTGGAAGGCAATTAGTTCTTCTTTAAACTAAGGGAACTGAGGCTGCAAAGAGAGTCCCCAGTAAGCTCTACCAAAATTGAAAAGATGCCTCTAAAATAAACTATAGCGTGCCATTCAAATGCCTGGGTTTATTCTTAGTGCTGTTAACCACTTCCTATTTCTCTGTTGCTGCAAGCTTAAAAAACAAACCCAAACCCTCAAACTCACCAAAAACTGATGGTATTCATGTGAACTCTGGTACTGATTCATATTTTATTTATGCTGAGCTACAAGGGCTATTCCAGACTTCTAAGCCTGTTTGGTTTTTTTTTGGTTTAAACGTACCTTTCCAGAGGTGATAATTCTGTGTCTCACTTTGAAATATGAAAGATGAGTTAAGAAGAAAGTGTTTAGTATGTTTTTTTTTTCTTCTACTAAAGTTTACACTAACAAAGTAAAACACTGAGTAGTGTTGCATTGGTCCCATCTCCTCCAGAACACCGTTGTCTGTACTTTTAAGATGGGCACAGCATTTCCTCTAGATGTTAATGTGTGTGTGTATAGAGGCAAGGGTTGTTTAACTGCTGAGAAAATTCCAGTATGGTAAAAGAAGATGGAGTTCAATCTTCAGCTCTCTTATCCCTGACTTTGGGAATATTATGTCTGTTTTATAGTGTGCTCTGGCTTTTGTGCAAGCAAAATTCTCCTGTATTTCCCACCTCTTCTGGCTTTCTGGGAAGTGACAAATCATCATTGTGAGCAATACCTTCCTTCTAAGTTCATTTTTCCAGTTTCAGGATGCTGGTTTTGCTCACTTAAAGACCTCCTTTTTTTCTTGTTAAGACAATCACATCCTAAGCACAGAGGTACCCATAGAGTAGGAAATAATCATGACAATGAATCTTGATCCCTACAAGAAGCTAAACAAGTTGCATGACTGAAGCCCATGCCTGAATGACAAAAAATTCTGGCCATGATTTGAGCTAATTAAGCCCATGGCTTCTGTATCTCCAGCTCTAAGAGAAAAAGTGGTGACAACTCACCATGGTCATTGTGAGAATTAGTGCAATCATGTATAAATATTTTACACATTTTAATATGCCACTTCCTATTTCACCTAGGAATGAATTACTTGCTTTCCCACTGTGATGGGAAAGGAACAATGTCACAGGGAAAAGAGAAGAGCTGGCTAAGTGTTACTGATGGCTGTATTTTATTTACCAAGAGATGGGTAATACTCTAGAAGTATTTTTCTAGCCTTTTCCCTCACCAAACACATAAGTTCTTTTGATGAGCAAAGCAAAGCTAATGAAAAGCCTGCGATAACAAAATCACAAGAGCAATATGAAAAGAAACTGGGAAATGCAGACAGTCTCAATTATTATAATAATCTGGAATATAAAGGAAATTATATTATTACTCTAATACACACTCTTGGCAAAAGGAGCAAAAAACCCACACCCCAAAACCCACCAAGCAATTGTTAAATTTTTAAAGGCATTTATGAAACTGCAGAAAAACAACTTTTCACTTCCATTTAACATATATTTATTTAAAGCTGGGAAATGGTATGTGGTATTAAAAACATGGCAGTGTTCCTTGTAGTAAATGCTTTCTGTCCAGTAAGCCAAAGAAAGGGTTCACCCTGCCCTGTTTCTGCAAACCAGAGTGTTCATCAAACATTCCTATAGTCACTACTCACACCCAATAAACCATAAGGAGTGTTATTAGCTGAAATATTATTGAAACCACTTATGTCAAGCAAAGGGGGAAGGAGGAAGTAAAGTGAATGCAGCTCCACTGGACACAGTGCTGCAAATCCCTTGTTTCATGAGAAGTTACTTGGGAAGGATGGACTTTCAGTGTTTGGTGACAAACTTTTGGAGTGTGATATTGGTCTACGAGTAAAGCAGGAATGCAAAATCACTCCTCCTGAAGATTGCCATGTTGGAATGCAAGACAGGGGCAGGGATGTTAGCTGTGCCAGCAGGGATGGTTGTAGGACACTTAAGCATTGTTTGAACAGAGGGGAGCAAGACTTTAAGACTGTGAGTTTTTTTTTTTTTCAAACTAAGAATTAGTCCAAGATCAAAGGGATCATTATTTCACTACATTAGTCTTGGTTTGTACTGGTGTCTCTGTCCTGCTAACCATTTAGACACATATGCATAAAACTGGCAGACATTCTGTATCATATTCTGGCTAATTCATCCAAAAGGTGTCCATGCACATCAATCCCCAGTTACAGGGGCTGTGCCAAACCCTGGAGGATTTGCTGGGATATTCTGTGAGTGGCTACACTGACAACAGGACTGATGCCACAGCCAGGCATCAGTCAGTGCTCATGGACTGGTGACCAGGACTCCAGAGCAGGAAAACCAGTTCTTCCAGTCTTTTCAGCAGCCAGGAGCTGCTGGGCTTCATCCTCAATCACTCCACATTCACCTTTGCTGCAGCCTGAGAGCTTCATCAGGAAAGCAGGGATAGAGTCTATGCTCAATCTGTGGCCAGGTAGGGAGCAAAGAAACCCTTGGGGTGACTGTGTACAGCACTGAAGCTGCCCTGCACTGGGTCAGAGGCTGCTACTGCTCCAGCTAGAACTTTAGGGATCACCCCAATGTGATTTTTTTTTCTTTTCCTATGGGGAGAAGGATGGAGGAGGAGAGCAGCATCATGCAGCATATGAGGGTTTCAATCAGTTTTCTGCTTCTCCTTTAGTTACTTTCCAGCTGCTTTGCACTTCCCTCTCAGATGCAATAGGGCCCCAGATTTCAGCTGCTGAGATGGAAATATGCTTAATAATAGATTATGAAAAAGACATGGTGAAAAATTCCAGTTTAGATGGAGGATTTTAGTGCCAGATTGTGCCCTGGGATTCCAATGCATATCTTCCATTAAAGCCATTAAAAATGTTTGCATTTTAAGGAAGAATTTGGACTTTTGACACAATTCCCTCTTTTTCTTTGGGAGCCAAACATTTTCTGTGGTAACAGAACATATTATAACAAGAATAAATATAATACATCTAGGCATTAAAATGAATAACAGTCCTTGATCTATTTGCTGAAGATTACAGGCATGAAATGTGAAAGCTGTTAGTGGTTTGAAGAAAGATATTTGCTATAATTGGCACTGCAGCTTTGGTTTGGTTACAAAATATGAAGGAGATGACCAGAGAGGTGTCCAGATCCTCACATTCTGTGGAGAGATTACAGTGCATGTCAAGTTCATAACTTTGGCCAGTGGTGTGCTGCTTTTTGAATCAAGAGGTCCTAAAATCTCAGGGTAATGTATTTGCCACACCTGAGCTGCTGCCTTCTATTCCAGTGGGGTCAAAACCTTGGTGGTGGAGGTGCATGGCTACAGGTATGAGGAAAATGTTTCCTGTATGAATTAAAATGGCATTGCATGAATGGAACACTTTGCTTTAAACACTCAACCCTTCAATTTCTGTATCGTTTCAAATTGGAGTAATATAAGGATGTACAGAGGGAAGCTTTGTCCTCCAGAATGGAGATAACTCTCATCCTCAAGTGTTTGAGGCAGGCTGTTTCCCTTCCTTTCCTTCAGAAATGAAATCAAGTGTCTACAACTTGTGCTTCTTCCTTGGCAAATGAGGAAAGACAGAGCTCAACCCAGGAGTTTCTGAGCTCTCTGTTGCCTCCTGCTCTTCTGGGATTTGCAGTGGATCTGCTGTAAGTGTAGATCTCAGTGATGAGGGTACTGCAGTTTTAAAGGAACCTGCTGGGCTACCCAGTACAATGCAGTTTAGTGTAAAATCTTTAGAAATTTGTGTGATGGCAGATTTCACCAGAAATTTTACTTGCTTTACAGACTGCTTTTTTTTCGAGATTGATTGTTCTCCACAAAAAAAAAAAAAAAAAAAAAAAAAAAAAAAAAAAAAAAAAAAAAAAAAAGCTGTTTCATCAAAGTTGACTTCTTAAAAAAAGAAAAATCATTGTCCATCTCATCAGAGAATCCCCAGCTAGTTGTGAACAAACATTGGTTTTGACCTTCCTATTCCTTTATACATAAGGCATAAGTAATGGCTAGTGTGTATTTCCTTGGGATGCCATGTGTATCTTCCAATTTGGTCTCCTGGAAGAAAAACTAGCACGTTATATTTTTGGCTGTTGGGCAGGCCATAACAGCAAAGCCAAGGGGATTTGCCTGTAAACACCAGCCACAGCTAGCTAGGGTGTGGTTTCCAATGATTTAAGTACTTTTAGAATGCTACCAGAGGGTGAAACAAGGAGGAGGTGGGGTAGGATACAGCAGTGGAGGGGTTGTTTTGGTGGCTGTAACCTCTGGGAGACTGCTCACTGTACAGAGCTGTCTCCTCAAAGAAATATTTTGTAATAACTGTATCGTGGTGAGAAGAGGGAGAAAGGCCCTTACTTCTTCCTGATATTGGTCAAAACGTTTGAGATGCTTGCAACTGTTTCCAAAATTGATTTAGACCTCTAGATAACTTTTCTGATCTGTGGAAGGGGTGAGAGCACCTCTAAATGCAACAGTCAAGCTCGTCTGGGAGCAGACAAGTAAATGAATGCTTGAAGAGTCTGTGCAGATTGCTTTGCCACGTTGCTGCGCTCCTCCTCTCTCCTTCAGATCTCCACTGAATCAGACAAGCCATTTATCCTTGATGTTACATGTAGCTGCTGTACCAAGTCTTGTTTGGTGGTGGCATTTACTGAGTGCTTTCTGAGGATTTACTGCTCTTTATTCCTTCTGGTTACTCTTAGCACCACTGAAGTTCAGCTAGTCCAAGAATCAGTTGCACCCTGATGGATTTTAGAAGCTAGAACACTCAGCAAACATGAATGAACTTTATTTAAAAGAGAACCAATCAGTCCTTTTCCTCACTAAAGAAACAGACTGAGGCAGAAAGCTGGGATGTTTCTCTTCTGTAAAGAAGATCTCACACCCGTCATACCTTAGCTGGTTCCCCTCCCCTTCTTTTGTCAGTGTTATGCATCTGCATTAGCAAGCTGTGCTTTTCATTCAAGAGTGATGAAAGGGAACAACAATAAATTACAATGCCTTTTAAGAAGTCTCCAAATCTTATCAGATCTCATATTTCATCCTGGTTGCTTTTTCATGTCATTCTATTACTCTAATTGCCACTCAAAATTTATTTTGCTGCTGTTGAGCACCTAGCACTTGCAGCTACTGTTGAGAGATACTATGAAGGCAGAAAGCAGAGATCCTCTCTCTTCTCTTTTCGTAAATTCCTATTGCTTGTGAAATTCCCAAACTCACAACCTCCCAAGCTTCTGAAAAGAGTGGCCCTGTATGTACTCTGAGGTATTGTTACACTGTTAAAAATGGAAATCTGATGCTGCTTCTTGTGGGGTGGAGGGGAAGGAGCTGAGAAAGGTGGCGGTTTCAGCCCAGCTGTCTCATGATGCTTGAATGCTGGGAGTAGAAAACAATATAACAAATACCTGAAAATGCAGCCACCTACCACTCTTTTATATAAATTTGAGATTACGAGCCAAACTCACTGTTGACGTAAGTAGATGCAAATCTAATGAAGTCACTGCAGTTACTTCTACTTATGCCAGAGGTGAATTTGTCCCTAGTTTTGGAACGTGCTGGTTTTTTGCTACAGCAATGGCACACTGTATCATGTCAAAATCCTTTTGAGCAATGGCAGTGTGCCATTGGCTGAGTAACATGATGCATCGTGTCAAACATCTGCCTGATAATGGTCCTGATCTGCTTTTTGACAGGATGCATCATGCCACTCTACCGTGCCCAAAGGCATCTGATAGGAATTCTGTCAGGATCTGGTAATAAGAAATGTGTGCTAACTGAATATTAGAGCATTTCAGCATTCTGTGGAAACAGTGATCTCTGTGTTAGTGCATTTATAAATCTCTTCCAAATGCCTCATGTACTTGGGTGAAAAATGATCACTAATGTACTCCCACTTCAATGTGTCACATTAACATAATAAACGATAAATCATTTTCTATTTTAGTCTGTTCTGCTTTAAGGACCGATACTGGATTTTCTCCCAAAAATGATCAATTGGTATTGAAAGAATTTGTTTCTATGTGTGATGTTACAGGCTTGTTTTCTTACTGTTATTAAGCATTGGAAGGTTTTGTTCTGGGTTTTTCGGGTGTCGTTTTTATAAACTAACACCAGGCCTTGTTCTCACTGCAAGTGAGAGCGCTTTACCTCAGACAGAACGGTGCTGAACACATCCTCCCTAAACCAGGAAACATGTTTCACAATCCTCTGTGGCGAGCGGCACACGCTTCCCGGGGAGGATCTGCGAGAGTGGATAGCAGCCAGTCGTCCAGAGGCGAGGAGGCCAGGTGCCAGGAGACAGGGCGGCCAGAGGAATGCCTGGAGGCAGCCTGGCCATGTGCTTGCGGTAAAACCCTCCAGGTCAGGAGTCAGGAGCAGGCTGGTGGCCAGGAACAGCGAACCGCAGAAGGTGGTGCTTGGTATTGCCGGCCTGCGGTCCTGCGGGATGATGTTCTGCCTTGGGCTTGCTGCAGAAGGAAATGAGGGGAAAGAGGTCCCACAAATTAATAGAGACCAAGCAGAGATTTGCAGATAGCAATCAGCACCTGGATTTTCTGTTTTGACAAAGAAACCAATCAGGAGCCCTTGCATTTGGTATCTGCAAGTGCATTATACCCTTGCAGAAACTTTGCAGTGACTGCAAATGTGAGTGCTTCAGCTGGGGTCCATTCACATAGATCTACAAAATGCAACAAGAACAGGCTATCAAAGTGCTAGTTAAAAAGCATCTAGCTACTTTAAAATCTGTATGCACAAAACTTAAAAAAAAAAAAAAAGAAAGAAAAAAAAAGAAACTAAACATGTATGCAGGAAATTGGGTCTTTGTTCAAAGTATTGCAGTTTGAATGTTTTTGGTGATACACTTTCTACAAAAAGTGAATCCTACTGGGGTCAGACAGAGCTATTTTAACCTTGTGTATTCATCTAACTGTTCTGGCCGAGGAGATGTATCTGTGTTTGTGCGTATATATATGCAAAGAGAGGGAGAGAGTATACATTTAGAATTTTTGATCAAAGGTTTCAATTTCTGGCCACTATTAAATGTAGGTAAACTTCAAAACAAATTTTGTGAAACAGAAACTTCAAATAATTCACTTTAGGCCTGATGAGAAGAACACAAGAGCAAACAAGTGTAAATCCTTGCCAGGCTCATAAGCTGGGATAATACTAACAAGGCATAGTCTTTTCCATGTGAGGAATGGCATCGAAAGCCTCCAAACACAGCACTGCAGCAGGGCAGCTCGCTGGCAGAAATGTGCACGCAGAGGTAGGCCAGGAAAATATTTGAATACAACTGATGTTATTACAACCAGATTCGAGTTTTCCATCTATTTTTCAAGTTGAGAAGTACACTTTTTTGTTTTTTTTTTTTTTATTTTTTAAACATTGTGGTACAAATATGGGGAGGGAAGAGAGACTACGGGCTAGTTCAGTCTGCATCCAACATACATCCATCCTCCTGCGGAACACGTAGGTTCCTCCTTCCTCCCAGATGAATTTCCAGGATGAATCCCTGGGGAGTCGAAGCGTGGACCATACAGGTGACACCTACTCCAGCGAGCCCTCTCTGCTCCAGAAAAGCTCACCGGAGCGCCTCCCGCTCGCAGCCGGGAGCGAGAGGGCCGCGCTCCGCGATCCCGGAGCTGCGACCCGCGGGGAGCTCGGCGCCGCGGGCGGGGCCGGGCAGGTGCTGCGCGCCCGCGGACCGGGCGGGCGGGGCGCGGTGCCGTCCCCGCCCCGCGGCGCTGCCGCCGCCGCCGCCGCGGCTGCCGGGGCGCCCCGCGCAGCCACGCCGCGCTATAAGTGCGGGCGCGGGGCGCGGCGGCCGCCGAAGATGCGCTGGCAGCCGGGGCTGCGCGGCGCCCGACCGCGGCCGCCCCGCGCCGGGGAGCGGGAGCAGCAGCAGCAGAAGAAGAAGGAGGAAGAAGAGGAAGGGGGAGACGGCGGTGGCGTGGGGCGGCCGCGGCCATGAGCTGCTCGGACGTGGCCATGCAGCAGCCCGCCCCGGCGGCGTGCGGGGCGCCCCGCTATCTGGCCGCGCCCGCGGCGGGCTGCGCGCAGGTGAGCCGCGGGGAGGGCAGGGCCGCGCCAGCGGCCGCGGTGCGGAGGACTGGGAGGTGCGGGGGTTTTTTGGGGAAGCCCTCCCTCAGCGGGTGCATGGCGCATCGCTGGCTGCCCTGGGCGGAGACCTCCGCTCCGGCCAGCCAGCGATGCGCTCCGCAGCCCCCGGCCTGATTTGGAGATGCGGGGAGCTGCCGAGGGTGCCCCGGAGCAGCGGAGCCTGGTAAGACCTTTCCTAACCAGCAAAAAGCATTTCCCCTCAAATTCTTGCATCTGGCGGCTGGATGTTGGCTTGCTCAGCTGGCGTGGGGCAGGAGGGAAAAGTTATTTCCTTACTCCTCTCCCCCTTCTGTCCGCCGTCGTGCCTTCCTTGCTGGGTCTCCCCGCTCGCCCCGTTTGCCGGCGCGGAGCAGCGCCTTAGCCCGGCGCGGTGCGGTGCGGTGCGATCCGCGGGCGCGGACACCGGCGGAACCTCCGGCGGGCGGGGACCCGCGCTGCTCCCCGCGGACAGGCGCACCGCACCGCCCCGCACCGTGCCGCCGCTCACCCCGGCGCTCCTGGAAGATCGTCTGCGGCGAGTTTCCACCAGCTGAATTTGGTGATCAGATGTACTTTTTTTTTTTTTTTTTTTTTTTTTTTAAGTGAATCAGGAAATTCTTATCAGGCTGACAGCATTTTTAGACTATGCAGTGCGTGGGTGAAGTGGGACTAATATTGACTTGGCCCTAATGTAGTCATCTGAGAATACATTTTTTGGTTGTTGCTGCATTCCATAAGGTTTTATCATTATTATCCATGAGGATTGTTTTCTCCGTACATGGGAAGTGACCCCTAGTATCAACTTGCCTGGGAGACACGAGTATGGGCTAAAACATTAAAATTCCGATCGTCTGTTGCTAGTTTTTTTTCTTTTTTTTGGGAGACAGAGCCCTTTTGCAAAAATGATACCCCAGTGAACTTGTCCAGGTTGCTCATGTTCACTCTAAACGCGAGCTCTGGAAAACTTGTGAGTGCTGCCTCTTGCAGAGTGCCTTTGCTATTATTTCTTCTCTAATCTTGGTCAGAGCTTGCAAAGCTTCTGTCCGTGCAGTAATTTTACTTAAGAAGTTTGTAATTGGGCATCTGGAGGTCCAGTTCACAGCCTGTGTGCTTTGGAGGGAAAATGAATAAATAAAAACTATTAGCCTCATTCTCTGACTGAGAGACCTAGAAGTAGAAAACAGCAATTGAAACTATGCTGAACTTCCTGACATTTAACTCTGGAAGTGGTTGTCTGTATTTCTCTTCCAGATCTGTAGAACACTTAGTTTGGGGAATGCTGTTAAATGACAGTGTTACATTCAAGTGCTAGTGTTTTTTATTTTTGAACATAGGTATGAAATGTCTTCCTCCAAAAGTAGGGCCGTGTATAAAATGTTCTAGGGGCAGTTCTAATGAACACTGAAGCTTCTTGAAATTTATTTTTAAACAAACTGAGTTCTTGGGGGTTATGCTGTTTAAGAAGAGGTAGATAAGCAAGGCAAGAAACGTAGATAGCTCTGATAAGCCAAGACAGGTCTTGAGCTGGCCATATATCACATTTCCACCTAAAACCTTTATAAACGTGGCTCTCCTACGTGTTATTGACAGTTTAATTTAATGAATCCTGGTTGCACTGGTTTTCCTGACACACTTGAAGCTGAAGGGTCTTCACAAGCTACTTGGATGCCAGACTGAAAAGCCAAGCTGTTGTTGCTGAAGAAAGTCTTCCCCCTCTACTTCTAAACTTCTAACAGCTGCTGACTTTAGAGTGGTTTGTGTATTTTCTCTGAATCCAATGTTTTCTAAATTAAAAAAAAAAAGTAAATATAGAATGAGCTCCTCAAGCATCAAGATTTATTGTTTGGGTAACGAATGACATTTTGCAAGTCTCTGTTCCTTCAGAATTGTCCTGTCAGAGATGCTTAATCAACTGGTAGAGAATGTAACAAAAAAAGATGAATCTGTTGCCAGGTTTTTGGTTCTTACACATGTGTTCAACATGTAAAACGCTCCTGCACTCTTTGTGAGGATGATGACCGTTGTAAAGAATGTTCCTCTTTGCTGGAATTAAAACTATGGTTTAAAAATAACAGTGAGGGAAGATGAATTAGTGGGATACCTTAAAAATAAGTCTCTGCATTGGAGATGATAAAACGGCGCTCACCCTTAAAATATCTGAGGACTCCAGCAAGGCATTTTTCAGTGGTATTGTACTACACTGGTGTCTTTCAGTTTGTTTTCTGAGAGAGAAGGCTCTTCCATGCTCTGCTGCTGTTGGCTTTCCTTTTCTTCTCATGGCAAGGAGGTGTAGGTGTGTCACCTTAACTAAAGCCTGTGCATCTCCACAGGTATTTGTAGTAAAGCTATCTCAAATGTGTAATTGGTTATGCCTTGGACATCAGTTTTGAGTGCTTTAAAGAGAGCAAAGCAGCTCTTCAGCTGTGGAGCTCAAGTGTCTGGGCTCTGGGATCTCTGGAGAGCCAAATCCATCATGTTTCTGTGGGTCAGTGGCTGTGCCTGCGGCAAGACGAAGGGGCTTCAAATGCTTGTCTCCTTTTTTATTTTTTATTTTTTTATGGAAAGTCTCAGACTGCTTTTAAATGGTGGACTAGTGTGCACCTGGGTTGTAGCTTTGAGGGGTGGTCCATCATGCCTTTTTAAAGTTTCCCCACACTAAAGTTATTCCTGCATTTCTGTGTCTGTATTTTTTCCGCCCTTAAAATCAGCACAGAATTGATTTTTGCCTTGCACAGAAAGGCAGATTTTCTGGAAATGTGGCTTTCACCCATCCTTAGCCAGGAAAGGACTTGCTGGCAAATTAATTTAGATGGGATTTTTTTTTTTTTTCTTTTTTAAAGCTCTTAGTGGACTGAAGCCTGAATTCCTCTTGAATGTTAATGGGAGCAGAGGCTTAGCACCTTAGATCTTTGAGATTGCTCAAGTCCAGGGTGCTTGCTGGAGGGAAGTAAGCGAAACACGGATATATATGTGCTCATATGGTGCCAGAATGAACTGATGAAAATGGGGTGTGGCCCTGATTTTACAGATAAATCAGGATTTCCGTACTCCTTTGCCAAAAGACAGAGCGAGCGTGTGCCGGTGTTAGGATACGGACGTGTTTCTGTGTCTGGTGGGGAGCTGTGCAGGCGTCAGGGTAAAACCCTGCAGAGTGGCAAAATGAAGATGCTCTTTGCTGCTCCCTTTGCTGAGGGGCTGTGCAGCTGGAATAGTGAGCTTTGGCTTTCCTATGGGTTGGGTGAGGAATGGGTGTAACGGAATTCGGAGAGGCTCCGGGAACACTTAATTGGAGCAGAATCCCATTGCGTTCCCAGCACATGGAGATGACTTGTGTCACAACAGGCTGGGCACAGCAGGCTGCAGGGCTGAGGCTCAGGTAGGACTCACCCAGGCTCACTAACACACCAGCTAAACACCTTTGGAAGGGGAAGTTACAGTAAATGGTAGTTTTGGAATTTCTCCGTGATACGTAGAGGCAAGCCAACATCTAAGCCAAAGCTGCTGAATCAAGTCTTGCATAAGGAGTTGTGATATGCTCAAGTCAGACTTTCTGCTGGCAGTGCTATAGACAGACTTTGTCCAGATAAGGCCTTGTCTTCATTAGCAATTTAGGTCACTAACGCAGCTCTTCCTTCCAAACTGACAGAGTTGCAGACAAGGACAGGTCACATTTGACGCTGTGTCAGCTGGCTGTGGCTAAACCCCAATTCACATACTGTAACTTGTTTTTGCAGTGAAATTCTTACTGTAACTTGTTTTTGCCGTGCAATTCTTTGCACCATGTGTCCCCAGCTTTTGAGGATGAGCTTGTTAAACTGCTTATGCTGCTGCTTATGTCTGCAGTGTCTAACAGCAGGTAACAGCAGAGCATGGCTTCACATTCAATTTTTGCAGTTCAGATTCTTTCTCAGGCCTATTTCTTTGCTTTTGCTCTACTAACTTCTCTGGAAGCTGTATAACCTATAAAGCTCATCTACTTTCACATTCACAGGGTGTCAAACCTGAGTTAGGTCCTGCCCTATGTGTGAGGTTTTGTTGGTTGGTTTTGTTTGGCTCAATCCCACGAGACATCACTGATTTAAAAAGTTTGGCTTGCTTTACTCTGTCATTCTGACTGGGACCAAATTTTACTTGATTTTCTTCTAGCTACATAAAATTTAACCTTTAAACTTTAGGGTACATCTCTATTTACATGTACAGCAAAAAGTGTATAAATGCATTCTTTTTTCCCTGCTTCCTTCCATCAGCAGAGCATAGCAACACCTCTGGGCTCTACTTCTACAAATCCAGTGGCTCAGCTGAAAACAAGCTCTCACCTTGTGTGGGTGGAAGTTACTGTTTCATATTTTTAGGGCAGTGCCATAAACACATCTTTCAGGCCCAGTGTTCAGTGCCCTGATTGCTTGGAATTGTCTTCTTCCTTGAATACTTTCTGTGTTATCAATAGGAGCTTGCTTGGCAGACAGCTCCACAAATGGAGGGCTGTCTGAGGATTTGCCTCGAGTTTGTTGCTGGAATTCCTTCTCAGAAGCTTATGTCAAATGACAGCCTTTTTCTCAGGGTAGGGTCATATAGTGTTTCCTCAGTGTAGTTATTCTTTATTTTTGGTTCCTGTTCTTTTTCTCATAATGGAAAATCTGTAACAGGTGGCCACAGGCACACCAGACTTTCATGCTTGGGAGCATAAAGGACCATATGCTGTATGGTGGCATGTATGGAGATAATAAATTGTAGGAAAAGGCAACCAGTTTATGTGAAAAGTAAGAGCTGGCCTGAATTTTTGATTCAAACTTGGCTGAAGTAAAACATTCTCTGTTCTCAAAGTATGGTTGTTTTGTTTCGTTGTTGTTGTTTTGCTGGCTACTAACTGGTTTCTGCTGGAAGTGAATTTTTTTGGATTTGCAAAGAGGAATGTTCTGACATTTTTACCAGACACTCTGGGTGAGACCCGGGACCCTTGAAGTCAGTTGGACCTTTGCCACAGGCTTTAATGTGGCCAACATTTCGCTGCATGAGAACAGTTTTGGTTCTGGGTAGGGTATGTCAGAAAATAACAGGACTGGTCAAGGCGAGGATTTTGTGTGAGATTTTTGGACTAAATGTTTTCTTGGTGTGAAAGTGCTCAGGAAGACAGGATAATGATTATTTAGAATAAACTTCCTTTTTAATATTCCCGTATTAGCAGTGATACGGTGTTGGCCTTCAGTGTCCTCTTGTTGTGCAATTTGAAGTGAAAGGTTTTAATTTGCTTTGGAATTGCTTGTTTGTGAATATATGATATAAAAATAATATAATGTTGGTTGAAGCTGAATTCAGCCTGGGCTGTGAAGCTCAATTTACCCAGAGATTGTGCTGTTTCAGCCATGAACTAGGGTCTGTTTTCTAAGGGATATAGACACTGAATTTCCCTGTTTTCCACTTAAATTCTGTATTCTGAATTTAAATTCTGTATTCAGTGTCTTGGCCAAGAGAAGATTTTGGGTGTTTGTTTCGTTTTGTTTTTCAGAGACTGCTTAATATCAGTCTCTAGTGTAAGGAAGGGAGAGGTGTATTTCATGAATATATTAACGTACTGAACATTGACAAGAGATAACACCATGTTTAGTCAGAAAATACTCTTTGTAAAGATCTTACCGATGCAGTTGGCTGCTTAAATATATGCTAGAAGTGTCCAAATGAAAAAGTACAAGTTAAACTGGACTAGCTGAGGTTAGTGACCATAAACCTACCCTGGTGTTTGTGGGTTTTTTTTGTTTTTGTTCCCTCACACCCCATGATTGTGGGACAAATTCATTTAGCAGCTGATGGTCTTGCATAGTTTTCCACTCACACAACTGCAGTCAAAAATACTGTGAGAAGGTTACTGTTAAGGTCAGAACAAAATTTAGGGAATTTGTGTGCAAACAGGGTATTTTGGTTGAGTTGGGGGGAAAAACCCCTCACATTGTCAAAGGATGTATACAGTAGGAAGGATGTATATACATTGCATGCAATGAAAACTTGTTGAATAACTCTCTCACTGCAGTGTCTTACTTAAAGAATTTTGGAATTACAGGCTGATAATTTCTTCCTGAAATGCAAATTAATTAGATCTGTGTCTGATCACGGGCTTGCTGTTTTGAAAAATCTTTTAATTTAGAACTCTCATCCTTTGCAAATAACTCGCTGCAAACCACACCTTTGCACTGTACATAATCAATCCACACACAAGGCCTTGTTCTTCTCCATTGGTCCTACAATCTTTTTTTTTTTTTTTTTGCATTAGAATTTTTTTTTTTTTACATAAAAAAAGGTCAGATTTGGTATTTTTGAGAGGAGCAAGTGCTCAGAGCATCTTGTAATGACTGTCTATGGACTGGAGGGGAGGGAAGAGTTGAAATGGAAAACGAATTAGATTCTTAAGCTGGGGAAGGGGGAACATTCCTGTGCAGAGAAGCGACTCTGGAGATAAGTTTTAATTTCCTGAGCTCCAGTCCCTGTATAGGAACATTGGAAGACTTCCTTCCTGATCACCAAGTCAAGCCAGGGGCTGTGTTAGCGGTGTGTGTCTGTCTGTAACTGCGTGCGTGTGTCTGCATTTGCATCGCTGCAGCATCAGTGCAAGCACCTGTAGGGATGGGAGTCAGCTCTGAACGTCTGCTGCCTCTCTTTGAGGTCTGGCATGTTTAGATTCCTCTAGAGCATCTCTTTCATACTTTGTCTCTACTTAAAAAAAAAAAAGCCCAAGCAAAACCAAAAATGAGAAAAGCACCCTCCCAGCCACCTGTCCTGGGTTTTTAAGAGGATCTGAGTTGTGGTGCAGCTTCAGGAATGGCCAAGTCGCTGAGGCGGATGCATTGCAGAGTTCCAGTGCACGTGTCTCCTGTGTGTGCAGTGCTGCTAGAACTGTTTCTGTCTTACTGAGGTCTCAGGAGTCTGTGACTACTCAGGCAAAACCACGAAGCTCACTTTGAGTGATATCCTAGTAAGCATTTGGGTAACAAATAATAGGAAAACTTTCCTGGGATGTTTGTTTGTTTACAGAAGGCAGGAAGTGCTTCCAGAAAAAATGTAGGTTACCCCAAATTCTGCATTTGCAAAAATATGTTTATAGCCTCAGATTGTTTCATTTTAGCAGTTCTAGTTTTACTATATTTTGCTGGTTTTGGTTTTTTTTTATTTTATTTACTTTTATAAGTGAATCCCAGCGGTTCTCCCAATAGTCTAAGTAATATTGTGCTAAACTGAGCTGCAGTATAACTTGCTTTGTGAAGCACAGATTTACTGGAAATCCAGGCCATTGCCTGGATATCCCTAACTGAAATAAAATAGCCTGGGTCCCTCGCTGCAGTTTGTGCAACAGCATCTGAATTAATGGTATCACTGAGCTGCTTCACATTTATCAGTTAACCCGCTGGAATGTCAGATACATTGCTTAAGTTGCCGTGAGCTTTAAGTATAATAGGTTTTAATTCCACTTGTCAATAGCTCTTTCTTACAGTTGTTTTTTAAAATAACCGTTCATAATTAAGACTTTGCCCCAGAGCATTTATTTTGTATTGCAGTGAGAGAGTTTGTATCAGATGATGTAATTTTAGAAAGCACCAAATTTAAATGTATTGATGGTACACAAGGTCAGAAAATGACTTTCGATTATTTCTAAATTGTACAAGCTTATTTATTGAAAAAATGAAACTTTATAGACTGTGTAGTTGTTTAACTTTTTCTATACAACTATTTTGGAAAAAGGGTAAAAAAGCCATAAACTTAAAGAGATTCTGATGGTGCTAGAATGTTGCCAAGCGAGCCATTAAAGATAAGTCAAACTGTAATTCTATAGGAATGCTATGAAATACTTCTGCATATGGACTGTAGTTGTTTTTGGGTTCCTAAAAGTGCTTGTGTGTAAAGTCAGCTGTGGAAATGGCTGGCTAGCTAAAAGCTATGATTCCTGCAGCTTGACTGTTGAGGGGAGAGGTTTTTTCCCTGTGAAAACAGTTGTAAAGTGGAACATCTGAAAAATATGTTCCATGCAAAATGGATCTTCACACACATTTATTTTGACATTTAGGTTTGATTTGAGTGAGAGAGAGGGAATATTCTGAAATAGCCATTCACAGATGGCTTGTGAGGGTTTTAGTTTTTTATATGCTTCTCTGTGTTTTTGGTTTGGGGTGGATTTTTCTGCATGTGTTTGCGGACTTGTCAATCCCCCTCTTCCCCCAGATCACATGTTTAATTTTTTATGACTTGAATTTTTTTCCCTTTTCCCAAAAGCTGGTGTTAAAAAAATAAAAAAGAAAAAAGGAAAAGAAACCCCTTCCACCCCAACCTCAAAACAACAACAAACCACCCCAAACCAACCAAGAAACCCAGCTCTCAAACCCCTGACCAGCTCCCAATCACCACCCCTAGATATAACTTCCTGTGATAAAAATTCTGTCGTCAGTGAGTGAAAATTTATGCATTTTGTGGATTTTGATAATACAGTAGAAAATTTTTCAGGAAGCAGGAAACTCTCCCACCTTTACAGCTTCAGCCAGAGGGCCCTGTACTTTGAGCTGGAGTGTGCCCAGAGAAACCTGGTGCTTGCCCAGCTGGATGTGTGAAAGGCACATGCTGTCTATCTGGCCACTCTTCCACGGTGCTGGGCTTGACCTCTGTAGCCTTTATTGATGGAATATCCTCCCCAGGTGGGAGTCAGGAGGGAATTGTTCAAGCCTGTCTGCTTTCTTTTGAAAGTATTGAGTGAAAGCCAGTGCTGATAAGTTGTGGTTGTGAAACATGCCTGAGAAGCAGGTCCATCTGTGTGAGAGGAATAGAGACTCTTAAGTGGGCACTGGTATTCTCTTCTTTGTGAAATGCCAGTGTGAAGTGTCCAGGTAATCCAAATTTAATTACAAAATGAATAATCAGTTATTCAGTGTATTCAGTTATTTTTTGTTAAGGAAACTATATGTTGAGCTTCTGCTGAATGCCATCACTGATATATCTCTTGTTTGTTTTGTTTCTAATCCCAGAAGAAGTTAGCTGTGTACAACAAGATGCAGGAGTCTCTGGAAGTGAGCCTTCCCAGCAAGCAAGAGGAGGATGAGAAAGACCAGCCTGCCGAGATGGAGTACCTGAACTCTCGCTGTGTCCTGTTCACTTACTTCCAGGGAGACATTGGTTCAGTGGTGGATGAACACTTCTCGAGAGCTTTGAGCCAAGCCAGTAGCTTCAATTCAGAGACTGCCCTTTCCAAAAGCAAGGCAGGGCTGAATCCTCTGTGGAGAGGTAAGAGGGGCAGGAACTCGCTCTCTGTGGCGTGGCTTACTCAGGCTGCATTGCAGTAACACACATTGCATTGCACGTGAAATTCTGCTTCTCTGTGGAAGTAAGTGGAAAAATCCCCCTCAAATCTCCAAGAGCTGAGGAGCTTCTTGGGTTGAGTGATTTGAGGTGTTAAAGGGGGAGAGAGCAGCCAAAGGCATGAAAGGAGCAGGCATCTCCAGCTCCTGCCATATCCTGTCTCTGCCAGGGGCTGGGAGGGAGGGGGCTTCACAAATGTCTGCTGCGAGGTTGGAGGGTTTTTTTTTTTTAGCTTCAAGTGTGAAATTTGGCCTGTGAGGCAAGAGCAAAGCTGTTTGGGGTGCTGGCCTTGGATGTGAAGGAAATCTCTGCAGCCTTCTCAAGTGGCTTTGCCAGGTGATCAGGATTTGTCCACGGCTGCTTTCCAGGGGGGAGGAGCCAGCGCAGGATGGAATGGGCTGGGGGGCAAGCCCTGGCTCCTGTGGCTGCAGCCACGTGGTGTTTCTCATTGCAGCTTTCTTGTGGGAGAAGTACAGATGATATTATGGCTTGCTGGGTGTAAAATGGGCATGACATTACTCTGCCTCCAAGCAGGGAGCAGAAATGTGGTGGGTTCTGCGAGGCATTTACTCGCTATCCTAACACAGTGAGTAACAATGCTGTCTTCTTGTTATGCACATAAATCCTTATATAGTTTATATGTATTGGTGTGACAACAAGCAGATCTTGCCTGAGACACTTGGTAGCCCTTACAGACAAGACTTCCACATTGGAAAAAGCCTGGCAATAAGATGCTGTTTGCATTTCGTTGGATGTGGCAGTCTGGGTGTTTTATAAGAGCCTCACAGCTGCATTGTTTCTGATCACATCCTGACATGGATTGGCAGAGGGGTGCAAACTAAGCAAATGAGTAATGGTGAGCATTGGCCTTACACTGAGTTGATGAGAGAGGTACTGGTGGGATCTGAGCAGGAGCAGTGGTGTTCCTAATCAGTGATGTGGAGGTGAGACTGCACTGATGATAGCCACAGATACTAAAGAGAGATGGGATATTTGGAAACAGCTGTGAAGAGAGAAATAGCACAGAAGAACTTGCTTTCCAGAAGGATGATGACAAATCCGAGGAAGTTTAAGCAAAGGTCAGCACGAGTGGCTGGGGAGCTGGAGGAATTTATGGCTTGAGCTGGGACCATTAACGTTAATGGGAAATTTTCCGTTGACTCGACTGAGAGCAGGATTCAACCTATGCTTACTAAAAAGGAGACTGGAGCATTTATAAATGGCCCAGACAGGCTATAAATGTTTTAGCAACAGGATCAAGGCAGTCCCCAGGGACCCCGTGCCCACAGCAAGCCCCCTTCAGTGAGCTTGGGGATGTTCCGTGGGTGCGGTCGCGTGTCTTCCCTTTGGCCTCAGGCATGCCCTGTTGTTTTTCCCTGTCCCCCCTCTGTGGTTTCACAGCTGTCCCCAGAGGGCTCTGCAGGGGACATGAGTGGCCTGGTGTGAGGGTGCTCCAGCCATGCTGCCCCTGACCCTGTGTGCCCCATGTCCTCAGTGGGGAATGGAGGTCGGCGTGTCCTGAACATCTTCTGGGAATAAAGTAAGGAGATACGCCCTGTGCCATCCCTGCACCTGCTGGAGGGGCATGGAGATCCCTGGGGAAGCTGCTGGGAGCTGACAGCATTTGCTGCTCCAGAGAGGAGAAGCTGAGGAGCTTTTATCATGCCCAGATGGGTTTCTGAAATATTCCAGTTGAAAGCCAGGTGGAAGGAGCAATGCTGTCAGCTTGGTCTTCTGGTTTATGCACAATATCAAAGATGCTCAGTTCCAGTACAAGAATGTGAGCTTGTGTCCCATTACCTAAAGAAGTTAAATTATCATTAGCTTGAGGTTCTTCCATAAATAACCTTCATGGGTAGTCAGAATGCTGTCAGTTTCTTACTCAGAGATAAATTAGAAAGAGAAGTACTTTTTGCAGTAGCTGCTTTGGGAGATGCAGGTTTCAGTGGAAAGTGTGTGAGCATGAACTGGCTCCCCAGCTCACTGCATTTTCTCCTTTATCTGAAAGGAGGGATTAGCAATGTTTTGGACTTTTTTTTTTTTTTTTTTTAAGGTGTTCTGATAAAAATGCAAACTCTGATTTTATCATTAAGGTGCTATTGCAAGGGGTTTTTTGCTTGTTTCTAGGAGTGATTTTGCTTACATATAAAAACTAGAATGTGTTCTGAAAAGAGCAAGTTTTTATCATTTGCATGTTGATCAGGTTAGGCTAAAATTATTTTGAGAACTGATTTTTTTATAAAATGTTCTATATGGCAGGCTCAGGTAATGTGAATATTGAATTTTAGGATGTAGCTGCCTGAAGTCTTTTGCTGGTGCTAATGACACCTTGACACTAATGTTACTTTAATGGTATTTTTGTCAACATGTTTTTCCTTGCTGAAAGAGCTGGGTTGTTTTTCTATCTTACTTTTCTTTCCTCTTGCCTTAAGTGAGAGCTGATGTTGTGCTACAGAAAGCTCCATATGTTGTCTCCCTTCCAGTGTGTGCCCTTCTGGTGTGTTGTCAGGGTGTGTTGGGAACATTTGGGTTGGCCACTGTGAATATTTGCATCAGCCACAACTTCATGGTCCCTGGGATGTTGCCTTGTCCCTGCCTCCCTGTACTTAGGGTAGGAAATTGTGGTAACTGTAGTGTCTTTCTTGGCAGTTTTTGTTAAATGCCTGCTGAAAGGCCATGGAAGCACAGAGATTTTTGAATTTTGATTTTTTTTCTTTCTCAAGAGCAGTGTGGACATGGCTGTTTCTCCATGTTCCACAGAGGCAGGTATCCCTGGGCACTCAGGGTGGGTGAAATTTTCCTGCATGTTTGTGACATGGACCGAGCCTTTGTGTCCAGTGACAGGACCGACCTTTCCCAGTGAGAGTGGGCACACTCAGTGATGCCAGTGGGGGCTGGCCCTGACAGTGTCAGGCAGGGATGGCTTTGTGAAACCTGCATGGGTTTGGAAAATGGAGATGACCAAACATGTTTGCTGTGGACTGGACCTCCTGCTTGACTGGTAAAGCCAAGCTGTTATGCAATCTGGGATGAATTCACGTTGGCAGATACAGTGGTTTAAAGTGCTCTCTCCTGTTACTAAAGCTGTCCTGCAGATACTTTGTGGTTTTCTGTGCTTTTTTGAAGTGCAGAGCTTTGGATTTAGGGCTTTTCCATGCAGATAACAACCAGATAGTTTTCAAAAACTCGATTACAGAGGTTAATTTTCCAGAATACTGGCAGAGCATTGTCAGGCTATGCTCTTCTGTTAAGTAGTGTGGAAAACAACAGACTGGATATGAAGTTTGCTTTTTTTTTTGTATCAGCCCTGCTGCCAACAGCACAAGCCATACATACTCTCCATCTCAGAGTAATCCCTTTTTACAAGGAATGGTTTACAAACAAGGAACAATACCAATTTTGGAGGAGTGCTGAGGCTTCTGTAATATGCTTGAAGCTCTCTGTAGTCTTCAAGCATGAATTGCAACAAAAATACATTGGTAAAAGCAGCCCAGCCTTTTGAAGAAACCCATGGAGTGCAGCTTGCCAGATAACTTTGCAGCCTCTGAAGCATTTTGGCACAAAGCATCCACAACGTTTGTCCATGGTATGTTTGCAGAGTTTGCTTCCAATATCGGAAGTTAATCAGACTCGAAAAACTGCCTAAATCAAAGCCAACTGATGTGTGGAAAAATTTCTATGATTTTAATGGATTTTAAAACAGAGACACGAGTGTCCTAGTGATGCAGTCAAAAAACACTTTCAAGTTTTTTGCTTCCAAAATATTTTTGTATAAGCAAAGTTCAGAGGCAGGAGTGTTTGAAGAATCTGTTCAGTCTCAATGGTGTCTTCACCCAAGTCTCATTCCAGCTGCTTATTAAACAAAGCAAAACAAAAGGTAATTTAACAAAAAATGAAAAAAACTTTTGTAAAAGTTATGAGGAACAGAGGATTCCTCGCCTCATCAAATACTAAACTTCCCTGGCTTTATTTCTCCATAGGCTATTTTTATGACTGTTCTTTCATCAGAGGTGAAGTTCTGTATTTTTATGTTTCCATCTTTGACCAAAAAAAAAAAAGTCCTATTGGAGCTGAGAAATATTGCAAGAAGCAGTACTTTCTAGCATGAGCTGGCAAGAGGATTGCGAGAATGGAGAAGCCAAGACTTTGCTACACATCAAAAACACTAACTGCTCCTTCACAAGAGGAATTTTTAGAATGTGATTTCATAATGTAGAGGTATTGGAATCCATTTAAATATAATCTGAGCCCTAGCTGTAAGAAGCAGCAAGTCTTTTAGTTCTGACAAAAATCTTTTTGAGCTACATAGATGGTTCTGCTTGTATGATCCTATTGGGTAGAGGGCATCATGATATATTCTATGAAGGAATAACATAAGCTGTGTTAGATATGACCTTTATCCCATCAAAGCATGCAATTAGTTTGAGAAAATCAGGTATTATTTTAGCCAAATGTTTCCTGTTCTGCAGTGTGAGCTGGTTCTCTTTCTCTGAAGCATTTGCAGCCACAACAGCTGCCTTTCTAAATGATGTGCTCTAGTCTGGGCAGGAGTTAGCATCTGCTCACAATTTCTGTACCTGAGAGGGCTCTGATTCTATAGCCTGAAGAAGAAAAATCTTCTGGGGGGGGGGGGGGGGGAGGTATCTTAATGTATGTGAAAACCTGATGGGAGGGAATGAAGATGGGGGAGCCAGGCTCCTTTCAGCAATGCTTGCTGACAGAACAGGAGGCAATAGGCCGAGATTAGAAAACAGGAAATTCCATCTGAATACAAGAAAACTTTTTGTTTTGTTGGATTTTTTAGGTTGGTTGTTGCTTTTGGGGATTTTTTTTTTTTTTAAAGGCTGCAGAGTCTGGAGCTCACTCAAAATCTGGCTGGACTTGGTCCTGGACAGCTGCTCCAGGTGACCCCACTTGAACAGGGGAATGGGACTAGACAATCTTTGTCACTGTAGGACATGAAACAACAGGAGCGCACACACCACTGCTCTCAAGGTGAAAAAAGGGAAGTTTATTTTCTGACTCCAACATTTATAGTTTTCCAAAAGTGACAGTGGATTGGAGGGTGAAAGTGCCACCTCTCCAATGACACTGGACAAACCAACAGTCCATCAAATTTCTCTTCCTCCATAAAAGAGTGCAAAACAATAAGTTATTTACAGAAAGTGTGTGAGAAAGTTTGTTACAAGAATGTAAACATCAGAAGGCTTAGAAAATCTTAAAAAATCAGAGCGACAAATCTTCCTACCTCAATGTCCAGTGACTGTGTATTTACTGGGGAAGCTTGAGTTCAGCCTTAAAAAACTTCAGAGAGCAGCAATCATTGCGGGGTTTTTGTCCTGGGATGCATTGTTCAGCTTCAGTCACACTTCCCTTCTTTCCTCCCCACCAGAAAGCTCCACAATTTCAAGCCAAAGGAGCGGATTCCCCACCTCGTTCTGGACCAGCTCTTACCAGCCTCCTCCTCCACCCTGCTTAAGCGGCGTGCACCCCGATTTCCCCGTGACTGCACCAGGCACCTTCCCAGCAGCAGACCCCAGCAGCTGGCCGGCACACGGCCTTCACCAGACCGCCCCAGCTCCTCCCCCGGCCGCCTCCGAGTCCTGGCACTACCCCTTAGCGTCTCAGGTGAGCCCCTCGTACGCACACATGCACGACGTCTACGTGCACCGCCACCACCCTCACCCCCACGTGCACCACCACCACCACCACCCCGCGCATCCCCACGCCGGCGCGCACCGCGATCCCCGCTACGGCTCGCTGCTGGTGCCCTCGGTGCGCGCCGCCAGGATCCCCCCTGCCCAGGGCGACGGGCCAAAGGCAGAGCCCGCTGCTGCCGCCGTCACCGGCGCTACCTCAGCCTGGGCCGGAGCCTTCCACGGAACGGTGGACATCGTGCCCAGCTTTGGGTTTGATGCAGGTAAGATGGCTTGGTTTTTTTTAATTTTTTTAAATTTTTTTTTGTAATTTTTTTGTCGTCATTGTCGTCTGTGACTTGTTTTAGCGGAGAGGTGAGCTCTCCGCAGCTGAAGCAGGGCTGGCTCTCAGAGCCGTGTCAAAATGATGCTCAAAAATGTGGGAATCCCTCTTGTAATTGCTGTCAGGGCAGCTCTCCCTGCCTTCTGCTGAGAGACCTTGGTCCCATTCAAGCCAGATGAGTTGTGGCACAATCCGCAATTTTTGTTTGTTCCTTTTTTTTAAAATACCGTCGTAAAATATTAATTACGCTTCCATGAGGAAGTTCCCAGCTTGTTCAGCTAGTTCAAATGTGCCTTCTGCTGAGAGATCTTTATCTGCCTTGGTCCCATTCAAGCCAGATGAGTTGTGGCACAATCCGCAATTTTTGTTTGTTCCTTTTTATTTAAATATCATCATAAAATGTGAATTATGCTTCCATGAGGAAGTTCTCTGTTTGTTCAGCTAGTTTATATGTGCATCCACCAATATTTAGCTCCGATGAACTAATAACTTGCAGTCCATGAGGACTGCATCTTGAGGTGGAACATCTCAGTGTTTCCTCCCAGTTGTCACATGGAGAATACAGGTGCTGATTGAGCTGAGCTTACCATCAATCTAAACATCTTTCTATAGGGTGTAGGCAGAGGTGTGTGAATTAAATCTGTTTTACTGCAGGGTCTGTAGTCTGGAGTGCAGACCATGAACTCCATCTGTGTCTGTGAGCTTTGAGTGGCAGTCTCTGGAGCAGTCTGGCAGCAGTCTGGCAGCCCTCAGGGTTTGAAGTTTTTTGCAGTCAGGTGACTGACAGTTCCCAGTGCATCCATCCTGGAGCTCATGGGCCCCACTGAGGGCTCCTTTTTTGCTTTGATATTTATCTCACCAGCAGCAATCCTTGCAGATTAGTACTTCTTAAAGACAATATGTTATTTGATTAAGGAAACACTAGGTTTGTATCTTTGTTCCCTTTTGAGTACCTATTTGTCTCCATTTTTGATAGCTCTCTGACTGGTTCAATGTGTGAGAAGCACTTCTTTGCCTTGACTAGTGGGCAGGGGATCAAAGAATGGATGAGGCAAAAAAGGCTGTTTCTTAAAAATTAAATACTATGAACCTAATTCAAATCTGTCTCTTCCCTTTGAAGCAATTGAGAACCAGTAATCTCCTCTAAATACTATGCCACTTGCTGTCTTGATGTCAGTAAAACTAAGAAAAAGCTAATCAGGATTCTTAGCAGTGGACAGTTTATATATAAATAACATTTCTAGCTAAACCAGCGAAACAAGAATAATTATATTTTATGCTTTTGGGTTTGGAATGATGAGCTAACGTTACAGACTGGGATCGTTATTTTTCCTTTGTGACAAACCCCCTAAGGGGAGTGAGCTGCTTTCTCTGAGGCATGAGCAGACTGCCACTGCCACTGTGTAAGGGACAAGCCCTCCTGGACCTGCAGAGCCCTGGTATTTGGCTTAACCTTTTGGGGGTGGAACAGAGAACTGTGTAAGGAATTGTTAGTCAGGAGAAGCCTCTGCCTGGCTTAGGTACAGCCTAGACTGTGAGCTGTTTTTCTCTTTAAGAGCAAGTACCTCAAAAAGGACTGGGTTCTAGCACTGCCTTAGAGAACAAACACAGCTTTGGCTTGGTGCTGCCTGCTCCTTGTGAAAATCCCTGTGGAAGGGTACAGTTGGGTGCTAATTTTGTTAGGATCTTGATTTGGCAGTGCCTGTCATTTGGTTTCTCAGCGTGGGAGACAGTGGAAAAGATCTGAACTGTTCACTTCTGACCCATGCTTGGTTGTGTGGGTTTTAGTCTCTGAGTTCCTGTGGGGAAAAGCAAAGAGGGGAAACGTGTGACTGGTTTGAAGAAGCAGAGAATCTCAGCAGACCAATGCCTCCCTAGTCTGGGGCTGTTCAGAAGGGTCACACACTGAAACACAACAGCAACACCCTGTTAGGCAGCCCCAGTTTTGGAAACGAGGGTGCAAGCATTAGAACACAGCAGGTAGTGGAAACCTGTGGCATTACAATTATTTGCTCTCTTACCCTGCACACTCATCTCTCCCGTGGTTTCCAAGCAGAGCCTTGCTGGGAAGGACAAGAAGGCTGAGCTCCCCTTTCAGCCTTGCCTTTAGCTTGTGCAGTTGAGACAAGTGCTCTGGTTACAGCACTCGAGGCATGGAGAGAAGAGGGAGCTTAATTGCCTCAGGGTTTTGTGTGCACATCCAGCAGAGTCATCCCAGGGAAAGTGTGGGGAGAGGAGGAGTTGCTCGAGTAGCACATGGAGTCACATCCAGCACTTGCTTGATGTGCACTTCAGGGAAAGCAGATTATGCTGGATAAATCTCTACATCACACAGCATTTCATTACATTTAACTCGAATGTCAAAGAGCTATCTCAAGAGAGAGGCTACACACTCAAGAGCCTGGAAGAGTGAACTGGCTTTTAGTGACATAAAGTGCTTTCTCCAGAGTAGGGTAAGGACATAGTGGCAAAAATACGTCACTTCTGAAAGTGTTTGCTCATATATCCCTGGAGAAAATAACCTGTGGAGCTGTCAGTATATCAGATTCCATGAGCTTCAGGTGATTTTTGTTAAAAAGGTTTATTTGGTCTCTACCTGGACATTGCCTTTTGGAGTCCTTCACTTAAAAACTGATTCTCCCTCCTCTTACCGTGGGCCACATTTCTTGTGCTTCTGTCACAGGGATTGCAGGAACATCTGCAAAATTCCTCATGCTGATTTATGTGGAATGATAGTATTGGGATCAGGGCAGGCTGGCTGTAATCCTACCCTCTTCCAGCTACATTGTTGCATCTCTGCCATGCCAAGCCAAATAATCCATCTCAGGAATGGATGATGCCAAATCACTTCAGAGGTTAAGAGGAGGTTCCCACTGCATGCACGGTGTAGTTTGGGAATTTATGGTTCAGAACACATTGTGTGGGACATCAGCACAGAGCTGACGAACTATTGATCTGTCTGGCACATCTGTTTGAACTTACATGGTCCTGTTTTAGGGGATGAAGGAGGATTTAGCTACCTGATTGCCGTTAAATGGCGCATAATCCTCACGTTGTAGGCTGCAAATTAACCCTTTTACAAGCTTCTGTATCAGTCCAAGTGCAATTAAACAGAGTGCTGTTCTGTATCAAGAACTGTTAAAACCTGCTAGGTTTGTGTCTGCTGCTGTGTAGTGTTTTCCCAAAGTGCACAAGCTACAGTGCTCAATAGAAGAGTACATTTCATGTCAAGTGTTGATATGAAGATATTGGAATAAGCAGAGATTTTTTTATTTTGGCCTCAGTTGCTTGCCCTGCACGACAAAGCAAATTTAGGCTGTCTCCAGCTCTGCCTGTGGCTCAGGGCTGCAGCTGTAATCCAGTGCCACCACTAAAGCTTCCTGCTTGTGCTTAAGCCACATCCAGTGCTTAAGATCAGGGGCTGGGAAGGGGAATTCCTGTCTGTCAGTGTTGCTGGTGGGTGTAGCCATCAGTGCTTCCCTGGGGAGCAGGGTGGGAGGTGTCCTGCACCCCAGGACCTTCAGGTGAGCAGTGGGGTTTGGCTGTGCTGCAGGCAGCCCATGAGGAGGACAGCAGGGCATCTTGCCTTGCCACTGCAGAGCCTAGGAGGATATCCTGTCCTGCTGTGGGACAGATGTGCTCCCTGCAGCCCCAGCACACTAAAAGCAAAGCAGGACTTTGGCATGAGTGATGGCTGTAAATCTATTTAAAATTGAGGTGTGCGTTCTTCATCCTATAAAGTTATGCACACTGTGGTGAATAATTTCAAATTTAGGTGAATTAATCAGCATCCTTTAGTCCTGGTTTACTGTGGAAAATCCCCTTTTGGAAATGCCTGTCAGTGGAATACATTGAATTTGGAGTTTGAGGGGCCAATCCAATCCTTCTGTAATTTGTCTCTGGTCACACACATCCCACAGGTTTGTCACAATTCATTAAATTTGCTTAGATGTTCCCACAGAACCTGCATAATGTTTGTGAGCAATTAGCTCTAATGTGGGTGGTCCAGGGAAGGGGGATTGGCTGGAGTGGCAGTGCTGGGTCATGCAGTGCAAGGGAGGATTTCCTTGCTAAAAGGAAAGCCCTGCAGGTGGAAGCTCTGAGTAGCCAGCCTTGGATTCTGTGTTAGGACTGCAGATGGCCTTGCCTTGAAGGAGATAGGAATCTAATGAGGAGAAGGCATGGAAAATGTTCCACATTCAGTTCTGTAAATAGGACAACTTTGGTTTTTTAAATTGTTTTCCCTTGCTTTTTAGAGTCTGTAGCTATACCTTAAATCTCCTTGTTACAGTTATTTGTGCCTTGCAAAGACACCTGCCTGGGAAGGTGCCTGTTCAGCTAGTTACTCCCTTTCTACCACTTGCTGCTGTCAGGTGGAAGATCTCTTAAACATGTGTGTGTCATTTTTTTAAGCTTCTGGGAGCCATGTAACCTGTTTCTCTTCTTACAGGCTTCCATGGCCTCTGGTATCCTTTAGTGGTCCACTGGTGAACTTAAATGACTTCTTTATGCTCTGAAAGTTTTTTTGGGTTTTTTGTGGTTTTTTTTGGTTTTTTTATTTTTGGGGTTTTTTTTTTTTTGGGGTTATCTTTGTTTAAAAAAACTGTAAGCAGCAAGGGAAAAATAGCCCCAAATTGTCATCACTAGCTTTGAGGGAGCTTTGAAGGGAACAGCAGTTCATTATGACTGTGTATGATGCTGCCAGGGAAAGAAATAGCTCTTAAGCAACAAGGAGACATCTTCATTGAATAAAGAGCCTCTGCACATGTTTTTATAGGCATGCTCTAGCTGAGGGATATCCCAGTTTTCCCAGTCTGCAGAAACAGGTACAAGTGCACATGAAATGGAGCAGAAAGCACTAAACAAGGTTTGGGCACCACAACTGTGGGCTCTGCTTTCCCTTTTTCTTCACTGCTGAACACAGAAGTGTTTGTACCCATCCTTGTGAATCCTCACAAGGATAGAGCCATATGCTCTCATCTTTTATGTGAGTGCTAATTGCTTTGCAGCTCAGCTCTGAAATGTTGATCATCATTAAATATTTAATTGCTTATAATCGTAAAGCAGGGAGGTAATTGTCAGATCTGAACCCTCCATGCCTGCCTGTAAGTTTTCTGAAAACTTATGGGTCTTCCTTCATATTCACAGTGTGATTGGATTTGGAAATGAGATCCATGCCTAGCACATGGTTAAACATCACATGAGCACAGAGCTCTGGTGGTTACAACATCACAGAGGTCTGGAGTGTCACCTATTTACATTAGGGGTGAAATTAACTCTCAATTCTTAGCAAGTCAGGTGCCTTGGTACATTGCATAGCAGGAATGGTGACTTGTAGTGGGAAATGTACCTTCCTTTCATGAAATGTAATTTACTTGCCTCAAAACATTAAAGGAAAAGTTTTAAAGCATTGAGACTTGAGTACCTTGCAACCTCTGAAAATATGTGCCTGCATCTCTGTCCTTTACTTTCCTTATAAATGAGCAAGAATGTATCTTCTTGGAGACATTTGATCTGCACCTGCCCTTCTATTGCCTGCATTTGAGGTTTATGCCCTCTTAGGTGTGAACAGAGAGATTGGATCCTTTTGGAGCAGAGAAATCCCAGATTATAATGCAGGTTCCAAGTCTATAAGGCTAGAGCCACAACATAGCACCACATTTATTAGGTAGTCCTCACTTTTTTACAAAGGAAAATGTTAGAGGAACTCATAACAAATGCAAGCTGAAAACCATTAATTTTTCCCATGTGGAAGCACTAGCCATTCTTGGCTGGAAATGTTGCACTCTGTAGGTGAAATTATTTGGGATTTTTTGCCTGCTGCAGGAATATTTTCCCTCTCTCCTCTGTGAGGTGAAATGCCACAGAAACTGTGAAATCCTGAAGTGTCCCAGGCATTTTCTAGAGGAGATGGTGTCTGTGGCTGGAAAGATTGCTCTGCTGCCTACTGGATAATTGGTGCAGACCTTTATGGAGGGTTTTTTCACTCCATGCTATGTTCCACAGGAGCTCAAGCCAAGGAAGTGCATGCAGGAATTTTATCACCATTTCTGAAGTGCTTGAGCCAGAATCAAACTTCAATATGGTTTAATTTTACCCCTCGTAAACTAAAAGGTTTGGAGCAGTAACACTGTTGCTAACAAGTCCTTTCAACTGTTAAATTGTCATTTGCTGGGGGATTTTTTCTTTTTTAATTTTTTTTTTAATTCAAAACTTGTTTTTCTTTACTTCAGTTGTTTGGGGAGGGGGAAGAAAAAACCATCTGAATTATTAATCTAATATTAATTATTTTCCTTTTCTTTTCTGAAACATAGGTCTACAGCATCAGGACAAGAGCAAGGAAGCTGCTTGGTTCTGAGGTGCAGAGAAATTAAGACCAGCTAGAGCTGAAGTCAGCAGAGCTGGGTGGGTGATACAGCAGTGGTTGACTCCTTCTGCGTGGAGCAAAGGACACACATGAAGATGAAGAGCCAACTATTCTGGTTTTGCTATTGAGCCTTTTATTTGTAAGGCCGTTTATGGGTCCCACAGTGTTGGAAAAAAACCAGAAACCTAACTTTTCTTTCTTTCCTCATCTGAGCCTGCTGCAGCTGGGCAACCTAACTCCTTTCTGCTCCTTTAACAGTGTTTCGTTTTGTTCAGCTTGATATTTTTATGAACAGTCTCAATAGTCAGGAAAAAGACTCTCTCCCTCGACTACAGTGCGCCTTCTTTCAGGAATACAGTATTTTGTAGCTCTTTGTGCATCTATTTTTGTAGAAATACAGAAAGTTTGGGTAAGGATTGATGGGCTATTTTAGGATGACATATTTTTTTAAAAAAAATTGTAAAATTGTTAAGTTCTGTTTAAAGAACTTGCTCTCAGAGAAGCACTGGCAAAAATGTATAAAATGCTATTTTTAGATGTCTGTGATGTGTTTGTGCATTTTGGGTTTTTTTGTTTGTTACCTCAAATGTCTATCTTTCTTTTCTTTTTAAAGAGCTAAACTCCTTTGTTTCCACATTACTAGATTCTGATGTTTTTGTCCTTTTGTTCTAGCTTAAGCAAGTATAATTCGCACCTGAAGTTTCAGCCGAATATTTTTTTCCTGGTGTTAGATTGTAGTAAAAGTGGTTTTGTTTTTCTTGCATCTAAAGGTGGCTTTGTGCTGTGCTGACTGTCAGAAGCTTGCCAACACCTTTAGCATAGAGCAAAGTTTGAGGTTACAGCAACTGCATTTCCCACCCATCCATTCTTTCAAAATGGACCAAATACTCTTCAATCAGACACGAATATGGGCCTCATCTATGATCCATTGAAGCTGTTGAACACAGTTCTCTATGGGTTATGGTGCTCATAAATATCAGTAAAATCTTACAGGCAGGACTTTCAGCTAAGCCATTTCAAGGTGGTTACTTAGAACACCAATATTCAGGGAAAATGAACAAAAAAAAAGAAATAAATCCAGGTTTATAAAGACGTGTGGCTTGTGGAAACAAAAGGTTTTCAGCTGGCCTGAGCAGCTCAAGGAGAGCCCAAGGAGAGCTGCTGTTGCCTTCAGGTGTGTTTGCCTGGGCTGGGCTGTGCTGTGAGCTCATGGGGACCCCGCTGCAGCGCTGCATTTTGTAACCAGGCACGCCTGCATGCACTGGGGCCACGTGGAGCCACAGCCCTCCTGCTTGGGAACCCCCCTGGCCTTGGCCTTGGCTCTGACTTGGTAATAAAGGCTTTGGTTGGAGCCAGGGTGGGCACTGTGAATCCTGAGTGAGGGTGGCGAGGCCGCCGTGGGCCCCAGCGGGGTCGGTCTCCATGCCCAGCCCTGGGGGACTCCAGGTGTGCTCAGGGGGCACTGAGGGGAGCCCAGGGTCAGCACCTGGGTTTCTGGGTCCTGGCTATGGCTTGGAGGTGTTGCCTTTCTGCTCTGTGCACCCAGGGTCCCTCTGCAGTATTTCCCAAGGCTCTTAGAAAGCATTATATTTATGTCACTGCTGGTCTCAGACAGCCCTGTTAGAGAGACACTGACTTGGCCAGTGGAAAAACCAAGATACAACATGTGGCTGAGATAAGAGAGAGGTTAATTTTAAGGCCTTGAGCATTGTAAATGTAGTTTTGTCAGGTGGAAACCACATGGATGTGTGTGTGAAAGGGGAGGGGGAGTGTTGGGAAGTGCCTGCCACTCCGAGGTTCCTTGCACTGCTGCTTCCCTCCAGGCTGTTTGAACTTGATCCTGTGAGGTGTTGAGCATTCTCCCTTGTCAAGGGAGAGGGCTTGAAATGCTGGCACTGGAGGCATTAGGATTATATCACAATTTGGCAAGACCCTTAAGTCTCTACCTTACTGATTTGAAGTTTGAGACAGTGTATAAATGCTGAATGGACTATGCTTAAATATTGCTTTAAAGTAATAAGGTTGTAGTCTCTGTGTTGGGATGATGAATTAAATGTGGTGGGGTTTTTTTCCTCATCTTTGTAGTCCATCAGTATTTCTTTCTCTCAATAAATTTCACTCTCATGACAGTTCTCTATATTATTGTTGCTCTGGTGGAGCTAGCTCCTCAATTTTTCAATAAATTCATAATGCAGTGGGAAGACTGTATGGGAGGGAATGGAGTTCCAGCTGCCACAGTTCACTTCCTTGACAGGACAGTACAGTTCAGGAAATATCTCAAGAGAAAGAGTTCTGACTTAGGAATGTTGACAGTATTAGAAATACTGGGAGGAAAAAAAGATGTTAAGCTTTTTTTTTTTTTTTTTTCCCCTTGGACTTGGCAAAAGTGGAAATTAAAGAGATGGTGTGTCCTCTTTGAACTTTAGGGATGGAGAGTTTGGGTGGCAGGGGAAGCAAAAGAAAAGGTAGCATTTATTTTTGAGGTGTGTTTGACTTCCTGAAATAGTTTAAAACCTAGCAAGAGCAGTCTGCTCCCTGCCTTCCCCTTCACAAGCTCCTCTGGTTCCCTGTAGATGTCAAAGCCAAACAGGACAGGAACAAAACAGGCCCACAATTTGCACTGGAATTTCTTTGTGGATTGTATCTGAGTTGCTGGTTAGTGGGGATGAAGAAGGGGGAAGCTGTTGCCTTTTCCCCTCCAGGACTACTGTTCTGCACAGAGTTTCTGCTGCTGAACCTGGGACTGAGCTGGTGGAATTTCTGCAAACTCTGGAGGACAAGTGCCAATAAAAACCTGCTGTTGTCTGTAGCCATTCTTACACCAGTCTGTCGACTCCAAAAGTGAAAGAAATTCTTCTTTTCCCCTCAGTCCCTAATTGTCCCCTGTGCTAACAAGTGAGAAAGGAGAAGCCCAAGTGCCTAGCAGTAGCCCTGCTTCTACAATTCGAGGGATGGAAAAGGGGGAAAAAAACCAAACCCACCCTTCCCTGTGACAAACTTCTGAGTTCAGTTCAGCAGGTTCCCCTCTCCCCCACGCACGCACGCTCACACACACGCACAGAAGTGCTTATGAGAAGCAGATGCTGCCATGGTTTTGCTCTTGCAAGAGGAGAGGAGCCCTCGCCTGCGGTGGAGGGGAATCGATGGCAGCCAGCAGGAGCAGAAAGGTTCAGCTCCTTCAGTGTTTCTGCAGATAGGAAAAAAAAAAAAAGGCCCTGGAAATTAGGTCACAGATAAGTTGTGTGTCTTAATGCATTACTGAAGGAGTTGTTTCATTCTTTTTATGTGTGGTGTGTTCTGATGCTGTCCCAAGAAAGTGGATGATTCATTTTGAGAGGGCTTATAAAACATGTACTCTGTCACTGTTTCTGGGAGAACATAGGGAAATTATTGTTTTATTTCAAGAAACTCAAAATACTGACCTCTTTAGAGTTGTCCAGGATTTTATTTTATTCCCGTTAATGTTGAGAAATCTGACGTCAACTTTTATGTCTTCATTTGAAGATTGGAAGGGTTCAAGTTGTCCACCAGTTTTTCAGAGGCAGATGCCAGTTCTTTCCAATGGCCCATTTCCATCCCAACAAGAAGATGGAATAGTGCAGCCACTGACTGCCCAGGAGACTGGATTTCTGGAATTTCTGGGAGAGCTGAATAAGCTGCACTTGGCAATAGCAAAATGGACACAGTTCTGATTCACTCACTAGAAACACAAGTTCAGGTGTCCTCAGTGAATGACACTTTTGTCTCAATCATCCACACCACACCTGCATCAAAACACTTTGGAGAACAGATCTCATCACAGCATTCACAGAGGGAAGGGAATGTCACATTTCCTCCAGCCTGCCCTTAGGATTACCTTGCCTCACCCAGCCTTTCTGCTCCCGGGCTGCTACATATGTCTTGCTGTCCCTCTCCCACTATTCTTCATGTGTATGGATATATTTCTCTACAAGTATATTTATACACATTGACACGTAGCTATACCTGGTTCCCTTTGTTCCCCTCTCGTGCCTCAAGTGCATGTCCTTTGGAAATGAAGTGAATGACTTCATCCAGTTTCATCTGAGATGGAAAATGTAGGCATTTTATCCCATTCTCTGTTAACTCAGGAATGAATTTTTTTCCCTACTTGTTAAAAAAAACTGAACACAACAAAAACACATTAAAAAAGCCCTTTCCAATCACCTGATTTGTGTCTACAAAGATGATCATGAAATCAGCAGTTATGTAGAGAGGTGCAATATGTTGAGTTTCAGCAGACAAGCCTATGTCTGAATATGATTATTTTAATTAATTTCAGGTACAAGCTTTTGCTCCATATCAATGGACCAGCAACATATATATATTTCCTTATAAACAATTTAGAAATACATATATTTTTCAAGTGGAATTCTTGGTTTTAGTATGTCAGCCTTTGAGCTTCTAAAGGGTATTTGGATAACAAAAATTGTTTGTGTGTGAGTTTTAAAAAAAAGCTGATGCATGTTGTTTGGAACTAAAATCTCATGTAAAGTGGAAAAGTATTTAAAAATAAATACTGCTTTTACATATTAGCCCTATGGGCACAATCTGAGAGTTGTGGTGCAGGAAGATGCCCCTTTAAAAAGTGAGGTTCTTGTGCCTGAGCAAGTTCAAAATCCAGGAGAGGTGGGAGTGCTTTTGGAAAGGTTGAGCTGGTGGAGCTGAGAGCAGAGATCATCCTCTCCAGAACTGTATGTACATGGTTGGGCAGTCACTGCTCAATACACTAAATTTAGGCTGTGTTAGCAGGTTTCTACTTATGGGGTGAAAAGGGGAGCTGTAGATGTCCCTGGAAAGCCATGTTTTAGCCCTTGTAGCCCCTTTAGCCATGTTTTAGCTGCCCTTGGTCTGCTCAGTGCCTGTGACCCTCTCCCAGTTCTTGCTCTGCTTTCTGCATGCCACCCTGGTGGGACCTCTGAAATCTGGACTGGAATTCCCTAGGAAATGCACCTTTTTCTTTTTTCTTTTTTCTTTTTCAGCTCCCAATAAAGAAAATTTAGGGATGGGGGGTGGTCATTAAAACACTCCAATTATTTCATGCACCTGCTCAAAGGCTCAAGCCTGCAATATAAATCAGCTGTGCACCGTGGCTGTTTGCCTACAGAAGCCTGGATGTTGTTTCCTCCTCTCAGTGTCCTTGGAACCCTCCAGTGGCATTGAGATGGTTGGGACCAGCCTTGAATGCCTGAACTGCAGTCCAGTGGTGGCCTGGGGGCTGGTCCAGCCTCGATTCTGGTGAGCTGGGGCTCAGGTATTTGGTACCTATAGACAAGCAGTGTTTATAGGAGTTTGAGGTTTGCAGTAATGAGTGAAGTATCTGCAGAACTGTGCTGCACTTTCCCTGCTGGCTCTTTGTAGCTGTTTAAAACCATCAGTCAAATCAGGGTTCCTCTCTTCCCCCCACCTGTTTTCCCACCTTGCTTCCCTCAAAAGTCCATTGAAATTTTTGCCCCTCTCATCAAAACTGATTTGGGTGGGGGGGGTTGGGGGGTTTTGTATAAAGAAAAGTGTCACTGTTTATTACTGAATAAATAATTTAATGTGAATTTTATTGTTATATTTTTTATGTAGCATTTTCAGTTTGGTCTGTATTTCTCAACAATTAGCTAATTCTTTCTTTTTATTCCTATGCAACTGAAGAACTCATAAATCTCTTTGTACGTTTCTGCATCCTGAGATTCTATTATTTGCATGAGATTAATTTTTAGAGCCAAGGATTTGTCTTCTGTTGAAAATGTTGTAAAACAAGTGTTCTAAACTGGTTCTGTACTAAAATTAATCAGAGTGAAAGCCTTGCATTGAAGGGATTTCAAGCAGAGATCTCATGAAGGCACAGGCTTGCCTTCCCAGACCCTGTCAAGTAGCTTATGCTACAATGTCCTCTTTAATTCTGAACATCTTTTTTTAAATTACATTAATGTCATTTTACAATCAGACCTAGTGGAATCACAACCTGAGACTTCTTAGTGTAAGACCCTTTTTTAATTTTATCTTTTCCTGGCAGTTTTGACAGTCATCAGGCAGAGATTTTCCATGCAATTTATTTACCTCAGATTGATTTTTTTTTGGCAAAGTTCAGTAATTCCCACTAAGGAGGTAACTGCCCTTGCTAAAATTATTTTACAACTGTTTAATTAAGAAATGTTTGCATGTTTTTCTGGCTCAAGGGCTGAAGGTTTGGTGTTTTGGTCCCAGATCCATCATTTACTGCTCCAGCAGTGGGGGGAAAAAAAGCCTCCAAGCTTTGGCCGAGCACTCAGCTTTTGAAAAATTGCCACTTGCACGCAATCAGCAGGGAGCTGTTAAGAATTTAGTTGCAAAACCCTCTGAAGATCCTGACCATATGGGATGTACTCTGTTTCAGAGCACAGGGAGATGAACAGGGTTTTTCCCATACATCCTGCTCCGGGCCCTGTTTCCTGGACCAGACAGGGAGCAGGGCACTTTGTGCAGAGTCACTGTGTTCTTCTTTCTCAGGCTGTGAGGAAGAGATGGAGAGGGATGGCAGCCAAAAACTCCAGGAGAAGGAGACCAGGAAAGGGAGAGAGAAGGTTCAAAAATCTTTGTGTAGGAGAGAATGGGATTGAGAGCTCAATCTCAATAGTGGAGATGAAGATGGGATGTGGACTGCTAAAAAATAAGCAAATTATGCCTCATGATGAATGATCTAGAGGGGAATGTGGCAGCTATCAAAAAATACCAGAATAATGTGGGGACTTAGAAATTTGGAAGGAAAACATAGGATAAACATTGCAGAAAATGTCTTTGAAGTAAGGTGTGGTTTAGTCAGTGAGAAGAGGCATGGGATCCCTTCTCTTTAAGACAACCACCCAGAGAGAAATGTACTTTAGGAAGCAGGAGGGTGTTAAGCTGGGAAATGAGATACCTGAAGTGCTTTTTCTTCTCCCTGTAACTTCTGCTCTTGCCAGGGCTGGTCTCCAGCTGCATTGCCCCACACTGGCTTGCCAGGTGCCTACAGGGGTTATTTCTATGCTCTCATTGCATCAAGAAATGAAAGCAGGGGAAGCGATACATTATTTTGTGACTGATTTTACTCATGACAATCCATGTCCTCTATTAATGTGAATCACTGGCACTCTGTTGGTTTTAGTGAATTTAACACCCATGGAGAATATTATCAGTTGAATCCAGATAAATCATGTTTTGGGTGTTATCAGCTGGAAACTGGGTCCCAGGTGGGTTCATGGGACTCTCCCTTGGAGCCAGGGTCTAACTGGGTGACCCCAGGGATGCTCAGCCCACCTGGAGCAGGGCAAGGTCACAAAAAAGAAGAAGAGTGGGACTGGACTCTGTGCTGGAGGAGCCGAGAAGCGTGGCCTGGGGCTGTGGCTGGGTGTCCCTGGTGGGACAGGGGTGTCACCAGCCTGTCCTGGACAGTGCAGGCGTGGTGGGGCTGGCCATCCCAGCAGGAGCTCAGGCTCGGAGGGGTTCTGCTGCCTGCGTGACGTGGGAGGCCGGGTGGGGACCGAGACATCTGGTGAGAATTCCTCACGGCTGAGCTGTGCCTTGGGCTGGGATGCCGAGTAATTTAGCTGATTTCTTTTTTGGGGTTGCTGGGAGGAGGAGGAGGAGGGGGGCTGGATGCCACAGCCTTCCAGTAACTGTCTCTCCTTCAAAATATCACTTTTGCTTTCTTTGAAGACAAGAACGAAATTATATTTAAAAAAAAAAAAAAAAACCAACAAAACAACAAACCGACCCCAGGAACTGCCCCGATGTGTTTGCCTTGACAATAACTGTACATCTGCAACAGTTTATCACTATGGGAAAATGAGTGGGTAATAAAGTTTTGATGTCGGCTCATGCATGTACAGAGGTATCACAGGCTTTGAAAATGATTTGTTATGTGAATGCCCATAGTAGCACCGAGGTTCAAAGGGAGGTGGTTTGTTTTTTGTGCCCATTTAGTTATGAATAACACCAGCTCTAATTTCCTCCTCCCACCAGCGAGCAGAGAGTCCTGCATTGGAAGCCAAATATAGCAACAGAGATTTCTATCTCTGGCCAAAACCAAAAAAATCTGTTCCCTTTTAAGAATAGCACTCTATTCTTTTCTGATGGAGATGGATAAAGAGAAAAATCAACTTTAGGGAAGCCAGTTTCTCAGTGGGAAACTCCCTGGTCTCTCTCAAATGGCCAATGTAAAAGGTATGCACTTATTTTTTGGCAGCTGTGTAGAAGCCAATGAGGAGGCTTCTGCAGAATGCCACAAATGGCACAGCTACCCCTGCTCGCTCTGCACTCTTTTCTTTCTGGTTTGCTCTTGTGGAGAAGTTAATCCCTTGGCTCCACCTGACAAGGCACCTTGAGGAGGTAACGTGGAGCAGCAGTCAGCCCATGATCCATCCTGCCCTCTTGGTTTTCTCACTGGGGGAGGATGTGGGAAGTCATCCCTGTGCTCTTTCCCATCACTTCCCAGCTGCCTTGTGCCCTCAGAAGTGACTGTGGGCAGCCAGGCTGCCCAGGCCTGTGGCTGGCTGGGCTGGGAGAGAAAGGAAGCTGTAAAAAGGAAAAGCAGAGATGTTTGTGGCAAAGCTCTTCCTCAGGTGGTGATCTGACCTTTTGTGGATGGGAGCTAATACTCCCTGAAGATGAGTGTGCACCTGGGTGTCCCTGCCTGTTTTTAAGCTAGGATTTGCTTTTAGGAGGAGGCACACACCTACACCCACACCCCCTTTCTGATCTTGAACTCAGATTTTTTTAACTTCTCTATACCATCTGAGGAGGGCTATTCAACCTTTCCTTCGAAGGACTTATTCCCATTCCAGCCTACCCCCACCACCCACCCATAAACTACTGGCATGTGTGACATGTGAGCAGAAAAAGCCCTTTCTCTAATGCAGCAGCTGTCCTTGCTTTAGAAGTGTTGCTTCATTCATTTGCAGACTGTTTGGCTGAAGGCCTTTGCTGTAAGGTGAATGCTGAAGGATTACAGAGTTAGCTCTTCCTCATTTGGAATGCTGTGACTTCTTTATTTTTTGGGTTTTTTTTTTTTTGAGCCTTGGACCCCTAATACATTTTAAAAACAATGCAGGGAAGTGTCATCCAGTAAATATATTTGCACTGGATCTGTTTTACCAGACATGTTTCTGATGGAGTTTTAAATAAACACGAGGATGTTTGGAAATATCTTGTGTATGTAAATATGTAAAATATGCAAAACAAAGCTGACAGCTGTGGGGTGTACTCATTGCTCACGTGAGAAGGCTTTGTGTAATGTTTTTTTCCATCATCCTGTCTTCTCTTTAAGCATCTGTGTCTGTTCCAAGATAATCTGTGATTCCCACTGGACAGAAAGGGAGGAGGCTGGATGGGCCGGAACGATTTCCCTGAAGTCTGCCTGGAATCCTGTGAAGAACCTCCTGGTGAAGGGTGGAACTGCTTTCCATGGAGCACCTGAGAGCAGCACACAGGAATCCCTTCTCCCTGGAGGTGGGACAGTGCTGGGTCTGGCTGAGCCCTTGAGGAGGGGCAGTGGGAGAGCAGAGCTGTGTAAGGAGTGTGACAGCAGCGTTAGTCACCGGCACACCAAGCTCAGCTTGCTGAGCTGAGTCTGTTGCTTAGGAGAGGATGACTTAGGAGTTTTGTAGCCTCAATTTAGCCTTTATTTAGCCAGGGAGAGCTGAAGCCTACATCCCCATGTCAGGCACAGGGAGCACTGCAGTGAGAAGGAAAAAATAAAATCACTAAAACTCTTAACATTTTTTTTTAATTGAGCATTATGCTGCTTTTTAGACACCCTTTCCAGAGGGTAATTCATCCTCTATGCGTAGTAACTGTACCACTTCCAAGTCCTGCAGGATATTTGGTGTGACTTTGCCACCTGTTGTTTTTACTGAGTTTTTCCCCACCTCTTTCCTTACTCTTGTTTTCCAGTCCCACTGCTTTAAGGGCAGTGTTCCAAGCTCCTGGCATTGTGCCAGTGTGGATGTCCAGGCTCATGGGGCAGCAGCTCCATGTCACATTTCTGTGTGCACACTGAGTTTGTCCTCTCCATCAGCTGGGGCACTTGGGTGTGCAGATGTCCAAAGGTGTAGAACAAGTGCAAACTCCTGTTTGCTTGGTGGTTTCAGTCATGGCAAATGAAGTGCTTGGCAGGAACAGCAGCCTGGGTGAAGGACAAAGTGGAAGTACAGCAGCTCAGGAGACTTCTGCCTCCCTCAGGAAAAGTCTCATTTATTCTGTCCAGGGAAATAGCTAAAGTGCATCAGGTTTGCTGCTGCTTGTTCTCCTTGCTCCCAGGCAGTCTTTGCCTTGCTGTCACTGACATTTCTCTGTGAACATCCTTCAGGAGACCTGTATGAGATCTAGCACTGAGCCTCATCATCACCTGACCTGTGCTGTAGTGTCCCCTTACCTGTGTCCCCATCACCGTGGAGATGGACCCTCTGGCAATCTGTAGCAATTTGTAATTCCTTAATGCCACATTCTCCTAGTTTACAGAGTTTTCAAGTGAACTCATTTCCTCGGCTCTTACCCCACATAAAATCTTCCAGTGACTGCATATATTCCACCTCCAGTTTCACCTGGAAATGATCAGAAATTGCTACCAGTCTGGATGATGCAGTAGAGTGTTTGAAATCACTGTTAAAGCCCATAGCTCACCAAAATGTTACTGCTTTGTGGCTTATGTGTGGCCAGGTTCTCATCTGTAATGGAGAAGTAGCTGCTTGCTGTATGAAAGTAGACACAAGAAGACCAGAATACCCTACTTGTGCCAGATTTGGGTGAGCCAAACAGAGAGGAGGCAGAGGCAGAAACACCCAGGAATGGGACACTGAACTTCTTTCCTCTTCCATCCAATGTCTGCATGTTGTGGTGAGACCAGCACATCAAGACGTGGCATTTCATCCTTCCCCCCCCCAGATCCCTGGACAGGAAGGAATTTCTTTTAGCTCCTTTGTGTCTATGATAATTGGCAGTGTGTGCTGGTCCTGTCAAACAGGCACTGGAACCAGCTGGACAGTGCCTGACCAGCAAAACCTTGATGTTCTTCATGGACAAACTCATCATTCACAGGGGCACTTGAAAAACAGTGTTTGTGGTGCAGGGAATTGATAACAAACTGGGAATCATATCACTTTTTTAATTTGGATTTGAAACATGGAGAAACTTGACATTGAAACTGAATGGCTTCCCCAAGCTTCAGATCTGTGCCTTCAGAAATTCCCTTCTAATATTTTGGTCTGTATTTCTCTGGTTCTTAACAAAGGTTCTCCCTAGTGAAGGAGAAGATGCAGCTGCCACCCATGACAGACATTGCTGATTATTTTTCATGTTGCTGTTTGCTAGTTTGCAGAGGTCTGAGAGGAAATATAGAGAACCCAGATCAACTGATAAAACCTCCAGTTCTCCTGTACAGAGCTTAATTCACCATTACAAAGACCCTTATTCAAATCTTAGACCTGAGATTCCGTGTTTTCTTTATATGAAATCAGTAATCACTGTAATTTCATTTCAGCTGGAATATTATTTTTCGTTTTTTTTTTTTTTCTTTGCTGTTTGATGGGTCAGATTTAAACCATCTGCAGACAGATGGAAAGGAAAAGTGGAATTATTGTTTTCACCAAAAAATTTTGCAGCTGTCAGGGTGTGTTTGACACAAGCCTGATGGCTGAAAACAAAGACAGGACACGTTGTCCCGGCTGGATATCAGAGAGCACAAGAACTCTTCATGGCCAACTCTTACTTGGAGAACTTGGGGCTAAATGAGGTAAACAAGGTCATTATTTAGCCATACTCAAGGGCTTTTCAGAGAGAATTATTCACTGAATTATGTACTGCTTCTGCTGGGCCTCAGTGAGGCTCTGTTGGTTTTGGCAGGAGGGGGTGGCTCTCCAGCTGACAGTGACAATATGTCACACTGACAGTGCTTTGTGACTGTCACACCACGTGGCAGGGGCTGCAGCCATCCTCCCAGTACCTGTCAGGATGCATTTTGCTTTTATAATCTGGGTTAATTTATGGCTCCATCATTAATAACCCCAGCTGATGAAAAAGGGCTGGAAGCAGAGCGCTTTAGGAGGGACACCAGGAGCTGTGACTCAACCCCTCCCAGCAGGAATGAGATTGTTGCTTCATGTCCAACTAGTGGCTCCTCGGGGATACCAACACTACTACTGCTTTTTAAAGCAGTCCTTCCCACAAGGATTCAGCCTGTGAGAGCTGGATCCACCTCTGGGAGCTCCTGCATCTTGCTGCTGGTGTCTCTGTTGTTAGCCTTTGTAAGAGTGGCATTCCTTCTGCTTGCATCAAGCTGGGAATCTTCAGGAACCATAAATGAGTTTCCAAAGTGGTCTAAAATCTTCTTACACCAATGCTTTTGCATGAAGAGTGCAATTCTTTGTTGTCAATGTGAAGTTTATGACTGCCAGGCCTTCCTGATATCTGTTTTTTCCCCTCATTTAATGGGAGATTTCTGCTGGGGTGGTGTTTGTTGATTTGTGGTTTGGGGTCTTTCAGTATTAACATCAGCAACATGGGCAAAGACAGTTAACAATAAAGCTTTTGTCCTTCTCATCATGAGTTTTGAGAGTGCTGATGCTATGTAGTCATTGGGAGGTGAATTTTTCTGCTCTGAAGTGACAGCCCTGTTTCATTTCCATCTCCTGTGGCTGACACTGTCATGTTGGTGTTTATCCACATTGTATTTTTTTTTCCCCCCCAAATAATTTGACTGTGTATATCTGTAGACAGAATGTTCTTGAGCTAAGCTAAACCTAAGAGAACAAGACATTTGTGAACTATGAGCTATTATCCTTCATTAAGCCATCTCAACCCTTGCAGTGCACAAGAATTGAGTTGCACTCTTGTTATTCTGTGGTTACTGGACATGTTGTACAACAGCACAAATTGGAAACAATTTTAGAAATGGTTCATGGATATTTGTCCTTCAAAAGAGCTCAGAAGACCCAGCTTTACATCCATCTTTGGATCAGGGTAAAATGGAGCTGTGCTGCTGCAGTTGTCACAGTTTGGCTACTGTGGGAGAAAGGGAAAGGCCTGGAGGTGTTTAAGTTGTTTTGGGTTTTTTCCCCCCACGCATTTTGGGGGCCAGGATCCTAACTTCACTAGGAAACCCCAGGAGTCAGAGCTGTATTGGCAGTATTACCACAGGGAGCCTGGAAAGGGCAGAACATAAAGAACAGGGGCCAAAAACAACTCATGTCACTGCCATTGATCTGGGAAGTGCACTCCTGTTGGAAAGAGTCAAAAAGATTTAGGTTGAAATGCATCAAAACTCACTGTCACCGAGGGATTATTTCCTAGTGTGCTATTCCCAGCCTTAGCAGGATTGTGTGAGGGGTGTGCTGTGCTCCCTGCTCTGCACTTTGCACAGTTCTTTGCACCTGCACCAAGTGGGTGTGAAGTGTCCCCACTCAACACTGCTTATGCTCATTCACACTCACTTAACGCTGACTTTAAGGAGCCTGAAAGTGGCCAAAAGGCAGAAAATCATCCCCAGCATCCTGCTGCCTCCTCGGGACAGATGTGCCATTGTGGATCACATCCCTGACACCTCCCACACCGAGCAGTGTGAGTGAGGTGAGGGAGCTGCATCCAGCCAGCCCAGCAGGACGTCTGCTTTCTGCACTGCTTTCTTTCCAAGTCTGAAAAAAGGGGGGGAAAAAAAGGCAAATATTCGCTTTTACTTTTATTCCTTTGGTGCCCAGCACTATCTTTGTAAATTATAAATTAAAAAAGATGCTCTCAGCGAGGTGAGGCTGCCCTGGTCTCTCAGAGCCATGCGTTTTCATGTGTTTTTCTGCTGTCTGTAGGCTTAAGGGATTCATTCCCAGATGAGAAGCTGCAAGTGCCTTACTGTGATCTCTGAGCAGGTGCATCTATAGCATTGCCTGCCCTCCCTGAGCAGGCTCGAGGGAGGAGGGAACTTGAAATAAATCTCAGGGAAAAAAAAGTGGCCTAAGAGAGAGCAACTTACTGAGCTCTGAAATTATTTGTGGGACATCTTCAGGAGAGAAAAAGGTGAGGCCATAGAAAGGCAAACGGTAGAGAAACTGTTGTGGGATCCAAATGCAATTTGTGTCTGCTACAATCAGTGCTCAGCCTCTGAAAAAGACAGAGCTTCACACAACCCCTGCAAAGAGCCAGGAGCTGTACAGGAGTGCAGCTCTCTGTCAGTGCTGCTCCTCAGCCATATGTCCTTGTCTCCCTGTTCTTCCCCCACACCATATTCCTACCCTGGTCATGGCTCCTAAAACTTCAAATGGGTTGAAGAAAGCAGTTTTTAGATTATGTTTTTCCCCTCAGCCTATAAACTGACTCACTAAGGGGAAGCTGTTGACAAAAACTTCCCAGAAGTTCAGCAAAACAATTCCTCCACTTTGTTCTTTCTGTCCTATTATGGAAGTGCTTTAATACCCAAAATTTATTTTAAAAAATTAAAAAAAAAATCCAAAAACCAGTAGCACCCTTGATTCTGGCTGTTTTGTGCACATCAGAGCCCTGTAACAGGTGTTGCCTTTTTCAGTACACAGCTGAATGTGTTCAGACTCCTTAGCACCTTGATTTTATGCCTGGAGGGAAGAAACCTTGGTTGGGAGACAGAGTGGTGGGCGCTGCTCCGGTTTTATAGGTGTTGGCTCACTGAATGAGCATTGTTCAAGGAGAGATCAGTTCCAGGATAGAAATAAACGTTATACTTTGTGATCTGTTATAATATAAGGAAAAGCTTAGCTTTTTAATGGAAGTTCAGGGTAATTACACAGAAACATACAGCTGAGCTGGCTGCTGACCAAGTTGAAGAAAGAGATAAGTGATTTTCTGATATTTCACCTGACTGTTCCTGAAAAATGCTCACAACTCAGGTAAGTTTTCATCTATTTTTCATATTATTCTATTCATATTCTATTTTTCATCATTATTTTTCAGTAAAATGACTTTCTTTCTTTTCTGTAAGGTCTTGTCAGGAGCACTGAAACCAGCTAAAGCTGACAAGTGGGTCTCATATTTTCTGTGATTCTGTTGCTGAAGTTGATGATGTTATTGGCTTTGCAATGACTCTCAGTGAAACTTTTGAAAGTTGCCTGAGATTGTTAAGTAGGGGGAAGCTTGGAGGCATAGCACGATGTGCTTCATGTGTTTTGTTGTACTTATGTGTTTAGTTTCTTTACTGAGGGAATCATGCAGTCTTGTGGATTAAAGGTTCTCCCCACCCCACTATATATTTTTTTCCCCCCTCTGGGCAATCTTTAGAGAAGATGGCATTTGAATTGAACTCTTTAAGGGTTACAGTCTTTTATTTTGGTGGATGCACAATAATAGGTGTGCTTCTCGGAATGAGATAGCACAAAATCTCCTGCTGCTAGAGTCCTTGAGTAAAATTACAGCTCAGCTGAAGGTAAACATCATTTTGATATCAATTTTGATCTGCTTTCTCAGACTACTCCTATCTAATGGTGAGATGCATACACATTCTGTCACCCCTTCAGAAAACACTACACAAAACTTAAGGCTTTAAGCTTGTTATGAAGATCAGTATATTTTGGGTTTTTTTCCTGTGGTCGGCATGTACCAGTTGTTTGATTCTATATTTAGCCTATTAATAGAGACTGCCCAGGCAAAAGGAAGTTTAAATGTGCCAGTGGACAACATTATTATTAGTTCTCAGAGTGCAGCGATACATTTAGGCTGTGGTAAGGCTGTCTCGCTCTGTGCTAGCTGCTGCCTGCAGGAGCAGGGAGAGCTGCCCGAGAGTGCAGCTGGGAGGGCAGGGAGGTCCCCCTGCTGTCAGGTGAGCGCAGGAGGGACGGTGCGCTGGGCTGCGCATCGCTGTGCCCCGCCAAACCAAGGTCCTGCTGCCAGGCAAGGATGGATAACGTCAATTACCCATGTGAGCCAAACGGGCAGGTTGAAATCGTGAGAAGGGATTATTTAGAATGTACCTCTGTCAATTGTTGTGCGGATGGTTGTAATTGTAACCACCAGGCACAGCCTGTGCAACAGCTTGGCTGTTACCATTTACAAGCAATTATTAATAACACTGTTAAATTACAAGCTAATTTCCTCTAAGGCAGCTTATGCTTGAAGCTTCTGTGATTTAAATGTGAAACGACCCCATTATTCCTTTCCTTGATTGATACTAACTGAGAGTAATTAACATACAAAAGTTAACTCTGATTTAATTAGAAAACCCTTGCTGCCACCTCTCTAATTATTATTGAAGGCAATAGCATTTTTGCTGAACTTAACATAAAAAATACCTGTATAACCACAGTGAAAGGAAATGGCTTTGGACTGAATATACCTATAGAGGTTTGGTCTTTGTTTTTTTAAGGTTTAGTGATTTTAAAGTATAAATCTACCAATAAAAACTATGTACAGGCTCTCATATCTACCAGCTATTTCAAGGACACCTGTATAAGTATTCAGCTTCTGTGGTGCACTGTTACATCAGGCTACTTTTCTGTCCTCAGCAGAGGAATTGAGATTGAGCAAATTGTCCTGAGTGACACAAACAAAGCTTCCTTCACAGCAGGGTAAATCTCTCCAGCTGTTTATGAACTGGACAAGAACAGCTGATCTCGTCTAAAGAGTTCAAGCTGCGAAACAAGGCAGGGAAAAGCTGTTGAGCAGGAGGTGAAAGGGACAGTGGTGTACCTCACTATGAAACTGGTCACTCAGGAAAGCTCTGTGCTTTACCTGCATCTGCTTTTACAGCTCTCTTTGGTTTGCTCTGAGATTTTGTTCTTCCAACACTGCAGAATCAATCTGTGCTATTATCACCAGCTTGTTATGCCAGTAGAGGTGCCCAGCGTGGTCTCAGAGGTGCCCTTAAAAATGAAATTTTTACGTTGTGTGTGCAGGAAGGGGAATGCCACAGGGGAAAGGATGAAAGTTGTATGGTTTCTGAAGTGAGAGGAAAGCTGGCTGTGTGGGGTAGCTTCCCTGAGCTGGACCTGCAGGACCAGGAAAGGTGGTGCCTGGGAGCAGCCTGTGCTCAGCTCTGCTGCTGGGGAAGGCTGAAGGAAGGGGCAGCTCAGCCATCAGTGCCAATCGTGGGGTGTGGATCACCATGTCCCCTTGTAAGTGCCCTTTGAAATATCAGCTTTTTCTTGCAAATTTTTTGCAGAGTGTGTTCAAACCCTCCTCATGCTGTCATTTCTATCAGTGTTGTTGATTATTGGCTTTTGGGTTTTTTTTTTTCTTGTTCTGGAAAGATCCTATTTGAGCCTCTTTAGATTGGCTGCAGCACTATTAGAGAAGGCCAGCAGAACAGATTCCCTCTCTGACATGCTTTCTGTGGTGCTGTTTGGTTTTTTAAATTTTTTCTTGTGGGTCCATCTATGTGAAACAAGTAGAAACCATGATTTAACTAGTGGCATGGAAATCTCTGATGTATCAGTCCATCTCCAGGAGGTTTAATGGAAATACACAGTCCTGCATGTTTGAAAAGAGGAGAAAATGCCCTTTGTCTGTCTCTCTTTGAGCCTTGCACTGTGCTCATGTTCAGCAACCTCTTACACCAGGGCTGGGTTTGGAGCTCAGGAAAGGCTGTGAGCCCCTGGGATGCTGCATTGCTCTGGGTTAATGCTTGTCAGGAGACAGGCACAGCTAAGCTGATGTGCCTGGCAGGGTGGGTGTGACAGGCTGAGCACACTGCACATCCCTGGGGGCAACCAGGCAGGCACAAGTGGCCACTGGTTCAGCTGCAGGGCCTGAGTGGAAATAGGGCTTCCCAAGGGGCTTTATGCAAGTTTGCTTTGTAGTTGTTAAGAGTTTATCTCTTTCTGTTTACACTTAAAATTACATGTAGTGTGTGAATATCAGCTTCAGAAGCAGCTTCCTTTGCAATCAAGGCCTTAACAAGACCAACTTATCTTTTGATAAAGGGAAGGGTTTTACTCCTGTGCCCCACAAATCTTTTTTTGTCAATCCCTGTCACAGCGCTGCTTGGGAATAGGAAAGAAGCTGCAGAGTGTGGGAGGATGCAATGTTAGTTTTTGACAGTAATTTCAGTCTGTTCAGGGGGACAGTTAATGGGAAAAACTACATTAACTAATTGACTGCTTTCACAAGCTGGACTTCCAAACCCACACAGACTTTCACCTCACAGCAGAAACTGGAAAGAATGTTACAGTGCAGGAACGCATCCTGATAAGATCTGAGATTCTTGCAGGGCTTTCTGAGTGCCTGTTGCAATGCTTGAAATAATAGGAAATACATATTAGAGCATGTCAAGGAGGTATTCTCCATATGCCTATTGTGTGCGATGGTAAGAAAATAGTGAGTCATTAAAAATTAAAACTCTTTTACATTTCTGTGACTTCTCTCAGGAAATGTCTTCCATGGCTATAATTGCAGATATAAATACAAAAATTTTGGTGGCCAAAGGTATGCCATGGTGAGAAATGGAGCAATTGAACATTTGTTCCATGCTGAATAACTGAGGGGCCAATGAGACAATCTAAGTGATGGGACTTTTATAGCATATTCTAAATTGTAGCAGGTATTCAAGATGATGTTCTCATGTCTTTATACATTCTCTCTTTTAATGCAAATATTGAAAGCACTGAAAACAGCCCTGTGCACCTTCAAGAAGCTATTACTTTTGATTTTCATTGCAAGGCATTCAAAGATGTGTGGACTTCATCATATCTAGACAAAATGGAGAGGGAAGTTCAGTGGAAAATGGGAGCCTTAAAGAACTGAAGGAAATGTTAGTAGAAAAATCTTATTGAGAGGCCAATTTGATTATTCCCTCTACATTTTTTTCACGTGTATTTGAGTATAAACTGTATTTTTCTTCTACAAATTCACAGCTTTTCAGCCCATCTTTTAAACTTGGGACAACTTCACAGCTTATTTGAGTGATTGTATTTAGTCATGAGTCCTTGGCTGAATCAAGGTCTTTGCCCTTAAGTAAAGTTGGATTAAGCCACTGAGCACCCCATCAACCCCCAGCCAAAAAAGAGGAGCCTCTCCCATCAAGAGCTGGGTTTCTAAATGCTAAATTAAAAGGAGTCTTTTGGCTATGAGGCCAAAATTACTTGTATGCCCTGTGTGTTTGTAGGTAAGTGGTTCTTGCTAGAACCATCTCACATTGAAATGACAGACAATACCAGCAAAACCCTTCCTCCAGCTGAGGCTCTCATTGTCCAGCTGTCATTGAGCAGAGCTCCTGGGTACAAATAACCTCAATGCAGGGGTTTAAAAATAAAAAATGCCTGTTCAATCTTGGCTTTCTTTGAACTTCCTAGGCAAGTCTTGTCTGGGAAAAACATTCTGTGCAATTTCAAGACAGAAAATTGAATTGCCAAGTGTTGTGGAATAGACTCAGACAAGCACCAAAACCAAGATCTGAAAACACTTGAAAAGCTTTATTTACCTTCACTTAAATGAGTTTTGAATTCACATACTATTATGCTTGTACATTGGAAATGTAATTTTATTTTAAAATGTCAACAACAGAGTGGTGGAAAAGACAAGATAGGGAAGCCACAGAGCAGCAGTAAAAGAAATACAGCAGAGGCAAAAATCCCTTTTCATTATAGAGAAAGTACTTTAGGCCAAATCCAGCTGCACTGGAGTGAGGGAAAAGATACCATTAACCTCTGTGCAGCTGGATTAAACCTCACATGGGATAACTGACTTCCTTAGTGGACCAGATTCTACATTTCATTCTGTGTGTTAAGCTTTTTCATGCTGCCTTCAGTAACATTGGTAGTGCTCAGCATTGCTGTATATGTCATGTAGTGTGTGTGTATGTATATATATATATATATAATATATAGGTTTTTTTTTTTTCCTTAAGCATGAGAGGTGTCACTGAGCCTGAGAGAAAAGAAATCTTCACTGTTGGTTAGAGGTTAGATAAGTGCTTTGTAAACCAGTTCTCTGAATGCTGTGGGACATGGATAATTTTGTTCAAATTTACACAGAACCACTGACTAAAGCCCTTCAGACTGATCAGGAATTTCTGGAAATCAGAATATTCTTCATTCATCATTAGGAACTCACTTTTAGGTTCATGACAGGTTTTGTGTGTTTATAGAAACCAGGGGATATAATTGAAAAAACAGAAGAGAAGTGTTGACTGACAAAAAGATCTTTAATTTTGTTTATATATCATGAACATGACCTAAATAAAGTTGCTGTAGCTAAAGGAGGCTAGGTTTATTGTAGGGGGGAAAAAGAACTTTTATAACAAAAATAGGCCTATTTCCCATTGCTGAGCAGTCATTAGTTTTTATAAGTTCCTTCCTTTTTCCAGGTTCTAATTGGTGGCCTGTTGGGAGCCCTGAGTGCAGAGCTGTCAAAGCAACCCCCTTTTTTACTTTTTTTTTTTTTTTGTCACATTCCACTATAATTAGAGAGATGACTACAGTAACAAACACAGTACCAGCTGTTTGAAGCTTAATGCTATTTAAGTATTACCATGCCTTTAAAATAAAGGTACCAAAACATATGGAAATCATAAAGCATTTCTCTCTCTTTTCTCTGTTAAACTAAAGTTTTGTATTCAGATGCTAAGCCTGTGTTTGAAGAAAGGGTGGGGGGGAGGAGGGAGAATATTTCTGAAATACCCTGCAATAACTCCAACTCATTGTACCATTCTTGCAACTCCAATTCCCCTTTTTATTCCATCTCTGTCCTGACATTATTTCTCTGGACACAGAAGAGTGAAAATAATATGGGTTGGTGCAGCTCTGACAGCTTCAGAATCAATTAATGACAATAAAAATAGCAATAAAACGAATAAAAATATTTTGAATGCTCCTTTCTTTGAAAAACTCCTTGAGGCAGCAGATGTATCTTTTCTAGATGGGGCTACTGGAACTAATTTCACTCCCAGGATTAAAATTTTCTATAGTAGATGTTGTTTTCAGACAGATACAGGAGAAGTGAGAAGAAAAAATAAAAAGTATATTTTAGAAGAAAGCTCATATAAAGAAAAGGAAAGGCCATACACCAGTAAGTAATTTAAAGATACATAAAAGAAAAATTACAGCCACACTTGCCCTGTGCAATATTACTCAGAAATCTGCAGAGCTATTCCTGGGATTAAAGTAACCACAGAGCTTGCATTCTTAGTTACAGAGAGCTAGCTTTCTGCCAAAGTACTTTAAGACTTTGGCATCTTTTGCTTTCATGTAGAGGGGTATCAGGTCCTACAGCTTTATCCCCTGCACTCAGAGCCCTGCTCGGAGAAATCCCCAGGCTTTGCTCGCCGTGCTCGTGGCGGGAGGGAGGAATGCATGCTCCAGGGATGAGCCAAGCCAGGCTGAGAGCTGGCTTTGGAATGGCCTTCCCTGGGACACCGAGGTGTCTCTGTGGTGGAGCAGAGGGATGTGCTCAGGAGCGAGTCCCGCTGTTCCCATCTTCCACAGCAATTCGTTTTCTGCTGCGTGCGAAGACCGTGGGTGATTTACTCTCCTTCAACACAATCTCTGCTCACACAGGAGCCAGGAAAATGTCACTGCACTTGGAATCCAGTGCCTGGGCTTGTCAGCAGGGGTTTTGTGGTGCAGGTTTGGCTGCACCTTTAGGAAAGCTGCCTTCCCCCAGGCTTGGGTGACAGCTCAGGCTGCCTGGCTGGGAATGAGCAGCAGGAGCAGCCGCTCCTGGTCCCCCCAAAACGGTTCTGGTTTTGCTTGAACTGGATTCAAATCCCGTTGGATGATCTCTGTTTTCATTTCTATCAGAGTACTGGGAAGCTAAGTCTGGTTTCTTTTTAAATATAAACTGAAAATAAGTGTAAAAGCTGCTGCTGCTCCAGTCAAATGCAGAGCTTAGCTCCTGCTGGCTCTCAGAGGTACCTGAATGCAGATGGGATGATGAGCATTGCTCCTGTAAATTGGCATTAAGCCTGATTGTACCAACAACTGCTTTATGAACACTAGCTAGGAAGATGAAAGAGAAATTAAAGATAGCAGGAAAATATTTTGCTTTATTTTGGGGGAAAAGAAGTTTATCCCATGTCTGTGTTTTCAGCAGAGCATTATAAATGGATATTGGCTGTGAAAAATTAAGTGTTTTTTTCTTTTTTCTCTTTCCCCACCTCCTTATTACTTTGGGTTTTTAAAATTAATCCTTTCCAAGAAGCTGATGTTTTTGGTTTTTTTTAATGTAGAGTCAGTAGACAACTGAGCTATTTCACACTTGGGGAGCCAAATTTTGTCTCCTATTGCACATGTTCCAGCATAAATTTGGGCCTCAGATGTTTCAACAAGAGTACTGCAGGCACAGGGTGTAGAAAATTACACAGGAGCTTGTGTAGGTACTCTAGGGAGATAATACTTTCCAGAGGGGGAAATCATTTCACCTTCATTGACTTTTTTGGAGAAATAAATCTGTTTAAAACATACAACAGATTTAGAGAACAGAAGATGTGGTTTAATTGCTTAATGGAAGGCTGAGTGTAACTTTAAAGCCATCCTCTTCAAAGGCAAGCCAAGCCTCTGGCATAAATCAGAGGAGCTTAAAAAGTGCCAGAGTTGTTGTTGTTGAGGGTCACCAGTGTCCCAGTAACACTCCTTTGCCATGGCCTGGCCCTCCCTTGCCCCCAGGATGTGTCCACAGCACCATTCCAGGGTGAGAAATCCAACTCTTGCTCCACAGAGACAGATAGGAGGGGAGGCAGGGAGCTGAGTGTGGCAGGAGATTTTGAGAGATTGTATATTTATGGATAATAAGTTCATAAATATATTTATTTTTATATATGTATTCTTGGATTTAATTGTGAGCTAAATGCCTTTAACTTGTAGTTTGGCCCAAAGCAGCCTCTTTCATGGTGGCAGAGACACCTTTCAGACAAATCCATCTGTCCCTTTGTGCTGAGCAGTTCTCATGCACAGCCCAAAGCAAGCACAGAAATGCTCTGGAGATGCTGGGGAGGACCCTGAGTTGACCCTTGTTTTCTCTGCATAAACTGCCTCCCACAAGACAGCATTCAGCAATGGATGGATAGATGGACCCCAGTGTAAAACTTTATCTGGGTGACAGTGCCTTTGCCAGCTTGGAGTTTTTTCTCATTTTTAAATTATTTTTTCCCTTTTATTTTTTTTCCCCCTGAAGCTTTTCTGCTAGGAATAAGATGGTCTCCTACTGGGATTATTAAAACCAGTTGGCTGCCTCTGAAGTGGGCATACCATATAGTGGAGCACAAGACATGAGATGCTCTGAGAAAGCCTTTGCTCATCTAGCTGCACCAGTTAAAAAGCAAACAAACAAAAAAGAACTGCATCTCCTCCTTCCCAGCCATGTTTACCTAGAGAAAGCCATGCTGAATATTGAAACTCTTGGGTTTTTTTAGACATCAGGCTTAAATCTGAGCTGTGGGCATTTTGGTTTGGCTTCTTTTAATTGTGCTAAAAGATTTTTGTTGCTGTTATTAAGACTTAAAAATCTAAAGCAAAACACAGATTTCTGAGAGAGGATGGATGGAAGTGGACTAGAATGGTGATTGTACCAGAGATGTACAAGATTTGATATTTACTTATTTAATTTAGAAAAATTCCTTGTTTTGGGGATCTGCAAATGCAGTACTACATCAATCCATGCAGGACTGTACTTGGAGTAATATCTGCCTATTAAAAATGAGCAGAGTGTATATTCTCTCCTTCTGGAGCTGTATTCTGGCACCTTCTACTATGGAATGGAGAGAAAATCACAGCCAGCTATTCAACACTAGGAATGCAGGGAGGTGAGGTGCCAAAACAGAAGTTAAGGCCATGTGAGTGGTGCAAATACATTAAATAAAGTTGTCCAACGACTCCTTGTGAGGAACCTTTCAAAATGTGACCTGTCTGCATGAGAGGGATCAGCCAAGTGGCTTGTGGCACACCTGACTCTCAGGGACAACAAATTATTTCCAGCTTGGTGCACAATACAGAAATTATTGCTGCTTGCTTGAGCACCAAGCTGCCTTTGATGCTTTAGATTATCTTATGGAAGATACCTGGAAACTTAATATTATCCAGGCCATTTTCATAGCAGAAATTGCTGATACCAGTCTGAATTGCTCATCTTTCTCTTACTGAAAGCGAGAGGCTTTCATGTCTGGGTGATGAACCAGAGACACCAACTTTAGATCCTAAATATGAGACTAAAGGGATAAAAAACCCCTCTTGGGGGTGGATCACAATGTAGTCAGGGCACTGGAAGCCCCACAGACTGGCTTTAGTGGGGTCAGGTCCAAGTACCAGTGAGTTTTGGCCTGCACTGAACTCTGTGATATTCAAATACCTGTACCTGAGAGAATCTGGTTGTGCTCTGAGCCAGCACAACCTGCAGCTGCACCTGTTTATTGCTTGGTTTGAGAGGAGAACTTGACCTTTTAAATTTGCTTGGAATGGACTCTGGTCAGAATTCAGAGATGTTTTCTCCTCTCCCTGTCTCTGAATGCTGTTAAAATGCATAATGTTGTGCATAATATGATGTTATGAGCACGATGATAAAATGTAGCATGAGGCTGTTTGTCAGACATCTGAAGAGACACAGCAGTGTAGCTCTTCCATTTCAAAGGTATTTGGAATTTTCTGTGGATTAGCTTTGGTCCCCAAACTCTCTGTTTAAAAGACCAGTATGGTTTCTTCTCTGTGCTTCATAGCATGACACTGGCTCATAACACAATATATTTTAACCACCAGAGGAAAGAAAAAGACCACTTTTGCTAAGCCACAAGCATTTTGTACAGAGATATGTTTTGATTCAGCTTCCTTCATCCACCCCAGACTATAATTTGCTCTGCTGCAAGCTCTGTAGGGCTATGCACAACATGTGTATATTTTTGGGCAGTTATTTCAAAACAGTCTTTAAAGCTTATAGGAGGCAACTTTGAATTTTAGTGGGGGAGAGAAAAGGAGACAGTAATTTGGAAATAATCACAGTACATGCCCCGTTAATGCTTTTGTTCAGAATATTAGAGATGGCTGTCAAGTCCCACATGGACTTGGGCTAAGTCACTTTTTCACAGAATGCTTGACATTTGAGAGGACCCCTGAATGCCACCTTGTTCAGCTTTCCTGCTCAAACAGCATCACCTGGACTTGACTGCTCAGGACTCTGTCCAGACAAGTTTTGAACACCTCCAAGGTGAAAACCACCACAACCTCTCTGCTTCTCAGATCAGAAGGAAACAGGCCAAGGTCTTTTTTATTTTTCCAACGTTTGTTTTTTTTTTTTTTTTTTCTGTTAGACACTCAAGCAGTTCCTTACTCTTAAGGAATGTGTCAGAGGTGCCCATTGTGAGGCACACAGGCCATATCCAGAAGCAGCATCAGCAGTTCAAGTTCTATGTGAAATATTTTGGCTGCTTGCCATTTTTAATTTTTTTTTCTCATGTATTTAATAGCTTTTTTTTTTTTTTTTTTTTTTTTTAATGTCCTGACTTTCTGGATTAGCAGAGAGACCTTGCAAATGGGGGCTGAAGGGCTCTGTGTGCATGCTCATGGGTGATAGGCACAAATTAGGAGGAGTGTGGGAAAGAAGGGCCCTGACCAACAGCTGCTGTGCCATGTGCATGACTGGGTTGGGAAGGGGGAAGGCAGGTGGTTTTCTGATCAATAAATGTTCTTCTGGCCAGAGCCATCTTGTGGATGCAGTTATGGATTGTGTCCCTTTCACAGAGTATGAATTTATGCCTCTATCCCCACAGGAGGCTCGGGCTGCAGTGAATTATGCTTGCATAGCTACAGTATGGTTCAAATTATCTGAGTAGACAAGACTTATTTCCAGTTTTTAATGAAACAATAGGGACAGATCCAAACCCTTTCAAAATTAATGACAGGAATCCTGTGGGCTCCTTTCCATTTATTCAAGAGCCACCTAAGAGGGCACTTTACCCTCTAGAAAGAATTTTAAATATAATTTTCTATGACTTGTGGGCTTATTTTCCCTCCCAGGCCAGTGGAGAGGACCTCTGTTATTACTTCTGGGAGGTGGTTCAGATGCTAGCATTGGATGTGGATTCTTTGAGAATCTAATTAGGAAATACATCACTTCAGCATTTTTTTATTGTGAACATACATCACTGTAATACGGCTCTGTTATGAGATAAATACCCCATATTCTGGAAACATGGAACAATCCCATTTGTTTTAAGAACAGAAGGCAGGCAACTTTTCCTCAGGATCACAAAAATATGCTGAAAGCATGCTTTGCATTAAATTCCAGAGCCAGTGGGTCCGTGCCCAGGGATGTGGAGCTGTTGGATGTGCAGCCTGTGGAGATGGCAGCAATTCTGGCAGGCTGATAAATAAAAACAGAGAAGTAAAGACATCCTCTTCCCTCACAGTCTGGTAGACTTTATTTTTCTAAAAGACATCTGTCCAACTTGCCTGTGTGCAGTGATTTGCACTACCTGTGTGGGCCTTTAGAAATACCTGTCCTTGTTGTGTCCCAGAGTACCTGATAATGCTGCTGGTGCATTATTTGCTCTCCATAATCTGGTTTGCTCTTTCAACCTCTTCCAGTGCAAAAGAAATCCCTGCCCAGGTCAGAAATCAATGGCTTTTTTTCATAAAGGCTTAATTATCTGACACCCTGAGTCCTTCTGTGACCTAAATGTTTAAACTATTATTTGCCTGACACAAGACACAGACTACTTGAATCAGTGTTTGTAGCAGATTTACTTGACCTAGTGTTTCCTCTTTTGCTATTTTTCACCTCTGATTTTCTGCTTTTTGCTTATTTCAGTGCTGGGTTCCAATGTAGCAATTATTTCTGGGCAGTGGGTCCTGTGAATACAGTTCTGCACAGCTGGTGGCTGACCCTCTCCTAGAAAATGGTCATTTGTCAAAATAAAACCATTTAGCAGAGATAGGTTTCAGACCTTGTTGGGGGTGGGTGGGTAGTATAGCATTTTTTGACTAAAATGCTCTATTTGCCCAAAGTACATATCCACAATTTCTTCTTTCCTTCTTCCCTTCTTCCCTTTGTTAACCTGTTTCTAATTGGAAAAGTGGTCACAATTCAGCATAAGTGGGCCTTGTTTGAGCCAAATGAATATTTAATTTGGGGCCAGACTATTTTCAGGATTTTCTTTCTATGAAAAATTGGATTTCTTTCAGCCTGAACCCACACTAATGGCCAATGCCAAAATGGTTGAGCTGAAATGCATGCCAGCTTCTCTAGGTGCTTTTCCCTGAAAGCCATTTGTCTGGTGCCATGGTGATTTAGTGAGGCAACAGCCAGGCAGGGAACCTGCAGAACACAACAAATGGTGTCCTCCACGTGCAGGGGCTGCCATGACAATGGATGGCTGCAGAAACTTTGGGAAAGAACACTCAGAAAAGGTGCTCCTGTCCAAAAACCAGAGCTATCTTGGGTTGTGGCCTCAGCTCCTGCATGATGTCTGAGCGCCAGCATTTCTGGTTTGACCCTGGGTCTGCCTCCAGGCTGTTTTGCCTGCCCAGTTCTCCTTGAGGAGTAGGATAAGGCTCAAAAATGAGCAAAGAAAGTGAATTTATTGCTGATTTAATGTAACTCCACACACAGTCTGCTGGGAGGGGCACACATGGTGGCAGTGGCCTTTGGCCAGGAAAAGGGTTTAAATGTAAACACAGCCTTTCCCATGCATGTTAAAATCCCATTTGAAGTGAGGGTCCTAAGAGTGTTAGGAACTCACAGCCCCTTGTGCCACCTCCTCCTCCTGCCTCCTTGCTGTACAAACATGGGAGGATTGCAGGGAACTGAAGGACCAACTAAATGTCCAAATTATTTCTTCCTCTGAGGGGTCACGTGTTGAGAAAAGGGGCCACAACTGAGATTTCCAGAAAGCAATATGGAGAAAAACACACAAAAAATGCCCCTCTGAAGTGACAGATCAGAACTGAGCTGTATGTAAAGCGACTGCACAGGCACCTTAAAATGGTGTTTGGTTATAGCAGGAGTGGCTTAATTTTACATCAGTCAGTCCCTCACTTGTTCTATCTATGTGCCTTCTCATTAGCTTGACTTTTATGGGAAAAAGAATCAACTGTGCACTAGTTGCTTGTGGTTTTCTAATTAATTTTGGATATTATTTTGATATCGATTTCGTCAGTTTACAGTTAAGGTCCTTTAAGTGCAGGCTTGGAGTCCCTGCTTTTTGTTATTATTTTCTTAGCAGCCAAAATTTTTAAAGCAGTCCCTTGGGAATCGGATGTTCATCTTCCAAGTTTACAAACAAAAACTCTTGGGATCCCAAGGAAGTTCTTTACTGGAATATGTGGTTGATGTGCATTCTTTTCTTCCCAAGGCCTGTGCTTTAGGGTGGGTGAAAAACCTGTGCAAAGACTACACATTATTTTATTATTTCACACATGTTGTGCAGTCATGCATGCACCTTTACTGCACATAGCACTGACAGCTTTGTCAGGCAAGTCTGACTTTTGTTAGTGGTTCCTCTGTGCTCTTAAACCTCAGAAAGTGAGTTTGCAACAAATTAGACACTGGAGTCCTGGGTTCCTGCTGCCACCTGCTATGGACTTGAAATTCCTCAGAGCAACTACTTGGTGTTTAACAAAAAAATGTAATTCAGCCTGACAGCCAAGCACCTGTAGTTAAAAATCCTGATCTGTGCAATGTCTTGTCTTTGCCATGGGAGCGTCTGAGTGCTCTCCCCTGCTGGAGATGAACCAGATGACCTCTGATGGTCAATTTAAAGTCAACACAGTTGATAAAGTTCTGTTGTCATCTCTTTCCTTAGAAAAGTTGCTGAGGTGTTTACTTAGCTGATTGCTTTCTTTTTAAGATCTGGCTGTGTCTGTACAGACCCACCAAAGGGTCAGTGCCTTAAGGCTGCTGTCAGCATGGATTCAGCTGCCACTGAATTCCCTGGAATTTTGTCCTGAGCCTGGCAAAGATGAAGCACCTCTCTTCAAGTGCTGTCAGTGCCAAATAGAGCTTCTGATAGCAAATGGGAATACAATGAAAAACTTGAGGGCATAGGTGGACCCAGGCCTAACCTTGAAGGCTGTCACAAAAGGGAAGACTTAAACTTCAGGATTCCTGGAGAAGAAACAGGAGACAATCTCAGGTTTTCCAGTTTGTTTTGAGGTTACTGATTTCTCGTTCTGTTAAATTCCACATCTGTAATCTTGCATGGGAAGACAAGAACTGGTGTAGTTGGAGTCAGATCATTGCTGGTGGGGAGCTGATGGGCTCTCTGACCTTCCATGGTCTCCTACAGGAAGTGCAGTCTGTCAGGAATGCAGGTCCTGTACTTGTGGTCTGTCCTTCAGGATCTCTTGGTGCACGCCCTCAACCACTGGATACAGCTCTACAGCAACTGCTTCCCAGAAAGGATATTTTCTTTCTCTTGAAAACATGACACAGTTTCTTTCTTTCTCCTTGGGTTTGGTTCTGGCCAATTATTTCTGTTCAGTGTGATGATCTCAACCTGGCACCTGTGGGTAATGGGAATTAAACTCTGAGCCAAGTCAGTGCAGAATTCCAGTAACATCCTTGAATCACTGTTCTTCTCCCAGTTCCCCTGAAACAGAGCAGTAAAGCCATTGAGGAAACCAAGAAGGGCTCTGAGATCTCATTCCGTGACTCTTGTGATCCTGTTCAGAGTAAACTGAACGTGCAACCATCTGCTCCTCCTCCTGCTGAGGGAGCAACCTGGTCTGTGCAATGCTCAGCCATCCTCTGTGGTGCAGGGATGTCAGAGCAGCCCTGAATTACTCTCTTGGCTGCCCAAATCCTAGTATAAATTTGCATTTCAACCCAGCTGCTGCAGGGATTAACCCAGCCCTAGGAGCCAGTCTTTCCACCTTTGCTCATGTTGGCTCATATTTTGTAATATATGGGAACTACCCAGGATGAGGAAATTCAATAGAAACAGGTCTAGCTATCTAGTCACAGTAATTTATGGAGGAGATTTGGCTTTAGGCATTCCCTGTGTCCTGGAAATGTGAAGAAAATACTTGCTTTCCTTTAAATGAAAAGCATGTTTATCAATTACCACAGTTTAAAGTGAGTCTTTAACTTTCCCTGGGATCACAGAGGACCAGCTGCTTGTTTTAGACTGATGGGAATTCTGAAAATTGTAGCTGCAGAGCAGGAAGCAAAAGGTAGGAGGTGGTTCTGCCTTTACTGGGTTAGCTCCTGGTTGCTGGTTTTATGTTGCTATCCTTGAGTGACATTGCTTGTTATGTATGGATGTGTGAAATATTAATAAAGTAAAATATTCATATTTCAATGATAATGTTTCCCTTGTAAGTGGTGAGATTTCTGGGCTGAAGCACCTGGTACAACTCACAAAACTTGTTTAATGGAGCCTTTTTTTTCTTCTTTTTTTCTTTTTTACTAGCAGCCAGTCCTTGGTAGGTCCATCAAATAATTCCCTTTTTTTCCTTGATTCACTGTCACCACACAGGCAGAAAGATGGTTCAGGGGACTGACAGTGCTATCTTACAAATTAGCAATCTTTCCTTAGTCTGTAAGTAGAGACCACACTGGTATTAGTGACAAAAAACTGCTTTGTCTAGACCTAAACTTTGATGATTTTTGGCAAAGCAGCCATCTGTCTGAAAGAGCTGCAGAATTTTTCTGTGTATCAGCTCCACTGCATAAGTGGAAACTATTTTGCAATAATTTGTTTTTCCCCAATGAGCTAGGATAACTAAGTTAAATACTTTTGGGGGAATATTTATTAATATTGGAGAGAGTGTCTGGAAGTTCTCAGGATATAGGATCTGCTTGCATTTTGGTAACAGATTCTTCCTTAGCTGCATTGAAACAGTATTCACTAAAAAGGGTGAGTCTGAGTTTGAGGCTAGTAAAGTTTGTTACACCAATTCAAGAGAAGAACGGGTTTTTCTGGAAACCATTCATATTATTCCAGGCCACAAATCTAACAAATTAATATAGAATTTACAAGGTCACATGAAATTTAGGGTTTTCAGGGAAGAAAGACTGACTTTATGGCATTATAAAGTAAAAAATTTACTGTCAGTTTAATATTCTGTAAAAGTAACCTCAAGATTTACAGCAGAATGAAAGTTAAATCTTGCCTTTGTTTATAAAAGACATATAAATATGTATATACAAAGGAAATGGAGAAATTGATGTTTGGAGTTTCTTAATTAATGCATGTGTGTTTAAAGATCAGTGTGGGATGGGTATACATTGTGTGCACATGTATTTTGATACGTATTTTAAAATGATATTATCCCCAAAAGCATTTTTGAATCACATTCCTATACTGCCTACTGATTTTCTGATTTTAGGATTAGTTTTGTTTGCTGAGAGTTACAGAAGCCAGAATTTGTGGACAGCTAAAAATAATATGAGGAATTCATAGCTCTATAATGCCTCCAAATTATAAATACAGGAAGCTGAGTGTGAGATCAATAGTGCAATATGTTGTATTACTGTATACAAAGACCTTACATTAATCTGATGTGCCATAATTTGACATATTGTTTCTTAACAAATGGGAACCCTGTAGTTTTTATTCACCCAAACTTTACACACACATTTCTTTAATTGTCTTTCAACAAATTTCACCTCTGGAATATTTTAAGTCAAACTAAAACAGCATATATCTGAATTTTTCTCAGTTCAGATGAATTGATAATTATATATTCAGTCAATGTAAGCACTTTGGGAAATTTGGGTTAGGTACCCTCATAGGGTTTGAGAATTTTTACTTTTTTCTTCAAACTGTAAGTCAACAGCATGCAGTGATGGTCTTGGATGACTTTTTTTGGTAGACAAGAGTTCCCTTGAGTGTAGCAACTCCTTTGGAGCAGCTCTTATTTTCTTGCCAGACCTGGACAGCAGCAGTGACAGTGACAGCATTCCCCAGAAGTGCCCTGCAGTGAATGGGTGCTGTGAATTTGAATTGTTCTAGGAATAAGGATTATTGATTTTTTTTTTTTTTTTTTTTGGTTTTGCCCTTATGATGGAAGCATTTTGCAGACCCCCAGCAATTATTCCCTCACCCGTAATCTACAGGGATTTACTCTTCCTTTGTCCTTTATGTTTATTTCCTCTTCAATCACTTACTTAAACAAGTGCTGTAGGTTCAATGACCCTTCTTGGTTAAAATTATCCAAACCAGAAGACAAATAGGAAAATAAGAATGTGGAGTGGCTTCTTTTGTGCTTATGAGGACTTGGGACTCACATACATGGACGCTTGACCGACTCAGAATAGGTCATTTCATGTTACCAGATGTGTTAAAATAACAATCTCCAAGATGTTTATTTAACAATCAAAGTTAGTTCATTATTTTGGGTTTGCTTTGGTAAGTCTTTAAGTAGTCTTTACTTTTAGTAGGTCTTTAAGCAAGCCAGGCTGCTTATTTTGACTAAAGTATCCAACTTTCACCTCTCCTTGTGAGAGAATGGAGGGCAATCATGCTGCAGCAATGCCAAGCAAGGTCACAGTATGCTTTCAGAAGGACTTGGTTATTTAGAATCTTTGGGAATAGGGTCTGAGCCAATGTTTAGTTTTGCTTTTAAAGTGCCTGTCCTCAAACACCAGATACTTACACAAATGATTATAAATACAGGAAAAATATAAATAATGGCAAGGCCTTTCAGATTACACCAGATTCCCAAACATAAGTAACTGGCAAGAAGACAAATCTCTTCTAGCAGTTTTATGATTTACCTTGTTTCCTCCCAGTTTTCCTCTTACCAAGAGTTTTAGCAGGTAAAGTTGCTTGGCAGGGTTCCTTGAAAGTGAATGGATTTTGGTGGGGACCTGAGATGGTTGAGGAGGGGATGAGTGACCCTGGATGGAAACATCACCCCTGCCATTGTCCTCTCTGCAGCAGGGACCCCAATAACATTGGCAGTCACACCTGTTTGGACTGTAGCAGTAACTCCAAGATAATTTCACAGGCTGTCAAGCTTCAGACCACAGCAAAACTGTCAAATCACATCTTCAGTGTCAAATCACAGCTTCAGAGTGAAGCACCAACACCAGCATGAGCTACCTGATTCAATTAATGTGAAATATATCCTTCAGCCCTGACTTTTCCTCCTGGTTTCCATGGAGATAGATTATATGTCTTCTTATTTTTAACTGCAACTTTTCTGGAGAGGGGGAACATGAACAAAAATGCACAATAACCGCTATATTTTTTTACTTAATTAAAGAGATATGCCCTGTTCTTGAGACAAACTGAAGAGATCACACAGATGATAAGCAAATTCTGTCAATGGTTGTTTTCTTAATTCTGCATGTGCAGGGAAGGGCTAACTTTGTGTGTCTTTCATTTAATGAACTAGTCACAAATTGTGTTTGGCTCCACTGAAGTCAATGGCACTGACCACAATGGAGTGGGCAAACTCCACTGATGTCACAGCAGCTGCGTTTTGCCCCAACTGCAGCTCAAGGGATTTCTCACAGTGAACCTGAGGATGAAAATAAACATCTCCCTAGTGTGTCTTACACTGCAAGCAAACCTCTTTGAGGTGGATCAGCTGTGACTGGGCTGTGTAAGCCATCTCAGCTGTAGAAGCACTGAAATGAAAAAAAAATAAATCACTGTGACTTCCTCAGCAGTGGACTTGCCATGTATTAGTGCACGTGTTGTCACTATTCAGTAATAAGGCACAGCAAAAATACACTTTGGCTGTCAGATAAATGAAGTTGTGCTTTAAAGCCTTTTATTTCTGGGTTTCTTGTCCTTTCTGAACCAGGAAAGTCATGAAGGTTTTTTTATAATTTTGGACATCAATGGGTGCATAGTACAGATTTTCTCATGCAATTACCACTAAGTAATAGCATCTTGCAGTCTTAGTATTTCATGTGACTTGTGGCAATAAAAATGTGTTTATAAACGTGAGAGGTTTTAGAATGTAGGTCATTGAGTTGTTTGTCTCACTAAGTTGAGAAGCTGTGTTAAAACTGGACATTTTCTGATGAGTGTCCCTGGTCATGGAATATGAGAATTAGACATGGAGAACATGGATTGACATGCTGAATTCAGGTAGGGATCCTATGAAAAAGAAATATTTTAAATTTCATTTTTTATTTATTATCTAAAATACTAATGCAAACTTGGAATAAAATGTGCATTTGGGTTTTACCAATGTTTCTCCAAATGACAAATTAGGCAGCTTAACTTGTGAAATCTGCATAAAGACAAGGCTGTGCAAACTTTTTACCTGCTACTTCTGCCTCACCAAACCATCACCTACAGCTATGTGGCATGTTTATGCCTGCAAAGTTGGTAGGGAGGTTGTCTATATTTACAGTTCTGAAATATTGACTTAAAGATAAGGATCTTCACTGATTTTTTTAGGGTTTTTTTGGAAGTTGTTCATTCTGTGCATGAATGTGTATGACTGTTTCTTGTGCTGGAGGTCAAAATGAGAAAGGCAAAGGTGTTTTTAACTGCAGCAGGGAGATTATTTGTAGGAGGAGGGGGAGCCCCTCATTTTCCTGGGACAGGGATAGAAAGCTTTGCTTGGCCAGCCAGTGAGGCTGTTTTTCTTTTGTGACCCAGTACGTCCTTGGAGTCAAGCACCTTGCCCTGTTTTCATGAGGTCCAAGTAAAAAAAGGAAAACTAATTGCATAGTTAAATTTCACTACACCTGACATGCTATTCCTGTGTTATGTGAAATGAAAATTCTTTGACTGGGACAAGGCAGGAGTTCAGCATTCAGCAGTAGGTACCTGCCAAATCTGAAACCTTAGGAAAAGAGAGAGTGGAGAGAAGGGAGGATGATTTATATATTTTCTTTATTCTCAATAAAGAATTTAACCATATATAACAGCTGGACTACCTATGCTTTCTTACACGTGGATGTGTTCAGACGTGGCCAGAAATAACAAAGCACTTTGGCCATTCACTGAATATGATAAATTTTTGCCCAAAACAGTAAAGAGGGAGGGGAAGCTACAAGTTTTTTTAAGTGAGGTTTTGCATGAAAATACTGTCCTAAATAGCTACTGCATGGCAGCAGTGGTAAACTAATGCTGGGGCACAGCCATTATGAGCATCACAATAACCTCTGACAGGTGCCAAATGAAATCCCTAAATCAGCCTCTGCTTTCAGAGGCTGTGTATTCCCTAAAGGAACATTCACTCTTCTACCCTTATCTCCTGCTCCATCTTCTTCTACCTGCCAACAGCTGTGAAGGCTGGGGAGCTGTCTAGAAGGCTCTTTGCAGTCTAAATTAAAGAGGCATGTTGAATTGGAAAGACTTCTTCAAAATACTGGGAGGTGGCGGAAATGCCATAATTCTGTCTCATTCATGTTCTTCTTGTGAAGAGATCCTCTTTCAAAACTTATATATGCTGGGGCACAGCTGGTGGGCCAAGGTTGATATATTTTTTTTTCTCCTGTTTCCCAGGTTAATTCCCTGTTTTCTGACCAGATACTGACAATCTGGCACTCAGGATTGTACTAATGCATTAAGTATTTTTTCTTTATTTTTCTGGCACTGAGTTCTATTAAGAGCATTGAAACAAAGTAGTTTTAGAAAGGTGGGGGTGGCTGTTCCTATTTGGGGGAATATGTCTGGAGCTGGAGAAGGTGCAGCCAGGATGGGACTGACAGTCCTTAGTGAGCAAGAAGTCCTCCAGGCACAATTTAGAGCAGCCTTGATGTGGTTCTAACCTGTAGAATGGAAAGGTAAAATGTATTCCAGCTGCCTGCTGGATCTGGAAGCAAGAAATTTCAGCAGCCTTCCCCTGTGAGGCCCTGCAGAAACTATGTGCAGTAGCAGAGAGAGCTGCTTAAAGGAAGAAAATATGGAAATTTTAAAAAAAGTTTCAGAAATGAATTGCTTTGGGTTCTGGGGTTCAGAAGAAAGCAAGGGATGGAAACTCTTTGGAAAAAAAAAAAAAAAAATGAAAAGGGATCGTGCGAGCCTCAGTTAACTTTCCAAAATTACAGAGCCTGCCAGGGAGGTCTATGCAGGATTGCAGACCCAAGGGAGCAACAAACCCAGTTGGATTAAACTGGCTTTCCTGCCAGCTCACTAAGACAAGTGGGAAGTCCGAGGTTTGTAATCTCCTTTCAAATTTTCTCTGGACTTGAGTTGCTTGGAGTTTGTTTGCTTGTTCCCTTCCCCCCACCTTCCTGCCATTTAATAGGAAAACGAAGGATAAAATGCTGAGTCTCTCCTCTCTTATTAAAATACCCCAAAACAAGCATGGAACAGAGCAGAGAGAAATAACCCCAGTGACCAGTGGCCAAAACTCACAAGTAGTGTGTGCATATCTGAAATAGTTGGTGCGCTCGCGTAGGAAATCGCTGGATATTTTACACCTCTTGCAGCGGTTTAGTAACTGGCTGTGGAAGCTCATTCCCCACTTGAGAAAGTCATGAATTATACAGTTTTTACATCTGTTGAGCATGTTGTGCTTCTCAATCATCCAGCTATACTGAGCCCTAAGTTTTCAGCCTTCACAATGAGATCACTGTTTTCAAGCACGTTCTAGTGGCATTTTGTCAAGCCATGTGTGTTTTCGGGATGGGGGCAGGGAGGGAGGAACAAAAGTATGCTGCTGTTTCACAGGATTGCAATCTACTTTTCAGCCTACATAAAACTGTGGCTGACCCATCAGCAAGAAATATTCTTTGTTTACTACTCTTCTCCCCCCTTGAAATGGTCTGACTTTTGTTAGGAAGAAGAGCGTAAAAGGGAGGAATGCATTTTTCACTGTTGATTTCAATACCTGAATATCTTATAAAAACCCCAACTAAATAAAACAAACAATCACCATCAAAAATAACCCCAAAACAAACAAACAAACCAAAACAAAAACACCACCAAACCAAAGCCACAAACACTGAGCCATCCTTAATCTTCTTCTTTATGCATTTATTTCACTCTGTGAATATTCATTTCTGCTTCAGCTGTGTGTTATAAGTTAAACTCTGCTATTGAAGGAGAGCTGACCACGCTGTCACTGAGAATAAGGGAGATGTAGCATTTAAGTTTTGTTTAGGTATAAGGAAACCACATACAGTTATTAGCAGATGTTAAATCAAACTGCTCCAGGTTCAAGGAGGTAGATCTCATACAACTAAGAATAAACAACTTGGGAAGAGCTAAGGAGGAAAAACCTCTGCAGAAATTATCCACAAATAATCTTTCCAGTAGAAGCAAAGAGAGAAATTAATACATTTATCTTCAGTCACCCAGGGCTCATTGAGATCCCTCCAGGCTGAGAAATTCACAGGCAGATAGTAATTCCTTGCACTGAATGCATTTGATCATTGCTATATTAAGATTTTTTTTTTTTTTAAGTTTTTTTTCCTGGACATGGTCACTCCTCACTTAAAAATTGGTCAACCATTGTAATATTTCTCCTGGCTTAAATTCAGGTGCAAATAACACAAAAGCAATTGATATAATGAAGTTTGATCACTTGGTGCATAGGGGTAGTTTAAGATTTATGCATCTTTTGTACCAGTTTTGTTTTTTTTTTTTTGAGTTGGAATAAAATCCAGTTGCTTGTATAGTTTTTACATTGTTTGAAAAAGATGAACAGGCATTCCTTTCTAAGTAGATAACAAGCATTGGTAGAAAGGCACTGAAAATTATAGCCCCATGTAAAATAAGCTGGACTAGCAGTTGGATCAAAAATGTTCTTGCTGAGAAATAACAGGCAGAGAAAACCATTCAAAAGGCAAAACTCCTCTAAAGCACTTGGACCCTCAGTGCTTAATTCAGGTAGTCTAAGTGACTGTAATTCATCTGTTTTCCCAGTCCTGTAAGTGTGCAGGGCCAGCTGGGCCCAGCTGGGCTGTGAGAGCACGAGGAAGGAAAAGCTCTACTGCTCCCTGCTGTGTCCTGGGACAGATGTCAGACCTGCCTGATGGTGCTGATGCTTTCCCCGCTGCCCAGGGCTGTGCAGAGGAATCAGCAGGGAAGAAATTGGGTTAAAAAGGAGCAAAGGATGCTGCTCTGCAATCCCTACTGCCCCATTTAGCCCTGGTGCTCACTGCTTCTCCCTGAGCATGCCCTAAGCCCCTTCCTGAAGTGCCCAGATCAGCTGCTGCTCTGTGGCTGTGTTAACATGCCCAGAGAAGTGTCTAGGCTGTGGGTCTAATCTTGACAGGGATATCTAGCTTAAGTTTGGCTGAGCAGAGTCCACAACCCCCAGCCAAACCTGAAAAATTCCATCAGTTTTCTCCTTTAAGCTCAGGATAATCCTCACTCCGCATGGAATGGAGAAACTGCACTGCCATCTCTTAGGCCATGCATGGAATACACTTAATTTTCTCTTCTTTTCAATCTCATTAGTATATTTTGGGTGAGGTCAGCAGCATCTTGGTGAAATTTTTAGGAGGATCAAAAATGAGCTGTCTGTATCTGGCTCTGGAAGGTGATTATGTGACCCTGGTTAGAGCATGGTGTCAATAACATCAGGACTGGGGGTCCAATCCGTGTATGGGCTATTCACTTGTGAGTTGGACTTGATGATCCTTGAGGGCTCCTTCCAACTCTGATACACAGAGGGTCCTGGTAAACCATGCTATTGATCCTTGGCTACATCTCTGCCTACAAAGAGAGACCCCACACCAGCAGTTTCCACAGATGCCCTAAAGAGTGGAGGCTTGTTATCTCCCAATAATGTTTCTGTTGAAGAGCTAGGGCAAGGTATAGGAAAAAATAAATCCCTCTTTGGGCAAAATATGGCTGTGGCTGATGTTCCTAAAAATGCTTGCCCACCTGCAGCTAAATGCAATCTGCATCTTGTTTATATTCTAATTAAATAAACAAATACCTTTCCATCCAGAGCATACCAAGGCTGAGGTCTGCTACACCTAAGTGTCCTCAAGCTGGGTTTAAGTTTTAAAGACTTAAGAGACTCTGATTAAACTTTAACATCTGTTGGTGCCTCCATCCCTTCTGTTTAGATCATCACATTCAGTGTTTCCATTACAGGTATGGACAATACCCTGACCCTTGCATGATTTCTTTGCCCTACTGCAAAATGTTCTATGCAGCCAGTTTTGCCAGGATGCAGAAATAGTATTAAAAGCAGGGAAAAATAGTCTGTGACTGTAATTCTACTTGGCACATATCAACTGAATGTAAATGGTTGTGTAAAAATCAAAGCTGTCTGGAAAAAAATATCTGAAAGGGGATGAAGCTCACCAAAGACACTTGTTCACTATAAATTACTAAACTATATTCTAATTTTATGGTGTTTACACTGAGCTCAGCCATGACAGAAGTTAAGAGAAAGAGTGCAGACTGGAGGAGGGCAGCTTATGGGTTAATATTAGCTGCACTATTTGCTTCAGGACCCTGTCCCAGAGAGGATGAGAAGCTGAAGCATCTCTGGTATCACCACTTGCATGTTAAATGGGATTCCCTCCTTGAAGATATTTTTTGCGTTGTCAGAGGAAGGAAAGAGCAGCTGCGAAGCCGGGCTCGTCTCACGCCGACCGCAGAGCCCGCCCCACCCCCCTGGAAATCTATGCCAGATGCAGGAAAGAATGAGCAAGGTTTTCAAAGTGGACACTCAGCATATGGGAGGGAATATTTTAGCAAGCAGAAAGCCTCGGATAATTTCAACAGCTCTCGGTACTTGAAGCGGTTCTTCAAGACAATGCGGCCCGAGTCCCACGGTTGGGTAAAATAAAGAGCTGAACGTCTTCTTCCCATCTATGTGGAAACCGAGCTGGAGAGCAGGCTGCTGAAAGCCTCTTTTGAGACGCTGTCTGCTTGCTCTGAAGCAGAACTGGTAAGAGCTGACTTTGGAGGAGCAGCAAGCTGAGGCCAGGAGGGATCTATGAGAATGCAAAGATCTTTGGCCAGCCTCTGAGACAATTCAGCCTTTTTTGGCTCACTGCCTCCAGAAGGTTCCTTGATTCCTCAGCCCAAAGGCCTAGCTCTTAGAACTGGGACTGATTAGAAAAATGGTAAGCAAATGCAACAGAAAAACTTAAGAAATGCTTTATTTGCAAATATCAACAGGTTCAGCTAGGACAGATGAGCACTGAGAAGTCCAGCTTTATTTTCCAATTATTTTAAATGTTTCCGTAAAATCCTGTCTTTTAGGAACACAGTGGAAATATTTTGGGCTCCTTTACCTACATACAAAAGAGAAAATCCAGAACAAAACACGTCTCCAAAAGGATCCATTTCAGGAGAGGCCTTTCCCTTCTTTTGCAGACAAGTGCTTTAGCTGAAAATTGTGATACTCTGCATTATTGCACTGAGTATACAAAGTTCACAAAGGACATCTTGGCTCTGCCATGAGCACTCCTAGTGAAAGGACTTGCTCCATCCCTCACTTTGGACCAAACCCACCCAGTGAACTCAGCCTTTGGTGTGTTGCACAGCCAGTAGTGGATAGAAGTTGAGGATGAAAAAAATGAAACAGGTGTATAAGAAGGCAAAGAATAAGGGCACACACTGGGACAAGGTTATAGATCTGCTGAGAAAGAAGATGATTCTTCAGCTGGGAAGCAAATTGCAAGTTGAAAGGAGAGAGAGAAAAGAAGTGCATATTTTCTGGTTCCTTCCTGGGTTTCAGTAATAGACTTAGGTTCTCTGGTCCTCTACCACAGCCATCCTTTTAGAGACTTAATTTCTTGAATCACTAACTGAAAAACATTTTAATGACATAATACTAGGGATGTTTTCTGAAGAGCTTTTCATATTTTCTGTCTTCCAGTGTTGTAGCAAATTGCAGTTATTTAGACACAGCTGCTGCCTTCTCCAAGCATGTTTATAGTGTCAAGGTAGGCTGGATGTTCAAATCTGAAGGTTGGGTCAGAGAACTCCTGCCATCAGTAATACACTTGTTTTTCCCTTGTATGATGTGCACCTTATTCTTCTATATGAACAATGGGTTGAAGTTATACCCTTATTCCAATTTACGTCAGCACTGGATGTAAGTGGATATATTATATATATCATTGTGGGTTGAGACGTTAATTCTTATATTTGGTCATCTGTCATGGACATGTTTCATATCTGAGCTGAAGACAATATAGGAAATTATATTTGGAATATCTCTTTCCTTGGTTTTCCCAAGGAAGACCTTTAATCTTTTCCTATAAGCTGTACCCAGGGCTGATCCTGGGCACTCAGAATTAATAGCGTAGGGTACTGCAGCCCTCTGCTTGCAAAAGTGGTCTTCACAGGAAAATTTTCCTTTGGCTTTCACAGTCAACAAGGTCATGGACTGCTTTTCTGAAAATTGAGTCTAAAATGTGTATTAAAACCTCTTGCCCCTATAGTTCCTAACAGAGTTCAAATACAGTGCTCAGCAAACACTAGCTTTAGTGCTGTGGTCTGCTGGCTGAGAATTGCACTTCCCACAATCATTTAAACAGAAGCTTAAAGAGAGGCATTCCCTCAGTCCAACACAAAGACATTTAATATTGTAATTATTATAATGACAGAAAATGGTGTGCAGTCTGGGGAAAATAGTTATGATCATATGTTTGAGTGCATTAGTGAGTATTAAGCATTTAACTTCTCTGCCTCTCCTTCTCTTTGTTGCCATGGCCATTTCTAATTTGGGTTGGTACAAAACTTTTCAGCACCTTCTCATGGATCTGTGGGTTTTGTGGATCTTTGTGGAGCATCATTGGTCTTCCTTTGGGAAAGCTTAATTCTGTAATTTCAGGTTGTGGGAAAAACAATAATACTGATAATCTGTAAAAAGTGTGTTTCTAAAAGACAGAAATTTAAGGGCATCACATGCAGGATTCTGCTTTTATTTGATCCACGCCTTTTCTTAAGTCCTGTTTCTTCCATGTCTTTTGAAATACCCACTTTATTGCCACAAGGCTGATTTAAGGGATACAAAGAAGCTTATTTTTTTTTTTCCTGAGGAACTTCCAACCTGCAAGACCTAGGTTCTGGAAGTAAGAAAAACCCTCTGTGCAAACACTACAGTAGCATAACAGTAGATTTCATCATATCAAAATATTGTATTTCTCTGAGTCTTGCTTATTTGACTCTCAGATATAGAGGAGAAGGCACCTAAAATTAAAGTGATGTAATGTCTAGAAATAAAGACTGTGGACCAATAGCATCTAAATATAGAATGGTTCTAGTAAAAAAAAAAAAGAGAAAAAATATCCCAGAGAAAGTGCTGTTTCTCTTTATTTTTAATTCTTTGAGTTTTCTCTTTTTTGTCCTCTTAGTAGTTTTAAGTTCAAAAACTTCATACCTTTTGCAGAAAAAAACCCCACAATATTACAATAGCAAAACCACCATGTCCTTTATAATGGAACACCTATTCAGGATATCAATATGTTAGATGAGCCTGAGCCTTTCATAAAAGCATAACAAAAAAAAGGACAGCTGTGCTTATCATCTATAGGAACACCTCCTAGACAAATTACAAATAAGGGCAGCTCTGATGCATTCCTTTTCACTGGCTTCTACCAAATATATAGGAAAGAGTGCTGAGTTCATGATCTGGATTAAATCAAGAAGGTCATCTAAAGGGAGATTTAGATCTAAGGAGAACTAGGACTTAGACAATTCCCTTTAATCTGGCCTGCAGTACTGTAACAGCTTTATAAAGCACGTAATCTGAGTGACTTCTGAATGCTGCTGATCAGAAAAAAACTTCTTTGGGGTTCTTTAATTCTGCTAAGAGGAGTGTCCCCTTCTTTTTATTAGCTGGATTAAAAGAAAACTTGTTTTGAAAACCACAGCCTGTAGGCAGTAGAATATTTCTATGAAAACTATTCGTGGAAAAAACTATGATTTCCATATTCTTCCATTATTCTGTTCTGCCTTTAAGAGAAAAGGAGAATCCCACTAACATTCTCTGGTTTAATGAATTCTCCTGGGGAAAAAAGTAGATTGAATGAGGGCTTGCCTTACTTTTAATATAAAAATTGCATCAAATTGTGATAGGGATGGAGTAGAGACAGTGAATTCAGCAGATGTCACACTTTTCTTGGACTGAAGTGATATTTACCATAAAATGAAAGGGCTGGAAATTCTTGTGCGCGGCACTAAAACCTTGAGGGTGACGTATTCAAGTAAAAACAAATCAGAACCAAAACCCAGAGCCCAAAACAAGCTGGAAGGGTTCTTTCAGTCATCAGCTGGAAGAAAGATGGTTGTTGTAATCTGGTTTGGGTTTTTACCCAGTTGATGTGTAATTAATCCTCTCTGCAACTCCTTGCAAATTTCCCTTTTCAGGATACTTGAAGAACATGACAAACCAGGCCAGGTGGAAAGCAGACCACTTCTTCACACTCTGCATACAGAATTACTCCTATGTGTAACTTCCTCGTGTGTTACAAAATTAACCTTCAGATGGTGAGCTGAACTCTCTCCATAGCCCTCTATGACACTGCAGTGCTCCAGATGGAGCTGTGTAGGGCCCAGGATCTTGGTATCACCTATTTCCTCTTTACTTCAAAATACTTCTGAGCATTCCCACTTTTGTGCCTGTATTAATGCCCCAGGAATCACTTCTGGGTGAAGCCTAGTGCTCAAATCTCCTTTGCCATGGGATCTGCTCTGCAGCACGTTGGCTTAAGTGTGAAATAAGCACAAACTGAAGAGCTGCTATGAATGGGCCCTTCTCCAGAGTAGGGGCCTTCCCTTAACATTCAGAACAGCCTCTCTAGCTGGCCCCTGTTATTATTTCTGAGCACAAATAGCTCGCCTTATTAAACTGCCAAAATCATGGATGGCATGGATTTTTCCTCAGATACTGTTGAATCAGTTATGCAAGTAAAACTGAAGTTCTGTATCCAGATCTGCAGGAAGTTTGAAGCACAAACTGGATAAAACTTGGTTTTAGGCTTTCTTTTCTTCCTGTTCTTTTGGACTCACACGTGTTCTCACATGTGCCATATGGGTATGGCAAAGCAGAGCCAACATTTAAAGTGGTAGTTAGTGTGCCCTTTTTTTTTCCTGCCAAAATTAAAATTGTTTGGCCCTACACATGCTTACACAAGATGTTACTGCTTTTAGTTTAGGCCCTCACTGTAGTAATAACTTATTTCTGATAGATAATTTGTTTCTGAGGGTATTGAAACCAGGACTTCCACAGAGAAATGGTCTCCTCAGTCAGAGGAAAGATAAAGGGTTGATTTAGGAATTAGGTGATGCAAACCTGTATCCTCTGTTAGCCTGTGATGAGTGTGAGATGTTCAATGCTCTGTTTTGTCATGTAAGTGTCCGATCGGCTGTGTGTCTCTGTCGGACATGCGTGGGGTGGTTCGCGTGGGACGGTTCGCAGGCAGCCCGCAATGAACAGACGAGTCTGGACTCCTCTATAGTTCAGTCTTCAGGTTGTTTATTAAAGCTTATCTCTAAGGTTTTTGTTCTGCCCAGCCGAGATCTGACCAGCAAGGCAGCCACAAGCACTCTCTGCCCCTTTAGGGCGGTCGCACATTCTTATACTGATAATTGCGTATGTGATATTTACAATTTTTCTCCAATACCCATCACCTTTATTAAACAGTGCACCTTTAGTATGAACCAATCTAAAATGCACACATCACAGAGAAGATGGATGACAAGAAGAAGGAGAAAAGCCACGAGGTCGGGCCTGAATCCTCCATCTTGCCTCCATTAGACCCCCCTGTACCAAAATCTTAAAACCTATATTCTATTCTATAAAAACACCTGCCCTACACCATTCAAACCTCTGAAACTTCCATATCCTCATGCTTTGATAGCACGACCCTTGAAGGGTCAAAATCAAGCCACCAGGTGCCTTTGGCTACATTCCAGGACTTCTAAGCCCCCCAAGGGGTCTCCCTGGGACTCAGAGCATCCGAGGTGATGCGCTGAGTTCCCACAGTAAGCAGCAGTGAATCTATGCGAACAAACCCACTTGCACTTATATTTTGCACATCTTAGTCTTTGTCTTCTTTTCCTGCCTAACTAAATGCTAACTTTCTGTTGTTAGAAATGAAACAACTTCATCAATCTGCTGGCAAACTCTGCTGCCACATTTTGACAGTACTTGCTCTGGTAGCTCTCCTGAGGAATGCCCCTCCAGTGAGAACAAGGGGACCTCAATACCTCACAGGGTATTTTCTCTGTTTAAGCTGTAATTGATAATCACTAGGAAGAGAACCAAGTGCTCCATTAATAACACTGATTCAACTCCACAAACCTGCCACTTTCCCAAAACCCTCTGAGGCCATCTGAGGATCTTCACAAGCTTCATCAGTCTCTACATTTTGCCTGAGCAGGTTTTGGTCTCAAAAGAGAGTAATACCAGTCAAAACCACAGTATCACCCAGCTATCTATCAGGTAGATATCTATTCAGGTATCTATCCAGTATCCTTGTCAGATGAGTGTTGGTGGGCAAGGGGAGGGACAGAAAAGCTGTCTGCTTCTTGGGCCAGCTGAAAGCTTTAATTAGATAAATTTCTGAATTATATTGAAAAGTTGTGCTTTGTAACACCCTTGGTGATTTCACTGTAATTAGTGTGTTTTAATTAGGCATCAAATAAGTTGCTGTCTTCTACCGGCGTATTCATCTCTCAACAATTTCTCTCTAGCAGCAGCTGCATCAAACAAGTTTTATTTTCACAGCAAAGGTGTATTAAAAACGAGAAAAAAAAAATCCCACTCCACAAAACAGTTCTAACTTTGCTAAGATTGGCCTGGCTGAGGGGTGAAACTCGATGATCAATAACAACAGAAAACACTGAGTGGAGGGAAAAGTATGACACATATCCCAAGAGGAATGAGAAAGTATGCCCTGCTTATATGGTTAATCTTCTCTGTAGGCTTGCTCTGCAAATTTAAGGAAGATTAAATTTCAGATATGCTGTTTCTTGTTTTTTCTGGCAACAATAAACTTAAATTTGAGGGAGGTGGGGGAGGGAGAGGCTGAGTGGGGAGAAAGAGCCACAGTAAAGTGTCTGCTGTCCATGTAGTTTTGCCAGACTGCTGTCTCAATTGAGAGCTGTGATCGAGATTTATTGGGCTTAAAATATGAAACAGACCTTTCATGTTGGAATTCTAAATATCTTCTTAAGCAGTAGTGAGTACCACCAAATGCTTAAAGGCAACACTCTAGAGTTCAAATCCACACAATAGTTTCTTCTCTCTTGTGAGCCAGCAGATTGTAGGAATCTTGCTCCATCTTCTTATGTTTGAACTGGGGAAAGAGTATGTTGAATGTTATCATCATTGTCTGAAAATCACTTTGTCTTTTTATATTAGATTTTGACTCAGATGGTTGAGATTGCTTGCATTTGAACATGTGCATTGAATGGGCAGGTTTATCACTTAAGTTAATAAAGAAAATGCTTGAATGTGTGCAAGATGTTTGCATCTTGGTAGCACATTTTATTAAACTCTTGGTTATGCAGTGGGAGCAGCAACAGCTTGGAAAAGATCTGGGCTGTTTGTTTCATGCCACTTTGCCAGCCTCCTGTTCTTCTGTTATGCCAACAGCAATGTTCTACGGGAAAAACAAAGCTGCCTGCTGGAGGAATAAATCCAGAGCCAAAGTTTTCTCTGTGGGCCTCAAGGCTTGGAGAGCAAAACTGCCTCCTCTCAGTATCATTATGTTTGATAAGTGCATGCAGAAGAACCCATCTTCTCCTTTAGTTTATTTAGTAGGTGCAGCAATGAGAGCATATTGGGATTGTTAGGCTGTGCAGCATTGTTTCTGCTGAGATCTGACTAGGCTGCAGGTCAGGTAGAGGTTACATTGAGCATTTGGTACCAAATATTTGATTATTTCAGATTTAATAATTGAATGGGTTCCAACCAGCAATTAAAGCCTGGCTAACAGTTTTTTAGTAATGTGTAAGAAGTGGATCTTCAGTAGAACCTCTATCGATGATGTGCGGACCAAGTGACCTGTTGAGTGTCCACTGCACCTGTGCTCAAGGGCTTTGTTTTCACCATCAGTCCCCGTGGCACAGGGGATGAGAGGAAAGTCAGAGAAAAAGAAATACAAGCCATAGGAAAGAGTAAAACTTTGTATATTTCTCTTTCTGTCATGAAGAATACAATTGAGAAGGAATTAAAGAGATAGAAATGAGCAGAAAAGTCCCTTTTTCTGCTGTCTGGTAGATACACAACACCTGATCCACAGGGTTTGTCACCTGAATTGAATTTCTCCTTTGAAGATGCTCCATTTCAGCTATGCTCAAAAGACTCTTACATTCCTTTTCATCTCCAGGTACACCCTTTCAGAAATGAGGCTGTATCTCATTTGATTAGTCCATGTTAGTCCATAGCAGACTAACATGAATGCAGGATCCCAGAGGCTTTGCTCCGAGCAGTTCAGTTGTTAACTCCTAAAATAAACAATATTGACATCACTCCTTGGCTTGAAAAGGCCACCAACAAGGTCTTGGAGGTGTTATCCAGATCACTTCTATCTGGAGATCTGATGAAGCCTGTGGTGCAAGGACAATTTGGAAGTGCTGTTTGCCTCATGCTTTAGAATTCTGCACCAAGAATGCAGCATATGAATTCTGCACCAAGAATGCAGGTGCTCTGTAGTTTACCCTTCTGGGGGAAAACCTGGTGGGCTGAATTTAGATTTGCTTAAAATGGCTTGAGATATTTTTAGTTGAAGGGTGATGATACTTTTGAAGCTGACTTGAAACCCTGTGAAGGATCCTTCACTCTATAGTTCACTTGCCACCAGTGCTCCAGGGCCCACGTTTGCTAACATGCCAGACGTGCTGCAGAGCTCACAATTCACACAGTATTTTGGCTTGGAGTGGGTTGAAGAGTGATGAAGATAGAAAGGATTCAGTGTAACCATTTATTTTAATCAGTTATACATCTCTTCTAGTTTGGCAGGTCATATATGGTTTTGCATTGTGAGCTTAATTCTTTTCTTCACTTGTGTTTGTTGGGCCAGAATTAGAGTAAAAACCATTGTCCTTATTAACCGGACAAAACATCCTTGCAGGATGTACTTCAGTTTTGTCTGTCACTGTCAGTGGTATTTAGAGTCATGATAAAATTAGTGGTTTCTCCAAAATGAGTGTATGGTTTTCTTTATAGCATATTTTATATGCTGTTTCTGTCAGGATACCAAAAGTACTGCTTCACACTTAGCAAATTTGATGTGAATATAAAAACCAAGGCAATCCAAAGTCTCTATGAATGCTATAGGAATGGAGAAACATGAATTTTCCATGCATAATAAGCACTGTGGATGTGCTGCATTATTCATTTATCATCACTGGAGGAAGGCTCATGGTTTGCTGCAGAGTAAATAATAAATAAATTGCAAGGAAAAGGAAAAAAAAAACGTAGAGAAAACTCCATGTGTGTTGGATTTATTTTCTGATCTGGTATGCACAACTGAGTAGCTGGTGGTCCAATTATTGGTCCAAAATGTTAGGTCTGGGATAATGAACATTGGACTCGTTGCATTCCCTATGCAATGACCCTGATCCACTTCTCATTTCTTGTGTAATGTATGCTGCGTGGCACTATAGCTCCACAGTGGTCTGACATTTGCATTGGCAGCAGTAGGATTCCTGGATATAGGAAGAATGACAATAGCCAGTGTGGGAAGGAATGGGTGACAGTCAGGACACCAAACAGATGTAAAATATCTTGTCATTCCTCTTAACAGCTGTCAATCACAGGCCCTCACTAAATCAGACACCCCTGAGGGTGAGAGTCTCTGTTGTCCTCTCATTTTCACAGAAGCTTCCCAGCAGGAAGCATGGTGGGGCATCTTACCTGGGAAAACCAGGCTCATGCAACCTATATCTTTTTAGACAAGTCTAAAAACAAACAAGCATGGAAAGTGGGAGCTCCTTGCTCTTTGGGAAGGCCTGACTGCAGGACTGGACACAATGGAATTAGCATCCAATTTGAGTTCCCATTAGGGTCAGATCAACTCCTGTTATCCTCTTAGCTTGCAGCAGCTAGAGAGACACACAGATGGATCTGTGTTCTGAAGACCAGGACAAAGCCTTGTTATGCTTTTTTTCCCCCCCTTTTCCCTCCAATGGGATTACAATGGTCCCTGTTGTCTCCCTTTGTTTCAGCACTCCTTGATTGACAATACCCTGGGAGATGTCACTGTCCCTGCTCCCTGCATTGCAATAGCCTGGAGTACCAGGGGTGCTTTAGGACCTTGGTCCCCTCCTTTTTTTCAGGTGTTGTAAACATCTGTCACCGCTCCACAATGACGACCTCTTGTTGAGCTTACACGTCTGATGCTCTATCACTCAGTGTCTGAGGAAGATGCAAGAGAAAACTTTAGGTAGTGACATGAATAGAGGGCAAAGAAATAGGGCAACTTTATTATGGACTATCATCTCAAAGTAGCATGTGTGGAATGTCAATTTAATAATAGAATTGACAGCTTTTCTCTGGTTTCTGCAATGCCACAAGTGTTTCTTTGACAGTTTAAAAAATAGGCCCTTTGTGGCAGGCAGTGAGTGGCACCACATACATTTGTGAATGCCCTGCATAACTGAGATTCCCCCAAATGCCACTGTCCTAAGACCAGCCCCAAGAATCCTTCTGCATTGACTCGGGGAAGTGGTGCATGGAAATCTGGTGAACCTAAGCAATGTAAAATATATAAGTTGTACAGTAGCTGGGAGGATTCGGGCCACCTAAAGAGATGCTGAGTTACCAGTCTGTCAGGAGGGGGTTTCTAAATCAAAGAGGATGCATGTGCCTTGGCAAAAGTTGCTGAATAGCTGGCAATAAATTTTTGGATGATCGGTGACAATTTTTTCCCCATTTTTCATTCAATGAGTGTTTACAGAAAGCTTCCACTTTCTCACCGTAGAAAAATAATAATGACAAAACTAGAGGTTCATAACTGTTTTCCATTTTTCAACCAAAAGGTGAAAGAAATTTACATGATTTTTCTCTGGTTTGTTTTTTTATCTGGGGAAGAAATTCCAACTAGTTCCTCTGGTTTTGTGTTCATGAGTACAGCTGTTCTAGAAAACAAGGGACACAGTCTGGGCAATAATATTGCTCCTCTACAGGCTGCAAATATAAGAATAAATCAGAGATCTCTCTCTTTTTAACGTGTTCTTTTCAGTGTTGAATCTGACATGAATTATCAGAGTGCAAAGCGTACTCTGACTTTTTAAATAATTTTTTGCTTCAACGTTTGGACAGTTTATTTGTCTGTAAATCTAAGGAGAGAGCCATCCAATTAGATTTACTCATTTTCATGTAACAGTTTTCCAACATATACTGACAAATGTATAGGAACTATATGAAAAGGAAAACCCCGTTTCCTTACCTTTTGGTGCTTGTAAAATTGGTTCTCCTTCAAAGGTGCAATTTACAGTGACTGGTTGAAATTGAAAAGAAGCTAAGTCAAGGGAAACACATGAAAACTGAGAGCCCTTAAACCTCCACACATCAAAGCAAAGCAAACAATCTCTGTTTATTCTCTGTGATGTGTTGGGAGCAAACAATAATTGTGTCTGAATGAAAATTCATTTGTTCAAATGATCTGCAAAATAGCCTTAAGTTTTCCTCCTGTGACAATTTCATGAGGAAAGCAATTACTTGTGTCTGAGATTTGTCCCATTTCTCAAATGCCAGACACACATACTCTAAATCAGACTATTTGGTAACTTTTAAAATTTTGAATTGAGTAGCATTTGGACTTATGACAGAAAGATAGCTTAAGGATGTGTTCATTCTTCTGGAAGGAAGGGATTTTAAGGCTCCTGTGCTGTCAAAATTTACCAATAGGTGCAATTTTTTTTTTTTTTTTTTTTTTTTTTTTTTTTTTTTTTTTTTTGTGTGTGTGTGTGTGTGAAGGTTTTATACATTGTGAAAGAGAAATCTTCCTTTACCTGGTTCTCAGAGGTTAATATGAATGTTCCTTCTCTGATTCTTTCATTTATTATAGTCTAGAATTAGATCATTAGTGAACTTGTAAAATAGAATTTACATAGTTTGTTTCCCTTTTAAACAGTCAACATCTTTGAAGTGAAAGCTCAAGTCAGACAAGCTTAGCTCAAAAAAAGGCATAGCTTTACAGTGCTGTCACTACAAGGAGCTGAACCACAGCCAGTTTAGGCAGTATTATATCATTGGAATTATACTGGTTTCCTGTCCTCTTGAGAGAAAGTCTTTTAAAAAAATGAGGGAAGAAGAAAACAATATTCTTCTTGTTTGACTTTTCAGCTTTATGGCCCTGTGCAGCCCCCTTGCCACTTCCATTATCCAAGGAAGCATGTTCTTTGTTTGAGCATCCAGGGCTTCTAACTGGATGTGGTCTCTGTTGAGGTCTTTATGGCTACCTTACATGAGGCAGTTGTGTTGAGTTTAGCAGGAAACTCATCCCCACAGTAGCTGCATAAGGTGCTCTGTCACTGGTGGAAGCAAACTCCCTCAGAACAGATTTTTTTTTTTTTTTTTTTTGTCAAATGCTGAGGTCAGAATGGAGAAGCACAGCATTGGACCCTTCAGGGCTATGCCCAAGACAGCACCAGAACTGGGGAGGCCTTGAGAGGCTTTTTCCTGGCCATAAAAGTTGGTGCAGAGTGTGTCTCCAAGCCCAACCCAACTCGCTCATAGTGCAGTCTAACCAAGGGGTTAAGATCAAAATGCCTTGTGCTGTCTGGATGGATACAAATGCTCTCCAAATATTGGGTTTGTTTTTTTTTTTCTTTTGAGTCTAGAAAGACAGAGAAGTCATGAATTAACTTTTGGATCTGATCATGTTTTGGGGAGCTGACAGGACAAAGAAAACCAGACAGTCCAGTCCTTACTCATTCCTCCCTGGTCACAAAAAATCAGTTCAAGGAACAACTAAGAACACATTTCTGAGAGTTTTAGTCTGCTTCCTGTGTGTAAACAGAAGAAAAAGGAGACTTTATCAGAAATGTTGCTCGCAAAACAGTTTGTCTATATCTAATTTGGAGACAAGGTTTCAGTCAGCTTGACCTCACAGTTAAATAAGGCTGGTGGTCTCAATCTGACACCTAATTAGCATTTCCCCACCTTGCCATTATACTGTCTGCAGTTTGGCATGCTCTGTGATTTCTCCTCAGGAGACCCCAAGTTGTGCAAGGCTGGGGCTCCTTTGGGTTGGGAGAGCTCAGCTGAGCTCCAGAGGGAAGTTTACAGAGACTCCATCCACACTCAGCCACCACCATCAGCCCCATATTTTCACCACTAAACTGGCAAACAGCTAATGAAAGCCTGGAGCCTGCAGCTCAGCTCCAGTGAGAGGGAGCATTGCCTGCAGAAGTGTAGGGGGCTGAACTCCCAGCGAACTGTGAGGAGCTTCCAGGGTACAGCTGCTTCCCCAGCACCCATTTGCTCCCTGCCTGGGAGGTTGCTGGACCCCTCACAAGTGCAAATTGGTAATGATAGCACAGCAAGCAGAGCAGAGAGGTTGTGCTTTTGCAAAGCTTTCCACCAGTGCCAGGAAAGCCACTCTGGGGTAAAGGGCTTGACGTCCTAATTCACACAACTAATTTTGCACATTTTATCTATGGGGACAAAACAAAGATTTTCAGACTAAAATCAGTGTTCATGTCCTTATTCTTTAGTTTTTGTGGGCTTTTTTTCTTTTGGTTTTACTCTAACCTCATTACTTTTCCATACCTGAGTAAAATCGGAGCTTTTGCTGAAGCGTAAAAAATTCTTTCTAAAAGCTTAAAAGTTGTATGTGGGCAAAATGTTAGCACTTGTCACTTTGTGACATAGATTTGATATATTGAATGAAAGGGAAAAACTCTTTAAAATAGAGACATTTCTGTAATCTATCACTTAGGACTTGTATAGTACATGCTTCAGGCACAGGGTGAGGTGATGATGATTGAAAGTTATTGGAAAATTAGAGAAAAACTCACCTGAACTAGCACAATGAACAAAATGGTCCCCCTAAGGAATGCAGTTCTAGCCACTGGCTAGTAGAAAAGGTACTGTCCCTGATTCATCCAGTCTTAGTCCTTGTTTCCTGACAAGGAGGACAAGGAATCACTCCTTTTGGCCAGACTAATTTTGTCTCATAGATGATAAAAATTTTGGTCTTTTTTACTCTGAAGGAAACCTTTCCAGTCTTATCCTGCATTCCCTCTGCTGTGAGGAAAGCCATGCTCAATTCTTCCTTTATCTTCTAGGCAAACATGAATTCAGTTCTTTCTATAACCTTGGAAAATGCACCCTTTCTGTGCAGATTCTGCCATTATATCCCTCAAAATGCTCCTTCTCCTCTTACAGATCTTCTAATCTCTTGCCAGTAATACAGAATCACAGAGTTGTTTGGGTTGGAAAATACCTTTAAGATCCCTGAGTCTAATTGTAAACCTCTCATGGCCAGCTCCACCACTAAGCCATGTCCCCAGAGCCACATCCACGCTGTTTTTTAGCGCTTCCAGGCCGGAGCCTCCTTCTCTCCAGGCTAAGCACCCTCAGCCATTCCTGCTCAGACTTGTGCTCCAGACCCTTCCCCAGCTCTGTTCCCTTCTCTGGGCTCACTCCAGCCCCTCAGTGTCTCCCTTGCAGGGAGGGGCCCAGAACTGAGCACAGGGTTGAGCTGTGGCCCCAGCAGTGCTGAGGGACAGGCACTGCCCTGCTCCTGCTGGCCGCTCCATTCCTGACCAGGCCGGGCCATTGGCCTTCCTGGCCACCTGGGCACACTCTGCCTCATGGTCAGGCTCTGCTGACCAGCACCCCCAGCTCCTTTTCTGCCAGGGAAAGATCAGGTCTGACAATTTCTAGCTGGTGTGATCTAGAGACAGTGGGTTAAAGATCTAACATGCCCACCAGGTCACTGAACCCCCATGGCCTGACTTGTCATCCAAGGTCTGTGAGGGAGGGCAGGCTGGGGACACACAGCATTGTCCCCACACCGGCAAATGCCTTGGGCAAGGAATATCACCCCCTACAGAGAGGCTTCTCCAGCTCATAAACCTCACCTGCCTTGTTCTCTCTCTCAATCCCTCCATGCCTTTTAAACCCCTTAGGTTTGAGACCTTGAGACACGGGGCCCTGCTGGCAGCCAGTCACCACCACGTGCAGGGCTTCCACTGTCACCAAATTCACTCCTCGACCTGGCACTGCCTCTGGGACTCACCCTGGAGTGTGTTGGGTTAGTTCTGTCTGCTTTCCTGCAGTCTTTGCTGGGACCTCAGCTGTTTTTCCCCTCTGCAGCTGATCCCCCCCTGTGCTGGGGGCACTCCCGGCTGCCCTGGAGTGGGGGGCACTGCTGGATTGAGGAAGGCAGGCTGGGGTGCAGCCCCTGCCATGGCCACGCTGCAGAGCCCTGTGCCTCCTCCTTGGGATCCTCCTGCAGCAGGAGCAGCTGGTGAGCAGATCACAGATGGGAGAATCAGCATAACATATGAGGTTAGAGAACAAGGGGGTGTCTGCCTTGCTGCAGCACAAATGCTGAATGCCAGGATGACTTTTTCTGGGGGAGGAGGGAAAAGATACTTCAGGTGGTGCCAAGGTGAGGAGGTCTCTAGGATTTGACTTTCCTTGTACCAAATTCTTTGGAAAGAGGTGCTTGTCTCTGAAAATTAAACCCTGAGCAGTGCTACATGTGCAAGCCTCTTGCTTCTAATAAATGCTAAATCTTCTGAAACATCATGGAAAACAACTTGGAGGTCGAACTCCAACAATGTCAGAGTAAGCTAAGCAAGAAGATGAGTTCATGTACAAACTCTCCCTCTGTAGAACAGGACATACCAGTGCAGTAAAGCAATTTGTCCAGTGGCTGTGTAGGACTCCTGTATTTGTAGCATGTGCACTGTAACCCATGGCATGTTTACCCTCAGAAAGTCCCTACAAATTAATAAATGCTCACAGGGGGTGATATGAGGCTTAGAGAGTCAATGAGGTACCAAATTTGGCCACCCACTTCCCTTGGGCTGGTTCTGGGATTCATCTCACACCATGATGAGTTCAGGTGATTCTGCTCTCTAAAGTGATAGCAATGTGTTCCTCTCTCTTGCTGGTTGTTTTTCTGTCAGTGGGGTTCAGGAAATAGCTAGGGTGAGGGCAAGAGAGGTGATGGCAACTTGAAACAAAAATATGCAAGAAGTGGGGCTATTTCTGCTACAGAAGGTGAATCTTCATTTAGTAACGGGTAATGATTTTCTGAAGTGGGGCTTTTCTTAGCAACACTCCCACTTGTTCAAAAGAAAAAAGGAAGAAACCATGCTGCAAAACTTCTCCTGAAGTGCCCTAACTCAGGTTACAGCAGGGCAGTGGCTGAACAGAATGGGCTTGAGATTGAGTGCAAGTCTTGAAGGGTGAGGATGACACCGTCCATTTGGGATCATCCTTCCTCCCTCTCCTAAGCTTTTGTTCAATTTTGTTGTTCTGAATTCCATAAAAGGAGACTACAGGAAGAGAGAATTTTTTGATTATAGTTCCATTAAATACACATGCTCCCAAACATACTCAGCTCCTTCTACAGTAGTGACTCATCAAGCATTACAGTAGAAAATAGTTATGTATTACATAGGGCTGCTGTGGAGAGCAGAAAAGAATGTGATTGTGCAATTAAAGTCTCTGTACTTGAGCACTTGAGATGGGGAGCTAAGCTAAAATTACATATAAACCATTAATTTATCCATTTCCTGACCATAATTCTTTGACTGTCCAAGCAGATGGTTGCATTAACATGAGGTGGGTGGGTTTTTCTCATGCAAAATAGCAAGTTTTAAGTTGTTCCTAATAATTTAATTATTACTGTATCCTGAACCACAAATAATTTCATTCATTAACTTCAGTCTTGGTTTTCCCTAGGGTATGATTATTTTGAAGTAGATAATGTTTTAATCTGATCAAATTTTCTGCACATTAAAATAATATGGATATTTGCTTACAATATAAGTTATAGCTTTGAGTCAAATTTAAAGTGACTTATCCAAATTTTCACATTTGGGTGAGATGTCCATGTTTTGGGAAGGAGGTAGTCGGATTTGAGAGCAGCTGTTTGGAAATAAACACCCTCAAATGTTGTCTTTAGTAACTACTAATCAGAAATTTCTGCTCCAAGAGAGGCTTCTTTCTCACTAAAAGAAACATATTATCTGAAGAAGAATTTTTCTTAGCAACATTGCCATTTGTTAAAGGGCAGAACAAAAATATTTAAGTGATTTTAAATTAATTTCACGTTTACCTAGAGAAAAACCTCAGCCCAACCATCTGCAGGAAAAGGCCACTATAATTCACATTTCTATAAACATGCTGTGATGACAGGATTTTTAATACTGCACCTGAAGGAAAAAGATAGTGTACAAATGTAGTGCACCTGCTGGCTTGGGTGTTTATATGATCAGCTAAGCAGGAGCTCTTAATACTTCCCAGCAGATCTCTGCCAGTGGGCCTGCTATAAATCCCTCCACAGCCAGACAAGTTGGCCTTTATTTTTTTCATATTGCTCTGGGCATCTCACATGACATTCCCAAATAAGGAATTGTACTACAAGCCTGCTCTGATTGCTAGTAATGACTTAACTGCAGAGGAATTATAACAGTATGAATAACAGTGGTTTGCACTGTGAATGCCTGAGCTACTCCAAAAATGCCAGAGCAACCAATATAATGTGCTTCTCACTCATAACTTTGAAATGGGAGAGAAAGTCAGGGCACTTTACAACTGCTGCTAATCTGTAAACATGGGTTGTTCATTCAACAGCAGGAAGCAAAAACAAATGGAGAGCAAATAATATTATTAGCTGTTGTTGGGTGTTAGGGAAGCAAAATTATGCAAATGATTAAATTAAAAGATATAGGAAGGGAAATAAAAATCCCTCCTGTTTAAAAAGGACAATTTGAACAGACAAAAAGTTTCTCTGTGCATGCAGGTCCTATTAAAGAGGATTACATTTCTGACTCCTAGCTCCAAATAAGCCAACACTGTTTGTGTATGAATGACACTGCAAACTCCCTGGGGACAGAATCCTCCTAATTGTTTTGCCTTACAGCATGTTTAAACTGGTCTGTAAGTTTGGGCTGCACTTGTGAACTGTTTCTAGAGAGGTATCTCATAAAAGCTACCAACAAAAACACTGTAGGGTTGAAATATTTAAAAAGGCAACAAATATTTGAAAGAGATGTAACACACGGGTCTCTTCAGCGAGGCCACTGAATCCCACGTAGAGCAGGGAAGTGCTTACAAATGGGCACTGCCTCTCAGTGCTAGTTGATGGAAAAAGCTGGAAATTGCTGATGTGTGAGAGGAGGGGAAAGGCAGACCAAAAAGCAATTTGCAAATCAAGCACGGGGAAGGAAGGAAAGCCTAGGTCTAAGCTCAGCAATTCACAAGCAATTTCAGCCACTCTCCAAGCATGATTTAAGCAAATTCTCTGGAAGGGTTTCACCTGCAATTGCTACTGTGCAGTAATGAGTAAAGCAGTTTCCCTAGCTGTTGGCTAGGGGTGGCTGGGGCTGCTCTGGCAGCACTGGGGGAGTGAGAGCCAGAAAGGGCAGAGGGGAGAGAGAGGGCATGTTGGAAAGGCTCTGTGGGACTCTAAGCTTCTTGCAGCAGCACTCTCTCTGGTGGGAACTGTGATGGGGTCTTACCCAAAACCAGCCCCCTAAGGATGGGCTTGATCCTTCTGGCAGGAGGTGATTTGTGGTGCTTCCTGCAGCACAGTGCAGGGACAAATCACCCAGCTGAGAGAAATGGTGTGCCTGGGTGGGCAGCTCTGGGCCTGGCAGGAGCAATTCTATCACTGCAGGGCTGATTCATCCCCAGGAAAGCTTCAGGGCTGGTGCTGTGGCACCCTGGATAGCCCTGCTGGTGCCTATCCTGCCACCATGGAGCTCCCTTCAGGGCAGACCCTTGCCACAGGCAGCTTTGCTATTTGGAGCTGCAGTGAGAAACCAAAAGAATTCCTCCTTCCATGCTATAAAAACCTGCATTCCTTCCTTTGGGCAAAGCAGGCTGGATTGCCCCTCGTCTGAATTCTGTGACTTAGCTGTGCAATTTGCCAAGAAGTCTGCCTCCCTGGAAAAGAGCAGTTACCACTAATTGTTTTGCCTGAGAATCACTCTTAGGAGTTGTCAACCAAAGCTGCCTTCTGGCAGCTGCCCAGGTTGCCATAGTTCTAGACAAAATGAAAATTTTATTCAGTGAGGCATCTGTATCAAAGCTAGGATTGATGGAAATATCAGTCAGCAAAACCTGTGATGATCTGCCTAGGAGTAGCTGTGCCTCTGTGCTTTACACCACTGTGAGAATGGTGCTTGCAAAGAGGGTGAAACTGTGAGAGCTGGCCATGGATTCATAATTCCATATAAGGAAGAATTCCATTTTTCAGATTTTGTTTTTCTCAAGATGAAGTGTGCCCTGGGATAGGATCACTGTTTTCTCATCCACTTGCCTACCTGAGTAGAAACACAAGGGAAGAAAGATCAATGCTTCATAACTTACACATTAGCCTTCAAAAACTTATTTCTTTTCTCTTATCAAAGCCCCTAAAAGAAAATCTTTACTGTTATGAGCAAAAATTAGAAAAAAGAAAGCTTGCAAATCTGGGAAATGTCTTCTCTGGGTGACAGTCTGCTCCAGCATTTTAAATATTGCCAACTAATTGCTAAGAATTTTTAGAGAAGTTCACCATGGTGTGGTAGGATATTTGGAAATTTGATCATTTTGCCTTTAAGAAAAGAAACTTACTTTAAAAAACACCTAAAATTATGGAACTAATATCAACATGAAAAAGTAATTTTGAAAGGAGAAGACAAAGTTGAACTTGGATTGAAAAAACATTTTTTTAATCACAGAGGAAGATCAGCTGATACTCCTCTTTTTCACTGATGATTTTTTGTCTAATGGCTGACGTGTAAAACATTTTGCCAAGAAAAAAAAAGTTGATTTAGTGTAGTTTGACTCTTGATGCAGCTACATATTATCAGAGGAGAGAAGGATGGGCCAACCTCTCCTCCAGCTCCCATCCAGGATTCTCCTACAGCATACCCATGGCCACATTTCTGAGTTTTTTGCAAGGCAGACTGGGTGGTTTTAGTCACTTTCTTAACATTTAGGACTAAGGGATTCCAGGCCCCTGTGATAAAGTCACACAGATGGGTGTTGGGGAAGAGGAGTGAGAGCTCCTGCTGAAGTCAGCCAGTATCTAGGCTGTGCGTTGGGAACACAAAGAAAACATGAGGTGTGAGGGAATGAGTGTTCTTTGTACATTTCCTTTCTTAAAAGAAAAAGAAAATCAGGTTTAATATGTGTTATCTGTGGTACTTATTATTATTTTGGTGGTTCCTTGATTCCCACATCTTAGTTATGTTTCCTCCCATATGTGAAATAATAATTTATTGACCTTGAGCCTCACAAATAAATTTTGCCACAGCATCATCCCTGAGCTGGATTTTTTCTTCTGCTGTAGGTTATTGTTTGAATGATGTGGTGTACCTCAGGATTTTTGACTAGAGGGGAAATTGTACAGTGAATAAGACGCTCTTAGCTGGATGGTTGCATAAATAGGTAAAACTTCTAATAGCTCCAAGGGCCCAAGACAGCTCCACTGTGACTTTGCAGGCTGTGAACATTAAGCGATAGAAATATTTTTGATCCTATCCAGTTGTTTATAAAAACAATATAGAAAAAAAAATGGTGCTCCCCAGTCCGTTTCTTTTTGTGTATCATTCTGGCTAATCTGATAAGCATTTCTATCTCTCTCTAGAATTTTACTATTTTTTTTTTTACAATAGCAATTGTGTGGAGTGCAGTCACAGATAATTTGCATTTGCGTTTTTCGATGTGCATTCTTCAGAGTCCCAGGGCAATAGTGGGATGCAGAGTCTTGTTAGACTATTGGCTTTATTATCCAGCTCATGATTCACAGGAAAATGTTGTAATGACCTCTTACACCAGCAACTAATTCTTTTAAAAGATGAAAGTTATTTCTTCTCCTGGCACAGATATCAGAATCTGCCTTCAAAGGATGATATGGCATTAAAAGTACAAGCTGCCCAACACTTCTAAAGGAGTAAAAACAGCAAGAGCATTTTTTTTTCAAGTGTATACACAAGCCAGCTGTACTTTTTTTTTTATCCTGTGCTTCAGAGGCAGAACTGTTTCCTCCTGCTGCTCAGACACAGCACATGTTAGCAATAAGTGAATCATATTTAAGATGGAGAAGAGAAGAAAAACAACTCTGAACAGAAGATTGACCCAACTCCCAAATCAAAATTAACCTATAAAACTTGGATTCGTTCAGAGAACCTTTCACAACTATGCTGGCTGTTCTTAATGCAAAAGAGAACAGGTTTTATTCCAATCTGGAATGTACACCCTAAAAGAGCACCTAGACAATAAATCAACTTTTTTTTTTTTTTTCCTGCCATGGGCACTCATGTCATTTATCTCTTTTATGAAGCACACTACTGTGATTTTTTGTCCTGAGTTCTTTTGATAAATTTCTCCTTCAGAATATCACTTTCTTTGTGTCTTGACCTTTTTCAAGTTTGTTATAATGAATTGATGGTCTCCTAAAGCCTATTGGGTGATGCTGTTCCTTAGCTTAAATGAGTTTCCTTTTCCCCTGGTGGTTCTACTTCATCAGGATGGGCAGCAACCATTTCATCCTAGCAGGCCTAGTGAATCACTCTGTCCTACAGATTTTCTGATTGTAGAGCTGGTGGTCCAAGAGGTTTACAGCCATGTTTTGTTTTGGGTTACCTTGATCACGGTTCAGGTTTTTTATATCTGTAAGAAAGAGCCCAACAGTGCTGTGCTTTCTTATTTCTGTGGGAAACGTAGTCTGATATGCCATATTTGTCCTTTCACAGTGACACATCACTTCTGGATTCATCATTCTCTAGGGCTTCCTCCTTCTTGGTCTATTTTGGTTCATGAGCATGGACTTGTAGGAAATATTCTTATCAAATGCTAAGTGAATGATCTTTGGTTTGATTTTCTGTTTCATTTCACTTGTGTCAGTCCTGGAGTGTTCCAGACCTTTTTGCATTTGACAATTAATTTTATACATTTTGTGCATGTTAGACCAGATCCAAAAGGCTGAGCATATTTTGGCTTAAAACAGCTCCTTTTCTGGTCAAACTGATATCTTAATAAAATAGAAGTTGCTTATCAGCAACAACTTTAGTGAACACATGCTGCATTTTCTCCCTTCTTGTTTATCCCTGTTTCTCATTATCTCCTCCAAGACTTTCATAGTTCTTGAATATTACTGTCCTTTTTATGGACAGGTATTATTGGCCCTTGTTTTTCTTAAGCTGCCTTTAGTCTGACATCTTTTAAAGCACAAAAACCCATCTCTCAAGCCCTTTTTACAGGGTCTGGGATTTGAAACATAAAATCTGTCAGCATTTTAAGAAGAAAGGATCCAAGCCTTCTGATGGGAATGTGTTGCATGGCAATCTTTGGTAATGTGCTTCTCTATTACACAGAATGATTCCTCATCTTGCTAGCTCCTCATCTTACATTCGGCATTAAAATGATTTCATTGAAAATGGAGGCAGAATATTAATCTTGCCTTAGAATATGAGTGGATTAATTTTTGTCTTAAACTTTCCCTTCTACTACATGATAAACAAACTTCTTTTTAGCACTTTTTCTTCAGTGTACAACCACTGAAAAATTTGTTTTTTCTAGTAATTTGCTTCATAAATTCTGACTCTACTTCTAGAAATTCTTATGTTGTTCCCCCACTTAGTTTCTTTGCTGATTTTTGTAGCTGCATCCTTATTTCTCCTATCCTAATCCTTTTTACATTTTGGTGGTAATTATATTTGGTCCTGTATTAAGTTTACACCAGGCTGGGGCCATATCACTGATCCCTTAATCAGGCTGCATTTGGTTAAGTTCTCAGTTACCTGTTTGAGTTTTCAGTCCAGGTGAATTCCCTGACTTTTTAGATTTGTCTTTTTGAAATAATAAGTTTGATTCTATAATCTATTATGTTATAAACCTTTGGTTGCCCTATTCAGGACCATTTTTATAATCAAGTTTTCTCTGAGGTCCATGCTATGCTACCTTTCAAAAATGTTTATAAACCTGCATTATCTTAACCTAAAATGTTGTTTCCTTAGTGAATGCCCAAAGATCACTTTCCATTATGCTCAAATGCTTTTGAGCATTTTATTACTTACATTTGCTCTCCATTCTGCATAGAGGAAGCTCATGCCTTTTAATGACAGAATTTTAACTATTGTCTCTGAAGTTATGAGGGAAGTTTGTAACAGACCCTTACCTATATTATCTTAGATGTGCAAAACACATTTCTGATCTAGCACAAGGGATCCTCAGTTTTTTGGTTCCTGGAATGCCTCAATGTGGCAAAATAACATTGAAGACTTGATAGTCTTAATAAGCTTAATACACTTCTTCTAGGAGGAGAAGTAAGGAAAAGTGTTGATCTTTCTTCATAATTTTTTTTTTCTATGTAATAATTGTCAAACCTCTTCTTTAATATATCTCCATTATTTTTTAAGCAAGATGTTGAAACCTGCGTATTTCAGCACAGGCTTTGTCAGTTCGGGATAAAATGGAAGAAATCCTGTATGAGACTGTTAGACTTTCTATATTTCAGGGTTTGTTTGTTTTGTTTGGGGAGTTATCTTGTTTTGTTTTATTAGGTAATCTGCTCTTATCCTAGGTTATCTTCACCAAAGTTTCCTGACCAGTCTCCCATCCTGTTTTGTGCACTTGCTTCTGCTTGCCCAAACACAACGTCCTGTGCTTGTCATTTGGAGGAATTTTGAAGTTTTGCACTGCATTTTGAAGCTTTCCCCCTCTGCCACCCAACTACTTCTTAGAGCCAGATTTATCTTCTTGCATTTACTGAGGTGGTCAGGTTCCAAACTAAGGCCACTGTCCCACCTTATTCAGCTTTCTATAGGTAGCTACTACCTGTACCACATCCAAATCAGCTCTCTGCACAGTATTTTCCCTTCCATTTAGAAGATAAATCACTGATAACTCTTCTAAGTGATTTGGGTTTTTTTTTTTTTTACATACACCACTCTTTTTTACATACGCCTCTCAGATCTCATTCCCAATAAGAAGGAGACCCAGGACACCATTGTGTCTTCCCAACACCCAGACACAAAGTCCCCTTCTCTGAGAGGGCACTTAGCTGGGGCTGGTATGGTTTGTTCTGTACCCAGCCAAGGAGCAACTGCAGAGAGGTCACCCATGGACACAAGAGCTGGGGGAACTTCAGATGTGGCCACCACTCCTCTGCTGAACACAGATTAATTTAGAGCCTCTCTGCTCTGGTGGAGTACTGAAATTGCATGCTTTTAAAGTTAATGGCAAAGTGAGACAGTTTACCCTTTAGTGCATTCAGTTCTGATGCAACTGTGGAGAAAGTACTGCAAAGACAACACATTTATTATATTTTGGAAAAAAAAAAGAATACTTCATGACCTCCCTCCCCTCTGAAACTGAATTTAGTGTACTGGTGTCATTAGGAGACCAAAGGAGTATAGTGTGAGGCTGAGCTCTTGCCTTCCTAAGGATCATTAGTAAATTCATGAAAGGGGAAAGCCCAAGATCTTTAATATTACAGAAGTGATGGCTTTGCCTTTGGTTGGGATCATGCAGTGGGGGCTGTGCTGGGAGCATGCAGTAAATGGCAAACACATCTCTGTGCACTGGATCTGGCACTTCCAGAGCAGCACTCGTCAGACAGAGCAGTGGTAATGAGAGAATTAAATCCATGTGATTAGAAGCAAAGCACCAGTGATGCAATAACATGCTGGGGAGCATCTGATGATCTGAAGATGGGGCTGGGCTAGGGAAAGAAAGTTACAACTTCTGCTCTGGATGTCAGGCTTGCCACCATCTCTGGCTTCCCTACCTGTGCTGTTTCCCCTCTCACAAGTGCTCAGCACTGAGTTTTCTCTCTGGCTGTGAAGCACTCCCAGAGTTGAGGAATGGGGAATCCACCTGGATACTCTTCTTTGGTTAATGTTGTGTCTCCTGCCCTTGTGACCTCATCACCCCCAGTGCTTCTGCCCATGGATGCACATAAGATCACCAGCAGGACTTTATTCCTGTTCCCCAGGATGGATTGTTAACATTGAAGGAGATTAAATCTGATTTCAAGGCTGTTGGTCCCACTGCTGCCATGATGTTTCCAAGCTGCATCTTGCCTAGCAGCTTTCTGTTGTTTTGTGGGGAAAGCTGACCCTGCAGTGCATTAGTGAGGTCTCTAACACTGTGTCCCCCCTTGTATCTGTCCTGTAATGACAGAGGTGCCAGCACTCCATTGGACAGGATGCTGGAGAGCTCAGCAAGTTCTGTGAACTACACTGCAGGGAGAACCCAGAGCACTCCTGATAACTTCCCTACAAAATCTCATTTTTCTGAAGAAAATGCCTTTATTTTGTTTTAAGTCCTTTTTCCCAAACTGAAAATGTGAGTGGAATGTTTGATAGAATGCCATGCAGACTAATTCTCCATCATTTAACTTGGATGAGAGTTTCTAATTGCTAAGGCACTGCCATCTAACAAGTTTTCTCTTTTGAGGGCACACAGGAATCTGCAGTAGAGCTCTGTCCCAGGCTTCCTGTGGCATGCTTTGATCTGCTGTCATAGGGGCTTGATATTTCCTAAGGCTTTTGGCTTTCTAAACTGTTCACTGCACGATGGGGACAGCGTTTCTGTGCTGCATGTAACAAAAGAGAACTTGTTTGCTTCATGCTGCTTCTTCTTTTGCTGCAGCTTGCATACCACAGTAGCTGTGCTTCTAGAAACAAACAAACAAAATTATCATCACCTAAATATCTAAATAAATAATAATATTAAGCATTCTCATGCCAGGCTGTCCATTTGTGGGGGTTACCAACTTATAAAAGACACTTTTCTGTGTATTTTTCTCCCTCTGGTGTTTTACCTAAATTTGAATAATTTCTCTAAATTTACTTTTTTTTCTACTGAAGCAAAAAAAAAAAAAAAAAAAAAAAAAAGTGCTACGAAGTCAGAAAACTTTATTCATTTTAATTAATGGCTGGTGTCTAACCAATACAGACTTCCCAAGAGACTGATCCTTTTTCTCGTGCACAGAGGTTGTGAAAGAAAAGGAAAATGTACTGAGTGACAAATAGGGTTTGAAATAATTAAAAGAGGATGAACAAAGCACAGATTCTAGGAAATATGGGCAGAGGCTGATTTTTGCATTACTCATTCTTTTTATTTTTAACTCAAATTAGGGAATGGCTTTTTCTGTACCAAATCTAGTGCTGTGGCTTGGGCTCCCTTGTTGCTGCAATATGGCTAAATATAAAAGTACTAATGAGGTTTCTCAATAAAAATACTTGGTATTCCAATGTTCCAGCTACAAAGTGTGAACATCAGTGATGGATGGTTTTCAGTTGGGTCACTGATTTTTCTTTTTATTCTCTTTTTCTTTTTTTTTTTTGTTTTGACACTGGATTCCTTTAAATTGTTTCCTTTCGGGCGAATTGAGTGTTGCATTCTGTAGAATGGAGCAGAAATGAAGTTGGAATAAAAATTAAATTGTACTCCAGGTATTAATTGCAGTGCTGGAATGCTGCTGCAAATTGGATTTCCTTTAAAATGCAGTGTGTTCATAACTGGACAAATTACACAGGCACAGATAACAGATCAGGAAGAAGTATTCAGCGAGAGGCTTTTCTGGTTTTCAGTAACCAGACTTTACCACCTTTCCTTATGGTAACTCAGCTCATAATGCTTCTGTGAATTAGAGCTTGACAGGAGGGGACCATGGAAACTTTGGTTAACTTCTCCTGCCACCTCCTGGACAAGGCTCTAAACAGCTTTTCCCGACCTACAGCTCCGGAACCCGAGGCAGCACAGCCCTCACACTTACAGCCATCGACTCGTGAAATTATCTTAGCCTCCCTGCTAGCACCTTTTCAGCATATAGTAATAAGAAGCATGTCATAAATTACATTTCTTCCCCGGGAAACTTCTCCCAACCCCCTGAGTTGAATATCAAAAAGTTTTTAAAATGAAATGTTTTAACTCCTGTGAAAACAAAATCCCTCAGCACAAGGCTTTTAAGTCCTAGCTAGCAAAATTTCTAGCTGAGATAGTGCTGCCTTTCACTGATACCAGGGTAAGGGAAGAGCCATATAGAGCTTGAGTAGCCTTTGTAATAAATATCTTAAATGTGGGAATGCTCAGATTTTGAAACACATCACCACCCTGAGTGGCTGTAAATCCTTATGCTGATGTTATTTGCAACTGGCATCACCAGAGATGCTCTGTACTCTGAAGTCACACCAGTAAATAAACAAGCACTATGCCCTGTGCCTTCTGAATGCATTGATCTTCTGGCTTTGAATCTACTTTACTGAATTTATCTACCTGAATTGCTATTCATATTTTCTTTTAAAATTTAAAATTCCTTAGCATGATGGTTTGCTTTGTTTAAACTCCTTGATGTGTCTCTCCAATGCTGTTATATTCCAGAAAAAATAAATTTTTTTTTCGTGCCTGCAAAAAGATTTCCCTATTTATCAACAGGTTGCTATGTAAATTAAAACTTGTACTTTCTAGTGCTTAACTTCCACTAAATAGTGAAATGCAAACAGTGGCTTCCTTATCTTCTAGAATATTCCCCTGGTTTGGGTATTCTTAGCTTGCATGGATAGAGTGTTGCCTTTTGTGATAGACTGGGTTGACAGAACCTTTGAGAGTGAAACCTCAGAAGAACCAATATAATTGTATTTTATCTCCTGTCTAACTCAGACCATAGCACCTTGTAATTCCTTCATCAAACTTGTAATCTATATTTGAACTGTACTCTATCTCACAGAAAAATAGCCAGGCATGAGCGTGTAGCTTTCCCTTGTCCTGTGTCCTAGTGATTGATGAGCTTTGCTTCAGGATTATTGATAGAGAAGTTAATTCACTTTTAGGCCAATGTATCTACTGCTGATGTGGAAATGGAATGGTGGAAACTGCATTACACAGAAATGGTAGATTTACCTCTTAAAATTGCTGCTCTCAGAGGTGCAAAGTACTATGTCAACTCAGATTAAAGTTGGTAAATAGTTCAATGGCAAAGAAAAGCTAGAAGTTCTCTTTATGTGATGCTGCCAAAGTGAAAAGTTACAACTCTTCCTCTCAAAGAGTTTTAAGAAGCTGGAACAAAACTCCATCTGATTTTTAACTTTAAAATTTTAGTTCCTCTTTCAGTAAGCAGAGGGGGGAAGTAACCTTTTTCCCCCTCCATTCTTTAGGGATGTGACTTCACATTTTTTCCTGTTTCTGTAGCATGTAACAGCTTTATATGTGGAACAACAGTCACCTGTACAGTCAGTCAATGGGAGGTGTTCTGCAGCTTCAGAAATACCACTTTAGGTAGAATTCCACTTCTTATCCCTCAATGGGTCACTTAACAAGCTTTGGTCTCAAGGACTCTCTTAAAAGAAAGTTTGGCCCATAGTTTGATAGCTCACATAGGGAGAATACACTTGGTGAAACACATGTGAGGAGATGTGCTGAGCAGAAACAACCCTATTTATGAAGTACCTCTAAATGAAAAACAATTTGGAGACACAAAAAGGAAGTCTCAAGTCTGTTTTCCTCATCAGGGCACAGAGATGGGCATGTGGCAGAAAAAAAGCATAGAAAAAATATGGGCCTACACAAAATCAGAAAGGAGTTGGAGTGAGCTTAAAACCCACCTCAGATCTTGATTACTACAGTTTATTGTAGAAATGAAAAGGGTTACAATGAAAAAGCTGTGCTTCAGAATCAGAACCTTCGTATCTGTCATGAGAAACCCCAAACACAGTTTTGTAGCCTTTTATACCTTGCCACAAAATCCTTTAATAAACTTTTCTCTTTCCTAATGTTCACATTTGTGTGAACCAAGCCTTGGCATAGACGAGAGGGAAATTCCTTTTCTGGCTTTTGGCTGGCAAGAACACTGCTGAGAGACCTTCAATTCTGTCATTAGAAATTTAAATTGTAAATGAAATCTATAACTCTCTCTTTGTGAATACACTGAGGTTAAGAGTTACTGTAATGACAATAAGGGTTGTATATGGTGATAACTACTGTAAGGGTGGTGAACCTGAGGGCTTCACAGTCCCTTGGAAAGAATCACACTTGGGGGTTACAGAACTGAATCTGAGGGACTGAGAGATGCCCTGAATTTCACAGTCCTTTTGAAATATTTTTCCCCTCTATAAGATATAATAATTGCATTTCTGTAAGAAGCTGGTATTAAATTGTGCAGCAGACTTCTTTTTGATTTATGTTCTGTTTATGTTGCATGCTAGATTACTGAGCATTTTTGTGAGATCAAAACTTGGGGCAGGAAAGAAATAAACTGGAAACTTCTCAGGAGGTTGTTAAAATTTTTATCAAGTGAAAGTTGCTTTTCTCTTTGTAAAGATGACATTTTTTTCTGGTTCCCCTTTAATTTACAGAGAAGCAATGTGAAAATGGTACAAATCACCACCATCCTTGGCTCTCCCTCTGAATCTGCAGTCTGGGTATCTGCACAGTTCATATTTAACTGTGCCACTTGTAAGGAATCTGGATGCAAAATTTCAGTTTCTGCTGAGGCTGGCATCATTGCTGGCTTCCACCTTCCAGCATTTAAATTTTCTCACCTCAGATGAAATGTATTGCCTTGGAGCTTTACATCCCCAAAGCCTACAGGTGCTGTGCTCAACTGTTGTGAGAGACCATGTGTCTCTCTTTTAGGGTGTGGCATTATCCTGCCACCACATAAAATTTGTCAGTCAGTAAAGAAGGAAATTGGGGAAATGTTACTTGTAGTTGGGCAGGTTTAGAAGACTTGTCTCCCAGCAAGAGCCACTTGAAATTAGAATTGAGATTTACAGCTCCCCCTATATATTGAAAACACAGAAACCAAGATGTACTTCTAAAAAACCACTGAGATATGAATTTATAACAGCACTTGGTCTTAAAATCAGACAGCATTCCAGGTTAGGTCTTACCTGTGAATACTTAGTTGGTATGAAAGGTTTGTTCAAGCAATTAAAAAAAACAATCCCTTCAAATTTCCAATGATATATTATGTGTACTCTCTATATCTTCTTGCTTCTTGTGTTTTACAAATGTGTTTGTAATGTACTGTCTGTGTGTTACTGGGAGAAAATACATGGAAATCTTTCCACAGTCCAGTAGCCAGTATGTTGGCACATTTCCTGTGCCAATACAGTAAGATGTGTTGTCTACCAAGTGTATAGCTTGGGTTAGAGGAATTTCCATGGGGTTTGGGTATGGATTAGTGCAGTTAAAGGTGTTGGGTTTTATGGGTTTTGCTCATACAGATAAAACAATGCAATGTGTCAGAGGGTATTTATTATACCAGTCTAGAAATGCTTTGTTTCATTGTTCTTAATGTACTGGCTGTGTTTTACTGCTGCTTTTCTGGAAGCCAGTCAGACCAGGCATTGCCAAATCTGATTTATCTGGGCACCACGAGGCAGTCAGGTCCCTGCTGCAGCTCCAGCAATGGCTTTGTCACAGCCTAAGACTGTAAGACAAGGCTCCACTTTTTCTCCCCTCTCATCAAATCTGCGTCCCTGTCTTACAATTCCAAAGCAATGGCCCTATAGATAAAAAATATACTCTCTCTCCCTATATATATACACATACATACCTATGTAGGGTATATATTAACATAAGGAACACTGGGGTTTCATTTGCCATGGGTGATGGAGCAGCAAACCCCATTTTTGTTTATTCTTTATAATTTTACTAAAATATCTCTTTGTCCTACTCTACTAGCTGCAATTTTAAAGTGTAATATACCTCCTTTTCCCCCCTTTTCATTAAGGGCAAAAGGAGTTTCTCTTATTGTTCCTAACAATAGCATCTATGATAGAAATTCTCAGGTTGTTGCATGGATGGCCTCCAGCTTCATTTACTCTTTCATCCCCACCTGAGCCTGACTTTACAAATATCCTGCCTTTCCAGTGCAGCTGAATGAAAAATAATCTCAGTTTATTACAGGTAGAGCCAAGAAATAAAACTTGGAGGAGCAGGAGAGGGAGGGAAGGACAGAAAAATGCAGAGAAGCAGGAAAAGGGAGAGAATAGACAGAGAGCAAGAGCCACCTACATCCAGCTCCAGTGTTTCTCTCTGATAACCACCTAAAGCAGTGCAGAACTGGAGGGGCAGCAGCTCTGTGCCCCCTAAGGTGTTGCAGCTGAAATAGCCAAGTGTTTTTGCCCAGATCCTCTGCTTCATTTTTTGGCTCTGGGGTCATCCAGCTGCTGCTTTCTCTTCCACCACTGAGTCCAGCACAGGCTGTGGCAGCAGGGAAGTTTCCCCCTCTCTGTGTGTTTCAAAATGATGGCTCTACCACTCCCTTTTGAGTTTCCACCTCCACTGCAGTTGTTATCCTTGCTGTGGCCATGTTCTTTGGCAGCAGGTAGACTTTGTGCCTACACTTCAGAATGTCCCTAAAACACACACCTCTTCTCCTGGAGTGTTGTTGGTGTAGTGACCAGCAGGAGAGGTTGGACTGCTTTTAATTATGATTGCCTAATAATTTTAAATATTAGATTGTCCTTTTAATTTTGAGCTTGTTTAGGGATCCCCTTTTGAATGGGTTTTAGCACAGAAGCCTTTATTGCCAACCCAAAGGGTCTTGGAAGTGTCTCTCCTGTTCAGTGGACTTCTAAGTCATTACCTACAGAGTGCAGCTACCTTTTATTAATTGCTGTGCCTCATGGGATCAAAGAGGGAGAGACAGATTTTCTAATCAGATGAGAGACTGTGCAGTTATGTGTTGCCAGAATGCTACATGAATGTGTTCTGGATGCAGTTAGTCTCTTACATCAGCAGAATTTGATGAATCCCAGTTTTCATTAGCTATCTTGATTGAGGATGGATTATTGCACATTTCCTAAGTAAGCAGCTTAATTTTTATTGTCATATGACATTCCTTGCTTAGCATAAAAAATGAAAAACTGAATGGCATTTTCAAAAGCTGAGAACCCTCATCAGCAGCTGTGGGGGAGTATTTTCAATCCTAACATGACAAAGATGCCATATACATGAAATCATCTCTAAATTTCTGGATTTTTTTTCCATAAAACAAACTTCCTTCCCACCAATAGCTTCAAGAGCCACTATACTGCATTAAGGGAGAAAAATCCTAAAGGCACAGTGATTGGAGAGAGACAATATGTGATTCTTTATTAATATAATGAGCCATTTATAAAAAGAAAAACATCAACAGCTTGCTGTTCTGCAGCAAAAGGAGGCATAACATGACTTTTGTGGTTTTGGTTTGCTGCTCTGGATTAGCCTAGAAGGGAAAATAATTCCTGTTAAAGTGCTAAAAGAAACTGTCCTTGCCCTCAGAAGTTGATCTAAGATTAAAGATGTCCCAGAAGTTTTCTAACTTGTAGCTGACCATGAAATAAATAATGTACTTTGTGTGAGGTGTAATAACTAGCTAAGAAAAAAATATGTAGATAATCTCATCTGTTGCAATAGTTTTAGATGTGACCAAATAAGTCAGGTTGAGAAATGACTCATTTTGGCTTTTCTTTTTCTGCTTGTGGGATGCAAATGGCCAGGTCAGAGTTTAATTTAATCTTGTTAGCAGCATCTGATGGGGATGGTGAATGATTTTAGTTGCTCTGCTATCTAAGAACAATGCAGGGGAAGTGTCACTCTGTGCATTATCTGTAGATATCCCCTACTTGCTGCTCTCAGAAACTGCATGCTGAGCAGATGGATCTTTGATCTGGCCTGGTATAATTGTTCTTTTACTCTTACATGGATGTGAACAGAGTGTATTTTACAGTGCTTAGATAAATGTGCCAGCATTTCTGATTCATGCATAAGGTTTGCCTGTTTTGTCTGCAGGAAGTCTTCAGCAAGAGGCACAGAACGTTGCATTTAGTGAATTTTAGTAGTAAAATTAAACAGAGATTTATCTTGCTTCAATTTTCTTTTCTTCGGTGTGAAAGAAAGAGGAAGAATTGCAATTCAAGGAAGCCTAAACTGTGGCATACCTTTTCAATTTCTAAGTATTCTGGCCAGAAGACTCCAACCCAAACCTGTTTGGATGGATGTGACAGTTTAAGCTTGTCTCAGAATTATAATCCCCATGCCAAGTGAGCTGGATCCACAGATTTTCCCACTCAAAGAAAATCCATTTTCAGATGAGATAAATTTTCTCACTCTTCTTTGCAGGGAGTGTCTTTGAAACTATTAAATAAGGTGTCCAATAGCAACTTGTCACCAGGGAGAAAAGATGAATAAGAAATATGTTTGTCTTTAACATATTTCAGTTCTTAGAAGAGCAGAATATAGAGATTCCACCTTCTAATGAGCAATCCCTTATACTTGAGTTGCTTTTACTGGTGTTAGTAAAGCTCTGTTTGGCATAAAAAAAAAATCCATTTACACATATCTCTTTCCAAGGAATCTGTTTTAGAGCTGATTGTTTAATTAGAAAATGGGAGAGGGAAGGAAAAAGAGTTATTGGTGGCTTATGGACCTGCTGTTCGCATAGCATCAAATTCACAAAATCTAATTTGAACAGATGCTCTCTGGCTGGGAATGTGAAGAAATGCTGTCAATTATCCCTTTTCCATGATTTTCTTGGTCCCATTACTGGGGCATGTGGACTAAGTCACTGTCTGTAACCTTACAGATGAAGGTGTACTGAAATTTCCAGGCTGCAATTCCCAGCTGAAGAAGGTCCAGACATCAGCTGGGAGTGTCCTTGGAGACCAAATATTGCAAGCAGTGTGTCAGGAATCACAGTCCCAATCTGGGCTCCTTTGCTGCCACACACAGCCTCTCATGGACTCAAATTCACACTGAATTCAAGGCTGTCAGTGTGGTGGAGATAAACAACCACAGCATCAACCAAATTCTAGTCTGGCATTTGAGAAATACCTTTTCTATCTGGTTGTTCAGAGCAAATGAAAGGAAGACAGAATGTTCCTACTGCACTCACCTTGGTCTTTGACCTGTGTATGTGAGAATAAAATTTAGGCATTTGCTTTGCTTATTTTGACTGTCTTAGTTCAATCCCAGTTTTGGTTCTGTATCTGGACCTGCGGTGTTGGCCCAGATCCACCAGTGTGTGTGTTTGAGATGGTTTGCTGAGCATTACTGGACTTAAATTTTAGGAAGCTCAAATTCCAGGAGTGGAATTTGAAACAACTTCGTGCAGGTGCTCAAAGTGCCTGCACAGGGCACAAGGGCAGGTCCATGCCCCAAGGGACAATTGGGGCATAGCAGGAGCAGGCCAGGCAGGAAAGTCCAGCTGTGACTGCAGGAAACATGGCCCAGTTGTATCCTGTGCTCGTGGATTTATTTTTAGGAGAGTCCCAGGCTGTGTTAGCTCAGCAGCATCTCAGGCAGGTGGTCTGTGGATGCCAGTGCTGGGGAATCTTGGGTTTTCTTCCTAAAGCCAAGGAGGTCAGTATCTCCTGCTGTGTGGTGCATTACAAGTCACCTGCAGGCTGTGAGCAGAGTCTCTCCTCAGGGAAATGTCTTTGGAAACCATGGAATTCTCCTGGCTACCCACTCAGGGAATATTTCAGCTCCCCAAAGCAGCAGCAGTTCAGGAGAGGAGTGCTTGTGGCTTAGCCCTTCTCTAAGGGAGGCAGCTGTGAACATGGCTGGGGCTGGGGATCACAGACAGCTCCGGATTGCAGAGGTGTGGCCTCCACCTCTCCTGAAGGCTTGTTTTTACAGGCAGAACCCTGTAGGTGCTGTGCAGTTGTGGTTTAGGGTCTCTCAGCAAGCTGTAGCCCTAGAGGGATGGGTTTGTAGAGCAAAGCTGTTGGTGCAGAGGAGCCGGCAGTCACACAGGTGGAGGGGTGTCCCCCTGGACTGGCACCAGTTCTGGGCTGTGTGCAGAGAGCCTCTTAGCATTGGGGAGCACCAGATGCACTCCTTGTCCTCACCCTTTGGGACAGAGTCACCTGAAGGCCACTGTGTGAGTGCTGTGACACCCCTGGTCTGGACTGAAGCCCCAGTGCTGGCACAGCACAGCCAAGGGTGCTCATGAGGCAGCATTCCCAAGGCAGGAGGTGAAAGAGCTGCCTCACTTCACAGAGCATGGAAATGCCTGTGGTGTTCTACTCCTTGAGCATTGAACTGCACATCTGGAACTGCCTGGCAAAAGTGGCACCTTCAGTGCTACTCTGAGGTGTAGTCCTTTAGTCAGGCTTTGGTTCATTTGTCTATAAAGGGTACATATTATTCTCTTATTCTTATCACCAGGATCCCAGGGGAAATCTAGGAAAGGTAATAATATATAGAAAAAAAAATATTTGTTCACCATCCTCCCACTTAGAAAAATACCAGGGTTAGAGTTGTTCCATTTTTTCAAATGTTTGGTACAAGAGATGAGACTCCTTCCTGCAAGAAATATGAACTTCTGGGGTAATCAAACAGTTTTCAACAGTGCAGTTTCTGCTGTGGCAGATTGCCAGTAAGTGATGACATGGGGTTGGCATGGTACTCCTGACTCTGGCTTTTTCCCAGACCTGAATGTATGCTGGGAATCCTGGGGTTATTTTTGCTGCAAACTCAAACAATTAGAAAGGAATACCCTGCTTCACTCCAGCAGCTCAAAAAGGGATGATTGCCAACATTTCTTTCTTCACCAATTCCCTCTTCTGCAATTCAAACCAAGGGTTTAAATCTTATTGCAATGCAGCTAAAACAGAAAAAATGTATTGAACAGAAAATTCAGGAAAGGAGGAAATCAGGAACTCAGTTTTCTGAGAGGACATTGAAAGCAAATGCTCTGTACTGTGCTGATGATGAGAAGGAATCTTTCTATCCCCTCACACCCAACTATTTTGTAGCACATCTCCCTTGCACTCACCTACATGAGAGGGATTTAAACTATGACTTTACCCAGCCAAACGCTTCCCCTCTGCTCTCCAAGGCTTTCTCCACCCAGACAGACACAAAAGCTCCAGCTCTGTGCTGATCAGGATGTGCCACTATTGTTTCCTCCCCCTCTGAAATCATGTATGCACCAGTCTGCCCATCACACATCAGAAAAACCTGGCTAGGTTAGAGGTCTAGGGCACTTCTAAAGCAGTGAATGAAGATAAAATACAAGGGCTGATGAAAACATAATGGAAGGATGTAATATTTTTTTTCAAAATTTGAGTTATGGTTTGCTTGATGCAGACCAGTTTACAATTAGTTTACAATTTAGGCAATTGCCTTAAGTATTTTAAGTTGGCCCTCCTTAATTTCCCCTCTGTCCTAAGTCAGAATCCAGGAGGTAATTGCTTCACTCATATGAGAAAGATGTAACTGCAGTTTCTTTATCCCATGGCCACATGTGCTTGTCCCCCCCCTTGTGTCCATTTTGGCTCTAATTGTTAAAAATACCTGTCACAAGGACTGTGTGTTTTGGTGGGGTGGGTTCTCAGAAGCTGGTATGTGAACTGTTCTGTGGGTTACTGCTCATGAGCTTCTGCTAAACTCAGCTGCTCTGCACTCTGAGCAAATAAATCCTTTTATTTGGCAGACTTTAAAAAACAGAGAAAGAGAGGGGGAAATAGAGGCCATCAGACTGTTCCTGAACAGGAACATTCAGAACAGTAACAAAAAATGTTGCATCTGCTTTGCACAATTATTAGAATTGCACCCTATCAAAGGTCAAAAGCATTAACCACGTTGGCAACATTTATAAATAGACCCTTTATGGAGTTTTACCTAAAGTGGGATGGAGAAACACTTTGACTCAGGAAGACCAATTAGAACCAGTCTTTTAATTTAATAGCTGCATTAGGCAAGATTGAATGAATGTTGGTACAGACAGAGAGACATAGAACACTGGACAATTTCATTGCTTATGGATTCTGAAATAAAATGCAATTTCAGCTTGATCACTGAGGGCCATAGAATGAGTGGTTCTGGTGTGGCCATGAAAGAGTGTGACAGGAGGGAAAGTTCTTTTAGCCCCAACAGATCTCTCTGAGCATTGCACCTTGGAGTGCAATTGCACCTGCATCTGCACTCCATGCATTGCATCTGGAGTGATAATCTCTGCATCCACAGGGATAAAGTGACCCAAAAAGTGACTGGAAGCTTAGACCTGCTGCACAAATGGCAACCAGTGGGGTCCAGAGTGCATTCTTCCAGGAAACATTAAAATTAAGTGTGATTTGGGCATTTTAATTTGTCCTACTTTGTCCTTTCCTGCATGAATGATAAATGTTTGTTCAATCTAGACTTGAACTGGCTGCTACCAGTGGGAAAAAGCCAACAGATAAAAGATGATTACTGGGATTAATTACTTTGGAATCCAGCAAGTCTCTTTGACTTCCAGGCTGGTTTATTGAACTGGGAGCAAGGAGTCAGCTCTTTCAGGAAATAGAATGCTGCTATCTCTTTTTGTGAGTAGGCAGAAGGGAAGTTGCTCTGCTGCCAGTGGGTAGGAAGAACTTTCCCTCTCTTTCTGGGATGTCAGGTAGAAGACAAAAACCAGCTCGGTCTCTATAGAATCACGTTAAGTTCACATTCAGTTTTTTCATTGTGGCAAGGAGAAGTGATATAGCTTCCTGGTTCTTGTTCTCAGACTCCATCTTAAGGTTTTTTTGGTGAGAAACCCTTGTGATGAAGATGCACAGTCATTCTTAGTTCTGCTTTCTTCCCTCTGCAATTAAATGGTAGGAGGAAGCTACTAAGAGAGTCATGTTTGGAGGCTTTGAAGATTTTTCTTAGTGTGAAGAATGGGAAATATGCTCTAAATGCAAAGGTAAATTTGCAAAAATGTAAAAAATTTCAGGTAAATTTCATTTTTTCCTCTTAGCTCTTTTCATTCCAGTAACATGGGTCAGGTCAGTGGGAATGAAAATAAATGAAGAGGTGATAGTTGCATGCAGGCCTTGCCTGGATGGCAGCAGTTGGTTTGGCTTCATTTGGTTAAACATCTCTCTTGTACACAAGCAATTGCCTCCAATGAGGGACAGTCTTCCATGTACTAAGTGGTCTTCAGAGCTGATGATCAGTTTGTTAAAAGGAACCTGAAACTTCCACATCTACTTTCACTCAGAATGGCTTTGCTGTGTTTTTTCTTTGTGTCATAGTTGAATTCATCAATCACTTAGATGGGTGGTGGTTTTGCTATTCAGAGTGTTTTCTTGGTTTTTATTTTCCTCCCTTCCTAGCCATTTTTCTCTGCTTTCATTTACTTTCTTTCAACTCCTTCTTACCCACAGGGACTAATAATATTTTTTTTTTAGTATGATTAAAGCTACCACAGAATTATTTTATGTTGCTTTTCTTACACTCATATAGAAGACTAAGTTTCCTTCCTCTTGCCCTTCCTCTCACCTTTGAAGGTTCCTGATCCACTGAAGTGGTGCCACACTCTTGTTGCCAAATCATCTTTATTCATCCATCGGTTTTGATACAATTGCAGAATTAAAACAGACAGGACATAACTGCTTGTCCCAATTTATTTTTCAGCTGTAGGTTATTTATAGGCAGATAGGTTATTATATAGGCAGATTTTTCAAGTAGATAGCAGAGTACAGCCTAGAGCCAGTGTTTGTGAGCATGTAAGCCATTTTAAGAAGGATAATCAGTTCTAAGAATTTCACTTTTAATTACTTTTTAGCCTAAGCTTTTGAAACAGCTAATCACTTTGGCTGCCAGACTTGAGAAAACTGAGAGTACTGCAAATTTCTAGAGAATGTGAAGCACCCCTATTCTAAAAAGGGGCCTTGTTTGCTTGTTTCTTAGGACAGGTACTCCAGGATTTGAGTTGGAATTTGGGTCACTTGTCCATTTTGAAAACACAGGCCCCACCACAGCAACCTGCATTTGCCTGTGCTCAGATTTTAAAAGTGACTCACTGAGAGTTACTTGGATACTTACATAGCTGAGACAGGAAACAAAACATTCAACTCAAATTGATGGGCCCAAATTTGTCTCCTAAACAACTGGGAGAATGAATTAGGGAGTGATATAATCTTCTAAATTGCATCTATTATGATATGATAATGCCATGTGCCAGAAGGAGTACAGAACTCTCATAAAGGCTCTTAATTTAAATTTGCTTTGAGTTGGCAAAACACACTCAAATCCCAAATACTCCATTTAACTCATTTAACCAATGTCAGCATTTAATTAGACTATAAGGATAAAGTGATGATGGGATGTTACAGTTCAGATTTCCATTAAATTTTACTTATCTAGGGGCAAGAACTTATAGCACTTGGAACATAAAATAAAGTACTAAATTTAAAATATAACCCCATGCTTATTAGCATAATTAAAGTGCCAGACTTTAAAATGCAATTATCAAGTAATAGGAGTGCCATGCATCTGTAATGCTAGAATTTCCTTAAAGCACATTAAGGACATGCAACACTCAGCAGATTCCTAACTACTACTTAATTACCCTTGCCACTCACTGCTGCAAAGATGCAGAGTATGGGAAAGATACACTTCTGCCTCACCAGAAGAAGGATTAAATTTTCTTTTGTACTTCTAGTACAGATAGACTTTTAATATCTGCTGTATACCTTGCTCAATGAGCAACTATTGAAATCATCCGTAAATCTAAATTTTTGAGCTGTCCTTTCAATACTTTAGTTAGCACCAATGTTGCCTTTGTACAAAGCTCAGCAGTGTAAGAGTTTCAGGGTGCTCCTTAAAAGCTGCTATGAGTTTGTGCTCACCAACCTGTTGCATTTGAAAAGAAAGATTTACCTTAACAGAGTGGTCCTTTTGACAGCATCTCCTTTATAATCAATTTTGCAGTTCTTAAGACAATTCAGGTTTTCATAATATTCTAATCCCTTTTGTGTAATTATTGTAGGTTTTAAGTTAATTTAGAAGCTGATGTCTTTCCTCTTAAAGCTTTTAGGAACTTCAAAAACAAATGTTTGAATCTTGTGACTTACTTTTTTTTCTCTCTGACTTCTCTAAAAACAATGGGAAATTTGATGCTCTGCTATTACAGGCTTTAAGATTAGAAACAGCTACCTAAGATAAGCAGAGATTAAGAAGTCTCTCTGGTCTGAGATACTTTCCACTGTCAAATACTTATTTCACAGAGTGTGGCTGTGCCACTCTGCTCCAAAGGAGGTGGGAAAGAAGGGTGTCCTGAGAAATTACATCTGTAATTATTTTGTGAAGTGTCTTCCCCCTCTGGTGTCAGGGCCTGTGAAGAGCTTGCCTGTGTGTGCTTGATGTGCTTGTCTGGCCAGGAGAGCTGGGAGGTCTGGATCTCATCCCTCCCACAAGGAACATCCTGGTGGAGTTCAGGTGTGAGCTCTCAGGGTCCCCAGGGGGTGGTAGCCAAGTCTTGTCTTGAGAAAAGCCTTGTGGCAGTCACTGAAGGCTTGGTTTCAGATTTTCTGATTCTCTATTTGAATGTCTTCACATCTGTGCTGGTTATAAGATTATAAAGTCCTTGTGCTGCAAAGATTAAAGATAAATAGGAAAAAAAGTAGAAAGAAAAAAAAAAAGAGGAAAGAAAATATTTATAAAAGAACAAAAGAACAACACACCAGAATCAAAAATAGAGGAATTTTGCTGAGAGGAAATGGTTTTTTGGAGAAAAGGATCATGGCATCTGGAGAATGGGGTTTTCCCACAACACCTCTCTCTCATTAAAGCAATTAAATTAGCTCGTTAACACTTGTTAAATTAGCTGTGTGGCTCCTCTGTGCTCCCTCCACTTTGAACACAGACAGGTAAGAGCTTGAGCTATTTCCTTCAGCACCAGCCCAGAGACTCTCTGAGTTGTGCTGGCCTCAGCTCCTGGAGCTCTCTCTCTGTTCTCAGGGCAGGTATGAGGTGCTAATTTCAAGAGACAGGTGGGTTCTGCCTTAGTGCTGGATTGCATTTCTCTTATCACAAATCCTGCAGAGAAGAAGTGGTGAAAAACTGGTGCAGGTCCAAAAAGTAGTGCCCATATTAAAGACTCAGAGCCTGCACCAAATTTGCCATTTTTAGCTCAGACACTGGGAACAGGCACAGTGAATGAGAATGGAAGAAAGAAATTAATCTAAGAGTTGTTGGTCAGGAGTTCATTAAATTTTCCCTTACATTCACTGGACTGATGAATGCAATTAACAGCTGCTTCACTGGAAAGAGTTTTCACTCAGTTACTCCTTCATCTAAAACTTGGGCTCATTTGATAATTATTTTTACATGCTGACTTTCACATCATTGACTGTTCTTCCCAGTGCACTGTAGTGACAAAGGAATTATAGAAAAGTTGAGCTGTTGATTTTTACTCTCTCCTTGCTAGGTGCTTACTTTTGCAGTAATTGCCCTCACCACGCTGAGATGTGTTCTACATCTTTCCCAGGACAATGGATGTGTCTGATCAAATCCATCAGCCAGGTAAGCCAGATGAAACATCTACTGCTGTTCAGAAAATAGATTCTGCATTGATTTAACTACTAGAAAAGCAAATCTCCATTATTTCAAAGAGCAGTAAGATTGCCCTCAATACTCATTTCCTATCAGTGTGGGACAGATAAAGCACTGAAGTGGAAATCAGAAATCTATCAAATGGCTCATTGACTTAGGCCAATTTAGAATGCTTTTCCTTGTGCTTATTGACTGTGTGTCTACTTCTGTACTGTAATAACTCTGTGGAGGAGAACCCATTTCTGTACTTGTTTGTGCAAACTCTCTTTTGCTTGGAGTCTCCAGGTAACTTAAAATATGCCTCATTTAAACAAAGCCATGAAACACTGCAGCTCCCACCCATTTCCTTCCAATTCCACAGGAGTAAATAGCTTTGCCTGATAGCAAGTGCAGTTTTGTGGTTTAGTTTAAAATGCTGTGCAGTTCCAGTTGTTGTATCCTGTGGCCTCAGGCTGTGCTTCCTTGGGGGCTACTGCTTTAAGTCTTCTAAAACTAAAAAATGCTTCAGCCCATGGGCTCAAACTGGACCAATGTAAATGTGAATTATTCCAGTCAAAATAAGCTGCCCAATTGTGATGATGTTAAGGCGGGTAAATAGCTGGTACATGGATAAAATTGATGGAGTAATAGTGGAATGCAGAGAATTCAGTTTAATACTAACCAGGGTGAGAAAACCTTGAGATGTTTAATCCATCATTCCCTCTCTGTGTCCAGGGAGCAGTGCCAGAGGACAGTGAGATCTCACATCAAAAATACAGCACAACTGGGGCCAGCCTCCTGCTCTTGAACCATGATGTCCTTGCTGCTCTGGGTAGCCAGAATGAACCCACGTGCCACCAACATCTCCACTGGCTTCAGAAAAGTTCCAGCCTGTGCCAAACTATGAAACCTGAGGTCCTAATCTTGCTTTCCATCCCCCTCCCCTGTATTTTTCCCCCTATTTCCCAATGTATTGTGTATTTTTTCCCTTTTCTCCCTCTTTTTTCCTTTTTTCCAAGTTTTTTTAGTAGCTGGGGTTGTTTTGTAGCATGTCAGAGAGCCTGTGATCATGAAAGCTGCTTGAGCACAGTTTTAAATAGTCTGGTTTGTGGGGGTTTGTCAGATCTGATCACAAAAGGTAAGACCTGGTGCTGGGAACTTGCCACTCTCTGATAGGAGGAGGGACACAGCCTCAGAAACAGCAGCTGCATTTTTATAATCTCCACAGTTTCCTTTATTTCCTGCCCTTTTTTGAGCTTGTTTTGTCTTTGCGGAAAGAAGATCAAGCTGCACCAGAAACAGCAGTGGCAACAAAGCATCCAGCTCACTTCAGCATCTGTTTTTCTTTGCCATCAAAAGGCCCATTAGTTGTTTCCCTTGTTAGCACCCTTTGTATGTTAAAACTCTGGTGACAAAAAAGAAAGGGAAAAAACAGAGGCTGAATAAAGTTATTTAATTCTCTGCCTCCCCCGTGGTTTTCTTTCATCACACTGTGAGTTTAATGTGTAATTTGCAGAGAATAATACATAAATAAATAAATATTTTTGGTGTTCCTTGTTCTGAGTGTCAGGGTTGAATATGGAGCTTATTTCCTGTCTTTGAGGCACATATTTGAAAATGTCACTGTGGCTGGTGATTAGGGTGAGAGATGATAAAGTTTTGTGGCTTCCTCAGAGCCAGAGGGTTCCTTGAGGTTTGGGGGAAGAGGTGAACTGTCAATATGCACTCGTCAGAAAAAATCATCAAACAGCAGAGGTTTTACCTCCAAAAAGGACACAGAGGAGTCCTTTAACTTTATTTGAATAATAAAGATTCAAATAACCTCAAGTAACCCCAGTGACCTAAAGTAACCCCAATGAGGGCCTCAGATGACCTCAAATGACCCCTGTGACCTAAAGTAACCCCATCAGGGGCTCAAATGACCTCAAGTAACCCCTGGATCCACCGAAAAAAGCACCAATGACCTCAAGTAACCCCTGTGACCCAAAGTAACCCCATCCGGGCCAGAAATGACCTCAAGTAACCCCAAGATGACCTCAAATGACCCCTGTGACCTCAAGTAACCTCGATCACTATGTCAAATGACCTTAAGAAACCCTTGGATTAACAAAAAATAATCACAAATGACCTCAGGTAACCTCTGTGACCAAAAGTGACCCCATCAGAGCCAGAAATGACCTCAAGTAACCCCGAGATGACCTCAAATGACCCCTGTGACCGCAAGTAACCCCAATCAGGGTCTCAAATGACCTCAAGTAACCTTTGGATTAATCAGAAAAATCCCAAATGACCTCAAGTAACCCCTATGACCTAAAGTGACCCCATCAGGGCTAGAAATGACCTCAAATGACCCCTTTGTCCTCAAGTAACCCCATCAGGGTCTGAAATGACCTCAAGTAACCCCGAGATGACCTCAAATGACCCCTGTGACCGCAAGTAACCTCGATCACCATGACAAATGACCTCAAGTAACCCCTGTGACCTAAGGTGACCCCATCAGGGCTAGAAATGACCTCAAATGACCCCTTTGTCCTCAAGTAACCCCATCAGGGCCAGAAATGACCTCAAGTAACCCCAAGATGACCTCAAATGACCCCTGTGACCTCAAGTAACCCCGATCAGGGTCTCAAATGATCTCAAGTAACCTTTGGATCAATCAAAAAACCCAAATGACCTCAAGTAACCTCTGTGACCAAAAGTGACCCCATCAGGGCCAGAAATGACCTCAAGTAACCCCAAGATGACCTCAAATGACCCCTGTGACCTCAAGTAACCCCAATCAGGGTCTCAAATGACCTCAAGTAACCTTTGGTTTAATCAGAAAAATCCCAAATGACCTCAAGTAACCCCTGTGACCTAAGGTGACCCCATCAGGGCTAGAAATGACCTCAAATGACCCCTTTGTCCTCAAGTAACCCCATCAGGGCCAGAAATGACCTCAAGTAACCCCGAGATGACCTCAAATGACCCCTGTGACCGCAAGTAACCTCGATCACCATGACAAATGACCTCAAGTAACCCCTGTGACCTAAGGTGACCCCATCAGGGCTAGAAATGACCTCAAATGACCCCTTTGTCCTCAAGTAACCCCATCAGGGCCAGAAATGACCTCAAGTAACCCCAAGATGACCTCAAATGACCCCTGTGACCTCAAGTAACCCCGATCAGGGTCTCAAATGATCTCAAGTAACCTTTGGATCAATCAAAAAACCCAAATGACCTCAAGTAACCTCTGTGACCAAAAGTGACCCCATCAGGGCCAGAAATGACCTCAAGTAACCCCAAGATGACCTCAAATGACCCCTGTGACCTCAAGTAACCTCAATCACTATGTCAAATGACCTCAAGTAACCTTTGGATCAATCAAAAAACCCAAATGACCTCAAGTAACCTCTGTGACCAAAAGTGACCCCATCAGGGCCAGAAATGACCTCAAGTAACCCCAAGATGACCTCAAATGACCCCTGTGACCTCAGGTAACCTCAATCACTATGTCAAATGACCTCAAGTAACCTTTGGATTAATCAGAAATATCCCAAATGACCTCAAGTAACCCCTGTGACCTCAAGTGACCCCATCAGGGCTAGAAATGACCGCAAGTAACCCCGAGATGACCTCAAATGACCCCTGTGACCTCAAGTAACCTCAATCACTATGTCAAATGACCTCAAGTAACCTTTGGATCAATCAAAAAACCCAAATGACCTCAAATGACCCCTTTGTCCTCAAGTAACCCCATCAGAGCCAGAAATGACCTCAAGTAACCCCAAGATGACCTCAAATGACCCCTGTGACCTCAAGTAACCCCAATCAGGGTCTCAAATGACCTCAAGTAACCTTTGGATCAATCAGAAATATCCCAAATGACCTCAAGCAACCCCTGTGACCTAAAGTGACCCCATCAGGGCTAGAAATGACCTCAAATGACCCCTTTGTCCTCAAGTAACCCCATCAGGGTCAGAAATGACCTCAAGTAACCCCGAGATGACCTCAAATGACCCCTGTGACCTCAGGTAACTTCGATCACTATGTCAAATGACCTCAAGTAACCCCTGGATCAACCAAAAAAATCCCAAATGACCTCAAGTAACCCCTGTGACCTAAGGTGACCCCATCAGGGCTAGAAATGACCTCAAATGACCCCTTTGTCCTCAAGTAACCCCATCAGAGCCAGAAATGACCTCAAGTAACCCCGAGATGACCTCAAATGACCCCTGTGACCGCAAGTAACCTCAATCACCATGACAAATGGCCTCAAGTAACCCCTGGATCAACCAAAAAAATCCCAAATGACCTCAAGTAACCCCTGTGACCTAAGGTGACCCCATCAGGGCTAGAAATGACCTCAAATGACCCCTGTGTCCTCAAGTAACCCCATCAGGGTCAGAAATGACCTCAAGTAACCCCGAGATGACCTCAAATGACCCCTGTGACCGCAAGTAACCTCAATCACCATGACAAATGACCTCAAGTAACCCCTGGATCAACCAAAAAAATCCCAAATGACCTCAAGTAACCCCTGTGACCTAAGGTGACCCCATCAGGGTCTGAAATGACCTCAAGTAACCCTGAGATGACCTCAAATGACCCCTGTGACCGCAAGTAACCCCGATCAGGGTCTCAAATGACCTCAAGTAACCCCTGGGTCAACCAAAAAAAATCCCAAATGACCTCAAGTAACCTCTGTGACCTAAAGTGACCCCATCAGGGCTTGAAATGACCTCAAGTAACCCCGAGATGACCTCAAATGACCCCTGTGACCTCAGGTAACCTCAATCACCATGACAAATGACCTCAAGTAACCTTTGGTTTAATCAGAAAAATCCCAAATGACCTCAAGTAACCCCTGTGACCTAAGGTGACCCCATCAGGGCTAGAAATGACCTCAAATGACCCCTTTGTCCTCAAGTAACCCCATCAGGGTCTGAAATGACCTCAAGTAACCCCGAGATGACCTCAAATGACCCCTGTGACCGCAAGTAACCTCAATCACCATGACAAATGACCTCAAGTAACCCCTGGATCAACCAAAAAAATCCCAAATGACCTCAAGTAACCTCTGTGACCTAAGGTGACCCCATCAGGGCTAGAAATGACCTCAAATGACCCCTGTGTCCTCAAGTAACCCCATCAGGGCCAGAAATGACCGCAAGTAACCCCGAGATGACCTCAAATGACTCCTGTGACCTCAAGTAACCTCGATCACCATGAAAAATGACCTCAAGTAACCCCTGGATCAACCAAAAAAATCCCAAATGACCTCAAGTAACCTCTGTGACCTAAGGTGACCCCATCAGGGCTAGAAATGACCTCAAATGACCCCTGTGTCCTCAAGTAACCCCATCAGGGTCTGAAATGACCTCAAGTAACCCCAAGATGACCTCAAATGACCCCTGTGACCGCAAGTAACCCCGATCAGGGTCTCAAATGACCTCAAGTAACCCCTGGATCAACCAAAAAAATCCCAAATGACCTCAAGTAACCCCTGTGACCTAAGGTGACCCCATCAGGGCCAGAAATGACCTCAAGTAACCCTGAAATGACCTCAAATGACCCCTGTGACCGCAAGTAACCCCGATCAGGGTCTCAAATGACCTCAAGTAACCCCTGGGTCAACCAAAAAAAATCCCAAATGACCTCAAGTAACCTCTGTGACCTAAAGTGACCCCATCAGGGCTTGAAATGACCTCAAGTAACCCCGAGATGACCTCAAATGACCCCTGTGACCGCAAGTAACCTCGATCACCATGACAAATGGCCTCAAGTAACCCCTGGATCAACCAAAAAAATCCCAAATGACCTCAAGTAACCTCTGTGACCTAAGGTGACCCCATCAGGGCTAGAAATGACCTCAAATGACCCCTTTGTCCTCAAGTAACCCCATCAGGGTCTGAAATGACCTCAAGTAACCCCAAGATGACCTCAAATGACCCCTGTGACCTCAGGAAACCTCAATCACTATGTCAAATGACCTCAAGTAACCCTTGCATTAACCAAAATAATCCCAAATGACCTCAAGTAACCTCTGTGACCTCAAGTGACCTCATCAGGGCCTGAAATGACCTCAAGTAATCCTAAATGACCTCAAGTAACGCCATCAGGGCTTGAAATGACCTCAAGTAACCCCGAGATGACATCAAATGACCCCTGTGACCTCAAGTAACCCTGATCAGGGTCTCAAATGAACTCAAGTAACCTCTGGGTCAACTAAGAAAAATCTTAAATGACCTCAAGTAACGCCTGTGACCTAAGGTGACCCCATCAGGGCTAGAAATGACCTCAAGTAACTCCCAAATGACTTCAAATAACCCCTTGATCAATTGCAACAGATTCTAATGACCTCAAGACACCCCTCCCAGGGATTGCAGTGACTTCAGGTGTCACATTCCACTGTGGGGAACTGTGAGGAGTTCTTCCAGTAATGGATGGTCAGGAACTAAATAAAGTCAGCTGAGACAAACATTGGATCTGAGAACTGTTTATTGGTGACCAAAAAACCAAAATATAAAGGAGTTACCCTACTAAAGAAGGCTAGAAAAGAGAGAGAAATAGGAAGAAAATAAGAAAAGTTGGGTAAAGAATGAGAGATAGAGAGAGAGAGAGAGAGAGAGAGACAGAGACAGAGACAGAGACAGAGACAGAGAGAGAGAGAGAGAGACAGAGAGAGAGAAAAAGAGGGCATTACCACCTGGGTTCAGGGAGCGCTGCTCCAATGACCTCAAATGGCTTCAGGTAACTCCTGTGACCTCAGGCAACCCCTGAGGTTCTGCACCCTTCATCACAAGGCTGGCAGGGGCACGGATGTGAGGCTGCCTCTCCCACATCTTCCTTCCCAGCCTGGTCCCTCCATCCATCTTTATCCTGAGGAGTTGGCTCCTCTGCAGCAGGATCTGAGCAAGCCACAGAACTCACCTGGATCATGGCAGCCCTTCAGTTCTGCTGCACACAGTCAGTACAGGGTCTCAAACTGGGTTAAGAAAACCAAAAAGGGATGAATATTGTTAGAGAAAAACAACTCAGTGTTCACAAGCCAACTTACAGTTCATGTCTCAATCCTCCTGGCTTCTCTCAGCCCTGTACAATGTGCTGGAAGGAAATGGGCAGAGGCAGCTGTGGATATAACACACACAGAGGTAATTCCCATCCACACACACATTCACCAACAGTGTCTGAATCAAATGCACCTGCCCATCCTTCCCTCTTCTCAAGAGAACATCTGAACAATTTTTCCCCCTGTGGCATAAAATTCAAATCAGACAGAGAAGCTCCTGTGCCTGCCAGGAAACACTTCATGGTCCAGCAAGGGCTGCAGTGTGGTGAGCCCCTGGTACAATCCTGACACCCTGAACAATCCATTTCCAATGTTCTTTTTTACAAAAGGTGCATTGATTCTTTCCCAGTCACTGTCCTGGTGTTCACCCCCTTCCCTTTGGTCCTGGGGCTCCCTGCACTTTTTCCTGTTGGGGGCTGTGAAAACTGTGCCAGTATCCTTGTCTGAACCTTTGCCTTTTCCTCATCCCTTCTTTCATATATTTTATATTCCTGAGCCTTATATAATATATATAATATATATATTATATATATAAAATATATATTATATATAATATATATATACAACATATGTAACATATAGAATTATATATTATATAATATATAATACATACAATATATACTATTTTATATTTATATTTCACATATATAATATTTATATTTATCTATTATCTATCTATCTATCGATCTATCTATCTATCTATCTATATCATCTATCTATCTATCTATCTATCTATCTATCTATCTATCTTCCTGATTCCTTATTTTATATGCCTTCCTAACCAATTCTAAAAGAGATTCCACTCTCCCACCTCTCCAGCTCACTGCTTGTGAGCTCTCACACTTGGTCACTATAGAGAAACCCCCTTAAGTCCTGAACAGCAAACCCAAATTCTCCACCCTGCCTCCACAATGGCCTGGGGAGGCCTGGGGTGTAGGGACAGTACCTCCCTGGTTATTTTCCCTCTCCTGGAAGCCAGGAATGCAGAAGACTTGCAGCTGGCCCTGTACTGGACTGCAGAGTTTGAAGATAAGGCAGGGAAGTTCCCAGCCCTCACAGTTCTTTCCTTATCACACAGCCTCCTGCTGCTATTTGCCTTAGCAATAATTCTCCACATCCCTCTTTGAGCAATCCTTTCCCAAACCAGCACCACATTGTCCCCTCTGCACATCCACATCCTCAGCTACCTCTGAAAGAATGTCCAAACCATCCCAGCATTGTCCCAAAGGACCCCTCAGAGGTATTTTGGGATCATCATGCCCACAGCCAAGACCCCTTTTCAATTTTCCTTTGTTGCCCTCCCTGAGCATCCTGCCATGTTTTGCTTCCCAAGGTTGCACTCACCAGTGAGATTTGCTGAGATCCTTCCTGACTTTCCCTTAGTGCCCCCTCTGGGTATCCAAGTCCAGTGGATTCTTCAGGGATCCCTCCTCTCATCTGTCTCCAGGAAGCCTGAGGGAGTATGGAAAAAGACAAAGAAATCATTTGAGGGCTAGAAAAATTGTTCAGTTTGTGAAGAAAAGCCAGATGCACTGGGAAGTGATTGCAGGTCTGAGAGCATACAAGAACAAATGCCTGGAATTGGGAGCTAGAGAATGCCCAGGTAGAAACCCACCACTGCAAGCAGAGTAAGAGAAATTCCATCCATCCAGGCTCTTTTTAGAGTTATGGGTTCAAAGCAGCTCCTAAAGACAAAACCCCACAAGGCATGGACATCTAAAGTAGAAAATATCACTGAAGATAAATATCATTAGGCATCAGGCAGATCAAAATGTTGAACAGTGTGGTCATGATCCAGAGGCACAATTGTCCATTAACATCAAGTCCACCACCCTCCAAATTACCTTTTTAATCTTTTTTTCTTTCAAAGAACTATGCTAAAAGAACCTGTAAATTCCAGGTGGCAACCAGGCTTCCCATGGAATCATCTAAAAGTTGTAATTTTTGAAGTGATGATGAAAGCCTTTCAGACACCAGATATTAACTTTAAACAGTGAATAAACTTTTTTGAAAGAGAATTGTTTTGAGTCTGAAGAAAAAAAATTAGTTGCCTTTTTGTGTGTGTGTGTGTGTGTGTGTTTTATGTCAGTGTTGGAAATGATGACTATTGAGTGACATCTAGTGGATGTGAAGATGCTGAACAGCAGCTTTTCAAAAGCACAAAACCTTTTGAAAAATACATCAGAGTTTAAGTGCTTGCAAAGGGACCACACAATTAAAATGTTGAGGACTATAGCAAGGTGTAGGTAACAAGCCAGAGAGAGAGATTCCAGCTCTTCAAAGAAACAGAAACTTAACAAACCAAAAATGTGTCAGATTTCTGTTTTTTACATTCCTCCCATTCTGATGTAAAAATAAAAATATAAAATCCCCATACTAGTGCCTGCTCATTGTCCTGCTCCCAGTTGTACTTTTTAAAATCTCTATGCAGAGACCATTTACCAGCACACTCCCTGAAAACCACAATCTGTCACACAGTAGCCCTGGGATGATGGCCAGTGCCTGCTGATATGTTTTGGATGGATATTTTTCCTTTTTCATTTCTGTTTCATATTTCACAATTGAACATCTACTTATCCTTGAGGCTTACTGGCCACAGTAAATCCAGAGTTGCTTTATAGTGAGTCAATGAGAGAAAAATTGTAGTTTTTCATGAGAGATTATTGAAGAATACCTGAAATGCTTGCCTGCCTTAACTCTCTTTTTGGGAAAATGTATTTCTGAGAAGACCACATTTCAGAAACTGAGATACAGAGACTTCAATTTTTGGAACTGAAGGGAAAAAATGTCAACAGAAAGCTTTTATATTCCAAGGGCATGATTCATCAGGTGTCTTACTGTACAGCTAAAGTTATTGATCTTTAAGTGAGTAATTGTGAATCCTGGATTTTTCACCATAACCACAGAACCTTCATTGGGCTCTGTAGAAACTACTGAGCTCCCACTTATTAACTTTGTTTCCCAAATTCATAAATTTAAATTTTTTTTTTTTTTTCATTTTTATCAGACACAATTTAAACAAGTCCCTGGATACAAAAACCCCACTGATAGTCTATTGACCAACTAAATCCAAAAGTCTGCCCAAAGCAGAGCCAGAAGGGCTCAGCCTTGCAGCAGGTGCTTTGCAAAGCTGCAGCCACCTGGTAGCAACATTCCCAAAGGCTGCTCACAATTCCCAGCTCTGAGTGTGTCAGAGTGCAGCCCTGCCTCATCCATAATGGCCTGCTGGGGTGGGGAAATCAGTGCCACACACCCACAGCAAGTGCAGGAGTGAACTCCAGGCCACAAGGAGGGATTTAGAAGTGGTCCTTATTTTAGTTCTCTTCCTCCTGCTCCTCATCCACCCCCTCCCCAGCAGAACTGCAGTGGCAGTTTATTTTTTAAATGGATTTTATTTGATTTAATTTTGTTTTTCCACATAACCTGCACTATATTTGCATATAGATATATCTTTTCATAACACCTCCTTATCTTTCTGTGACATCTTAAGCTTTTGTGTAGGCCAGGGCTTTGCTTTTAATTTAGAAGAAATGAGAGTTTTAAGATTCAAACCTTCTTTCTCTTTCTTTATATATTATGTTCAGTTCACTAAATAACTAAATTCAGTAATAAACTAATTTAAGTTGGAAACATCCTCTAAGGTCATTGACTCTCATCTTTGACCAGGTTTCACCTGGACCACAGCCCCTCCTGCCCCTCCTTCTGTACTGACCTGGCTGTCTGCAGAGCTGTTCCTCTCACATGTTCTCATCCTGCCCTTCTCTGACCACAATTACAACTTATTTCTTCTTAAATCTGTTGTCACAGAGGCATTCCCACCACTCCTGTTGGGCCCAGCCTTGGCCAGCAGTGTTCCCATCTTTGGAGCCACCAGGGACTGGATCTGCTGGACATGGAAGAAGCTTTTGAGAGCTCCTCACAGAAGCCACCCCTGCAGCCTCCCTGCTACCAAAACCTGCCCCTGCAAAGCCTGCTGGTTCCTCTTGGTGCTGCAGCTGGAATGCTTCTGCAGTCTTTTAATGAAATAAACCTGTGAGAACTAATTGAGCCTTTCAGCTCAGCTACACCATGTGTCCCCCTCAGATCACTGAGCTTTAATGGCAGTTTCATTCTCTCTCTCCCCTTCCCCCTTCTTTCCATCCCAGCCTTGAGCTCTGGTTTGAAAACTGACAGATTTATCAGATATAAATCTGATAGATAATAACAGCAGATATCTCTGTTAAATATATATTTAACAGAGGTATCTGTTGGAGGTTTGCACAAATGGGATGGGACTGCTGGGATGAGTTCCTTGAGCTTTTCTGCAGCCTCAGCCTCATTACCTGGTTGAGACAATTGCAAGATGGCAACACTCACCTCCAATCTGTCAAAGATTTCTTTGTTACAGAGCATTTTAAAAACTTTCTAGCCAATAACATATTGTTAAGCTTACAGACAATAGTTCTAGCTAATCACTAAAAGCACATGTACACCTGCTTCACACAATGCTTGCTTCTATGCCTTCTATTAACAATGCACAGTACTCCATTTTTAAACCTAAAACCTTCTACTATCTTGCTAGGCACATTTTCCTGCAGTCTTAAGGTCTGTCTTAGCCAAGCCTAAAACTCAAGCCACTGTTTGATGGCCTTGCTGGCTGTACTATTGTAACTTTTCTGCTTTCAGACTTTGCAGCTCTGAGTTCCCTGCTTTGTTTGTGAGGTCAGCTTTCACAGCTCTCTGGAAGTCTTCTTACCCTTACTATGCTTCCCACAATTCCCCCTCTTGGTACAACTACAAAGAACCTCTCTTAACTCTGTTGTTATTAACTACTTCGTGTTACATAGTTCTACAGTACATATTTCTTTATTTAGCAAAACAACATTACAAGTTTTCTACACAAAGGCACGTGACATAATTTAAAGTCTCTCGGTACTCAATGTATTTCTTTTTGCTTGTTTAAGGCACTTTTCCTTCTTGCTATAAGCATTTCTATTTTACACTACAGCAATTTTAATGCTGTAAAAGATTTGGTCTATTCAAAGGTTGTAAGTCAAATTTGGTAGTAGTTCCTATTTATTCTAATAATTCTCATCTGTTCTAAGGTCTTAATTCAAAGCCTTCATTTATGTTTATGCTTGCACCTAATTTTTTGTAAGATTTTGAGAACTCCACAAATATGGAGACATTTCTGCTCACCTGGAGCTGTGCCTGGAGTTTGCTGAGCCCTTGGGGGCAGGAATGAGGCAGCCCTGAGCCTTGCAGAGCTGAGGGCAGCTGTGCCCTGCAGGGCTGTTGGCTCTTGGGTTTCAAATCAGAGCTGCTGCTGATTCCAAACCTCTGCCTAGCTGCAAGCTGAGTTACTGCACACAAACTCTGCGTGGGCAGTGGGATCCTGCAGAGGAATAATAAAAATGCTAGTAAGAGTGCTGCTGCCATGAGCCAGGGCAGCTAGGTGCCAGCAGCTTCTCTTGAGCTTTACAGCCTGAGAACATGGAGCTTGTGTGGGGCACAAAGTGCAGCTGGAAGGTAAAGGACCAGCTTAGGGCTTGAGCACAGGCTTGTGGTTTGTGGGCTGGAACTGATTCACAGCTGGAGATCAGGGAGCGTGCAGCACTGCTCAGACCTGCTGTCAGTCTGAAAACATCTCCTCATTGCTCTCATCAAGTGTGTGCTACCAAATTAGCAGTATTCAGTTCCCAGGAACAGTCCAGAGAAAGGGTTGAAACTCCAGCCTAAATGAGATTTGCTGGAGGATTGGGATTTTTTTTTCATTTGTTTTGTTTTGTTATTGTTATTTTAGTAGCTAGTCTGGACACTGACTGCAGATTTTTTAACATCTTTGTTTATCAGAGTGGTCTGACCTGGAGCACAACGTCCAGGAACCACTTCTGAGGTTGTGCACTTTTCCTCCAGCCATGCATGCTGCTGTCCTCAGAAAGGAAAAGTGACAGACTTCCTTTTTCATGGCAATGGTATAGAAAGCACTTCTTTTGTTATCAGTTTTCTAAGCATGACATTGTTAACTTTGCAGATAGTTTTGAAGTTTAAAGTGGTTGGGAATTTGAATTTATTTATTTATTTTGGGGAATCAATATCTCATCTACTTCAAATACTGTTAGACTCATACCTGTCAAATAAGTTTCCACTCCAAATCTATTTTTCTCTGCACGTACCAAAGAATTTCTACTTTCAGCTATTGATGATTCAGAATATTTTATTTTACTGCTACTAAGCCTGAAATACCTGTGGTTTTAAGTGTTGTCTCAAATAATGTACATTAATCAGTAGCCCAGTTCTCAATATCTCAGTGAAGATTTGTGAAAGGAAAAAGATCCTTAATGTTACAAATTCCAGTTTTCACAATGGGAATAACTGTCATCTTTCTTTTCATTAGGCACAGTTTGGGAAGCAGAAGTAGGTGAGCTATAAAATAATTTCCCTGATCTAATTTTTTTCTTTTTTTTTTGGTCAGAAAACTCTGATCCTATAAATGAAGCACTGCAGGAAGATTCCTGTTGCTGTGCCAGTTCCTGCTATCATTAAAACCAGATGGTCATCAAGATGTTGGTCACCCTTTTCTGATTTAGTAAACCTACCTTTAGCTGCAAATGCTTTGTTAAAATCTACTTTACCAAATCTCAGGACTCCCCTTGGCATTGCCGGGCTGAGCTTTGGAGGTATCCAAGCACACAAAGTACAACCCCACTGAGAAAAATATTGCCCACCAAAAATGCCATGGGGGCAGCTGGTTCAGGGTTTGATTGTTCTGCAGTGCTGTTTTCTTTATCAATATCATCCTGAACCACAGCCACAATTCCAACAAATCACCTGGAGAAAGGGGCTGCTCTTGAAAACCTGACTGATCCCTTATTTGGGGGTCACAGAAGGTCAAACCCCTCCTCCCTTTCACTCTCAGTGACTGGGGGATTCTAATTCTGTACAGGATGGAGAATTCTTGGACAATTTTGATACCTTAAGCCAAGCAAAACCCACATTTAACCAGCACAAAGGATAATTAAAAAAAACATTAATATTATTCTCCCTATGAAAGTCAGGAATATATTCCTTATTAGTCAGTAAAAGGTATCTTCTAGTGAATATATTTATGTTTTATGGAACTTTATGGTTTTATGGTATGGTTTTATGGTCTTTCAGTGGTTACTAGAGTGAAATCGTCCCATTTAACTATGTTTTACAAGAACATAGTGACCATTTTTATTTAGCCAAGGTACATGTAAAGCAAGACAGGCCTGTAAGACCTGAAAATGAGACAGAAGTTAATAATGCTTATTTTATTCTGTACAAAATCTTAGGAGAATGCTTCTTTCTTTCATTTCAATATACTTCAAAAGGTCATCATTCAAATACACAAATAAAAGAAAGCTGGAAAGTTTTGTTTGTTCATAGTAAAGACCCCTCACTCTCTTTCAAAACTATACCAGAACTGCAGTTCAGCCAGGCTCAGACCCTCAGCTTTCTCAATTATTAATATAAAGAGTTTGAACATCTCTAAAAAGGTGTGCCATAAAGAAAAGGAGAATTAAAAACATTTGAGTTGAGCTGTACACAATCATCCTGGTCCCAGGTGCCAAGGTCATGAGCATGTGAATTTACTTACTTGATTTCCTTGTGTGGGCAAAGCTGCTCACAAAGAAAGAGCAATTGGACTTCTGGAGCCATAGCTCTCCCCTGCAGAGAGAAACAGAAAAAGGTTGGTAACTTCAGCTGTGGCTGTACAAAGTGCCAAAAGCAAAGCTGTGTTATTTGCACCCTGATCAATGATAATAAATCATAACAAGAAAATCCATTGTTTCTTTAAATCAGGATTAAGAGCAGCTAGAGTTACTTGCAAAAGTGCCATGAGCAGGCAAGAAATGCCAACAGCATAAGCAGATGAACATATTAACATCAGCTGCTGTAACATCCTTCCCCTTTTCTGATGGGCAGAAAATAAAAGTGCAGGAACAACACAACAACGAGTTTTTCTGTGTCAAGTCCCTCCAACGTTTAAATTAGGTTCATAAATTAAATTAGACATGTTATTCCATACTAGTTGCTGTTAAAATCGAATACTGTTTACTGCTGGTATCAATATATTATCCAATTCCATTTGCAGCTCCACCAGTGGTCATTAGTTTGCCTTTGGCACAGCCTGCAGGGATTTTACACAAAAGCTATTTAAAACATGCACCTTTGCCCATAAAGTCCAGACATGAAACCAGTGATTTGAAAGCCTAACACGACTGATTTGCTTTTAAGAATAGTGTCCTGAAAATTTACAAGCTGTCAAGGTCAAATTACAAAGTTGCAATAAATGGATATGAGACTCCACTAGACACTGTTTAGTGGAGGGAGAACACTTGCACATCCAACTCCCATCAATATGCCCTGCTCTGGCATCCACTGCAGCTTTCTCCACCTGGTTCCCACTGTGATCTCCAGGAGATTCCACAGGAATTTATTGTAGCAGTACAAGGTGATCCTGGGAAAAACCCCATGGCAATGTTTGGCTGCTTTCCCCCTCCATATTTTGGCAATTTCAGAATGGTTGAAAAAGTTAAATTGTTATAATCAGATTTTTAAAAAATTAAATAAACAGTTTTCTTGCTTGGCTGTATTTACTTTTTCTCACTTTCCCTTTCCTTGTCCTATTCCCCTTTTTATCTTTTCCCCCTTTCTCTCCACTTTCCCTGTATTTTCCCTTTATTCTTTTCCCTTTTGTCCTTTATTTTATTTTTTTTTTTTAAATTTTGACTCTGTTCCCTTTTTCTTCTTTTACTTTTACCATAGCAAAGGACAAATCAAATTTTGGGGGAGAGGCTGTGGGATCTTTGTCTCTTGCAGCAATGACCATCAAGGAGGGAAAGCTTCCTGCAAGCACTCACACTGCAATTGATGAAGGTTGTTGAGGTATTGGCAAAGACAATCTTTATCTTTGGCATTTATTATTTAGTGAAGTTAAGCGTATTTTAACAATGTTAAGCAAAAGGTTAGAGGTTAGAAAAAGTTTCTGAGGTTAGAAAAAGTGGACAAGGCGTATAAAAGGCAAGAGAGTTCATCTAGACAAGACTACACTTAACCATACACAGTTTCTTAGTCCAGACAAAAGATACAGTTAAAGAAGCAGCATTTTATTTCATTTTATACTTTTGTTTAGTTTAGCTCCCTGCTTTGCTGAAGTTCTTGTAACAACTCCACCAGCATTGTTTCTAGACTGCAAGTTCCTGCATATCTATTGGTGTGATTTCTTTCTTTTCTCTCATTATTTCCTCAGGGAAAAAGAATTCCTCAGTATGGAGGAATATTTATTCAAGTATATTTTTTTAAAGGTCTGGAGTCCATTCTGTGTTTCTTTTAAAATGTATGTGATTTTGTGTATTTATGTGAGAGAAGGCAAGGACAAAGAAAATTGTGGGTTGCATAAGTAGCACTAGATGGTGCTGTGAAGAAAAGGATCCAAGCTAAGTCTCAGCAGCCTAACCTGGGTGCTGAAATCGGGATAGCCACCTTTGTTAGCTGAACAAAGCAGGGCTACATCACTGGTTAGGATTGCACTCGAATATTTCCCTTAGGATTGCAAAGTGCTGGGAGCCATCATCTGATCAGCACATAGAAGAGGTCAGGTCCTCCAGGCAAACACCAGAAAATGGAGATGTCTTGTGTGACCTTTAGCTCAGTCTCAGGTGGCTGCTGAGACCTTCTCAGGTGAGAACCAAGGGTAGGGCAGGATTTTAAACTCGATGGGGCATCACCACAGGGAGGGGAGCAAAGCTCCTACAGGTCTGCAGCAGGCCAAAAGATGCAGAGCACTGCTCTGAACTAATTAAGGCATCAATGATCTGTTATAGAAGCTAGCAAAGTGGTGCCTACAACTGTTGCCAGCAGAGAGTTTCACACCAGGGGGAAAGCACTCCCCTAGCCATTATTTATCCTCCTTCCTGACTGACAGGGTCACCTGCTCAGATGCAGTCTCTAGGTTTTGAGATTTTCCCTGTGTTCCATCTATCAGCAGAGGGAAAGGTCTGAAACTGCAGCTCCTGCTCCTGCCTGGGCTGCTGTGGCTCTGTGGGCAGTGGTGCTGAATGCCCTCCTGCCCCACTGGAGCCATGTGCTGCCTCTTGAAGCTCAAGCCAAAAACCTCACAAGTGGCCCAGTACTGATGGGGAGATGTCTGTACTCACCACTCCCAAATCTGCAGCTGCTTAATTCCTGAATTTATCCAATCAATTAATTTTCCCCCAGGACAAATGATGCACGAGCTTGACACAAGGCTCAACCCCTCTGTCACTGTGTTAAACACTTCCAGTGCCACTTGTCTCTTCCTCATCACCATCCCTTCATTCAGAACAATCCCCTTCCACTCTTCCTCTCCCTCACTGCAGAGTCCCAATCCATAAAAATGGATTCATACCATTTTATTTTATTTGGGTGTTATTCCTAAACTTCAAGAGGCATAATTTATTTTGCCATCTTTATGGTGCTCCCACTTATTCTTAAAACACTTCAAAACAGCAGATATACAGAAGGGAACTTGAATGTCTGGTGAGTGGGGTTTTTAAGTTAAAATTATAGTATTTTAATGCTTCACATGCAATGATCTCTTTGTAAAGTTTTCATAATGTCAGAGAAGTTCATAGAGTAAATTAGTTTGACTTCACTCAGAGTGCTAACATTTATAAATCTACAGCGCTGCCTTTCTGAATATATTTATTGCTGCAGAGAGGAAGGGGGATCAAAGGGCTCTAACACTTATTTCTGCCATCATTTCTCATCTCCAGCACAGTTTGAATTTTGTATACATAGCAGTTTCTTGCTCCAGAGATGTCAGAAATTACCTGGAGACTGTTTACAGGACATTAGAATAGAATATGGACAAACCTGCAAAAGAGTAGACACTGCATGCATTAAATATTAATGGTCCACATAAGTCACAAATCCAGATTTGCTTGCAGATTTGTTGTGTGCTGTATTTTGCAGTGTGAGCAGAGGAATAAAACTAAAGTCTGTCTTTTCTGAGTGCATCTCTCTCCCACATATTATTTTAGCCTTGACAAAAATAAAAGCAGAGAAATAAACAGTGCAATATTAGTGATCAAAAGCATAAAACACATGAGGAAAATGTCTAATTGTAAAAGATCCCGAAAGTAACAACAGTAATTTCTGGTTCTGCAAGGACTGAGCCCTTGAGATGTCAAATTTCCAGAACCTGGGAGGAGTACTGAGTTCTTAGCTTATCACACCCATGAAGCACCAAGCCACCCAACAATATGCTCTTTTTCTCCTCAGCAAAAAGGGAATATTTTTTTTAAGTTTTCAGCAGCGTGGCTCACTCTAGGTTAATGCTGTTTGAAAAGCTACACCAGACTGAGTTATGCAACCTCAGGAGAACTTCATGGTTTTATAGAAAATGTTGATTTGACCCCTAGGAGTTTAACCCCACCACCCCAAGCAAAAGAAGAGAACCCACAATTTCTCAACAGTCGTTTCTTGGCATGGAGTTCATAATTTTTTTTAGTATTTTGGGATGGTAGTACCCTGTAGACCTCACCTGAGACATCTTATTGTCCCTGTTATTTCCTGTGTGACTGAACAAAGCACACCACAGCCATTTGAGGAATCACAGATGCCTCACTCCAGGATGAGGGGAGATGGACTGAGGATGTGCCACACCCATGGTGCCTGCTTTTGGGCAATATTAAGTATATCTGTAGTCAAACAATGAATAAACAACTGCTGTGATATATTCTGGGAATCTGGAATTATTGAGGATCACTGCAGTCATGGGGCTTGATCTTTTCTGTAGCACAGACCAAAAATCTCCTCAGGGGTCTCCCCTGGAGCCCAGAATATGTGAAATATAATATTCCTTCTGGAAAGTAGCTGGCCTTGGCTTAAATGCTCCCAATATTTGCAGTAAAAAGGACAAATCTTTTAGTGCAATTATTACTAAGTGCTATTAATAATACTAGAAATCTAATGACAGCAGTGAGACCAGAACATTTGGGTTCCTTTGTCTTACAGCAAGCTTGCCTGCAGATGTCACTCCAGACAGCTCTCCCTGATCTGCTTTTTCAGAGATTTCCAGTGCTGAATACTCCATAGCCTCCATAGGAATGTGGCACTTAGGACACAGCAGGGCCCAGGGGACAAACAAACCTTCCATTTCTATTTTTGAAATGTCAGAAGTCAGTTTCACCTGCCAATGAACTGGGGGGAGTTTTAGATTGCAACTTTTTCTACATTTTACAGCCCCGATGGAAATGCCTAGTCCTCTCCAAATTGTCTAGTTTGATGTCACTGAGGATTTCTTAGGAAGCACATTCAGTGGCTGAGGACTTTTGTAGGAATCAGAGCTCCTCAATCATCTACCATGCAGATTTTGCTGGTTCCACAAAGCCAGAGAAAGAGTGCTCCAAAGTGATCTCAAGATCTATTTTCTTTTGCAAGAACCATGGAGTAGAATGGATGCAATCACTTGCCCACATATCAGCAAAACTTTTTCCACTACCAATAGCTGTTAAACAAATGCTATTTACTTTCTTCTGACCTTCTACAGTTCTGAGCTGCCACTTTCAAGCCTTCAGTCAAAAGAGGCCACTGAGAAAGCAAATGAACAAAGTGTGGGTACTTGTTGTGAAAATCATGTTCCAGAAAGTCACTGTGCATATATTTGGGGAGGTGGGAATTTAATTTTCAAGCACAGCTCCCTGCACAATCTGGCATTGTCAGGGAGCAAAAGGGATATTAGGGGTCGTCTCACACAACTGCTACATTCCTTTACTCACAGAAGTATCCACAAATCCTGGCATTTGCAAGCAGCCTACCACCTTCTGTAGTGCTGTCCTCGTTAGCAGAGAAGGCAGAAGTGAATCTGTTAATCCTCAAAAAAAGGGGAAGGCATGACTTTGTAACTAAAATTTACAACATGAGGAAATCAGCAGGTACACTTCTGAAACTGCAGCATAGTGGGGCTTGTTCATTCCTCTTTAATTAGCCTTTTTATTTTGAGGTAAGTTTGACAAGTAATTTAGTAGAGCATTGTGGTATTATATTCGTCACTGAATTGTGATCCCATCCACAGCACTACATTTATTATTATTATTATTATTATTATTATTATTATTATTATTATTATTATTATTATTATTATTATTATTATTAATTTTCCTTTATCTCCATGACCACACAATGAAGCTTCTGGAAAATTAGTGAATGCTGGCACTGCACCACCAGCAAAACAAATACAGAGAACTGTGACTAATATAGAAACATATTCACCTATTTTCCATGCAACACTTTAATACCATTTGCTTTACTGCTTTATGTGGTAATTTTATTTCCACCCACTGATAATTTAGAATTGCTTTCTACTTGAGTTTTGAAACTCATCCTGAATTATGCAACTTGTGTCTGAGATCAGCTGTATTCTCACTTTACAATTTTACTGACTCTTCTTAAAATATCAACATATTTCCAAGGAAGGAGTATGAAATATTTACTTGTAACCTCACTTGGCACCTTTGGGAAAGGAAAGTTAAAAAAAGTGAATAATATAACGAAATATTACCAGGAATATTGCTGTGGCTAAACAGCCATACAGAGGAGACTGAAACCACTAAAATGTGAAATTTAATATCAGAATTGTAATTTAGTTTTGAAAAAATGTTTTTCAGTCTCCGGGTATCAGGAAATAGTTACCAAGCAACACCATAGATATTGGTAATGCAGGCAGATCTATTCAAATAAAAATTATTCAAAACATTGTCATTATTAGCAGAGCTATGTTATTGCTAGATTCATAACCCTTGGTATCAGGACCCTTTCATGTTCTATTTCTTGAGCATAAATCTGCTTCTCCTGAAGAAAGTGCCCTTAAAGTTGCCTCTGCTAGATGAAGCTTGCCACCATCTGCTGTGGTTGCACCTGTGCTTTGCTGGGCTGAATGCAGTAAAATCTGCCAGCACTGAAGGGCAAGTAGTTGGTGACTCCACACACAGTGTGTGTGAGGAGCAGCAAGGGAATTAGAACATTCTTGCAGCTTTTGAAATAGAATTCCAGCAAGAACCTTAGTATTGAATTTGAATTGTTCAGCCATTCCTCAGGAAAACAGCAAAGGAATGGTTTAGATCCAGAATGATCTCCCTGTTTCCCAGAATCAGCCTACATTTTTTTAAGAGGTAGACAGCTCAGCTGCTAAATTGTGTCTTGCAAGCTGGCTGCAAGTTACAGAGCCAGGGATTGCCATTCCCTTGCCATGTGGCTTTGGGGACATCCACCATGGATGATGCTGCAGATTGGGTCAAAATGGTGGGAAAGACCTTGGCTGCAAGAAGTTCTAGAGCAGGCAGCTGAGTTAATGGCCATCTCCAAAGGCCAGGAAGGAGCCTCATCCCTGTTCAAACCAGAGATGTGAGCAACTGGGACCCCAATGCCAGAACAGTGGACTTACATTTCAATTCTGTAAGGAACAGGAGTGTTTAGGTGACACACAGGCACCACAGGCAGTCAGTGATTATTGTACCAGCACTGCCCAGGTGTGCAAATGAGTCTGGCCCAAGGAAAGGCCCAGGGAGGCCCTTTGAGAAAGGAGATTTGAGTGTATGGTTTTCAATTTCTCCAAAGTGGTAGAAAAGGAGACTTGGCCTTTCCTTGAGAAGGTGCACAATTATCTCCAAGTTAGCTGATGCCCTCATCACTTTCTTCTCCTGGATGAAACAGACTGTAAGACCCTGAATCTTTTGCTTGGCCACTTGGACCAAGCATGGAAATGGTCCTGAGACCTGTGATAAATGGAAGAAAAAGTGTCAAGAATGCAGGGCAGAGCTGTAAAGAAATGGCAGCTGCTTGGAAGGTCTGATTTACAGCAGTAGCACCAAATCACCTCAACCTGTGCCCTAAAGAGCACTCTCTGCACCTCAAAATGGGCTCTTCTGTGCAGTGCTTTATTCTGCATGAAATGGCACAAGGAGTTTGGGACATCCCATTTCCAGCTGGCTCATCAAAACAGGCAATATCTGGCACGAGTTAGAAAGAATTGAGTTTGGGCTAAGTCAGCAAGGTGGAACTGTCAGCTTCTGCAAATTGTTTTGGGGCTGACACTCATGAGAGGCTGGGGGAGACAAGGGGGGGTGTCTGCTCTGCTGTTATCAGTCTCCTGATCACACAAACCAGGACTGCTGGACTTGCCTCAGCAGTGCAAAAAGCAGAAAACAGCAAAAGCCAGCAGGGCAGGGGTATTTGGTTTCTAGCTCCTCTCTCAGTGAGGACTAAGGAAGCTGGGGAAGCCAGCAGCCTCTTAGTTCTACTTTTCAATTTAGGCTGGAGGAGATGCATCCTTTTTAACATGCACATCTTCTCAAATGATAGTGACACATTTCTTTCTTGGTGTAAATTCTTGTCAAGCCACACTTGTTTAGATCCTCAAGGATTGCCTGCTGTGGGCAATTAAAAGGTTCTGATAAACATAAAGACAATCTTTTATCACAGACATCCCTCTCAAGGGATGATAAACATTCTAAGCTGATGATTACAAATTTTAAAGGCAAACCCTGTAACAGAAAGCCACAGCGCTGATCTTATCTTGTAAAGATGCTACATGCTGTATGTTTCTGAACTTCTGCCTATGCCTATCTTCTCATAATGTAGAGAGAAAATTATTTGTTACAGTGTTTGTACCCAATTTAATTTAAGATGAGAAATCAGTGAGTAGGAGGAGAGGGTGGAAGGAGGGGGGCAAGACCTGCTCCATTTACAGCTCTTAAAAATAGCATGTGAAGCCAGAAACACATAGAACACTGAACTAGCCACATCCACACGCAATGCATTTCCAAACAGAGGATATCTGCAGTACTTCCCAATTATGTTCAGTTCACTGCAGCAGGTGACCCCAATTTCTCTGAAAAATCTTTATAACAGTCCTTTTTCAGAAAACCTGCATGGGGTGCTGAGAATAAAAGGCAAGGCCATAAGAGTTTCACTTACTTGGGCTTCCTTCAGATTAAAGTGTGTGCATTGCATGACCAGGGAGAAGGCTGGAGGAGAATGAAGGTGCTTCTCCTGCACGTGGGCACTTCAAGCCAGTGGCAAGATGAGTTGAAGATCATCAGAATGAAAAGCTGAGACACCTGCTTCCTTCTCTGACTGCTCCCATGTGGCTGCTGTGGGTTGTCCCTGCTCGTGGCAGCCAGGTGGGGTTGATGCTGCTGGGTCCCCCCCAGCAATGGTGATGATGTTGGGTCTGTAAGGGCTGGATCCCAGGTGGATCTGTGATGGCAAGGGGGGCCCTTGTAGGGATTTCTGTACTTGGCTAAGCTCTTCTCTTGTTCAACATCCTTGTTAAAGGAATGGACTCACTTTAGTTTCATGTTATTAATTTCATGGTTTGCTTTTAATGAAGCAGTGAGAGAGCAGGTCCGGCTTTATTTCAGATATATTTTTGTAATATTTATTTTAATATTTATTTCAAGGGCAGTGGCATGGCCACAAAGGGCACAAATGAAACTGGCTGATGGCACCATGGGGAGGCACCAGTGTAAAGAGCATCAGGCTGTCACGGGAGGGAGAACTGCATAGCCTCGGGGGAAAAAGTAATAGAAGTGGAATTAAATTTTATAGTGCAGAGGGTAAATGGGCTTGGGCTTGGGGACCATTATCACTTTTTTGCTCTATAGTGGGAGGTCATTAGCTAAGGATGGCTGGTGCTGAGAAGGGTATGGGGATATTGACCATGGGACAACTGAGAGCCACCAGTGCTGTGAAAAGGCAATGACAATCCAAAAACGCCTCTGACAGGTTCCCTTCAGTAAGGATGAGTAAGAGTTCATGCCATTTTACAGGGTACTGCTTAGACCTCATCTGCACTACTGTCTCCAGTTTTTATCAGCCATAGCTAAGAAAGATGAATTCAAATATGAGCAGTTTGCCATGAAAGGTTAGAATGTGTCTGAAAATGGAAGAATAAAAGTGCTTTAAAATCATCATGCTGGAGGAAAATGCCAATCTATGATGTTCCTTAGTTCGTTACCTCAGGTTTTTTTTTTTTTTTTTATTCTTTTAACACTGGACATTTAAATGTTAGATAAACAAAATACTATTTAATTTGTGATTGAAAATAACTCCTCTATCCACTTGCAATTACAAAATTGTGTAGCTTTGTGCTAAAATGGCCAATTTAAATTGGATTCCAAAGCTATAGTTGGTCATCAACTGGACTGGCAGTTTGTAGTAACATGGGCCTGAATATGTAAAATAATTTCCAGTGGTGCATAAATGACTTTATGGCATTTGGAAGTGTGCACAGGAATGGCTCCCAAGCCAACAGAAGTTAATGAAAATAAAATTTAAAATAAAATTAAAAAGAGGAGAACTTATGCATTTTCATTGCAGCCTTAATTCATTGTCATGCCCACTACAACTTATACCATTATTATGCAGCCATGACTATATTTCATTATCTGTGTTATGCCACCACACACTTTGTGGCTGCTTTATCCCCCTTTCACTGCTTTCCATGCAGGGTCCATCTGCATGGCACAGAGGGCTCCAGGAAGCTGGAACAGCACATCTTGGCCATAAACTGGAAAGAAGCAGGAGCCAGAACACCACAGCTGCCTCCCCCCTCACCCTGGGCCCAAGGGCTGGTGTTGGAGGGGTCTCAGCAGTGCCCAAATCACTCCCCAGCTGTGCTGTGTTTGGTGCAGGCCCTGGGCATTTCATGGCTGTGCCTTTCATCCTCAGCTCCTGCAGAGCCAGCCTGAGCTGGCATCAGTGGGTGATGCTCAGGTTTTCAGCCCTGCTAGATCCAAGGCTGCCTGCTAGAACTGCTCCTGCTGCCTACTTCCTATTTCCTAGAACTTCCATCCATTTTCCATAGACTGGTTGAGGAGGGAAAGTCTCTGAGGATGCTGTCACTGTTTTCCTTTTCATGGGAAGTGTGAATTTCACTTTTGGCACACAGATCCCAATTCTGAAAGGGGATGCACTCCCTTATTTTTGGGATTGGGCCATCTGTTTAGGATAAGAAAGGTAATGGGTAATAAACCCATCTGTGCTCTCTTGGTTCCCCCAAATCTGCATCCCTCCCTCTCTCCTCACCAGCCTTGGAGGTGAGTGATGGCTCCTGTGGGACACATCACAGTTGCCTCCTCCTCTCACTTATAGACTAAATACTGTTGCTTAAAGGAAGTCTGGGTAATTTTGAGTGAAACTTAAATAAATGAAAGGCCTGAAGGTTTTATTAAATAAACAATGCATGGGCAAACATTTTCTTATAGGTACCTCATGGCAGGGAGCTGCCCATGAGCAACCCTGTGTCCAGCTTTCCTCTATCCTTTTCCAAAGGAACACTCACAGCCTCTCCCACTCACCTTCTCCCATCATCACTTGATGAACAAGAAACTAAAATTTGGGTATTCCACTTTTTTGACAGGTAAGACCATGGTTATTTTTAAGAAGCATCAATATGCTCCAAGGCATGTAGCAGAGTTCCTTCCCTGTGTTATCACCTGTCCAGGTGCCTAACCCAAAATTGCTGGGATATCAGCACATCTGCATTTAGACCAGCTCAGCTAGAAGCTGATGTTCTGTCCTGTAACAAAGGCTTGGGATACTCAGACAACCTTCCTATATCTTCTTACAGGATACAAGCCCTGTCTCAGCCAAAATGTTGGGCTCCAGTGGCCGAATGTGACAGCACTGCTGTTTGTCTGAGACAGAAAAAAACTTTCAAGGCTTTAGCTAGGGGATACATGGAAATGTTTGCATTGAGCAGCACTGTGCAAAGTCTAGAAAGCACCTGCTGCAACATTTTGTAAAATATATTTTGAGACTGAAAGGACAAATGATGTAGAGATGTTAATCAGCTAAACCCATCAATATCTGTTTTCTGAGCATGGGCCAGAGAACAGTATCTTGGATACAGCACAAACTGACAGACAATATTATTGTCAAGCAGAGAAACTATCAGGTCATACTTTAATTCTTCTCAGCTGTCCAGGGAGTTTATTTAATCTCCAGTGCAAAGGGAGGAATCACAGATATATCTAGCTGAGGCAGAAGAGATGTTGTAAAGGCATATTTAATGGCATGTTGTTAAGATTTTATCATGCCCACATGTGAGCTTGGAAATGTGGAAGGTTCAACCATTCTTTTGGCACAGCAAAAAAGATACCCTTTTTAACATAGATTTTAATCTGAAATATATAATCTTTACTGCAGATAGCATCCTGAAGATTACTGGTTTTATCTATTTCTTGGTCAGTTTGAACTCTCTGTTATAGTCTGTAAAAATACCTGCATGCACTTTTGTACATGTCATCCAAGAGTGCTTATAAAGTGCAGGTCTGCATTTCTTTTTTTTCCTCATTTCTTCAGGGATGTTTCTGTACTACAAAATGAGTTTAAAGTGGTTCTAGTCTGAAGTATCCCCATATAACCAGGTTCAAATAACCTCACAGATGGAGCCCTCAGGAAAAGATGCAGATGCCAAAGTCTCAGGCTGCAGGCAATGCCAGAACCTGGCAGTGGCATTGGACAGCAGGAGAGATGAAAGCTGTGTAGGATGTGACCAGGTGAGTGATCTGTGCAGCCCAGTGGCAGAGCTGAGAGATGGGGGAGAAAGGTTAAGCCAAGGAGATGGACCAGTGGAACCATGCTCTGACCTCCCCTTCACAGGAGCAGAGACCAGAAAGAACCTCACAAGCCTCAGCCATGGGCCAGGATAACACAGAACAGCTACAACAAAAAGTTTACTTCCAAGTAGTTTGAACTCTGGAAATTTAAATTTCTGTCCCTTCTCACACAAGAAGGGACAGAAATTTAAAGTGTGGCCTTTTGGATGTTTTTCTGACTTGGGCTTTTCTTTCCACCCCCATGCAAGTTACACCAGGTACAGCAAACCCCACAGTTCTAAAAGGTCCTGCATTAGCAATTTTTATTTAAAAAATTCTGAAGGCAGACATTGCTGGCCATTTGTTTACTTGTCTAGGTTTGCATGTTTGCTTAAGCCTTTAATAAAGCATCAAAGGTAGGATGGGCAAGCTGCTGTCACTGCTCCTCAAGTCACATTTGTTACATCACTTTTTAAATCAGCAGCACAGTTACCACTGTTACTCATTCTTAGCCTTGGAGGTGACTATCCAAAACTTCAACTCCTAAACCTAGACATATCAAAGAAACAAGTTAGCCCATCTCATACTCATTTGCTTAAATATCACAGATTCTTCTTGGCTAAAATGAAAGAAAGAAATCCCAACCCATATTTGCAATAATTTTATCTATGTCAAGTCATCATGTTAGGCATAAATTGTTTTACTTGCGTCTCTAAAAATTCACCAAACAAAAAATAAATTAAAAGTTCAGCACCTACAGACAGCACCTTTGTGGGGAAGCCAAGCCCAATAGAAGCCATGTGTGTTTGAGGAGAGCTCCCAGACCATAAGCATGGCCAGCATTGAAGCTGGGGGAGACAGCATTGTCTCTGCTTCTTTTTTTAAGATATCTGATGTGCAGAGGGAAAAAAAGGCCACAGATGACAGTGCTATTGTGCTGGCCTCTTTCTCAAATCCTTGTGCTTGGGGAAGAAGAAAGCACAGAAATCACTGTTGACAGTTCCATTGCATAATACTGAAAATGCTGTCCCTAGCTTTTCTGCAATCACTTCTGCCTTTAAACATGAGATTTAGCTACAAATTATCACCCTGACCACAAGCACTTTCTCCATAAACTCACTGAAAAGCAAATTAACCTTTTCTCTCTGGAATGAACTCTCCCATTAATATGAAAATCAATTCAGTCCTTTTTGCTTTGGTTACCCCCAGCCTCTTTGCTCTTCCCAAGCTGAATAGTGACTGCCCAGTTAGTTGCTTAAGCAGAACTCATTTTAAGAGCCAATTAAAAAACCCAACCCAATAATACAGTAAGTGGTCTTCTGGAAAGCTTCTCATTACTGTGTGGTTTCTAATTGAAAAACAGGATGTCTAATTATTGCCCTGATCCTTCCTTCCTGACCTTGGAGCAGCTCCACAGGTGGTGAGCACCAGCGCAGTTTAGCACAGCAGCACAACCTAATAGCAGCCCATGGCACCCACACACTCCAGCTGGCTGCAGATCCAACACATTCCTGGGCATGTCTCTGAGGTCATTTGTCCATTGGATGACTTTATCAGGATCAAACACTCATTTTTTCCTTGTAATTATTATTTAGCACCTGTTCTGAAGTGCTATGCATAAAATCCTGTAGAAACACGTGGGCTTTTTATTACCCAAGGGAAAAATTGTTCGAAGAACAGAAGTCCACTAAGATCAAAGAAACAAAGCCTTCACACAGTGAAGACAGAGCTGCAACAGAATCCAAGTGCTGGATGGCTGTGGACACACAGGGCAATGGGAAAGGATACTCAGGGTTTTCCTTTGTTCTCACTATCCTACAGCCACAGCAGATGCTGAGGAGTATTTTCTCCTCTGCTTCTCAGGCTATCATCTCTCTCACCAAAACCCAGACAGGGCTAGTAGAAAGATATTTCTGCTTTCTGTGCTATCTCTTTTTTTCCCTAGACTCAGTGCCACAGCTTTGGTTTTCCTATCCTCACCACCATCAATGTATTCCTCTTTTTCAGGGATGAATGTCTGCATTCTGCAAGATGCAGCCATACCCAGTCTCACTCAAGAACAGGCTCTGAAAAGTTAATGTGTTCAGACTTCTGATTGCAGCAAAATAATTAAATCTGCAGTAAAACACTGACTCATGTGGTACCTTAGCAAAATGTCAGATTTCATGGTGGCACAGCATCACTTCTGTCCCCAGGCTCTCAGGAGTGTTGTTTTAAACTCTTTGATGACTCAAAGGAGATTAAAGGCATATGTTTTTAGGACGCTTTCAGAAACATATAAAAGGCAAAAAGAAAAAAGCTGAGATTCTGTGGCAAAGGCTGAAGGTTCCTGCAGTGAGAAATGCTGATGGGAGCTCTGCCACACAACTCCTGCCTACCTGCAAGCTTAGGGACATGATCCAAACCCACATCCAAGGCCCCTAGAGCAAGCCCACTGATTAGCATCCCAATTCTGGCCCTGCCCAAACACCACTGGCAACTTTCTCACCTCTCTGTAGGTACATAAAGAACTGCTACATGTCTCAAAGGCTCAGAGCAGAGCTTGTGTCAGCTGGGGCCTAGAAACAAAACCTCCCTCCAAATGAGGACTGATCCTGGGATTTTGGAGGGCATGTAGAGGATACAGAGGCAACAGGTGGTTTTCTTTTAAAAGATGGCCAAAGGAGGAGGTGAGCCCCCTTTTCCCACAGCAGCCTCGTTGTGTGGGCAGCCACCCAACAGACAAGAACACGGGAGCTGCTCCCAGGGCTGGAGCAGTATTTTCCATGCTTTGGAATAAGCCAACATTGGATAAACACCCTTGGAAATGAGGGACCTTCTCTTTCTTTTCTGGCCCATTCTGCACCATGGGTTAATTTAAGAGAAATGCAGCACATTTGCTTTCTGTCTGTGACCCAGCAAATATTTAACTATTTCCCACCTAGGGAAATGTGAGGTCTCTTCCATTTCTCTGGGAATAATTGGCACATTGCAAACCCAGCAAAGTCTTGAACACTTCAAAGAAGAAAAAGGGAATTGTGAGAGCTCTGCTGGTTCCTGGGGGATAATTGAAGACCCTAGTGCTCACATGGGCTCACTCTGGCTGCCGTCACAGGATCTTGCTGCCAAGGACATCAAAGACTGCATGCATGTAGGTCTGGATCAATTTACCTGGTGGCTGGGAAAAGGAGAGGGAATCTGGGTACAGAAAGGAAAAATTAACAAAGAGTCAGGGGAGGGGCAAAGTAAGGATGAATTTTCCTGCCACTGCGCATCCACATGCTGCAGAATTTTGGGCACAAGTGCTACTAAAAATGTCCTTCTTATTGTAGTTGTCTCCTAAAAAAAAAGTCAGCCCTTCTGCGCACTGCTCAGAAATTAATCTTTACCTTTTTGCCAATGTGTACTTTTGAGAAGGGAACACAAAATACTTTCCAGAAGTATAATGTTAGTATCTGTAAATGTATTGCTAACCTCTTTATCTTCTTGTTCTACCACTTGTCATGTGCCCCAGGCCAGTGTTGCTCTAACAGCTCTATTGAGTAGTACAAGCTGAGCTGGAGCTTTGAGGTATTTTTTTGTCTGTTCACTTGTTAAATGTGTGCTCTGCTTTTTCTAATGGTGTTAAACTGAACTCCCTGGATTAAGCAGTTTATCCAGGTCCAAATTAGTCCTTCAGGGATAGGCCAGCCTTGGCTTGTTGCTTCTCTCACCTGCAGAGGTAGGCTGTGGTGTTTGTCTCCTCATGTAATTTTGTGGTGTTGCTGGGTACTTCCCAGTAATTTCAAATACTGGTGGCTTTGCTAAAGTCATCTGTCAATAAAGCTCCTTTTTAATAAGCTGCTGCTCCATTTCTAACTTTTTTTTTAATGTTGATTCAGACCTGCTTTGTTAAGGAATGCCTACATGTTGCCTTTGCCCTCATGAATAGAAATGCCTCCTCAAAGCTTTCAGGGTACTTAGCTGCCCTGCACAGTGTGGTGAAGAGGGTGAAATAGAATATACTGTGAAATGTCATAGCCAATTCAAACCAGATGAGCAATTAAGTGAATTAATAATAATTCTGCAGCAGTGTTTCTTCAGAAACCTTTAATTTTGACATCAATAGGCATCATGCATATCTCAGTGTGAAATAACAACTTTATAGCTTCGGTGGGTCCTGATGATAGCAGTGCTTAGAAAACAAAATAGAGGCATCTATGACACTGTTAATGGAATGATTAAAGCTGCAGATGAAAATGCACAGGAGAAGAAATGTTCTGTTAGCTAATTTGCTTTGTACTTTTATCGTGTCTCCTGTGGGAGAATGTGGAATTCTAGGCCTGGCTGCACAAATCCAGAATGACTGCTGGCTGCACTCTGGTTGTGCTGGTCTCCCTAGGCTGCCTCTGTAGGCAGAGAAAAGGCAGAAGCCTCCTGTTGCCACTCAGAACTGCCCTGTCTCATCAGGCAGAGTTTTGTGAGTTAACCCTACTTGTTCTGGGTTCAAGTTATTACAGCTCATCCTCACTGTTTCAATTCCTGATAGCTGAAACTGAAAAGCCTCGTTTGGCACTAACACCATCTCTTGCATGGAACTTACTTGTTTTCTTTTGAAATTAAGAGAAAGGGGACTTTGTCCAAGTTTAAAGGCAGTTTAGCTTTATAGCCCTCAGTACAGGATTCATCATTAAAATTAAGCATGTACTTAATTGGTTTCCTGAATACAGATGGATTTAAGCACATGCTTAGATGCCTTGCTCACTTGAGGCCCTAATGGACCATGCAAATTTAAAAGTTCACTTCTCATTGAGATAAATGGAGTGGATAATCATAGATTCATCAGAACAGAAGCTGCTGCTCACTGTAAATGTTGGCAGCATCTTGCAGTATTGTCTTCTCCCTCTGCCTGGGATATCTACAACTCGCTGAAGTAGAGAAGTAGCCACAGAATAAGAACTGGTTTTCTTCACTCAGAACAGATCACCAACACAGTATTTGATGGTAAGATATCTGTGCATCTGCCACAGAGAAAACAAATGTTACCCAATATGAAATCTCATAATTAAAAAATTAGTGGAAATAAGGTGGAACAAAAACCCCGAGGAAACAGAAGGGATACTTAGGACTGAAAAATCCACCAGCTACTTCAAGGCTTTGTACTCTTTCCTAGTAATCTTTTTTTTCAGCTGGGTAAGGGTTGTTACAGTGGTTGTTATGGTTATCACTGAACACTCTGCCCAGCAATCCATTAACTGGCCAGCAAGATGTTCCCTGAGAAGCAGCCCAGCAAAGACCAGAGAGATGCAGATTTGTGCCTGTTTTTTCCTTGTATTTGGTGGGATACTCTTGGTTTTTATAAGGATTAGACCCATGTTTCCTCAGTAAGGAATCAGTAGTTTCTGGGATGAGTTGCCCCATTTTGAAATAGGCAAAGTATGGGAAGTAGTCCAAAAACTTTGTGGAAGGAAGATGAAACAGATCAAAACAATGTATTCATAGAGATATCATGATTTCAAATGCCCTTCTTTAGGAGATAAGAGTAAGAATTCTCATTAAATCTAATTGTGGTGGACATGTGGTAGATAATCCAGTGATGGGCTCTGGGCATTTGCTGCTTTTTAAAGTGCACAGAATAGTCCCACCAGTTGTTGCCTTTGCTTATACAAGGCTCAGTCCCCATCAGCTTTTTTTATTTCCTTAAATGTTACAACTTCTAGGTTTGTTTTAAGCCATATTGGATCACAGAATTAAAAATGCTAGAATCTAAAATAGCAAGAAAGGCTGTCTAGAAAGGTGACAACCAGGAAACTTAGCACCTTGTCCTTGATGATACATTTCACCAAGCTTTGCATGTTACATTACATAGCTATTTTGTTATCACTGTCATTTTACTGAAGATCACAAAACAAAGTAAAGGATTTAAAGTAAAGGATTTATGAGAACTGTGGAATTATTTGGGGGGGGTGAAAACCATGTTTATCTTCTTTATGCTTTTAATTGAGCCCCCTTTTCCCACAGCAGCCTCGTTGGTTTCACCAACGAGGCTGCTGTGGGAAAAGGGGGCTCAATTAAAAGCATAAAGAAGATAAACCTGCTTCATGTCTCTAAGAAAAGTGAAAAGATATTATGTAAGAACATGCTGTCATTATATTGATCTGTAATACTGCATTGCTGTGGCCATAAACTTTGCACTGAGTCTGCAAAGTGTCAGGACTTGCTCTGTCTGAACTTTTTTTGACCTGCCTGCAGCCTTTCTTCAGTGGGTTTGGTTGTGACAGCAGTTTCTCCAACTCTTTAGGACTTTCTGAGGGATTTGCTTTACTTTTGTTTATCTTTCTGTGGTGCCACCATGGTTTCACCAGTTCTGGTAAATGCAGGCTAGGCAGGATGAGAGAGACACAGAGCTCAGTGTGGAGGGGCAGAGACTTGGGATGATGGAATATGGAACACAGACTTAACACCAAAGGTCCCACATCTAAAGAATTGAAGACCTGGAGCTGGACTACTCTGCTTTTCAGGATAAGCAAGCAAAGAAAGAAATAGTATCTAGCACATGTAAATCCACCTTTAAAAAGACTGTAACTCAGAGCTGCAGATCAGTGAAATAAAGCCTGGCTGTAAAAGCATGTTAGCAGACAAGTAAAAGTGACCCCAAATGAATCCAACGCACTGAAAGAGGAAAACTTCCAAGTGAACTTTGTATTCCTCCTGGCAAAGCATTTTGGGTGCTGACGACTCACTGGGAACATAGCTGCTGTGAGAAAGAAACTCCCAACCCAAGGGCTAAGAGGAATACCAGAAGGGTGAGCAGAACATCATGAAAAGAGGTAGAAACCTAAGTTCACGTGCAAAAAATTCAACTGCATTATTATTTTCATCAGTGAATATTTTCTGTACAGACTTGTTCTCTTTCCATAACAATTATATGTAGTTGTCACTTTATTTCAAAAGTTCCATACCTTCTCGGTGATTTCTCACAGGCAGCTCCTCACAGCACTGACTCCTTCACAGCCAACAACTCCAACTCTCTTCACAGCACAAACAGCAAACTCCAACTCTCTCACCAACCAGCCAACCCACTCTTTTTGTAGCACTCTTCTTATTGGACACAGCTGTGTAAGGGCAGGCCTGTTCCTAATCTTGGGTGATTACTACAGCTGCAGCTCCTCAGGTGTGAGGCCACCTTCTGCACTATCTTCCTTTTCTTACAGTCCATCCCTCCACAATTATAGACAACAATATTACTCTTTCCATAACAATTCTTGGATGAGACTCTTAGGATTTCAATTGTACTAATGATAAATTTTGACTTTATGTATAAGGTATGTTTCCTCTTTGCCTGTAAACAAAATTTTAACTGCTTAGGGAAGAAATTTTGAAATCATACAACTTTTTACACTACCAGAAAGCAGCCTATGGAGATCCAGTGGTCAGAACTTCATATAATGAAATAATGAAATAATTTTTATTTTCTGCCAGCAATAATAAATACATACTGAACCAAAAAGCAAACTGTGCAAAACAGGAAAATGGTCTTAACATGGAAATGTTAAACAGGAATGTGCACACTGTTTTGGCTTTGTCCTTTTGCCAATGGTAAGCTTTAGGCAAGAGGGAAATAATGCTGTAGTTCATGAAAATATCCTGCCCTCCCTGGTACAGTTGCTGGGGTGTTGTTGTTGCACTGGTTGCCAGGGTCCCTGTTTGTGCCCCCGCGAGCTCTTCAGAAGCAGGGTGGCTTGCTCAGGCTGGTGGAGGTTTTCCATCAGGAGAGCGGAGCGGGATATTGGCTCCACGCTTCTAAACACTCAAACTCAGAGAAAAAAAAAAAAAAAGCAAAAAAAAAAAGCTCCTTTCAGTCCTCACTGAAAGACCTTGGCTTTTCAGGGGCTCGGAAAGATGTACACAGAATAAATTTTTACTGCCGAAATGGATCTTATTATTTGGAGTGGTTTAGGCCACATTTGTACAAGGCAGCACGTAACTGTTCTTTGGAGAGCTGCGGCGAGGTTTTATAAGAACATGGAATGGAAGCAAAGAGGTCGCATTAATTTGTGCTTTCATAATGTTGGGACTGTAAGGAAATATATTTTAAATAAGAATTGACATAGGAGACCTTCATGATAACAGCTTATATTGAAGGAAATCATTCTTATACAAAATATTTCTCGAGGCTCATAAAAGATAGCAATAACAAACACCATTATGCAGTATCTGGGACATTCTATTTACTTAAAATGCTTTCTGCTTTTATTATTATTCAGGCTTGTTCCTTCAGTGGAAGTTCTGATTGAAGCTTGAGCAATGTGTATGATCTCATTACACCAGGGCTGCATTAGAAAATCTGATAGTGGTAGTTCCAACAATGGCACCTCTCACTTATTATCTGTCACTTGGCTACAACAAGAGCCGTGCAAATTTCCTGCCATCAAATTCTGGCAGGTGGCTGGAAACCAATATAATATTCCACATGTACCCTGTTGCACTCAGGGGGAAAAAAAAACGCGTGTTCAATATCCTGAGTGTGGCTGGTTTGGAGGACAGGCTGCCCCACAGGCAGTGTTGGATCACAGGCAGGGTTCTGCTTTGCTGGGGAGGCTACAAAAGGCCACCATGTAATATGGATGCACATCAACAGGAATCTTTTCACTCTACACCTTCAAGTAAGTCACAGACAGCTTTTAGGGCTGTCATTCATTGATTTCTAGCAACCGATTCCTTGTCTCCTCATTGTCAGCTTTCTGCTGCATGCACACGTCCAAGGCCAGCTAGATTTTTGGATTTCAAAGATGTAAGAGGCTAAGCAGTGTCACTAAGCTACACATCTGCATATAAGCACATATCTGCTTGCAGATTTTGGAGAGAGGAAGGGGGGAAGAGTTGCCTCTCCTTGTCTCTGTGCAGCCCTCCTAAAGTATTCAACATTATTCCTTACCCATCCTCTGCTTTTGTGGGGTTTGTCAGTACTGACAGCTACAACTGGTGGTGTAGGGTTACCTGCTCACAGGACCTGCACCAGTAGGACCTTGAAATAAAAAGCAAACCTTTCCTATTAATCTGAAGTTAATAGTTTTGTAACCTTTTAAATTAGGATTAATGATGGGGAAAAATTCTGAACACCTCACACAGATTAAAGCAAGATAGCAGACTAAGCAGCAAAAATTCAGAACCTAAAATGTGAGGAATAAAATGTATGAAAAGCTGGAGAACAAATATCCCTCTTGAGAAAGATGGCTCCTTTTCTCCAGGAGTTCTTTCAAATTCTTAGTATCTCTGAGTGTTTCTGAGTTTAAGTGTCCACTCCCCTGACTTCTCTTTGGAGTCCTCAAGGCCAATTTCTGCCATTTCTGGGGCTTTCTGTACATCTGCCCTCCTCTGCAGCAGCCTCTTACTCCCTTCAGAAATTCTCCAGTTCCCACTCCTCCAGACTTTCCCCTGCTTTCCTCTTCTCCCACCACTTGTCCTGCTCTTCCCTCCAGAGGAATTGGGAGTCAGGCTTGCTGGGATGTTCTAATGGAAGGTGTAGCTCCTGTTCCTCTCGTATTTCTAGGGTGTTTCTCTCCAAACCACAGCACAGGCACCAGCACCAGCCTTCATCTCTGCTCTCCCTCTTCACAGCATTCCTGCAATGGTATCACATGAAATAAATTCCATGTGCCACCATGTAAGTGACTGCTGAGGAACTAAAGCCACGTTAACCAGCCTGGCCTGCTCTAAAATCTGTTTTTGTGGCAAGGGCAGCACAAATCCCTGGCTGAAATGAGCACATTGTCTCCTCCCCTTCTCCTTTCTTACCTTTTCCTGGTTCCATAATGTGGGGTTTTTCTGACTCATTTGTTGATAAATCTTGGTGGAAGCCTCACGCTGGCCATTTTGAAGACATTTTCTGACAATCTGGTAGACAGGCTTGCTGAAATAGAAAATTTCCATATTGAGAATGTTACTTTTTCCTTTTTTTTCCCCTGAAGGACTAGAAGTATCAGAGCAATGCTGCTAAAGAAAAGCTATTGCTTTCCCTTTGTTTATAAGTGCACATCTTGATGAAATTCTGTGACTAGTTAGCTGCCAAAACCATTTAACATTATGAATTAATAAACCCATGAATTTTGTATAAGATGTTTTCTGGATTGCCTTTCTTGTTGCTGATTGCCATCTTTCTTAGCAGAATAAAGCCTCCTGCTTGGGTTTGTTGCTGACACCTCAAAACAGCTCATTTATCCAGGCAGTAAAACAGATTTAATGAACCATGGGATACACAGGATTTTTCAGAAATGACCATAATGACAATGGTTGGTGGATAATAACAGGCTATTTACCTGTGCCTGAGTTGCTTCAAATTTATTTTCTTCGGACAATTTCCTAACCCTGGCTACTGTGACAATATGATAGAGCTGTAGGTGTACAAGCAATTTGTTAATTAAAATTAATGCTGCCTTATTGAGCTGTTGCATTAAGCAGATAGGTCTTCAGAAGAAAGCATGATCAGCTAACCAAGCAAATCTGTGGGTCTGACCAGTTTAAGAGATGAAAGATTTCTCTCATAAACTGCCTACAGCCTTCCTGGTGGCTGTGAGACCTTATAATCAGCATATCCTTAGGATTATTGATTCTCCCCTGTAAAGTGTAAAGCTTGTTTCTGTTGATGTCCAGGTCATTGGACTGATGTGTTTACCAAAGGGAATAAGAAACCCCTTTACATTCTTATGTGAGCTAATCAGATTTACATTTAATCAGGTGCAGTATGATGGATTAGATGGGTGGGTGATGACTGGAGATGGAATCAACACTTTTATGGATGATAAATGCTTCCTATCCAGGAAGCTCTAGGAGTGAAGAGAAATTAGGAGTTTGGTCTCAGCTTTATCAAAATTTGATTTGCCACATAACACATCAGCAGTTATGGGGTTAAAATGCACACGTGTAAGGAATATATATATATATATATATATATATATATATATATATAAGTAATCAGGAAAAAAACAGTAGGAAACAAAATCAATTCAGCAGAGGCAGCTAGATTTCCTGGGTAGGTTTTATATGAGATTTAGACATTGAATCCAAAAACACAATTCACAAAACCCTTTCTTAACCTTGCTGGCATCCAATAGGATAAAGATACTTGGATCTTCACCAGAAAGTTCCCTGGTGCTCCTATCCTGCAACTGATCCTGCTCAGGAGTGACAAAAAACAATCTTTCTCCTGATATTCCCTTCTAGTTGAGACTGTTTTGAAGTTTCATTTAACTGCCACAAATTCAAGACATGGACCTTGCTGGGCTGGAGGACTGTGCTCCATTTTCTGTCCCTTCTCCTTGTCACCAAAATCAAATTCCTTTGTAAGAAAACAGGAAGAAATTGTCCATCTATAGATGGCAGATGTAGGTACCTAAATCCTTGAGAATACTTGGGTGCTAAGATCATTTGATCATCACAGAGCTTGGAGGGCTCCAGTGTCCCTGGCTTTCACTGGGCAGGTAGGATTTAACCTTGGGCATCACTTAAGTGCTTTGCTAATTCCTCTCTTAGATCTAATTATGGACCTGAGTTTGGGTTTAGTTCATGTTAATATTTTTATGTAGCATAAACACATGCATAATACAGCTTTCTCAGACAAGCTTGCAGTTCAAAAAAACCTCCCGCATCTACGTGACAGGAGATGAATTCTAAGCATTTTTAGGAGACAATTTTGGCACTTGTGTAAAGAAAAAGAGAAGCAGGGAAAAGAGTTGCAGTGATAATTTCCAAGGAGCCGAGTAATCTTGATACTTTTTTCACGTGCATCCCACACCTTCAAAGGGATACATTCAGCCTCTTCTGTGAGTGGAGAGTTTTGAGATGTGCAACATTTCCTGTGTAACAACATATCAGTTTCAGGTTGTGATGAGAAAAAAATTGCTTTCAAATATCACGAGTTCAAAAGTGCAGCTGAAATTTGAAAGTATTAGTTTCACATTCTGCTTAAGAAAAACTGTGAAAAGAGAAGCAGAGAGGAGACTGAGGATAAAATTCCAATAAAAATAAGATATCTATATCTAGCCAGACAGTCGGTATTATATATATCTATATAATACTGTGTGCATGACAAATATGGTAACAGAGCATTAAAGCTGCATGGTTAGGCAGTCAAAAGTTTGGAAACAGCCTAGTTAAGGTTGCTTGCTGTGCTGCTCTTCTCTCTCACATTGTGAACACATTATGACTTTTTTTGGTTTTTGTTTTTTTTTTTTTTAACTCCAATACCTCTCTGCATAGTCTTTTTCAGACAGAATAAATATTTCTTTTATATAACCTCAGGAAACTTGAAATGTTGTTTATTCCTCTAAGCCTTTGTGGATTTTCATTATCATAGTGGTGCAGAGAGTAACACAGATGCTCAGGCTGTTTTTTAGCCTTTTGTACCATTCAGATGGCACAGAAGGGCCATAAACCAGACACCACCAACCCACCTCCCCACCCTCCTCCCATATTTCCTTCTGTTGTGTCTGATATAGATGCTTTTCTTCTGCCTCCCTCCTTCTGCCACTTTTGCATTAAGCAAAGTGAAACACAGCAGCACAGCTTTCCCCTCAAATGAGGGGAAAAAAGCTGGAAGGAGCCTTCCTCCATCATCACTCCTGTGTATTAAAAAAGGTGCAGGGCAGCATCTCCTGCAAGCCTCCATGTGATTTTTCCTTGTCTATCAGGCTGGGTGGAGACCTGGGGGAATCTATGTCTAACTCATGTTTCATAGCAGTCATGGCCATGTTTAAACTCTCCCATCCTCCTCCCACAGACACATGGCATCCTCTGGGAGTACTGCTGTACTTGGAGAGAGCAGTTTTTCCCCACCTGACTTCTGAGGTGTCCCCAGCTCATTGCTGTCAGGCAACAGAAAAGCTCCCCAGCTTCTGTGCAGCTTGGAGTCAGCTGACCTACAAATTCATCTCCCTGATAAACACACAAGCTTCGGCTTCTGCTCTCTGAATATTTTTTGTGGCACAGAACTGGATCTCTGAATTTGACTATTTTTATTTTCGCAATTTGCTTGCGTGTCCTCTGACTCTCAGTCTTGAACCAGAGCACAGCACTGTAAACCTTGTGCCCACAGGAAAGGGGACAAGCCTATTGTCTCCTAAAAAAATCCCTGATATCAATGGTCTCACAACTGAGTTGAAAACCTGAACTAGGAATTTCAATCACCATCTTATTCTGAGTGTCCAAATATTTGCCAGAGCATCTGACGGAGAGAAGAAAATGTTTGTGATAAATGTAGAGCTATCCAGTGCATTTGTGTTCTGCATTGTCAGACAGTCTAGAGGGCAAGATCACAGCTGCCTCTCTATCCCTTCCTTTTCCAGGTAGGAGTGGGCAAACACCCAGTGTTAAATGTGGTTAATAACTTCACTACTTCCAGATGATTACCAACACCCACCTGGTAGAGATCACTCCTGAAACTGAAGGAATGTTCCTTCATTCATTTTGGGATAAAATCTGCAAGGTTATTTTACATCACCCTCATCACCAGTTTGAGGTAAGATAGAAGTATCTAGAGGAGGAGTAGTCACTTTGTACCAGCACTTCTGTCTGTGGGTAATGACCAGTGGAAGAGAAGGGAAAAATGGGGAGGGGGGCACAGGCTTGCAAAGGAAAGGCATTTGTGTGCCTTTATGGTACCTGCTGAAGGCTTCTTATTCCTGTATTTATTTACTCAGAGCTGAGGCTTCAGCATTGCCCTGACTCTTGCATGCTCCCTGTAATGAGTGTGCAGGGGATTCAAACCCATTTTACTGCATGGCTGACTAAGACTAAAGCAAAAGGGGCAAAATATAAACTGTCAGCATGAGGTGGAAGCAACATATAAAAAAATGTGTACTGTATCTTTTCAGCTTCTATTTCATTTTGGAAGATAGCATAAAATTCTTACCTGAAGTGATGTTTTTAAAGCCTAAGGAGCACAATGTGGTTCTGTTATGATCTTTTATAAACCTGTGCTTAGCTTAATAGATTTCTATTCTGAAGTTATGACAGGACAAAAAGAAAAGATAATGTGTTGAAAACTCAGAGCAAGATCAACAAGCTGTATGAAAGAAAGAAAAAAATGTTTAACTGGGAAAGTCAGCAACTCTTCAGCAATTTTATTATAAATAACTCAATTATATTGTGTAATTCCCATGATTGCCAGAGACCTCATTGATTACTCACAATGGTACTGCATTAGGCTGCTCATAATGAGATGTTTATTTTAATAACTATTTTCTATGTGGATGTACTAGTTTGCAGAAGCACTGGGTTAAGGATACTTCAGTTAAGTGACTCCAGAATGAATTCAACATAATAAGAAGGACAGATGGATGGGCTTTCAACTCCACAGCAACAGTAAAGAAGACATCTCTGCAGCACAGATCCTTTCATGCTGTTCTTTTTGCAAATAAAATCTACTGACACTGGCTATTTCTGCTTAGGCTGGTTATACCATATAAAGAACTTAGAATCTTAATCAATAAAGGCCCAACATTTCTGACACTTGTGTTAGCAGCAGCTTAGCCTGAGGAGAACAACTGTCCATGTTTCTTTGACACATGCTCTAGTATATGGAATTGCACTGGGAACAAGGTAATGGGTACCTTCAGCAATGGTTTCAGATCCTGCCCTATAATTAGTGATGAAAATAATGAGGTTTGAGTTTTAGTAGAACTTCTATGAGAAAACAGAAAATTTTACCTGCTCTTGTTTCTAATCCCCATTTTGCAGGCAAATCTGGGTTCCCTGTGCTGCTTCCCTAACACCTCTTTGGTGAGCACATCTCAATATGTGAGCTATTACCCTGGGTAGAAAGCTCTCCTGGGAATCCAGCTGCAAGTCCATTTCTGTGCTCAAAGTCATCATCACTCTGGCATGATCCAAAGGCATTCACAATATCTACAAACAATCAGGGAACAACTAAAGATGCAGTCTCAGCAACTGGAATTTAAAAATCCATTTCAAACACCGAGGTACTATAATCTGTACAAAATTATTAGATTTCACACAACTACTGAGCTATTTTGACAATTTAGTCCTCAAAAATCTGTACCAATAAATGTATTGCAAAATACAGAGGCATCGGCACAGCGTGATGCGAGTCTCTGATCTCAAGTTAATCTTCAACAATAAAATGACCTAGAAAGAATTTATTTTTGTTTCTTATGTGGCTGAGGGATTTGAGCCACACACTCTGCAGACAGGAGAGGCCTGGAGAAGATTTCATTTGATACTTCTTTTTTGTCATTTCTGTTAAACCTCCGCTTACCCTCATTAATCTCACAGCAGACTCTGCCCAGCACCTTCCCGTGTTAGCACGACTTCCCTGTTGGGAAGGCTGAGCAGATGCCTGGTAAAACTTCCAAGATTTGGGCCAGCACATCATATGTTATGGATGAAAATGTCTCTGGGCAGGTTTCAGAGGCGTAGCTGCAGCCACAAGCTCCCACTGAGGGCGTGCCAAGGCTTTTTGGAGAGAGTTCCCAGGCTCCTGTAATCCCTGCTGGATCTGCACTAGGGCTTGAGGAAACTCCAGACTTTCCCTGCCCAGCACTTCCAGCTCCAACAGCAGAATGGTGCTCCATGGACCCTCTTCTTTATCTTTGATGCACTGGTGTGTGGGTGCACCCAAAGAAAGGATTTTCCCAAGAGTCTCATTCAATATTAATCAGTCTTATCCATCACACCTCCCTCTTAGACAATACAACTCCATTCCTACTCTGGATAGATCTGTTTATAATAGTAATAGCTCCCTGCAGAAAAATAAAACAAATTAATTGAAAAATACACAAGTAAAGTGTTGGGCAGGATGGAAGAAAGGCCTTTTGAAGAAAAATGTGATGTGTGGTCCTGCATGTGCATGACTGGCTGTACAGTGAAAGAAATTAGAGGAGATGCTGCTTTTGTAAACTCTTGTGTCTGACAAACAAAGTAACTGCCATATTTATGCCTCTCCTTTTCACAGAAAAGGGGTTATAAGGATTCTCTTCAGATTGCTACAGTCTGTTATGATTTCACATTAAAAAATGACACCTAACACATAATGGAAGTATTTTAGTGGATCTTGGTCACTTTGAACCCACTTATCCATAATGCTTTGCAAACAAAAGCTGCAGTAGAGGGAAATGTTATCATCTTTTCTCCAGAAGAGATAAAAGCATTAAACCAAAGTTTGTGACAGTTCATCATCTTACACAAAGACAACGGAATTAAACTGTGCAAGGACCATTTCAGGTTCATGATATCTGTTTTAATAACCATGATCAAGGTTGAAATTTCATTCAGTTTTTTTGCTTTGAGTCTTGAACTTTAAGAGGTTCCCTGGAGACTCCATTTTAACATGCATTGTAGAATATAAAACATATACATGTATATATAAAATGCTTAGTTTTAATAATTTTAACTAAAACTAATGGTCTGTGTCTAAAATTTTCCCTCCCTTTTGTATTAGATAAAAGCATTAACTCTATTTTCTATATAATTCTTTTTAATCTCATCTGGGTTTTACTTTCTAAGATTAAGAATCCTATGGGGAGACTGGAAATCTCTGTTTTAATCCATACACAGATTTGTCTTTTACCATACTCAAATCTCTCTCTCATTTGCCAGTAGACATTGTAGTCACAATTTTCAGGCAAAAGCACTACATGAAAAATAAGGCTGGTTTGCAGAAAAGTTTAAAGGATAAGACACTGCTTATATTATTCATCAAAAATATTTTTAAAATAAACAGGTGAGACCAAAAACAATTAAAAAAGCAGAAGCACCTGAAGAAAAGAAAATTCATCACTATGTTGTTTAATTCCACATTTAACCCTTTTATCATGCTTCTGCACAAATTTAAACTAGTTATATATCTCTCTCATATTTGCCTTCATTTTTTGCAGCTGTAGATCCCTTAACAGTGAAATGAGAACCACAACACTTCTCTGCTTCACCAACCAGTCCAATTAATAATTACTAAGGGACAGAAAAAGACTTTCTAACTTTATGCCCAGTATAATGTGTAAGCATTTCTTCCCTGAAATTCTTCGTCACTTGAATAAGGTGAATAAGGTTCCTTGAATGTTTTCATCAACCCTTCTATTCTTTCCTCTGGTTTTTTTATGGTCTTCACAGCCAGAATTTTAACAAACACTTTAAAAGAGAAAATTCATCCTCCAGGGACAGAAATATGTTGAAAAAAGGTGAATTAAATCTATACTTGCTTCCCATCCTGCCTTCTGTACACAGCAGCAAGTGTGTGACGTGGATGAGTGTGTGCAAACAAAACTGCAAAATGAAATGGGTCTTGAAAAGTAGGAAAAGAAGCTGCTTGGTGTTCACACAGTATCAGAAAGCTAAAAGCAAATTTGCCCTTGAAGAAAAGAGTGGAAAGGAGAAAGATACTGGAAGAGATTCAAGCAGCTGAATCCAAGTTTTCTTTTAAGTTTCAACTTTGTCTGAAACAGAGTTTGACTCTCAGTGCTGCTGACACTGCATAAAGTGAACCCACCAGTGAGGCTTAGATGAAACCCGTGTAAACAGCAGCAGATTTCATGCTGTTCTAATACAGACCCCTGTGAAAGCACAACTGTTCAGAAAAATATGTAATATACTTCGAGTGTGTGGACCTACAAACCTCAAGAGGCACCACTGCAATGGTTCTGCCCGAATGACTTCTAATTTGACACTGAAGAGGCAACCTACCAAGTAATAACTGTGAAAACTGCACAGGGACAAGAATTCAGCTACCATAGCTGTGTTTTAAGCACAAGGAGTTCTTGCTCTATATTAGTGCGAGCCTCAACACAAAGCTTACCTTGCCATCAGATTACTCCTCTGTGTTTTAATGTGCCATCCAAACAGAAAAAAACCAAAAAATCATAGAACCTGCTGCAGAGCGCACACAGACAGGTTTACTTGCCATGTTGCATATATTGGTAGAGAAAACGGGTATTTGCAGTGGAAGAAATAACATGAAAAATAGAATAATTATCCATCTGAGACAACTGGCAAACTACCCAGGATTTCACTGGACAGGGCTGGTAGTCTTACCTTAGCCAAGAATCATTACTGAAGCCCTGTTCCATTACAACCACAAACCTTTCTTCCCATTTAGCTCTTCTACACTCAAAAAACTTCCTGGGCAGTACCTGGTCAGCACAACAGCTCCATGATAAGTGCAGGTATTGTGTCCATTTTCCAATGGTGTTCAGCAGTACCAATCCAGGCCTGAGCAGGAATTAAGGATCAGGAGTTAAAGATCAGGAGTTCTGGCCTGGCAGTAGCTTCTTGTAGTCTCCCTGAATCTAAAAGTAAATATGAAGGAGGAGAAGAGTCATTTATTGATGCTGTTCTGCACTAGTGTTCATAAGATGCATGCTTAATTCCCAACCCTGTGCTCTGCAGAGACCATGAGCACTTAAACCAGAATGTCTCATCACTTCAGTAATGACACCTCCAGGGATCTCCAGGGTAGGGCAGATGGGCTACAAAACCTGAGAAAGTGACTGAGGCTGTCTTTCGTGGTGCGAACGCTGACTCCCTAAAATAGGAGCGCAAGAAGCTGCTGCAACGTGGCATTATTAAATTCTGAAATCAGTGTTTATGAAAGAACACGTGAGATTCATGAATCACCTAGACCACCCTGGTTTTGAGAAATCCTTTTTTAAAAAGTGAGACACGGGTGTGACAAATTAAGATGCATAAAATAAAATAAATAAAGTCGGATGCTACACATCGAGAAAGTGCAAGACATAAAGCACAGAACCACACCACAGAGACATAGCAAAACCCCCAGACACTTCTCTAGATAGGCAGTTTGCTAATGCAGCCATCAGGACTAATGGGCACTGTCCCTTTTTTGGCAGGAAATGTGCCAAAATCTGCTCGGAAATTTGGGTCGGGGAGCGCTCCGGCACTGCCGGCTCCCGCCGCTCCGCGGAGCCACAAGGCAGCAAAAGCGCGGCCGAGGCGGGGACATCCCGCCCGCAGCCACGGCCATTCCCCTCTGACACCATCTCCGGGAGCGCTGGGAAACCTCGGAAAAGCTTAGCGCCTTTTGGAAGTCAGGCGAGAGCGTGTTTATCTCGCTAGGGAAAAGTCTGACCTGTCCTGAATGCGGGTAGGAAATAGTTTAAAAGCCTGTTTGAAGCGTCGGGAGGCTGTTTGAGAGCTGCGAGCATCCTTGGGCGAGGCAGCAGCGCCCATCCCGGTACCCGCCCGGCCGCAGCCCCAGCATCAGCCCTGGGTGCACAAAGCCCCGTGGAGGTGCTTTGTGCTCCTGCCTCTCTCTGCTGGGGCCGAGGAGGCCACAAGGGCCAGCTGAGCGAGCGAACATCGCAAACGGGGTGCGGGGAGGGGGGAGCAGGGAGCAGCTCTGCCAGCTCATGCCTGGCACGGCTGTCGGGCCACCTGGTGCCCGAGGGCACTGGAGCAGATCAAAAATAAAAATGTGTACCTGTGCATTCACAAGCTGTGACCCTAAACCAAGGGCTGAGGCAGCATCCTTGGCCCCTTCCTCAAGGAAATAATAGGATGGCACCAATCCCTCCATTGACTCTTGTATCGAAATCCATGTGGTGGGCGTGGATCTCCTAGAAGCAGCCTTTTGTCTGAGGAAGTTTTGTGCAGCTTCTATCAAAGACTTTGAAGATTTTCCCAGAATTCTGAGATTCTGAGCTCTGGTCCTCTCAGAGGTGCCAGGTCCGTGCTGTGGCCAAGGGCCAGGCGGGCGCTGAGGTGCTCAGGGTTTCTGTGGTTGTGCCATGCAGCTCTGCTTGCCCAGGCTGAGGCTTCCAGGCCAGGTTTGCTGGATCTGCAGAGAGTGAGCTCAGTGTGTGATCCATCCCTGGAACATTATCCTTGCTGTTTGTGCACAGAACAAGAGTTTGGCACGTAGCTACACGCTTCTGCCTGGGAAATCCCTTGCAGATATAGATGTGTGGAAAACAGAGGGAGCAAGCAGGATAGCAGATCTATCTGTGAAAACAAAGCTTTGAAGGCAATTTGCCCCAGAAGGATGACTCAAGTGTGATGACTTCCTCATGTTTTCACAGATACTGTGCATAAAGACCCAAACTTGGGCATTGGAGTGCAAGCCCCTCTCCCACAGACACCTGCATGTCTTCAGCACCACGCACTTTCTATTATAAGTAACGGCAACACCTTGCTTTTGAGGCAGAATTGCAAATAAAATCTCTCCTGAAATCAGCCAGCACTTGCAGACAGCTTCAGCCCCCTGCAATCAATAGTTTCTGGATAAGTTGATGCATACACTCTGAAGAAAATGAAACAAAATGTACCGTGTCAGTTTACATAATCCAAGAGCCAATAGCCTTCATTTTCTGAGCCACCAAAACCAAGATCTAAACTAAGGAGATTTGGAGACTGGAGTTTAATCTCTGCATGTTTTGCATACTTTCTTTTTTCCCAAAAAATGTCTCAAAACCTTTTTAAGGGGGGAAGAAACAACTGAAAGTGTCAGAGTATTTTAGAGATAGACTGAGAAAATGATGTAAGTTGGGAAAAATGCTGCATAAACACCTTTCTTTCTGTGTCATGCTGAGTGCCTGACATATTAGATAAGTCAGAGAAAGGCAAAAGCTTTCAGGATCCATCATGTGAATTTGCCTCAGGAATTCAGTTTTCAACTTTATTTAGGTTCCTGTAGCACCCAAGAAGAACAGGAGGGGAATCCTCCTGGGATTGTGGACACCAAGAGCCAAGCCCACGCTGGAAAAGCGTCATCTCGCAATACCCTGCTCTCTTTGCCTCTGTGGCAGTGTGGCTACTGCTTGTACTTGTGCAACTGTAAAATGTTTTGATCAGGAAAGCTCTCCAGGAGCCTTTGTTTAAGCACCATGATTTCCACAGGCAGGTGATGGCTTCCACAGATCCTGTCATCTTCAGGCACTCGTTATTCATCTGAACATGCACACAGGCACTCTTTTGTGTAGGGCTGGGTGCATAAAAAATTGATGGCTGGGTTGAAAACTATTGTATTAAAGATGAAAACACTCCTTGTTTATGTTTTTCATCTATTGTTTGAAATAAATTTCTCTCAAGGGTCAGTTTCCTCCCATGGAATGATTTCAGACAGTTACTCTGATAATGATTTATCAGATGTATGCATGCAACAGAGATCACTGGCAGCTACATGAAAAATATCTTAAAAAAAGGCATTTCCTATTAATTGTAAGAAATATCATGGCAACTGTCATATGAATAGTTGTTTAAAAAGTATGAGACACAACAATTTCATTATATTCAAGGAAACAAAAACCACAACAAAACAAACCAGATGAGAACTTCCAGAAAAAAAGAAGAAACATGTTGTTTTTTATGTAGACACTCATTCCTTTGTTGGAACATTTACATATGTACCTTTACATTTGCAGATTTTCACATTTACTTTTTGCATTCCTGCACAGCTCTGCCAATTGCCACAATTTTACAAGAAGAAATGAAAAGTGTAAAAGATAAGCATAAAGCAAACACTACAAAATCCCTCGGCTTGAACACCAATACAAGTGATCATTGTTTTAATCTTGTGCTTCTTGGGCAGTATTTACTTACTATTTAATATTTTTTATTTAATATTTAATATTTGGTTTCATTTAACCAGGTAAAGCCTCAAGAGAATGGATGCTGACTTGTCTCTTTCTAACCCTGAGCATCAACCAGGTTATCCTAAAGCCCCTAAATTTTCTGCAGTGTGCTGTTAGAAACCCCTCCCTGCTGAGTGCACACTAAAGAGATGGATGTGTCTACTTGGGGACCCTGTGGTAAGGGCAGAGGACCTGCCAGGAAAGCAAAGTCAGAGTCTTCATGGAAGGCCCACCTTTCAACTCTGTGGAACCAAGGTCTGAGGAAGAAGGAAGTGCTTCAGTGTAAATGGAAATATCAAAACTGACAAGGAAAAGTCGAAACAGAGCCCTCTGAAGCAATCAGCACAGCACCAATTACTCAAGAACAGAATCTGCTGCTGGGTGCTGCTCAGGGAGATAATACATGCACTGTCTTTCCTGTTTTCATCTCCCCTGGCAGCTTGGCCCTCTAAGCTATTTCTGTACTACTCTGTCTCCTTACTTCAGTCTTCATTCTTGCATTTTCATCACAGTGTCTCCCTAGAGCCTTTTCCTCATCCTGGGCTACTAATCTGTAGGATGATAAACCCAGGAGACAAAGCTTTCTGTGCAGTAAGCTACACTTTGGGGATTTTTTGTTCTTGCTCTGCCTGTTCTGCCATTCTTACTGATCTCTGAAACACATGGGGCAGAGGACAGTAAAGAAGCACAGAGAGAAATGTAAGTGAGGTTATTGCCCAATGCAGAAGAAGGCTCAAGTTACAACATCTTCAGATGGAAAAACTATCAGAAGTAAGGTTTTAGAAGACAAAATGTCTTCCCTGCTGACAGCACCGTGAGGAATAGCTGCAGGGCAGAATTTTAAAAACAGAGGTTGTCTTGACCTCTCTCCAGCCTTGCACGGTGCTCAGCATGATAGATCAGGGGAAAAAAATATTATAGAGGGTCAGACACAAAGACACATCACATTGCAACAGAGATGCAACAGCACCCCTGATTTTTCCATGGCTCTGGATGACATGAATTAGGATACTGCATTTAATAGGACTACAAGGTTTGGAAAGAGAGAGTTCAGAGAAGAGCAACAAAATAATTAAGGGACTAGAGGGATTTGCCTATGAGGAAGATTAAAAGAACTAAATAAATACTTCTAGTTTGGCTAAGTGATAACTAAGGAGAGGCATTCCAACCATCTACAAATATTTGACTGACACAGACACTAGGGAAGGAAAGGAATTACTTAGCAGGAAACAAGCAGGTATTACAGGGAGTAATGGGATGAAATTAAGAAATAGAGAATTGAGAAATCTAAGGCAAATCCTCCTGACAATGAGTTCTAATAGTCTGCAAAAAATATACCAGCACATATGCAAGAGGGAACAACCTTGCATTGGTAAGGAGGGGGACTTAAGTGACTTGCTGGGCCTTTCCAATCTCAAATATTTATCATTCTATAATTACAAATTATTAAATTTAATGACATGTGCCAGCTTTTTTTCCAGCAAGTTCTGACTGTTGCCTCAGGTCATAAAGTGTGCAATTATTTCCTAACTAAAGGTCTTACATTTTGACTCATGCATCCTTATGAAATTAACTAGGTTGGTCTCTCTTTTTATTTTTTTACTTAAATTGAATTTCTATTAATGCATTTTCTCTTCTTTCCAACTAGCAGCTATCTCCCCCTGCTCACAACTCATAATTCCCTCTTTATGCAAGGCGAGCCTGCACACTTAAAGCTTCGTGGCTCAGTGCCTGAACCTGCTCAGCCTCAGGCTGAATGCCTGCTGTGTTCAAGGGAGCTGCTGCTCCCAAGCCCAGATGAGCACAGGAGCTCTCCTTCCTCTGAGGATGAACTGCATGCAACAAAGGGGGAGAAAATGCTACATGATATTTTCAGCTGAGAGCTGTTTGCAGAGCTTTGAAAGCAGATCAGGGCCATATGAGAAGCCTCATGTCACTGCTCACCCCAGTGTCACAGCAGCACTCAGCAAATGAAAACAGGTGTTCCTGTGCTGCTGCCCAAGCTCCTGGCCAGGATCACAGCTGGTGGGTAGCAAGATTCCTCTCTTTCTCTTTGGCAAACTCCTTGGTTTTGATACATGTGCTTGCTTGTGCATCCAACATATACTGCAGAACATCCCCTGAAATGGGTACAAACCTAGGGGGTGGTCAGAAGGTCTCATGTGAGCAGTCATTTTGGAGATCCAAGGGGTTTGTTCTGCTCTGTCTCAGACAGAGCATCTGCTGCCTGAGGTAGCTGCACAGCATTTGCTGATCTTTTACCATTGGCTGTATTACATGCACAGTCCCTCAAGAGAGTCCATACAGTCTAGTTCTCTGCGAATTATTATCTAAATATATCTTTTGTCCAGGTAAGAGTGCAGCCCACCTCCCACTGTGAAAGGCAATCTGTGATGCCTGTTGCTTTTGTGATGCATTCTTCTGGTTTCCCCCTGTAGTGCAGCTGCAGACTGGCACCCTGTGTCATCAATATCTGACACACTCACACTCCCTTCATTCTTGGCTGCTTGCTTAAAGCTCCTTCCCACGATGTGTGCTGGACTCCAGCCTCAGCCAAGGCAGTAAATGACAGCAGAGTTTCATCAGGATGTGGTGCCAGCCGTGTCTGCAAATGCTCTGGTGCAGCACAGGCAGCCTGGGCTTCCTCCTAAAGCAAGAGATGGGGCTGCACAGAGAATCCCCTCTCTGCTACCTGATCCTGAGCCCAGGGATCCTGTCTGCCAGCACGTGGGAGAGCTGCTCCTCTGAGGAGATCAGAGGATGTGAGAGCCTGGCTATTTCATCCCTCAGTGCAAGATGCTGGGTGCTGGCATTACAATATTCTGAACACTAATTATCAGGAATCCTGTTCCCAAATCTTTTCCCCTTCAAGATAACACTGCAGCAATCAGGTTGAAGTGGGATAATTAAACAAAGCACTGTCTCCTCTCCTCTCCCCCCCTCCCCCAGTCACTCTGCAGCCCTGTCTGTCATTTCCCAGCACGGAATGGTTGATAGGAAAGCTCAGTTGCTGTGTGCATTTTACAGGAGGAGTGGCTTCAGCACAGCTTCCTCACTAGGAAATAGTCACAAGGAGCCCTGACTGCTCCTGGGGATGGTTTATCACTGAGCTGAGCCCAGCCAGAAGTAGGTGAAAAAGATGTAGCAAAGAAAGGGAAGAAGGAATGAGAATACTTGCCCCTTTTCCCACAGCAAGAACAGGCAAAATCTCACTCTCTTTTGGAAACCCACTGTTTGTGAATCCAGTTTGGCAGCCATGATAAATGTCCTGAAGCATCTAAATACTTGGGGTATAAGAAGAGGATTACTGCCTGTCAGAACTTGTCTATCTTTTGAATATTCTGCCCAAAGCAGCAAAAAATTGAGTAATAACCTGGTACTGACAGCTCCTCATTAAGGTACAACAACTTCAGCCACTGCCTTAGTCCACAGTCTCCTCTCTGTCTCCACAGCTTACTAAAACAACTTTAAATGTTGCAGTTTTGGTCTTAAACCAAGGAAAGGAATTATTCTTTTACATCAGACCAGCAAATAAAAGTATCCTTCTGCAGATTTGGACTTTCCAGGACCATACATTATATACAGCTTATATATCTATCTATCTATATCTATATCTATCTATATATCTATATCATCTATATCTATATCTATCTACCTATATCTATATCTATCTATATCTACCTTTCTCATTTGGACAAGTCTTTTAGAGTATGTGATACAGTGAATGCCAGTTTAACCCAAGTATTGCTGGATAAGTGGAAAATAAACTTCTGGTTTTAGATTAAAAATCTAAAGCCAAAACTTGTGGTTCTGATTTCTTCAGGGCTTTGTATGGAATTTTAGTTTGTGTGCATTTTTTAACATTCAGTAGCTAGGGGTTTTTTATTTCCCTAACACTTTTCAGTTACAAAATGCTTTCCTGTAATACTGTCCACTAGACTGTCTTCATTTTCACCCTTATTTTAGGCCATTTTTGCTTCTTGCACATGTCCAGCCCCCGGGAAACAAAACTCCCAAGTCACATATTTTTGAATCATTCTGCTTATCACTCACAGAAAATGAAGAGGGGAAAAAATACTCACCATTTCCCATGTATTTTCTCCAGGCTGTTTGCTAAACATTTTCATCAGTTAGATTTTTCTGAACTTCCCTGTGGTGGCTATTGTTGCTTGTCTCCTCAGTTTGTTGATCACTCTCATAGCTCTCAGCATAGACACTGTTCCAAAAAAACAGACAAACAAACAAATGAAACCCAACCCAAACTCCAAATATAAAACAAAGAGCATTTTTTCTCAGCCTTCTGAACTGTGGGTCAGGCACTCTGCATAGTTACTTTACACATATTTGCTTTCACTCAGAATTTCTGTTGAACAGGAAAAAATCCTCACACTTCTGAGGATGCACAAAAGGAAACAGCAGCTCTGCTTATGCACAGAAAACAAATTACCTTTGGGTAGAATAAGAATATTAGAGTCCAGAATTGATGTGGTTTTCATGTTATCTTAAAGGATGGTGTGAAATCTTTCCTCTCTGCACTTTTTCCTTAATGAAGATGAGATATAACAGCACCTCTGAGGCACTCAGATTCAGGACATTTGCACATTCTCTGACTCCTAGCAGACTCCTGGCTCACTTCTCTGAGGGTAATTTCACTGTGACAGCTCTGAGATAGCATCTATAGATTGTTCTGCAAAATGTAACTTTCCATTAGGAGCCAGGGGGACTGTTCTCTAGCAATCAGAACTCTTTGATAAACATTTATTTTTGTCTTTTTCACCTGAACAAGGCTCTGCTGCAGTGCTTGGAACAGCTGCCAGAGCAGATCTGGTTGCATTTCTTGTAGCTACTGGAAATCCATGCAGTGGCAGTGGCTAGCAGTGGTATCAGTGGTCAGACAAGCATTGCCATTCCTTAGTGTCCTGTCTATGTATCCCATCCCAGAGGGAAGCTCTTGTCTCCTGACTGCTCAGGCCTGGCTGGGGAGGGGCTGGCCAAGGACAAGGGGACACCTTTGTTTGGGGTTTTGGATGAGTTCCTTGTTTATCTCCAGGCCTTACCACAACAGCAAACTTTTTTTATTTTTAATTGTTGTGGAGTTTCAGACTCCATAATTTCCATTCTTCCCCTGCTGTTGCCTTTTTGCAGAGCAGCTAATTTTCATTCCAAGGATGGTGTACAGAGCAGCCCACTGGTTAACACAGGAGGCAGCCTTGTGACAAAGGAGTGGGAAAGGACTTGGGCTTTCTGTTCTGATAATCACAAGTGCCAGTAACAGGACAGGACGAGAGGCTCAAACAAAAATAAATTAATTAGCAAGGACATTATTTATGCACTGGGAATTCCTGGTGTATGTGGTGTCTGCTCCAATAACCTGTGGACAAATCACCTCCCTCTGCTGTAACACCTTAGGGAGAGGACCAGCAGATGAAGGCAAATTCCCATCTAAAGGGAAAAGGAAAAGAAAGCAGCTGGAAAATCTGAGGGGAAATGCCCTACATATGCATAAAGAGCAGAGAGATCCACATGGGCACCTGTCCCTCACCACAGCTCCTCTTGCTCCTGGCTAGACATGCTCCAGAGTGATCTGCACTTAATACCAACAGGATTGTGGCCCATGGGGATCTGAGCATTCCAAGCTTGCTTGCTATTCCCACTGTGGTGAAACAGAGGTGAGCACAGAGCTTTTAGAAGAAAAGAAAAAAAGGAAAGAAATAAAACCAAAAAAAAAAAAAAAAAGAAAACTTTTCACAACATTTTTTAAAAAAACAAATGGAACCATATAATTTGTCTTACACTGCAATTACTTCTCTGTTTGAGATGTTCACTATTTTCTGCCATTGTAATTTTACATACTGGATAATTAGTACCCTCTGCACAGAAACAACAGGAATGGCTGGGCAGCAGGAGAACTCTTTCTGGATGCTGCTACAATGAAATATTGTCTCATTTCTTCTCAGTGCATGACTCAAATCCAGGTGTGCAGAGGAGTAAAACTGAAAGGCCAGAATATTAAGTTAAAAACCAAAGAAAGATAGTTTGTTGAATAGGCCAGCAGAGCAAAGAAAAGCCATACTGTATAAAATTGATATGAACGTGAACATCGGTTCAAGAACTGATATGAACGTGAGCATGAAATTGGTGTTTTGAAACAATCCCCTGCAGATGACCCTTAGAATGCAGCCATTGACTCCATATGGAGGGAAAAGTCTGCCTCTTTTTCTTTCTGAGGGATCAGACACAGAGAGATTGAAACAAGAAATCTGTGTAGGACATTGCCTGAAATAGGGATTTTTTAACACTGTCTAATGACTCAGTGAAAGGATATCACAGTATCCAAATTCCATTTCAGCTCTATGGAACCAGGATATGATGTGCTAGAAAACAAATATTCGAGTTTCCCTTCTACAATAAATCAATTGATTGAGAATTCTATCACAGGATTTTGAAACCCTGAAGTGAGCACATTGATATTCAGTTAGTGGTGACATCTTTAAAGCATTCATTGAACTATCCTTTGTATCAGGCTTTCAATGATTTCACAAAACTCTGGACTAAAAGCTGTTACACATATTCTTTGAAATCATTGTAAATTTCAGTTTTAAATAGGATAAGGAATGTAGATTTATATGGTGTGCCACTGTTTCCCTGAGTTACAGAATTTGTATCATGTGTGAACATGGGAAATATTGCCAACAGAGGGTAAAAATGCTTCAAGAGGACATGAGCTTACTATGATGACAGAAAAATGGATGCCAAGATATGCTTAGAGGGACAAAAATTTTCCATAACTTTTGAGCAAATAAATTTGCATTTACAGATCTGAATGCATGCCTCAGTTCTCTGACAGAGGTGCCTTTCACTGAGGTTGTTATCATTTTACTCAGTGTTTTAAACTGGGGCAAGCACCTTTCCTCATGGAATGTCCTGTCTCCTAAAAAAAAAATGGCAAGGAAAATCAAAACCAGGCTATTGCTAAACAACATTATTGTTAGGTAAAAACTTTTACAGTCAGTTTTCCAAAAGTAATACACAACTCCAGGCACAGGGAGACAACAGCCTAGAATAGTAATTAGAGCTGATCTCAGCCAGATTTGAGAAATAGTTTCTTGCACATAGCCAAGAGGAAATAAAAATTTCTCAAACCACACCAGCCAAAAAAGGGTATAATTCAGTCTCCTAAGTGGTAGAATCCAAATAGTAATATTTAAATGCAATATTATTATCCTGTTTCTAGGACTAGAATAATTTCTAGAGTTCATTTGAACATGATCAATTTTACCATATTGAAAATGGTTTTGAATTTAAACTACAAGCTATTTCTCAATACAAAGATAAAACCTAAATAGGAAAAATAAATCTTACAGAATCCTCCTAGAATTAATATTGGATTCTCCAAGTTCAAATTACAATAATACCATCATCAAGAGGGTCCTCAATTAACCTCATCTGACATTCCAAGCAGAATATTTTAAGGGCTGTGAAGCATGCAAATAGAAACTTCAATTAAAGACAGACTTCATACATTGGACAGCTTGTGAGAATAATGTGAAACATTATGTAACCAACCTGGTGCTTTGGTAAACACCCACAGATGATGGAGAGGAGACTGAAAAAATTGAGGATCAGCATCCTAAATCCTTTCTCAGGTAGAGCCTAGAAAGATTAAGATCTTGTTTACACAGGGGAGCAGGGAGTCCCTTCCCATTCTTTTCCATTTTAGTTTCTGCACATTTGGATGACCTGCATTCACACAGCACAAATCTCAGCCTGCATTAACTGCTGAGAGAAAATATATTCTGTGCTTCTTTTGGAGCCCTGGTAGATCCAGAGTGCATTAAGTGAAAGCATGCTAATATTCCTTGGGTGCAGCTGGGCCACAGGCAGCTCCTGCCTGTGTCTCCCCACCAGGAGCTGCTCCCTCTGGAATGCTGGAAGGAGGCCTTAGCTGGGGGAAACACAACCCAGGGGTCACCTTGGTGCCACCCCCTGTTCATATGGACATCTTTGGCACAAAGGCAGTGCCTGCCTGCAGTGGGACAGCCACCCCAGGGGAGGAAAGGTGAAGGCTCAGGCTGCTGGGTGAGGAAACGTGGCTGCAAGGCTCTCTCTTCAGGTGGCTGATTTGCTGAGGGGTCAGTGCAGGGTTTTTCTGCCCTTCTGCACGCAAGTGAGAGCCCAGCATGAATCTTTTTACACCACTGGTATAAAACCTGTCATCACTTTGCATAGGCAGCTTGTTAGTAGCAAGAAACTGAGCTGGGCTTGTGGCTATTTTTTCCCTTTACTTTTCTTACTTTCAACTTTCCTTATGCTTCTACTAGTTGCAGCAAATATTAGATATTTTGACACACCTCCAGGACCTGTTTTTCCATGTATCTGCTGGAGACTTGTAGCTGTTTGAAGTTTAACCTTTCCTCAGTGACTGTGGCAGAGAAAACACTACTTAGACTTGCTGCTGCTTGTGTGCATTTAAAATTTCCTGCTCCCACTCTGACTATCAAATGGGTGTTTGTATGGATTTTCACAAGCCCTATTTTATTTCATGCATGATGATAACCCTTTCCCCTAAATGTTCAAAGGGGTAAGTATTTTCCCTGTTTGAACCCAGAAATACTGGTTAAAAAAAGATTGTGGAATGTAGTAGTTCACTGCATCTCAGCTATCCATCCCTCAACTGGTCTGTTCCCCCCTTCTGCCATCTGACATATTATATTTTCTTCTTCCACTCGTTTGGCTTCTCCCAGCAGGAAATCTTCTCTTACCAGAGCAGTTTTAAAATGTGACTGCTGGCTCCTGCTTTTTCATGCAATTAAAAAAAAAAAAAAGATAAACACTGTCTCCTTACCCCCCAAAAACTATTAATAGAAGTGTACTAACTGTGCACAGTTCAAACTAAGAATAGTGTTAAGTACTATATCCTAATTAGCAGAGTACAGTAATGCTCTCATTTAATCAATGGGTTTTGAAGTTCCAGCTTTCCTGGGATGCAATGAAGCACATTTCAGAATGCAGCACCACGGAGCTCTGTGGCATATTTCACAGGCATTTTCCTCCCCAATTACAAAGGGCAGAATTGCTGCAGCAGAAACATATTTCTGAGGCTTTTTCCCAGGATAAAACTTAGCAGTGCAGCTGCAAATGAGCTCTGCAAAAGAAATGCACGGACTGAGGGAAGAGTGAGGCAGGAGGCTCTGGGCATCATTAACCCCTGGTGTTCTGACACCTATTCCAAGGCACAGTTGCTGCCTCTGTGTCCTTCCTGCCTGTCCCTGAGAGGTGTGACACGAACCGTGCTGGACACCAAATCCAAGGTGAGAAGGAGAAGAGTTCATGGCAACAGGAGGTATAAAGGTGCAGCCTTTACACCTCCTGTTGCCACGAACTTTTCTTTGTGAATTGATCATTTTGAATGTGAACCTTTTCCTCTTTTCTTTGTGAATTGATCATTTTGAAAGGTAGCACCATTATGGCCCCCTGTGGTCCTTTCTTACCTTCAGTGGTTTCCTTTGGAAAGGAGGCTCATGCAAGGAAATTTTCTTTCCACCTTCCTGTCTGTCTTTCCTCCTTCCCTTTACACAGTCTTTGAACTGACAGGAGCATTGCAGCCAAACCTGACAAAGAACATAAGGTTTCAAAAATGCAGAAACTTTGGGAAAATGCAGAGCTGGTGGAAGACTGAAACATGCTGAAGGACAGGGGGGCTCAGCCCACAGCCTTTGTGCACAGATCTTTGGGAAACCCAGGCTCATTTCTACCCATGGATATGGAACAACACTGTGGTTGCAACCTGGGTAATTTTGCACAGTTTCTTGAAGCAGTTATATCTCCTAAATTGTTATGTCTTCCTAATTGTGTTTTGCAGAAATAAATATTTTGTTTAGTCATCTGAGATATGTTTTTTATGAGGCTCATAATAGTGGCTACATAAAAGAAAAAGTACACTTTTGAATTTTTTCATGGTCCAATAGGCTAATATTAAAACAAAATGGGATAACAGTGGGAACATAGCCACATTACACACAATGGAAACTGTATTTTCCCACTTTAAAAGGTCTTTTTTCAATGCCTCTGCACATTCACAAAACAGCCTGGCAACTCCTTAAGAAATAATGTACTAAAGTTTGATCAAATGCACAAGAAAATGCTGCACACAAAAAAGAAAATAAAAGGAAAAGGAGGGGAAATCATATAGCGCTCAATTTTTTATCATCCTCCATATAGACCACAAGAGTCTTCTCTGATTAAGTGATTAGGTGTCCAGGGAAAATGTGATTTTGAGGAAAGAGTTTCTCTTCATTTCCCTGCTTTCTTAGCTGTTCACTGGACACTTTTAATTCAAAATAACTTGCAAAGCCACCAAATTGTCAAACGGGCAGATCTTGGAAGGGATGTGTGCGAATTTGGTCCCAGAATTGCAGTTGCAGAGAGAAGGATTCACAGCACACCAAAGAAAGAACAAAAAATCACAATGCTTATTGCCTACACACAAAAAAATAGCTCAGAGTGGGTGGGGAGGTGGAAGCAAGGGCACTGAGACAGATATAGTGAAGAACTGAATGTGCGACTGCTAAAGGGGTCACACTCTTGTGCAAACCAAGCAGGTCACGTAGGCAGGCCTGAGAGAAGCTATTTCTGCTGATATTCAAAGCCAACTGTCCCTTTCTGAGCATTATTCCCTTGCTCTTCCTTACACCCATTTGCACAGTGACTCTTCTCCCTTATTTTGTACTTGCAACTGTTTATTTTTTGATATCATCTGCTACTCGCTAGAAATCATAATAAATTGAATGCATTGATTAAAAAACATCCAGGGTCTAAAATTTGGCAATTTAAATTAGGTTAAGAAGAAGTGTTCAAGATAAACCAAGATTTCATCTTGGTTTAGATGAAAAGCAAGATGAAACCTCTGCCCAAGAGATTGCCTCTAATCACCAGAGAAACAAGAGCCAACTCTCTTCCCCAAATGAGGAACCAGCTCCTATGCAGTGGCCAATACCACAGAACTTTTCTTTTTTCTGTCTACTTCTTGGGAAGATGCTCACTGCATCCCACCAGGCACAGATTAATCAGACAAGTTTTAATCTTTTCTTGTGAGCCAGTCCCCTCAGCAATCACCACCATTGCATTTCTTTGATTTCCTTTCCAACTGCTCAGCACAACTTCAAGGTGAGGGGCTGTCCAGCCCCATACTCTGTGTTCTAAGGGCCAGCTCCCTTCTGCATCAGAGGGACCCAAGGGCATTTAGTAGGAGACATTAAACATCTTTCAGAAACAACCAAGATTTTCCATTTCACCCTTCTTGAACAGAATTATTGTTCCTTCCTGAGTAGGAGTATGATGGTTTTTCATAGGCAGACTGAAAAAATAAAAGTAAAATGAAATGCAAAAATGGCTGTTTTGCTGTTACGCTGCATTGCAGATTCACATCTAATTTCTGCCAATGTTACCCACTCAGTCTTTTTCAACATCGCTGTTTTCCAAATTTTTCCTCCCACTGAATCTGTATGTTTGATTAATGTTTTCCCAGATGTCTGAACCTGGGGAAAAAAAGGCACTTTTGGTCTCATTTTGTTAAGTGTTAGGAATCACTTTGATGATCCATAACTAATTTTACTGTACTTGTCACAAAGCAGATGTGTGGCAATAGTCCCCTAAGCAAGCTGCATTCTATTGTTACAAACACCTGAGTTCCCCTTTCTATTTTTCCCCCCCATTTTTGTGCTTATATTTTTCATTAGTAATTAACCTTCACAGTATATCAAATTCTCTTTCAATGGCTTATTGCACACATTTGACACAGGAGCTATACTTTTGATCCAAAACCATTTCATCCTCTCTTTTTTGTTTCATCCCTTTTGAAGAATGTCAGATTAGGATTCAGTTTGAGGAACACAATTCTTCATTTGGGCTGTTTTGTCTCAATCATTTAGCAAGTTAACTCTCCCAATATCTAATTTATCTGGAAGATTTTTGTTTTCAATGGATGGAGAGTCTTTAAACAGTAAGAAGAACTATAAACATGAAAGATTGTAAATAATTCCCATTTAAAGAAGGTGTACTCTGTTATCTCTAACTCAGCATCCATAATTTGCAACAGCTTCACAGCTAATCTTTATTTCAGCCCTCTCTCCTGGAAAGGTAGAAATCACCTCAGAATTGTCCCTCTTATTTCTGATAAGCTCAGCTATCACAACAGCAGAGAGATGACTGATGCTATTGAATCTGACAACGGGAGGAATTTATGCAACAATCTAAAAAGAAACTACCCCTTGGTGGCTGTGCAGAAAACACAACTATTTAGATTCATAGAGTAGCTGAGGCTGGAAGGCATCTCTGGAAATTGTCCAACCCTGTGCTCAAAGCAGTGTCACCTACAGAGGCATTGCTGGGGGTCATGCCCAGCTGGGGGTTGAATATCTCCAATGACAAAGACTGAACAGCCTCTCTAGGCAGCCTGTGACAGTGTTCCAGTGCTCCCACAGAAGGGGAAAAAAACCCAGAAGTGATTTTCTTTTTCTTTTGTTTAAAAAGAATGTTTTATATTTCAATTTGTGCCCATTTACTACTTTTGAAAGTCACATCTCATTGCACTCACAAAACAGATTTCTTGCCAAGGTATATTCTACAGAAAAAATAAATCAGCTTTAAGAAGTGCACCTGTTTTTCTGCAGAAGGTGATGAAGAACACCTCTAACACCAACCTAGTTATTTGTACTACTGGACATATCCAAATCCTTATGAAGCAAAAATAGCGTCTTATTCACTTTAATGTATATGACAAATACATTGTCTATACACAGAAATAAAGCAATTATTTGCCAGTGAAGGTTGGAATAAAAGCCATAGAATAATTTATATCATAGTGGATAGTAAGTGAGAAATTATAGTATTGTTCTTGTGACTTCTTCTAAAACTTTAGGAGAATTTACTAGTTTGGTTGCTACTCTTAGATTCCTTTTCAGTGAGAGGCATGTGTGTAGAGTTGTATCAACAATAGGTCTCTGGAAAAAACATAGGTGAGACTTGGAAGAATTTTGTGTCTGAGTCTCAAAAGTGAACATGGGAGAACCCAGCAGGAGTCTCTGGTACAGAATTTGAACAGGAGCATTGTCAACTAACAAAAGATTATCACATTCCAGTAATTGCAAAACGAAAATTGGGTGAACTTCCATGCTCTTACACCCTTCCTCAGAAAATCCTTAGGGCCTTGCTGACCATTTACCTGGTATTCAAGGGGATCTTTTTCCTTCAACTTGTATTCAAAGGGTTCTCCTTCCTTTAATGAAGATGAAATACAAAATACTGACCACCTGTCTAATGAAGCTAATTGTACCTGAGTTTTTTTTAACTTCAGCAGGTGGATTGCTTTGCCAGATCTTTTGCAATAAAGGCCCAGAGAACCTGCTTGGTCAGAAGGTAAAGTTGGTTTTTGTGTTTAAGGTGCACGAGTCAACAACTCACTGACCTCCCTGGGACTGAATAATGATGATATTTGCTTCCATTGTCTACAAACCTTTGCTTACCATGACTTGTAAAGCTGTGTCCCACCTGGGGAGCATTCCAGCCTTTCCAGCCTTAGGGCTGACTACCCAAGCCCCTCATTTGGGTAATCCAACATCCCCATCCTCTACACACAGTGATGCTTTGTAGGAAAGGAGCCAAGGAATACTGGCTGGGTTTCCCATCTGGATGACCAGGCAGGAGCTGGATTTGAAATATGCTGATGTGTCCACCTTTCCCTCAGCCCAGACACAGCACATTGCTGGAAATGAGTAATTGGTGTCATGGGCAATTTAATTTTGGCAGCCAAAGTTGGTGCTCTGACAGAGACCAAGGTACTACCTTCACTTTGGAGGTCAGTCAGGTGCAGGATGAAATTTGTGTTTCAAAAAGGAAAGGCAAGCCCTCAAAAATGCAAGAGGTTGGCCAAGAGATGCTACGTTTTCCAGAGAGAAATTTGAATTTTACCCTCCTGATGTAAAATGTAGTTCTTAGTGATATTTTAGAGGCTATGGTCCTCAGTGGTGCTCTGAACCTTTTGGACAAAAGAAACCTTGAAAGGACATGCAGGAACAGGAAGTGTTAATAGGTTTTGCTGGGTGTTTTTTTTTTTTTTTTGTCTGTTTTGATTTTTTTTTTTTTTTTTTTTTTTTTTTTTCCCTGTGGAGTTTGTTTTGTTTTGATTTTTTGGCTGTTTTTTCAGTGGATTTGACAGTGGGTGGCAAATGGTGACTGAGACATTGTCACAATGTTGAAACTCATCTGCCTGGAAGGGTGTAACACCATGTGCTGTGGGAGAAGGAGATGGCAGGAGGGAGGGAAGAGGAGAGAATGAGGTGCCATTTCTTGGATTAGAGCTTTTATAAGCTTCCAGAAGAGGGGAAATTCAGATGTTTAGCTGGCAGCAGTTGGTGATGAGGGAAGAGCCCTGGCTCAGTTCCTTGTTGGGCTCAGGGAGCAGTTTCCCTCCATCTGTTAGGAGCTTCTGATTAGATGAGGTAGGTTAAATCTTTTTTCCCTCCGCTCTCCCTTTCCCATGGTTGGGAAATCACTTATTTGTGCTGCTGGGAGCAAAGAGAAGAGAAATGAAACCACACAGCCAGTGCAGGGCTTTTAAAACTCTTTGCAGTTTGCAGAGGCTGGAAAGAGATGATTAGGGTGATTGAAGATTGATGGAAGTGATAAGATTGGTGAAAGGGCACAGAAAGGAGCAAGGACTGATGTGTTTGCTTAATGGGATATCCATCTTAAGTTCCTCTCTCAGGCTGCCTTGTTTACAGCCTGTTTAATATTTGCTCTTATCTTCTAAAAATGGTGGCTTATTGTACATTTTCTGAAACTGTTTTCAGAAGGGGCGATTTTATATCTCCAAATGTGTGTGAATTGGTGCAGAGAAAGAGGAGCTGCTGCACACATTCCACGGGCCAGTGTGGCTTGTCTCAAGGCCATGCTGAAGTAGAATCAACTGCATCATGTTGCAATGATGTTTTCCACCTACAGGCACTTCTGAGCTGACTGCCATAGTGATTAAACTGAGATTGTACAGGATTGGAAATAGAGGCCAGTACAAGCTCTTCGGGCAGCAAAGCTCTGACATCAAGTTCTGGCAGGTTTTAGAGCAATAAAGCAGACACATGATTACAAAAATTAAAAAAAAAAGCCAAAACAAACAAAAAAAAGACACTGGCAAAAGCTCTCCAGCAAATCCTAAATATATACAGGCACACAGGCACAACTGAAAAGACAAAAAAAGAAAAAAAGGAATAATATTATTTCTGAAGGAAAGGAGGAACCTTCATTCATCTTCTAACCTCTTCTCCCTTTTCACTTTCTGTGACAATTCTTGGATTCCTTACCTCTCCTGCTATGATATTGATCCATCTCCTGTTAGGGCATTGAAACCCATAATACACAGTACAACAGGCTGCTCTATTTGTGAGGCAGCCCCTTGTTAATTCTCCAACCATTGTCTGGCCTGGCACAAAGCAGTGAAAGGAAAGAGAGCCACAAGCATCCCAGAGCCCAGGGCAGCCTCCTTCCACCAGGGGTGGCCTCACTGCCTGCCTCTGCCCTGCCAGCCCAGCAGTTTGCAGGGCTGACTCTGCCTGCTTCATCCAGGTCTCAGCTCAGGAGCAGAAGTGGCAGCAGCCTCTTTTCTGTGAGAGGGAAAATGAATTTTGTGATGTGGATTCTGCATCACTAAACCAGCTCTCCCACCGGGGGCTGACCAGAAATTAGGCTGGGATTATGCAAGGCCCAGTTAAAGGTGGTTGCTTTTTCCAATTCCAATTTGCTATTAGGTTATTACAGCCACAGGTTTTCTTAAATGGAAATAAAAATGTACTTTATTTTTTCTGTCTTAATCAGTGGAAAGAGGCAGCTGTGAAAAGCCAAACATTTCTTTCTTGCTATCATAGAATCAAAGAAAGTTTTGGGTTAGAAGGGGCCTTAGAGAAATTCAGTTATTACCTCCCTGCCATGGGCAGGGGCACTTTCCACTGGACCAGGTTGCTCAAAGCTCCATCCAACCTGACTTTGGACACTGGCAGGGATGGAGCACCCACACCTTCTTTGGTCAGTCTGTTCCAGTGCCTCACCACCCTCACAGCAATGAATTTCTTTATACTATCTTTAAAGATATTATAGATATCTTACATCTACCTATTTCAATTGAAACCTGCTGCCTCTTTCCCTATCAGCAGATTTCCTGATAAAACACTCTTCCCCATATTTCCTGTAAGCCCCTGTTAAGTAGTAGAAGGCCACCACAAGGCTTCATAAGGTTTTTAAAGTTAAATACTCCTCTACTCACAGGACTGGAAAACCAAGATGGCCAAGAAAGCTCCCATGAAGCATTTTTCTAACCTGCTCATTTATAACCCAAAGTAGCTGATTTACATCTCAATTTACATATATCCCACAGTGCTTCATTCCATTGATTAGACATCAGAGCATTTACATTTCCATCTCTTCCACATAACAGCAGTGGTAGGTCACAGTGACCTTACAAATATCTTGTCAAAGCCTTTTGTGTCAAAACAGCACAACCTCAGAAATGCACTATCAAAACATCCCCATCATCCAATGTCAAAACAGCTTCATCACGGAGCCTAAGCACATTCACATCCAACAAATTAACATATCAAGGCTTTATGGCACTAATATCCGAGTAAAAAACAAAAACCTAATGTCTTCCCTGTGAAAAGAAAATTGTTCTTGCTCCCATTTCCCACTGCTAATTAACAATGTTCCTATCTACTGGGGTGTCTCTGGGGGGACTTTTTTTTCCCCCCTGACAGTGTCACTAAAGTGACCGACATTTTCATCTAGTCAAACTTGCAAAAAGTGGCTGGGAGAGGTTTCTGGGAACTTGGCCTCAGTGACTGTCAAGGCAGTAACATCCCTGCCTAGGTACAAGACTATTCGACAAAGTGAACATCACAACAGAAAAAAATTTGCAAGCAAAGCCAATACACAATTCTGGACCATCTCCTGCTGCATTTAAATCATCTCATTGTTCAGTTTTCAGGCCAGACCTATCTTAGTGCTTGGTTTCACTGCAAGTGACTAAATAAATTGGGAAGGGAATAGCACACTCTATTTTTTCTTTTTTTTCTTTTTTTTTTTTTTGGTGATTTTAAGGAAATCAGATAAACCCCAAAGATTAAATCTAACTGTTTAAAAATCACAGTCTCAGTGGTTCCCTTGCCCTCCTGCCCATCTGCATACGAGGCATAAAAAGTATGCATAACCACACAGTTTCACACCAGTGCAACTGAATCCATGTGAATCCCATAATTTGAATTTTAAAGCCTCTCAGTCTCTGCTTTGTTTGTAAAGGAGGTTTTTAGGAACTCATCCCATTGCTGGACAGCATGCTTAAGTGTAAACATAAGTAGCATCCAAACATTTGGGCAGTCAGGACAGCAAAGTTTGGTGCATTCTTGAATTAGGACATGCATAGACAACCCACTGAAAATGCAATATTGCACTCAGCTAATCTGGTGGGTCAGCACTGCAAATATTCCTTTTGGAGCAGCACTCACAATTCCAGGCAATGACTTTCTTAATTGGTAAAACAGTCAAATACAGAATAAATAAATATAAATCAGCTGGTTACAGCCTTTCCATTATTTTTTCTTCAGGACATTAGCTAACAACCAAAGCAATTAAATTTACAAGCAAGAGGAAGGTTAGAGGCACTCAGCTCTTAACTGACTGACCTTGCAGTGGAGACACCATGTCACAGCCATTAGCACCGGGGCAGGATCTGTTGCATTTTGCTCTGTTCCCACTGAGTCATCTCTGTGGCAGCACAGGGTGAGACCATGAATTCAGATTGATTACATCAAGGCAGAACAAATCAGAAGCAGCAGTTGCAAATTTGTAAAAACAGACCTGACTGGTGCATTACTGTAACCCCCAAGAAAAGCAGCTGGGGGCATGACCACATACCTTGATCTTGTATAAACACCTTTTATTTAATTTTTCAGATTTGTTTAATTTTAAAAGTCATTCTTTTGAAATATGTGCTTTGTATATTTTTTTCATTATAGATGCACAGCAGTTCCCATATAAGCTGTCCTTGAAAGTAATATCTCAGTATATAGGAGAGATTCCCTCTATTTCAAGTGAGAAGACTTCTTCAGAATTCATGAACTTCTTGAGTGTGACAGATGTGATGGGACAGAAAAAAACAATTCACTCTACTATAATTGTGGCCTTTAGTTTATACTGACTATGCTTTGATGGATTGCTGCATTTATTCATACTTTAATTTTCTAAAGAGTAAAATAGTGACTTGCAGTCTGAGGACTAATCTCAGGATTTCTGTGACCAGTAACCTCAGCAGTAAAGTCTCTTAATGTTCATGCTTCGTATTTTCATCTGCTTCTCCAAGTTCTTCACTGAAAACAAGACATGTAAAACCAATTTAAAGTCAAAGAGGGGGAAGTTCTTCAGATCTCTCTGGCAGAAGCTCCTGCTGCCTGAGAGCTGGAAAGGGAGCAGGAGCTGTTTTCATAGGTCAGCATGACCTGAGAGAGTCGGATAAAGTGACACAAACGTGTGTAAAAATTTATGTTGAGGAAGAAGAGCCCTGTTGGGTGCTACAATTACAGAAGGGAATAGGAAAAAAAAAGAAGTGATTAGGTGAGGAGTCAGAAGAGAGACGTATGTAGGAAGGAATAAAAGGATCTCATTATATATAAAGTAGGGCCAATTTTTTCCTGTAGAGCTTTGATGCCACTCAATTTTTGCTATCCAAAGAAGGATGGCTGAGAGACCTGAGCAAGCTTGGCAGGAGGGATGAGAGGTGGCCACAGGGCTGCATTCCCAGGACTTCCAAGGAAGGAGGCTGAAATGGCTGCTAACAGTGAAATGGCAAAAGCTGCTGATACTGTGGGGCATCCCAGGGAATTACTGAGAGAAAAGCTGCCTCAACTGGACAGAAACTCCATAGTAGATCTGAGTGAGAAAATATCCAGGACAGCAGAGGATGAGAAACACATTTAAAATGTACTTGATCACCTAAATTCTCAGCAGCTATAGAGCAGGAGCACCACTACCCCTCTGTGGCTGAATCAGATGGACCCAAGGTTTCAGCACTGTGGGAGTCACTCTGTCATAGCTCTGAGGCTGCTGCAGAAACATCAGCTACTCACAGTGATGTGCCAGAGTGCAGAATGAGTCATTGACATAATAAATCCTCTTGGCAGCAAGGGACCTGGTGAATTGAAGAGATATTTTCAGCATTCTTGCAATTCATGGCACAAATTACAAGTATTACAACCATTCCAAGCAGCTGAAGGGCTCTATACACAGGGCACCTGTGTGTGGCCCAGGGTGAACAGCAATGCTGCCAGTGAACACTTTGGGATTCACTCTCCAATCACAGGGCAGCTGCCTCTGTGACATTATCACCATGACCAGAAAGTGGGAAGTGACTCTCAGAATAAATGAACTTTCAAGGTCCAGTTTGGGTATGTTGGTGCAAGCTACAGTGGCTCCTTGATTTGATCATTAAACTGGAATAACTTAAAAACTTGGTGTCACCTCTCTGGCCATGCCACAGGAATTATTCCAGTGGAATACAAAGTTGAGCAGAATTCCAGATGGCTGGCCTTATGGCAGTGAAACACAGCCCTCCTGTTTAAAGATGAGCAATGAGCTGTTTGCTCTGGCCACCAGTTGGAAGCATCAGTGGCATGATGACATTTCCACATGGCAGTCCCCAGCATGGGGAGCTGTGCCTGTGTGTGCCACTCTTGGACAGACCACACCTCACACAGAGCCAAAAAGTCCCAAAATACTGGCAATGGCAGTGGGGTACAGAGGTAAACTCTTTGGACTGTAAAAAATAGGACAAAACCCCACAAAAACTTAAATCCTGAACATGTTCCAATGACATTCTGCCATTATAACTGTTGCAGGCAATTTCTCCTCTGGTTTGATATTTTAGCTCAGCCTGGTTAAGTCTTCAGAGGCTGCACTGACAAGCAAAAAGTCTAATTACCATGTTTAGTTTGCTCCTTTTAGCATGCTCTGCAGGCTCTGTCATCATTTCACTGTGACAAGAAGTTGGGTGGTTTTTTCCTTGTAGCAAGTTCTTCACTATTCTTGTTAAAGAAATACTGCACCAGAGATTCCTTTGATGGTTTGGTTATGTTTAACTTGCCATTAATGCTGTTCTCCTTGGAAACTTCTTCTCTGTGTTTACTTTCATACATCTGGTGGAAAAATATATTTGCTTTTTTTTGTTTGTTTATTGTCACACATAAGTGAGGCATACATAAATCAAATGCTTTGTACCTTGGGCTTCACTTGTCTTGTCTTTATGCTGTATCAAAAATTTCAATAAAAAAAGTTAAGTAATAATGCTATAAAGACACGAAAGGGCAATGTGGCACAGTGACAAATTGCTGGGAGTTGTACATAAAACAATCTTTTGGAAAAAGAGAAGCATTCTCATTTTAGATAATTTCTTCCATCCTTTTTTTTTTTTTTTCAACTTGAAGTTTAAATAATTATGATTTACAGAATCATAATGAAGAAGCATAGTAAAGAAAAAATCTCTTGAACCGTGGTAAAGATGGATAAAACTCGTAAGGAATGTAAGAGACCCAGTTGTTTCTAACATGTCCTCATTCTGAATCTGATTTCAGTTATTTCTTCTTATTGTTGCAAAAGATATAGCCTAACAAACATAGAAAAAATTCATCATAGGGCAGATATCTTACTGCTAAAAAAAGGGAGTAAAAAGTCATATGGCAGTAGAAAAAAATCATCATAGGGCAGATATCTTACTGCTAAAAAAAGGGAGTAAAAGGTCACCCAATTGTATATTATTGCAGATTGCACATCAGTGGGGCACAGAACTGCAGTATGCAAAGTATTGTAAATGGAGAAAGGTATGATAAAGAAGGGAAGGAAGCAAAACAATCCTAAACTTGTAAAGATATGAAGTGAGTGAGGTGGGAAATGAGAAGCACTGAAATAACTTTGCATTCTCTACTGTGAAATCAAAAGACCAAAAGCCTAATCACATTGTCAGTCAGTAACCAGTCTAGTGCAACAGGGAAAAAAAGCAGAGATGAGAATGGAAACTTTAACAATGGCACAATATCTTCTAATTCTTTTAGATCCTTTCAATTCATCCAGCTTTCACCTGACTCTGCTCCTTCTAGTGTCCCTCTTTTTGGGGGGGTGGTTTTTTTGTGTTTGTATGCATGGCTTTATGTCATCCCAAGCATTTTTGGCTGAAAGGTGACATGGCTTTTCTACCCCTGTGTTGTCTTCTTCATCCACTGCCTGCATCCTGTCTGCACAACTCTAAATCCTTTCCCACTTTCATGCAGCACTGAGGCAATGGCTGAGTGTGACTGAGTGTTAGCAGAGCAGATATGGCAATAGTGACCCTAGTGCTGGCCTTGGGATAACAGCAATAACCTTGCAGAGCTCCTGCAGATAAAACCAGCCTCTTTTCTGTGATACCAAAACCAGAGCTGATCACCTAGTTCCTCTTTGTTTTTGTGTTCAGAGATTAAGAACTGATACAAAGATATTAAACCCTATACTGGATATTATGGGAACACTGGCTTCTTATCACTTCAGCCATGCCTTTGATCAAAACACTTCTATTTGCCTCATTGTAGAGCTTATTATAAACACCACACCTATTGCTTTATTGCCATGCTATACTCTTTGAAAAAAAAGACTCAGCCAACCAAAAAAAGGAAATTTTGTATGAAAATGTCTTGCACTAAATATATAAATAATCCAAACGCAACAAGAAGATTCTAAGGAGAGTCACAGCACTGAGTAATCAGCACCCATGGCCAAAAAGTTCTTCAAAGAATTTCACTCAGATACTTGCAAGGAGTTTTCACTGCTTTATGTATCCTTCTTTTTGATTCTCAATATCAGGTAGGGGATGTCTTTTTGGGGTTTTGTTTGTTTGTTTGTCTTTAAACCACTAGAGAAGAGAAAAAAAAACCTTCTGCAGAGAAAAGAACTCCCAAGTCCTCTCTGCACTGCTTGACACAGTTATTTATGGATTTGCTGTTTTGGATGTTTGTGCTTGGAGCAGTTGGTTGGCCATCCAGTTGTCACCAACAATGCAGTAGGAATAAAGTGTCAAATTCTCAGAAAGATTTGTGTGTGTGTGTGTGTGTGTGTGTGTGTGTGTGTATTTTAAATGCCTGAAATCTTATTTTTAAGCTTTCAGCTTCAAAGATTCACTTACCATTCAATGGTTGCATTCATATAAGCACAGTTTTAAGTAGAATGGCTCATTCCTTATTTTGATGTAGGATCAGTCCTGCTGTTTCATCTAAACCTTATCCCCTGTCATGTAGTAGAGCTGACAGGATGACAAAAATAAAGGCTTTAGTGCTAACAAACTTTGTTTGTTCTCCCTCTTGACTTCCCAAGTGCCACTGCTATTTATTTAAAAGGAGGAGAGATCAAGCACACACGCGATATTTAAAAATAACAAGCCACAAAGAAAAATAAAACACACAAATAAACCAACCAAACAAAACTCCAGCAAAAGTGCTATTTACAGCACTGCTAAAGAACAGGGATTCAGATGGGCTGATCCAGTGCTGCTTGCAAACCTTTACCCCATGGGCTGTGAGGCTTGGCCTCAAAGGACAGCAAGAGATGGAAGGAATCAATCCCTACTTCACATCAACACTGCAGACTGGGGGGTACCTTTGGGAGCATTTCCTTTATCCTAGGTTGGTTCAGGCTGTGCAGGCAGGCAGTTCAAAAGCAGACAGTTTGAACAGAAGGAAAACATCACATCATTTGTAATGTTACCTGTGATCTTAGGCACAGCTTCCAAATTGGAAGGTTGATGGCAGGAGCTGATGGATGAAAGAAACTGCCCTGAAAGGGGAATGGAGCTGCTGGCCTTTTGTGTCTGGGTGGTGCAGCTATTTCTCAGGCCCCATTTTTCTGTACTTCACAGTATTTGAAAAGAGAATGCTCTGAAGATAATTGAAGTTTTGCCATTGACTTCAATGGGGCCAAGACTTCATAAATATGTTTGTTTCTTCTGTGGACTAAATTGCTATTACTGGTTTCAACATGGCATCTTAAGATTGATGCCTGCACCTCATAAGATTAAATTGGCCTCTGCATTGTAGAGAATACAACTTCTCCTAGCTAGCCACTCTGCTCTCTCACATTGGTGATCAGAGGAGCAAGTCCTACTGTAGCAAGTTATTTTGCCCAGAATAACTTGGCAGGATCTTATGAGATAGGGAATGTGTTTTACTGGGGAAAGTGTTGTAGTAAAAAAGTGATCAGATTTTTTAAGTGCATAAGCTCTTCTGCTCTGATGAGAGCAGGCACTTCTCATATCCTTAGACAAAGATCACAGGTATTTACAAAATCACAGCATATAGGACTACACTCAGGATGGAGATGGTCCTATTAAAAAGTCCTATAATCAAATCTCTGTAGATCTGTCAGAAGAATCAAGGGGGTAAAGTAGGGTTAAGATTGTGGACTAGCCTTGAAGTCAGAGAAGTCTTAGGCTTAAGTCTGTGAGCTGAATTTGGAGATCATCTTAAAGAGAGACAATAGATAAGGCAGATTAACCCTTAAATTATTGCTTGCTGTGAGGAGCAGTCTGCAGATCAAAGACTTCAAGTCACTGGAGAAGTTTCTTTTACAAACAGCCAGAGTCTGAGACAGAGGTGAGTGGTACTAGCCCTAGTTAGCTCCAATTCCCCAAGAAAATTGCTCAGTCCTAAGGACTGAGGTACTTGGCAGCAGCAATCAATATGATGCAGTGGTTCTTTGATTGCCAGACAAAAGTTCAACGACTAAACTTTAATGCAGAATCTCAGAGCAAATGTTTTAGAAATTCCAATTGTGTTAAAGTGGATTAACTAGAAACATTGCCTTAAATTTTAAAAGCACAGGTATATAGTGGAAGGCTGGAATGTAGCTAAGTCAATATTATTAAAGCTGCACTTATAGGCCACCCATTTATTTGAAAATACTTTTGTGGTGGGACGATGTCTTAAGACACAGAATTTAATTACTAAGCCACAATAGAAGTGTTCAATTTGCTTTTCTCTCCTATTACTCATATTATCTATAGAACACAAATTGATTAAGCATTGGTATAAATTCCTGGAAAGGCTCAGATTCCCAATGCAGTCAGGTTTGTTTAGCAGACAATTTATTACCTTACATATACTAAACATTAATATTGTATTTATTGTATTTGTGTCTACCAAAGGAAGTTCTAGCTTTTATTCCTTGTACTTACTGGGGTCTCAATTATTTTAATGTACATTCTTTATTTTTAATAAATAAAAGAAAATTGTCTAGAACCACCAAACCCAGAACAAAGTGATCAACTTGGCCATTTCACCACCCACGCTGCACCCTTCAACTCTGTTCACTTTGCTTTTGTTTCCATGGAACTCTCCCACAAGGAGAATCAAAAAATTCAAGAAAGTAATAAAGTAATAATTTATCAACAGTAAAAATTAAAATTTCCATCTGTGGCACTGTGCATGTCATGAAGTATTATAATGCCCAATAGTGTAATCTGATTATATTTTAAAGTAATTATACTTCAAAATTTTCAAATTTTTTACCATCCTAACATGCTGCTGCTATCTATTCTCCCCTTAGCATGGAATATATAATGGCAGAAATTATTTCAGCTTTAACTGATAATGATGCCAGCATCAAAATCAAACATGACTTTGTGCAAATCCAGGCTGAAATTCATAGCTGGATCTGTGCAAATGTTTCTGCTGAAAGTTGATAGGAACTCCTTACAAAACAGTTATGCAAGAGCAGATTTTAGCCCTGGTATCAGTCGCTGTGCTGCTTTCGCTATCTGGATTCTAATTAAAAGTTCTGCCTTTAGTTTCAGCCAATCTTAAAGCTGCACAACACTTCTCATTTTTGGATGTTGTAATCATCCAGTCCCTTAACATGAAACTTTCCAAACTGCTTGTGTCTCCCTTGGACTGATTTTTGATGTGGATTTGCACCTTTGGGATGAGGGAGAGGGATTTGCAGACAAATTGTTTTAGCTGTTTTGAGGGGCAGGGTAAGGCTTTCCCACTGTTGGGTTGAAAAGCTCTAACTTTTATTGCTCTGCAGAACCTTGGCAAAGTGACAGCAGTAGCAGATGGTGCAGAGGGGGACAGGAGAGACAGTCACCTTCATGTAATGGACAGTTCAATGCTATTCCATGACAAAGATTCACCACCAGACAAGTTTTAACTCCTGAAAAATCTCATTTTCATATGCTAGATGAGTGGTTTTTAAGGGGAGACAAGGAAAAGAAGGCAGCAATAGAGACAGAAAGCACAAAAGACCTTCAGAGGAGACAGCAGTTGGGTAACAGCAGAAGGCAGTGACAGAGGCTGACAGCATGAGGTCAGCAAGCAAAGGAGCACATAAACATTCTGAGGATCATCTAACAGTTTCCCTTAAAAGAATGAGAAAACCAGGGAGGTGAACCATGAGAGGTTCTGCTGGGTGAACTCTCTGATGCAGGAAGGTGTGGATGAGATCCCATTTTACAGCCACGTCCGTTTTGTACCTGACTGATGCTCTAAGTGGTGCAGAAGTTCTCAGCATGGGAAAAAGCTCCTGAAACACCTTATCAAAACCCACATTTTCTGGTCTGAGTGGAAGGTAGATCACCTCTGGAGTGATTCAGTGCCTGATGTCCCTCCTCAGCACACCTGATAAATCCCCCATGCCCACTACACCTCTCCTCGAAGCACGAACCCATTTTTACTCCAGACAGAGGGATTGTTCAAATACCTCACTTTTTGGGCTGTGAACTTCTGTCCATCTGGAGCCCACACATCTTAACAGGGCTCAACACTCTCAGGCAACAGGTCTGACCCCTTGGGTCAAAAACATTGGAAAGGCTCCAGAAAGGTTTTCCCAGCTTCTACAGGCAATATAAGCTCTTTGTCCTGCGTTAACAAAAGAGACAACGTAGGGACTAACCTTGTCAGCTGGATAATGCTGTTCAGCACTACAGGACCAATTGTTGCCTGGGAGAACAGAGCAGCTCCCACCAACCTCTGATCAGCTCCTCCCCATGGTGCTTGCAGTGCTGGAAACCTCTGAAAGACACAGGCAGCAGAGCAGGGCTTTGTCTACTTCATTTCCCTCAGTACCTTACAGGACATCCTAGGATGCTCTCACATGCCCAGGTCCCTGTCTCTCCCTCAGAAATCGTGCTGAAGACACACATGTAGCACCATGAGATCCAAATGGCAGAGGTGCCTAAAGTCAGGCCCAAGGTTCTCCTGGAGCTCCTGTTCTTCAAGTAAAAACTGATCATCTGCTGGCAAGAGTACTTGGTGTGCACTCATTTTTGTACCAGCAGGAAGAACACAATAACATTTGGCTATTTTCTATTAGCTGTTGATGTGAGGGATTTTGATTACACAAACTACTATCATCGTGCTGAAACTAGATATCTGACTAAATCAAATAAAATGTTCTTTCTGTTGTCTCTTGAAATGCAGGTTTTCCATTGCTAATTTTTGCCATTTCTTTTCTCTGCTATTTTAATTTCCCCAAAAGCCAGTTTCTTGTAAGTGTAGTTCTTTGAGGTTATTAAAGTGGGACTTACCATTTGCAAAAATTACTGTTAGAAGTCTTACAACAGTATTTTTCAATATTATGGCTATCACACAGACCCAAGTAGGCTAAACCGGCTTCAAAACAGGCTAATTTACTCCCAAAAGAAGTTTAAAGTACGTTTTAAAACAATTGTCCATGATTTTGTTTGCAGAAAAAAGCAATAAAACCATGAAAAGAAGGCACAGAATCACAAAGCAGTCTACATTAAACTAAAACAGTTTTAAGATCAGCACAGTGAATTTCTTCCTGACTTTGAGTCCCAAACATGTCCCAGTGTTATAACTTTGATAACTCCTATCCATGGTTTGACTGTCATTCTTTGATAAAATATTAGTGTTGTACTGTCATTACACCTCTGTGGCAAGGAATCACACGTTGAGAAAGAGAGAAAAATGACATTATCAGGAGCCACTATCTCAGAATCTGTTTCAAATTTGTATACAAAGCCATTATGACACCCTGCTCTGGCTGGTGCAGTAATGTTTTACAGCACAATTCCATCTGCAGATGTTGCCAAAGGACAATATTCTGCTACACTGACTAATGCATTTCCCTGTAAATAACCCTCTGATTTTTGTGGGACCTGATGCTGCCTCAGATGCCATTCAGCATGAATAAAGGTGTCAGAATATGGCCTGGAGTTATTATGTGTATAACCCAAACCTCAGTAAAGCAATGAGATATCCAGATTAATGGCTAATGCCTGGGATGATATTCCTATCTTAACCCTTGCTGTCTGACCAAAGTGAATAATAACATGCTCATGGTATATCATCAGCCTCTGAAATGCAGTTGCAACAGTATGAAATTTCAGAATAAATATCTGCCTTCATTCTTTTTATTCCCCTTGTGGATTTAAGTCAGTTCCCTAAAATATTGTTTAATATGATTTTAGAGTTTTAATAGCATCTATTGACCAAGAGAGGACAAAAGTCAGTTCTCTCCCCAGCTCCTTCTCTGTAGGATAAATTTGTTTAAAAGTGCATTTTCTTTTTAGTCCTATGTTAAGAAACTTCTTCTCAATTATCTTTGAAACCATCAAACAGCTTTTCCTAGTTAATGGAAGGTCTTTAATGATACCTAACAACATATTCTCTATACTACTTTGGGATGATTTGAATACAAAAAGCATTACAACAAGCTGGATTCTATTTTTATTCAGTCTTGTATAATTTTACACACCAGCTGAATTACTAATAACAGCAAAGTCTACCTCACATGTATACACCATGAGAAAATTAATAACTGATAATGTATACTTTCAAATTATAAAATAAGCATGTATTTAATGATTCCATAAATTACTCCAGAATATTTATGAATATTCTAATAGAAAAGAGAGTGAAATTAACTTTCATTCCTTTGGTACTTTGAGGTCTTTCACCATTGTCTCTATGGCTATTTTATTCATGCTTGCATAATTATTTAGTACAGCCCAACCAAGTCTGGCAGAAATGATGGCCATGCCCATAGTTCAGCAGTCTGGGTTTCTGGCTGCATTTACTGTGAATGTGTGCAAATAAAAGACCAGAGAAATCTAGTGCCAAATTCTGGGTTCACAAATTCAGCTTAGGGCCAAAATTCTCTCCTAAGTGAATAAAGACAATGAGACTTCCAACTAACAGGGAGATTCACAACACCCCAAACAGCAGAAGTGCTCCCAAAAGAAAAGTGCATTTGAAATGTTGATCCAGGGCTGTAGTCTTATAACTATAGGAAAAGCATTCCTGCATGCAGAATTCACACAAACTGAATTTTTGAGGAGGATGACTGGGTTTTGGAACAATAGGATAACAATGCAACTTGTTTTTGCTACCCTACAATTTTGCCAAGATAAAATTACCTGAGAGTAGAAGTACAATTCCTGGTCTACCTTGGTCACAAGTAGTTTAAGTTCATAGCTTTGCCCTTCCTGTGTGATATTCTATGCAGAGATGTTCGCTAATCTGAAGCAAAGAAACACTTCATTGCCACCACACTAAAAAAATATCCAAGATTCAGAGGGCCAAACAGACAATAAAGGGAAATGTAGACAACTGTGATTCTAATTATTAATGAGGATGATTATCTGGTAGGAAAGCAGTACAAGGTGATATTTAGGAAAGGAAGTCTTTCATTTCCTAGATGTGAGATGTGTTAAGTTGTTAAAAAATTAGAGACTGGTATAATTTCCTCTGGTCACAGTTTTGAAGTGTCCATCACTGCAGTAATTGCAAAGGCAATACTCTGAATTTGCCCAGCAGAATAAACTTCTCAAAGCATAGAAAATGGTTCTAGGGCATGAAATTGTTGCCATTAGCTCAGGTGTGAAGGCTGTGCTGCTGGGTACTCACAGAACTCAAACAGCTTAGAAGATAAAAGTTTGGGTGCCAAGGGGGTCTCCAGACTGAAATGGACATTTGGGGATTTATGGCTCAGCTAATAAATGTTCTTACATGTCCCTTGAGGCTGTCCAGCAGGGTACATGGCCAAAGCCAAAAGTACATAAAAGAAATTGTGGAGAAGTTGAGAGAGAGAAAAAATGAATTCACCTTTGAAGAAATGCACATGTCGACACCTTTTCCTCTGCCACAAGTTTATCCAGGAGTGTAGGTCATGCAGATGCACTGGGATGTTTCCTTTACCAGGCCTAAAACCAGGGAGAGCTGCACTCAAGGGCTGAGGGGTTCTTCTTTAAATATGACAAAATATGCTGCAATGTGGTGAGCAAAGTGATATACCCAGTAAAGAAACATGTTGGAAGAAGAATTGCAAGCCTTACAGATAAATAAGTATACTCCATAATTACAAAGCATAAGCAACTCCATTGAAGGAAAAGAGCCTAAGATTTGCTGAATGTTTTTGATGTTGACAACAAACACTTGAAATTACTCTTCAATTGAGCACTACAGTAGGAAAAAAATGCTCTTACACTGCAGATTTTAGCTACATCTGATAAGATCTGTAGAGCCTGAGGTGTATTGACAACTCAATACCCTTAATTTCGTGGGAAAGTAACTCAAGGCAGCGTTCATTGACTTTTGCTCTAACACATTAATCACAGAAAGGAATATTTGGGGTGTCTGGGATCAATTTTTATGACTCCTCCAACTAGCTGGGATCACTGTTTTGTTAAGGAATATTTCAAGTTTTTGGCTCCTTCTTGTTATGGATTTTGAGTTGTTGTTTAGTTGTTTGTTTTTTCTTTAATTGACTGACTGTTTGACAAGATAGACTATTTCTTGCAGCTGAGATACAGAATGAGCTTTTGACATGCAGAACTCTGAGGTCTTGTTCTAAAGTAATTATTTAGCTTTTCCTTGAATGACACTCTGTGAGGGATTATGGAAGAAAATCATTATTAGGTTGCACATCAGTCAGGATACTTTTCTGCCCCTTCTCTTTGATTTAGACATACAATGCCAAACAAATCAAAGATTACACTTGGGAGCTGCATGCTGCTGTGATGGATCTCTGGAGAGGAAGAGAGAAAAATGAAGTTTTAAAAAAAAGGTGAAAAGAAACGTGAGGAATGGAAAAAAAGTTTCAGCAAGTGTTGGCTCTGCTGTCAGTCAAATGAAAGAGAAGGGACAACTTGATCTATTGCAAGATCATAGCCAAGGATAAAAAAGTAGAAGTTCTCCCTGACAGAAGCAAACACACACACACATTCATTTTGATTCACTCAATTTTTTGGGTTTCATTGTTCCTTGATAGACAAGAGCTTTTCCCCTGTTCTGGTGACATGCCAATGCACCAGTGCAGCCTCTTGAAGAAATAATGCACACATTCCATGACACAAAATTATATCCTGATATTGGTAAAGCTGAGAAATGAGAAGCAAAAGGGATGTTTTTCATTAATTTCAGAGCTATTAAAGAATATAATCTCTTAATGCCTCAAAAGACTTGACTATTGAACTTTAACTATAAGTACCACTAATTAGAGGTCTTCAATGCCTGATATGTCTTCAGAGGGAAAAAAAAAAAAAAAAAGTAAATTTCACAAGCCAGCTCATTAAAACTGTGATGCTGGCTCACTGCAAACAGCTGTCAGGATGGGTAATTTGGGAGTGCATGTGGAATGAGAGAAGAGAAGCTGCTGTAAATGCAATCCAAAGCAGGGGATGCATCAGTGGTTTACAAGAGGGTGAGTTGGTGGAACTTCCACAGGTGGAAATTAAAAAAGTAGGCAGGACTCCTTGTATCAGGAGCCACCTCTGATAATCCCAAGACATTTTCTCCTTGGGTACAATTTTCTACAGTGACAGGACAAGCATCACTCCAAGTTGTGCTCTCAGAATTAGCTGACTTAATTGCATTAAGACTGTTTTTACCTGTGAATGTACATAGCCTGCCTTGTACAAGCCTCACCACTAAATGTTTTACAGTGGAGGGAAGGGGCTAAACACAAGGTCATTACAGTCATTACAGCAGAGTGTAGACTGAAAGCAAAGTTTTCTTCAAGGTATCTAAAGAACCTTTACAAGATGAAAAGCTTTCATTTAATTGAATTCCAAAACCTATGCAAAAAACCTAAATTTTGCTAAAAAAAAAACCTCTAAAAGTTTACTTTGCCCAAGTAGAGTTTGATGTTCAGATTTATGGTGGAAGCATCTCAATTTAATTTTTAACAGGCTGCCTTATGTAAATCTCTAAGTGAGAGAACTCATTAAAAATTGTAGCTGAGAAAACTGTGGAATTAATCTATGAACTTTTATTCATGACTATCTGGCCCTAGAAAATTATTTGACATTGCATATGGATGTCAAATACTTGCAGACTGAACTCTGCTGGCTACAACTCTTACTCCCAGCTTGCAGCAATGACAGGCTGACACTTGAACTTAACTAGTTCATTTCACTTGTTCTTACATCTTATATCCCTGAAAAGTGAGACATGCTCCAAAATATGCATCTATTACAAAACTTTACCTGTAAGTGTTCTCCTTACCTTGGAGATTTCACTCTTTTAGGTGGGATCTGTAGGATCCCTGCTCACGAATCTGCAGGATTTTGTCCTGACAAAGGCTAGAAAATAGGAAAGGATAAAATCATTGGTGCTTCTAAGACATTCTACATTTCCTGAGCTCCTGTTTCTCTTCCTCTCTCAGGAAGCCTCCCACCAGCTGTAGTCTCTGAAGAGTAGTGAGAGCTCCTGATGTCACACACCCTCTGAGATGAGTTGATGCATGAAGTGAATTCTGTCTTGAAACTGCTTGATGGCCACTTAAATTTAACCAGAATTTACTTTCTTGAACACAGAAACAATATTTCTCCTTTTAAAATGAAATTGAAAACTAATTTTAAAAGTTTCCCTCAAAAAATATAAACTTGTGACTGTTTCCCACCCTTTCCTTTCTTTCTTTTTCTACCTTAAAAAGTGAAGATTTCAAGAAGAATTAATGAACTTAGAAAATGTGCATTCTGGTCTGAAGAAAACAACCCTCCTTTTCCTTAGATCTAGTGTGCATTCCTTGTCTCCTCAGAGGCATTGCATTGCACAGACTGGCTTTCTTTTGAATTTGCACAAATTCAAAGTGACTTTCACAAAACTCAAATCAGGGTGGTAGGAGCCTTCCAGTAACTGGACTGGGATTTTAAAAAAGAGTTTGCATTATTAAGTGGCTGGTGTTTTGTTTTCATTTTTTGAACACAGATAGGGAAATCAATCTTATTATTTCTCCTGTATCTAGAAACATAAAGCTTTTAGATATACATGGACTTAGCATTCTATTTGTTCCAACTAATTTCAGTAATGTGCAGGTCTGAAAAAAAGTATTTTACACATTTATATATGTATAAATATCTTAAAATAAATTTTACTGTGAATTATGAGTGTTTTCATTTTTAATCTAGTTTGCAACAAAAAAAGAACATTAGCTATTGATAAACAGAGATTCAATCACATAAACATTTTGTCTAAAAAAGCAGACAATTGGGAGCATTTTCTTTACCAAATAACCCTATACGGCTTCATCACCAAAATAAAATATTTTTCTAAAGATATCTGCATTGATTTTAATTAGATTAGATCAGCATAAACCAGTTCATTTTCAATAGATACTGACATTCTAATATTCCACATCATATTGATTCAAAATTGTTTTTTGAGAGTTATAACGAGAAAAGAAAATGCAACAGAGGTTTGCAATACAGCCTGCTCTATGGAACCAGGTAAATCACACTTTGCAAAATCATTTTCCCCTCTAATAGAGTCAAAAAATGGTTATTATTCTTTAGGGTTGCTGCACTTTAATTTATTCTTCAATTCCCAACTGCCTAAGCAGTTTTTTCAGACCTTGCACAGTCCATCATGTGTTGCATCTATTTTCTGTTTGAGAGAAATTGTCTTGATTTCCATAACAAAATAATACTTTGTGCTATTGTGATAACAATACTGCAACAATCTGAGATATCTACTAACATTTCCATCTCTGCCTTTGTGCCCAATAAACTGAGATTTCACCAGCACCATCCTAATCCAGTAAGCTTGGACTTGGCTGAAGCACTGGTCAAGCAGCATTTTACACATTAGCCATGATACTCGTAAGATAATAATGCTAATTACAGAAGGATCTTTTTCCTCTTTGCACCAATAATATTTTTGATCAGAAGGATGTGACAAGTGATCTTGTGGAATGTGGCTGCTGCTCACCAGCCTGGAACAGCCTGGGGAAATTGTTCAGGCAGAATCTCCAGTTGTTCTTCCCACTGGCACCCTGTACCATTAGCTGGCAGCAAAGTATTTTTCTGAGTTTGGTGTTGCATCAAAGCTTTGAGTTTTTGTTGGGAGCTGTAGTTCCCAAAGTGGCCATCTCTATCTCCCTAGCCAGACCTCTCCTTTGTACTCTGCCAGCCAGACTTTTTCCCTCTTCCACTTATTTCTGATAACACCTCCAGCCTCCAAAACTCCAGCACCTTCTTAGGAACATCAAGTCACTTGGCAGGCTAATTGCTTTTCTGCCCGAAGTAGTTATCAAGTGAGTACACTATTTTCTATAGTAATTACAGAATGACCCCGGGGCAGACTGTGTACAACAACAAACCTCGGTGAGAAGGCAGATCTTTGCTATTGTGAGTGGATAAAACTCCTCTAGTGTCAATGGGGTTGGATCTGTTTCTATGGGCAGGTAATTTGGCTTGCAATAGCTGGCTGTTGGTTGACTTCCTTTGTCTTTTTTAGGAACTGTTTCTGTATGAACTCCACCTATAATTGCAGGAAAGCAATTACACCTCCTTTACCTCCAAGGTTATGATGACCAATACTGTCTTAGAATCCAGAGTAGCAAATTTAATTCTAATCATTCCTTTGACAACACATGGATCAGGCTGCTCACTTTCATTTTAGAATATTTCAAAGTGCTGCTCGATAAAATCCCCAGATGGCAGAGCATTTAGCTTCCCTTCCCCAGTCAATAACAAATGTATGCTCCTTTCATTGTCTCTATTAAAAACTCAGGTGCAATTACATCATGGAAAATTTGTTTCTCTTTTCCACATATTCAGTTAAAGATGAAGTTTCTCTGTGTCCCTTGCTATTAGAACTTTAAGGATTAGGACTATAAGGAATGGATCAGTCTGCTACTTATTCAGACTTGACTGCTTGTACCAGTGGGAAGCAGTAGCTTCATGGTCATGAATATAGAAGGAATTTAAAAAAAAAAAAAAAAAAAAGAAGGAAGAGGCTGGAGGGAAATATTAAACAATTAGCCACGAGCTCACAGCAGGACATGTATCTGAAGACAGAGCAGGAAACAAGGTCTCAGTTGTTTCACAGCTATAACCTGCTATGTATCATGCCTTGTTTAAAGATGCTTGTTTAATCATCTTGTTCTTGGCTACACTGTTTTTCTTCCTTGCAGTTATTATTTCCTTAGAGGAAGAACACTGGTGTGCTTCATGAAGGCTGCCATTAACTCTGTCAGCCCCGAGAGACAACAGCAACTGGGATTCTGAGTTGTTAAGCTGATTATGGCAAGGGGTTTAATGCATAAACTCATCTTCACAGCAAGGGATGAAGGCCACAGGGAGAAAGGTGGTGGTCAGACGCCTGAGTGAGACACCTTGGAATAAACACTGTGGGAAGTCAAACATACAGTTTACCCTGGCCTGGTTCTATTTTTGAAATTCTTAGGAAAAAAAGCATCACCTGGCAAGATAAATGATGACAGAGTTGGATCTCAAAACCTCAAAGTCATAATAATCAAATTAACCTTGTCAGAACAAAGAATCAAATTAGCTTACATATATATCTGTCTAGTTTATCTCTGGAAAACTGGGGAGTGTTTGAAAATCCCATAAGTAAAATCAGAAGAAGATCTGCTGTATGAGCTCCTAGGCTCAATCAAATCAACTCCCTGAAGAAATAGTAGCCAAGTTTCTTAAAGGGAACCTGTGTTGACTGAGAGATCTGATGTGGCAGTATTATCACACCTTTTGTGGCAATCATCTTTACAAAATTATAACACTGCCAAGACAGGTCCCTGTATTCACCATCAGAACTCTGACACAGTCACCTTTGGTACTTTTTTCCCCCCCTAAGTAATAAAGGTACAAAATAATTGGAAGGAAGACCCATGACCTTATGTGAGGGTTAAACCAAGACATAAAAGAATCTCGGCTACTTGTATTAAAAGAAATATTAAAACTGCACTTGTACATGTTCAAATCCATGTTCTTCCAAATTCTAGATTCCACAGTATAGCTCTCTCTGCTAAAATAAAAGTTAAAAATTTCCCACCTGTCCAAGAAAAGGAAATATTACTCCTGGGTGCTTGTCATTATATCTCAATATTGCAAAAATATTGCATTTTTTTTCTAATTATCAAGAGTAATGATTCTAAGCATTGCTTCAGAATTAATTTGTTGTAGTCAGCTGTCTGCATTTCTATTTCTTTAAAAACAGGCCAAAAATAATCCTGTCAGATTCATTTGTTTGTGTTCAAACAAGGTTTCTTTTCTGTTCCACAAGGCAGGTGATGCTTTGTTAGTTTTATCTGCAGCCTGTGTGATCCAATACTTCAAATGTGCTACGTTTCTTTCTTTTTCGTTTTTAATTGGGATTTTTAAGTGACAATGCATTTTTACGCTGTGCTTGGGGTTTTTTTTAAAGGTTCTCATGTCATTTTACCTACTCTAATGCGGTTTTGCTCAAACAAAGCTGGCATTTTTTTGGAAAGAAATGAGTCACTGTCAGCTACCTGGGAGACAAGTATGAATCTGCCATCACTCTGAGCAGACTGATTTGTTTAATTGTTTACACTTCAAGTTCCATCAGAAGTTCTAGAAAAGTTTACAGTAAAAACACAGCCATGGTCACCAGGAGTGACAGGGTTTTAACAGGCACCAGAGAACACCGACAGCAAACTTGAGACTTGAGCAAAAAACAAAAAAGGTGAGGAGAGAGACCTGGTAGGTTACCCAGAGAGTCAGATCCATACAGGAGGAAAATTCAGACTGGTAGCCCTTGAGCTCTCATTGGCAGTGCCTGGTTTCTTCCCTTGGGAAGATAAATACATTTACCTCAGCATTCCAGCTGCCTGTAGTCATGAAATTGGGGATTGATTTGGTCATCTGCACCAAAGGTGGAAGCAGAAAATGAAGCCAAAAAATGTCCTTACCAGAAATCCTGATGAGCCATCTTCAGAAGTGTGTTTCCACCACTTTTGCACCTCCTTGACAATGTTTATAACATCTTGATCAAGTCCATCTAGCCAGCATGCACATGCATTCATTGTTCATTTTCCTGAGATCACCTCCTGATCTCCAGGTCCTTCACCGTTCTGTCAATCCTGCAATGATGAGATGTTCTGAAAGAAAGACAGCAGAGTGCTTACCATTTTAATTTGGATTTGCTAAGTGAATTCATAAATAATAACCATTATCTCTAAGGTATAAATACATGGCTAATAAAATCATGCTATGGTTTTATGTGGTTTTATAAACGTAAGGCTTCCATGCCTTGCTATGTTGAAGCAAGGAAAGATTTCCAACTTGCCAATCATACTGCAAGATTTTAAGCACCCTCTGTAGCAGTATCCTTAGATATTTTATACCATAGAGCATGTGTCTGCAAGCAGTATTTGAATTCCTAAGCAATTTTTTTTTTCCTTCCCCAGGGTACTGAAGTTTCACTTCAGAACAGCATAAGTCCTTTAATCTTAATAAACAAAATAATAATAAAAAAGAATGGTCTAAATGGCTTCCTGCTATTTACATTAACCTTTGAAAAGGTCTTCTGTTTTCTATATTACTCAATACAATTTTTATCCTTTATCTGAAAAATTCAGATTGATACTAAAAGCTGCATGTTTCCAAAACAGCACCACTTCTCATAAATTATCCTTTTCCAAGCATACAGTAGTAGTTTTAAGGGAACTGAAATTGCAGGAACTTTGCCATTTACAGAAACCCCCAAAAAACATTTCAAAAGAGAATTTGAGACACTGTGGTTACCAATATGTATATATCATGCTATTTTAAATTACTCTTTGTCTCACCATCTACATTTTGATACAAAAGTTCCTGACAAAAATGCATTTGGGCAATGGTTGCTTTTAGACTCCTGGGTTTAAAATGCGTCTGGGAGAAGATACTCCAGCAGATGGATGTAAAATTAAATTCAGTGTAGTCTACCATTTTGGAACCTGGGAATAAAATGCTTTTGAAGATTTTATCCATAATTTTTTGTTTCCAAACTGGCCCTTATTCTGGGTCCATGCTTTTTTGAGAAGTCTTCTTTCATACATTTCTTTCTCGTCATATACATTCTTTCCTTTTTTTATATTCTTCCTGCTTTGTGTGGTCAGACTCAGTTTTCTTTTCAGTAGAGGCTTTAGAAAATGCTCCTTTGAGTAACAGAGACAAAAGAATGTGGCCTTAGACACCTCATATTTACATATATATATACATATATACACACACACATATATTTGCACTTAAGTTTCTAAAAGGATGCTCCAGTACAAGCACATGAATTAATTAACATTGCCTCGTTATTGATTAGCCTAACTGCTTCTGAGATAATGGACTCTTGACTTACCAAAACCTTGTAAAGAATTTAATTTGTATTCTAGTGCTCTCCCTACATGTCTAGAAGCAATTTCAACTTTTCCCTCTTAGATCAAGAAGGAAACTTGAGCCAGGAAGTGAAGAGTGTTCAGAGTAAAAGGCATTACATTCAACACCACTTTAAAAACATTACACATGCAGCGAAAATGAAGCTTGGAGAGAGAATGCATGCTTTGAGCAATTATAGGTGAGAGGTTTTTTTTTTCAGATTGCACTTTATTTGTGATGTCTCATTAAACTGACAGTTTCTTAGAGAGGGGAGAGTAATTTGAATTAATATAGTATGCATTACATATATATTGCCATATGGATTCTGCAATTCTTTAATGAAATAGAATTAAAAATGTAAGTTATTTGTGGGCATAGCCAAAAGTTTATTTCCAGGGAGATGGATACGTAGAAAATCCCTGTAAATTCATGAGACATCAGTCTAGGCGTCTGCAAGTAAGAAGACACATGCTGCCAGTAATAGGAAATATTTTGGCCCACTAGTAATTAATTAAATATTTTCATAGACTTCCAAGTGTCTAATGTGAACGTTCAAGCACCAAAGTAAAATTTCAGTAATTAACTTGTTTGTTTTAAGAATGAAAGTAGTTTCTGTGGCCACCACTAAACTGAAGTATTTAGACACATCTTCCAAAATGTGGTAACTTAATTAATTCCTTCTTAATTTCTTTGTCTGAATATACAAACTTCAGAAAAAAATACATCACGCTAATGTCTTATCTAATGTATGTTTATGCCAGCATTTCTTGCTTTTTTTACTCATTGTAAGCCTTTCCCTTCTGTAATAAACTTTTGTGCAATGCAACAAATTCCTGAGAAAAAGAAGAAGGTTCATTGTTACTTTAACTAAAATTTTACGTGATTTCAGAGGGCGTGTGTCTCTCAGGATTCAAATTACAGTTTAAATAGTTTTTAATTAGAAAAACCCCAACAGTAGTGTATATTATAGGCTAGAGGAAGAATTTTGTATTTTATAGATAGATTCACTGAATCTGTTGGAGTACTAGGATGGAATATGATTTTTTTTTAGCTATTAATATGTTTTAAAGCAACTTCGACCTTCAGAAATAAAAAGTTTAGGAAAAGGCCCAGAGGGTTATAAAATGATGATGATACTTCAAAAAACCTGTGTTTAAGTTGTCTCTCAATCTCAAAAATTCAAGGCTTAAGCTGAGATGAATGAGCAGTCATAAAGAAAATCAGCCATGTTATCCTTACATCCCTGCATACTCCTAACATGGAAATATTTTCAATGTCTCTGGAGAAGTCTACGATCTTTTTTAGGGAGGAGAAGTTAATTGGTGTTTTTTCCTTTGTCAATCACACAAGTTTTGCCAATGTTGTTTTTTACAAGAGAGATTCCTCAGTAGAGCATTGTGAGTAATTGCTGAGCAGGCCCTGCACACTCAGAAACTGTGTGGAAGGTTTTGGAGAAGATCTTTCCCTTCTTAAAAAACATTATTTTCCCCATCTAGCCACAAGCAAACTAAATACTTTCACAGTTTTCACTTTGCCTCCTCTGTTCTTTTCTCTTCCATTCTTACACCTCATTTTTCAGAGCTGTGACTCCACTTTCTGCACTTCCCTCTCTACTCACTTTCTTTATTACTCCCTCTTCCCATTTATTCCAAACCCAGGCTGGAGCTATGTAACGCCCCAGGAGCACATTTCTCTATTAATCTATTTCTGATAGATGTTTCTATCAATTCCTTATTGCTGTGCTAAGCTTTCCCCGTGTCAACAGTCCCACTGAGTTGGGTGCAGCCACACACCCAAGCAAAGTCACTGAAAAGAGGTTTTGAAGCATTTGCTGGATGAGAACCTGCAAGCAGACAGGGCATTTCTGTGGAAATTCTCAGCATGTGTTGTGTTCCAGTCACCGCTTAAATATCCAGAGAGCCCACCCCAAAATAGGGTTTGCTATTGAGGTGATGCACAGACCTGTCCCAGGCCCTCTCTCCTTACTAAGGAAAATGGCAGGAATTCTTGAGCTCTGAACTATGCTTCATCATGCTGGAGTGAAAGCAATACTGACTCAAACATTCTTGGGCAAAATTTGTGAAGATTAATTCAGGACATGGAACTCTCGTTTATTAAAATGATAAAAGTATCAAAAATTACAGAAGTATCTGGTACTTCTGACACACAGCATTATAGCAGAAAAGAGGAAAAGAAAGGGATATGTTTTGCCCTTGAGAGCAATAATATGATTACAAGAAGACAGTTTCAGATCTATTGAATATTTCAAACCATACATTTTAATGTGTGTTTCATTAACTTTGGGGTGGCAATGAAAAGGAGGCTCCTTCATGTTTTTTTTTCATACTGTTCCACTTCATTATTAAGCAATGATGCCAAGCTGTTCACCAGGATTGCTGCTAGCAGGCTTGAACAGCTTCTGCCAAGTGTGATTAATGCAGATCAAACAGAGTTTATTCAGTGGAAGAGATTGGCAGATAACATTTATCATCTCTTGAGAAAGTTGGGATTTCCAGACTGACGTCAGGCTGGTGATAAACTCAGAGGTTGAAGGATGTTTGACCAACTAGTTTTGCATATCCTTTAGAAGAAAGTTGAATTCCACTTTGATTAGATTTGAAACCTGAAGAGAGCCTCATTTACATGCAAAGCCTCCTCCAGTGGTTAACTTTGTTGTTGAAAGGACAAGGCAATGGAGAGGCTTATCAGTGACTGTACTTTTTTTCATAAGTATAAAGACTGTGTGTCACTCACTAATACAGAGCAGCCCAGGACCAGCCAAATCAGCATCCTCAGGCTGCATGTAGGGTTGGGGAATAGTGCAGCCTGGATTTAATTCCTGCTTTGTTAGCTGGAGCAAGCAGTGCCTCGAAGTTTTTTGTTCTTTCTGTCTGCTTTGCAGTATGAACTTTTCAGAGGCCCAAGTTCAGAGAAAGCAAAATACTGTTTTGTACTTCAGACTGTCTTAGGCGAATATCTTTCTAAATAATGAGAAGATTTTAATGAGAAAACCCAAAGTTATTTAGTCTTTACCTTTCTCAAAAGCCATTATCCTTAGGTTGTTTTCCTGGCTGCTGAGCAACACAAAAGCTCTGTTGAGAAACTCATTCAGTTTCTAAGATCTATTGCTTGGCCTTGAACCTCCAACACAGACCTCTGCACAGAGATCCTCACAGAATAACACTTTTCCACCTTCCTCAACCAAACACAGCCCTAATGGCAGTCAGCATAATAAAAAGTCTCCAGCACAAGAAAGCAAGTTCCTCACTGTAGTCAGCTAATCTCTGAGACACCCTGTGTTGTCTCAGGTGTTTGGAGGCAGCAGAAAGCTCATTAGCACCAGATAAATCACATCTCCAGGCTCAGCCAGCTCCTCAAGGGGAGGTTATTGCCCATATAAAACTGTCTTGGGCACAGAGACCTGCCATTTGCCTCCCTCCCACTTTGCCTTACACTGACATGACCTCTTCTGCCTGAGCAAGAATTTCTCTGCAATGACAAAAGACCCTTTTTGATATCACTGGACCTACCTAAGGCCCCTCTTGGTCACCACCAATTTCCACAGAGGACTTCTTTGGAATGTGCTGTAGTTCCCAAGGCTCCAAATAAGAAAGTTTACTGGGTTTATCTTCTTACAGAAAGGATGCTTCATAAAAATAATGATAATTGTTTATAACAAGCAGTTTTTTCTCTAGACAAGAAAAGTAAATAGAAAAAATACTTTTAAAATCTCACTCTATAGGTACTTTTAGCAATTGCAGGTGGTATTTTTAGCATGGTGGTTTCCTCAATGTGGCTGAAGCCATGGCTCAGATTTTTCATCCCTTAACAAAAACCTTTTAAAGGTTCCCTTTTATTTATTTGTTTATTTTCTGAAGCATTCTGACCACCTTTGTACTTAGAAAAATCTGCTGCTGCTAACTCACTTTCACACTGATAGCACAAGTTTGGAAATATATTCCCTCAGAGACCCTCTGCTAGACATAACTACTTCATCTGTATCTTCACCCCCAGCACTGTCTTTGGCAAAGATTCATGGCTTTATATGAGTCCAAACAGCAATTTTAAAAGAAAATAGCAACAAAACCCAACAGCCCAACACATATAATCTGATGCTGCACTTATGCCATGGCTCATCTGGCAGATGTTCTGAAGCGAATGCCTCTGACTCTCAGAGCTCTGGTTTCTGCTCTGTTTGCAAATGATCATTTCTGCTTTCAGTGGTGGTTCCATGCCAGATCCCTGAGGGCAGTGGCAATATGTTCCACTTAATTTCAGCTTTCACTAGACCAATATATTTTTAAAGTAATAGTAATTCAGAGTTATGACCAGAGTAATAAGGCTGTGCCCAATCTATCCTTGGGGTTGTTTGCAGATGGCTTAGTCTTGTGCTTACTGCTGGAGAACAGTGGCTCTAAGGCCTCCTTAGCATCTTCCTTCAAGCCAAACTGGAGGCTTTTCAAGTCCTGTCCTTTGCCTGCCCTGCAGAGCAGCAGCTCCAGGTTGCTGGCTCGGGCAGCACCAAAGTTATTCACGCTGCTGTGCAAAGTTCATGGCTCTGCTTTACTTCAGATGTGCTCCAGAGCCTGGAGGTGTGACACTGGGCTGCCTCAGGAGCTCAGAACACAGCAATGCCAGCCTCTCCCAGCAAAAAACATTCACTTCTGCCTCGCTTGGTGAGGTCCTTTCACAGCTTCCAAATCAAACTTGCTTCTCCTTAGCTCTCTGCAACTCCACTCTGAGAGTACTCTGAGAGTACCTGCACCTCCTCTCTCCTCTGGCAAGTGCCCAAAGCTCCACAGTCCCCCTGTATGGCTGTCAGCTGCAGCAAAGCAGCTCAAGGATCTTCTGTTTACATCTCAAAATACAATTGGAACCAATCCAGTCCAAGGCTTTCCAGCAGAACAGGCAAAGTCACTTTTGTCACCTGAAGAGTGAGTGACATGAGGCAGCTCCTGCTCTTGGTGAGGACAGCTCCCAAGGCTTGGGCAGGGAGTGGGTGTTTGTGCCCCTGTTATCTCAAGGGTTTAGGGCATGACTGCCCCCCTGCCACTGTCCCCAGCCTGCCACCACACCTCTGCTGGGGCTGCTGGAGCAACACCCCCTCAAAGGAGGGAGCTGAGACCATGGACGAGCATTTACCCCTTCCCTCCTCACACCCACCCCAGGAAAAGCCTGGTTCCTGTGATAACAGCCATGCCAAAGCATGAGCACCCCCCTTCCATCACTAAACCTGCCCTCAGCCAGGAATGCCTGCAGCCCCTCCTAATGACAAACCTGCACTGAAAGGCAATTTGAGCATTCATAATCTCCTATATCAGGCTCTCATGCCATCAATGGCACCAGTGCTGTGACCTTTTAGCAAGATATCAGGTACTAGCAGCAGGTTCAGAATTGCAAACTTTAATTAAAAACTGTATTTTGAAATAAAACTCGGTTTAGATGCACTGATAAGTGATTTTCGCTATGTGAAATTTCAGAGTTGCTTTCCTGAGGAAAAAAAAAAAAATCATTGCAAGCTTCCTATTAATTTCTGGCTAGCTGGGTTTCAAGGACAATTTTATTAAAAATGAGCAGAGCCTTCTGTAATAAAACCTTTGCAGTTGTTATGACCACCTGTGCTACCTCCCACCTTGATCCACCACATGACATAGCACAGCTAATTTTCCCACATCCTAGCAAGGAAATTGAGCTGTTACAATTTCAGATGATGGTGCTCACATACACATATTTTGGACTTCATTATTTTTCTGTATGACATGTCTGAAGCTGGCAAAGGTTGCCTAAACAGCTTTAAGATCTCTTTCTCTATGCAGCATGGTATAAAAGTTCAGATAAAATCATTAAAGAATCTGGATTGGTGCAAAACAAGAAACAAGAGGAAAATAAAACTGGGTTCCTCATTGAAGTGCAGAGCACTGTCTGTACAGGAAAGGTCTCAAAGGAGATGATCTTAATGGATTACTGTTAATAAACATTACAGTTTATTAAACAGTTTATAAAACAAACAACAGGGTGGCACTCATCTGAACTGAAACAAACAGGGAAATTATGGCTCTTGAGGCTTTCTCACCACAGATATATTGCTTCCTGCTCTCTCCTCAGCCCTAGGTCTAAGTTTTATGAAAACACTAATTGTTCCCCACTGTCACTCTCAACCACCGATGACTCAGTGAAAAAGAAAAAACAAAACAAAACCAAACCAACAAAAAACCCCCACACACCAGCCTGATTGGGTCCCCACAGACCAGCCTTTTTTGGCTGTGCCCACTGCCATTTAATTTCAGGGGGCAAAGCCTCCTCATCTTAGCCACAAAGGAAGGGCAGGAGGATTCATTCTGGGGAGAGAGAGCTGGCAAGCTGAAAAATGGAAAGCAGGGGAGGAGATTATAATTAATGCATATGGGTAGTTTACATGCTGTCTCCTCTCCATGGTGAGAATGTAGCAAGCTGTCTAATTGGAGCCTGGTTTTTGGCTCCATTTAAATTCCTCAGAAAGCACTGCACTCCACAGGCTGCATAGTTAGATTTTGTAGGTTTTGGCCACAGCAGAAGCCTAATAAAAAATACTGGGATGAAGAGGGCAAGCTATTTCAGGCATTACATTCTGGAACAACGCAAAGAGGTCACAACTGGTGAGAATCTGCATGAAATTGCATTAGGCACAGATGAAGTGTCCGATCATCTTTCTGCCCAAATTCATAAATATATTAGCACACACAACCATCAGAGTCACATCTTGTTTTCATATCCAGCAACCATCCTCTTCACTGGTCTCTGACAATTCTGATAAATTGCTACTGCCCTTCAAAAGAACTTTTGATTTCCATTTCAAATCCTGCCCTGGGAGTTGCCAGCATATATGTGTTTAAAAGAGTGCCATGACACTCTGGAAAGAGAGTGGATGCAGATCTTTCCTGCATTTGCTCAGAGCCTCTGCAAGCCCCTATAAGCAGAAGCTTTACTACCTAAACATTTTTGTTTTCAGCTATTTAGCTTTTCTGCTTTAGAAAAGTCTTTAAAAATTTAATTCCCATTATGCAAAAAATGAATGTTGAACAGCAACAATGCCTGCTAGTTTAGCCAAATAAAGTGGATAGCTATCCAGTAAATTATGCAGCAAATTGCAAGCTGTGGGAGTCACATCTTAAAGATGCAAGTCTGGAAGCCCGAAAAGTTTCACAGCTGACATCCAGGAGAGAGAATTTATTGAGTGAGGACAATACAGATGCCTGGTAGGGAAAAGGAAACACTAGAGTGGGGCATCAGCCCCAGCCCAGTGAGTCTATGCCTAGGTGCTCCTGTGGTCTGTGACCAGTGAATAAGAACAATTTAACTAAAATATAGACTAAATGAAAACTTCATATTTTAGTATAATGCAGCTAGATATGTATTTCAACTCCAAATGGATCCTTTAGCTAAGTGCTGTGAGTTACCACTTTTGAGTGAAGTTATAAAGTGATTAATAATGAGGTTTAGGAAAGACAATTTAAAATAAAATGGTGCATACAGAAGGGCAAAGCTACAGCTTCTAACACTTATCTGGAAACCTGTGTGCCCAGAAACTGTTTACTGAACAGTTACTGTAGTTTCACAACACTTATTAACTGCATCCCATTCCTCCTAAAAGACAAAATTCAACTATAAATTATTTGGAAAGGCCAGACTCCCTACATTAATTTACTGAGGCTTTCATCCTTCTGCACAGTAGTGTATTTTTAATACTGCTCAAAAGATATCAAGTACCTTCTTTCCAACCTATTCACCAGCTCTAAATGGGATTTGACATTACCAGGTCAGCTTTGCTTTGCCTCTTAGATGACTTACAAATTTGCAGAGACACAGGTTCACTGTTCTCACATGGATCAATGTTCAACAGACCACTGGTTTGGATGGCAAACATTTAACTTTCAGCCATTAAGTAGAAGAGGAAATTCAGGTTGTAACAAATTACTTGGCATCTAAACAATGTTAAAGTTGTCCATTAGGAGTGCCTGTAGACAGTGCAACAGCACATTAGTTTTAAATTGCAAAGTTCAGTCAATGGAGTGATAGAGTTCAGATCTGAAACGTTTTACTGAGCTAGTTAAAGGCCTGAACAGTGAAATGTATTTAAAGGGAACAAGAGTAGAATGGAAATACTTTTCCATTGCAATCCCCCCTCACAAGAGTGAAAAAAAACCCTGAAAACCACTGTAAAACATAATGGTAGTTATAAGTGATTTTTCTATAAAATTGCCATATGAAACTGATTTCATTGTGTTTTAAACTGTGTGGACACCCTGAACAAAAGATTTTTTTTATCATTATATTACACTTTGTTTTTCCTACCTGCTACAGCTCTTTCCTCCTTTACAGTCATGTGAAATGTCTGTTCACATCAGCTTCCCAGTTAGGAGTGTTTTCCACCTTGAATAGGACTGGAAACCTAAATAAGGCAGAGGAAGAAAAAGAAGGAATATATAAAAGAGAAAGTCAGATAGTGGTACTGTTTGGGACAGTTGTGTAGAAATGAGACATTTTAACCCTTTGTAGTTTAAAAATGTTTCATTGGAAACTATTTTGGACTATGTGTTAAGCTCTATTTACCAGGTTTTTTTACTGCATCATGGATGAAGAAGCACAAAAAGTATTTTCCTCATGAAGTGCTGGTGTGAAAAAAGTTAAAGATGCTGGTGAGAACAAGCTCCTATTCCAGATGGAATCTATGTGTTAGTGAACTAATCTGGAACTGCAGCCACAGGCATGCAGGGAACTCTCAAACCTCTCAATCAGACCATTTGTGGGGTTTTGGTTGGTTCTTGGTGTTTGTTTCCTCAGCCTGACTCCCTGCTTTGAATTGCTCTACTCTGTCCTTTCTTGGTCCTCAACAGAAATGTTTTGTGTTTATCTCCACTTTTAACCTGGATTGCAGTTCCTTGAATTATCACATTCTTCTGCTGTTCCAGGGATCCCAAAAGGAAGCAGACCTGACTGGAGGTGAATCTGAGGGGTTTTAAATCATAAATGGCAATGTGAAAATGGAACTCTCATGGCCTGCAGAGACAGTGACAGTAAATTACGTTTTTCTGTTTCTCTATGTATATGTTGAGAGTGTGTCCTGAAAAAATGATGGTTAAACATTGGAAGGCTGTCCTTGAAGGAAACCTGAGAGATGCAAAGGAGAAGAGAGACTGATGGAGAAAGCCATACATAAATATAAGAAAAAAAGAAGAAAAAAGAAGGAATGAACCTCAAGGAACTGAAAGGAAGGGGACAGCAGGAAGGGGAAACAGATTAAAGAAATCTGTGCAATTATTTATTGCATACTGTTTATTTGGTCATCTAAACTCTCTTTAAATGATTCCACCTTGCTCACAGTGATAGCTGCAAACTAACCAAAATACCTAGGGAATATTTGGCCTAATAGGGCTGATTACAGAATTTGTTTGTAATAACCACCAGACATGTTAGCTGTAAATGTATGAGACAACCTCTATGCATCTTCAATACTCAGGAAAACTGCATAATTTAAAAGATATTTCATTCAGCCATGAGTGTATGGATAAACAAGTACCAGGCAAAAAATTCTGTCAGCTTGGGAGACCAGGGGAACTCTGCCTACATGACCACTGTTTCTTGTTGAGACTGTTACTTCTTAAGAGTGCAGGCAGATATTGTGATTTGGAACTCAGTGGAGAAATTTATTCATCACAAGCCAAAAAGCCAAAGGAAATGAGCACCACTAATACAATCTCTCAATTTACAGACCTCATGATCAATTTCTGCAATTGTCGTGGCAATCAATGCATTAATACTGGAGACGTGTTATCATCACTTTAGATACCCAACATAAATGTTTATCTTTTTGGAAATCCACTGAGAGAAGCTGCATAAGAAAAAGAAAATTCTTAGAAAAAGAAGCCAAAGAAGCAAACGCCAAGCATCCAAATGTGCAAATTCCAACCCAAAACATTAAAATTGAGCACCTTTGTAACACCTTTCAAAATGAGTCAAAATAAATTTAAAAATATCCAAAAAGTGCAGCTATTAGTCACTGTGCTTGCTTGATATATTATCTTGGAGCATGAAACATTTCACAAAGGATGGTCATAAAAATATAAACCTACATAAAGTGTTGTGGCTCCTCACTGTTTGTGTGGGAATCATTGTGACAGACGGTTCTGCTCTTTTCTTGTACCTTCTGAGGCAGCCAGTGCTGTTGAATTAGTGCCCTTATCTTTATGGGAAAAAAAAAAAGTTGAATTTTTTTTCAGAAGTGAGAACACAATTTCAAATTTAGTGTCTGTTAGTGCTGACCTCCAACCAACAAAGTGGAAGAAAAGGAAAATATGCAACTTGATATCACAAAGCTTCATTGCTATACATGAAGTTGTTATTATTTGTAATTAGTTTTTGACATTAAAAGATGATTAAGACATTCTTATTAAGACTATTCTGTGCAATTAAAAAAAAACCCATCTAACCTGAATGAGATAATTCAAAGATTTTAGAATTATTAATAACAATAATGCAGAGAGTAAAACATAATCATGTCATGGACCAAATCAACGATCTGCTTTTGTTTTCTGTATATCAAGGATCTTAAAAAAAGGCATAAAATTTATTTCCTCTCTTGAAGCATGAAGTCAGAGAGTCTTCATAGGAATTTATGCTACTATAAGCAGAAAACAATATGCCATCTAAAGTTAAAGATGCTGGTGAGAACAAGCTCCTATTCCAGATGGAATCTATGTGTTAGTGAACTAATCTGGAAATGCAGCCACAGGCATGCAGGGAACTCTCAAACCTCTCAATCGGACCATTTGTGGGGTTTTGGTTGGTTCTTGGTGTTTGCCTCCTCAGCCTGACTCCCTGCCTGTATCTTTTTATACTTTTTTCTATATCAATATCTTTCTGTTTGTTCATCCTGTGGAAATGAAAACCAAGGTCAGTTTAGCACTATGATAAAAAAAAAATGAACCCTGAACATGTGTAAATTTTTATAAAATTTTATCTTGCAATTCTACGTTGTGTGACTTTTGTTTATTCCCCAATGAACTTAGTACTTTCTACAGCTGTTTTTAACAGGTAGCACGAAAACATTTGAGGTGAATAGCCAGCACTCACTAAGGGCATAAAACACTTTTTTCTGTGTGGCCAGACCTGTTTTCCTTTCCATACTTCCTAAGTTTTCTTATGATTGAGCTGTTCAGAAGAGCACTGAGTTCTTTAGATCCAGTGGCTGCAGGGGAACAAGAAAGCTTAAAAGATGCTGGACTATATTAGGATGTTCAGCAGAGAACAGATGGACTTGGCCTGACCTGTAGGACAATTGTTTCACATCTGTCAAGGTCAGGTCTTCGGTACCCTGATTTTCAGTGTCTGATTGTTAACAACTTTAAGTTATACTTCTGCTTTAACATACTAGATGATTACATCATTTCATCAAGAAATACTCCAGATAATAATGGGAAAACACCCACTTCTTTTAGGACTCTTTTCTCCATGTCTCCCTGCTCTGCAAATGGAATTAGTATCAGTTCTGTGCAGCAGGTGGGAGCACTGAAGTTCTGGACTGTGTTTGCACAGGTGATATCAGTGATGAAGGAGAACGATGGTAACAGATGTGTCAGGGTGCTATTTTTCCATCATACCTCACAAAGGTTGCATAAATTAGAATTGTTTGACAGTGTGTTGTGTTGGGACTGGGTTGCTGACAGTCTGAGTGCTGGATCAGTTTTCACCTCCAGTTGTAAATTTTAAGTTCAGTCTACTGGAAAATGTTGCCCTAGCACTTGAGAAATCACAGTTGATGTAAGATTAAAAAAAACCCAAACCCAACAACAACAGCAAAACAAACACTTCTAGTGTACAGTAAAAATGAGGGGGAAAAAAAGACATCAGTAGTCAAAATCAATCAACCAGCAACCAACAGGTGGGTTAAAGAAATAGCATATTTTCAATAGTACCTCAAGAAAATCTTATTTTTGCAAAGGCAGAGATATCTCACCGGGAAACTCATCCCATTGCAAAAGTGTCACCAGCTAGGCTCAAAAGAAATAAGTGTTAAACTTGCCTTTAGTGACCTTGCTATTTGCATTTTAAAAAGAAAAGTTGCCTCATATAAGAAACCCATTTTCTTCCTTCTCTTAAACTTTACTTCTCCAGTGGAAGCATTACACCATAACCCACTTTGACAAAATTTTCCACAGATATTTCAGCAAAATATCAAACATCAGAATATTTTGGTGAAAAGTAGCAAGGCATCATCATTTTGCAAAACCCAAGGCATGAGCAACTTACTGAGCAACATTAGCAAAACCCAAATCCCTCCATGACCCCAGGAAAAATGCTTGTACTTGAATTTCTTTGTGAGATTTCGTAGTTAAGTCAGGTGTTAATAGATTTTATGTGAATTGGAGTGGGTTTTGTGAAGTGCACACTTTTACACGTAACATGAGGCCGTATGTCAACTGCTGTGACAGCCCAGTGGGAAACACAACTTTTAAGAAACCTTCTCTATAAGACATGCATTTCCCACAAATTTAGAATCAATCAGCTAAAATAAAGGAATACAGAGGTCTTTAGAGGTCAAAACTGACATTATGAATTGCGTTACCAAAGAACCCAAGCACATAAGTAGCATAAAGACCACCAAGCACTAAGCAAGGATGAAGAACGTGCACAGCCAATATCTATTCATCATGCATCATCTTGAGAGGACAGGTGATACTTCCAGAAAAGCCTGCCAGGCTGTCACCTGTGTTTATAACACTCTTGGTTTCCTCACATATGCGCTTTAGCATGGTGCATTATAGTTTTGCTGCTCAGCTTCAGAGAAATTCATCTAGTACACAGTGGTGCTGTCTCATCTGAGTCGAAGCCATATGGTGCTTCCTCACAGATAATACGTTGTGCTGTCAGCAAGACAAGCCTATGTAGAGTGGAGGTGCACCTCCATTCCGTGAAGTCTCTTAAAACTTACTTGGATATCAATTTAAACCCACCTGGTTAAAACATCTGTGAGAAATTACAACTGTAATCGATTGTCTTGGCTAACGTGCTGCTGTCATGAAATCCTATTGCTCCTTTCCAGTGGAGTAATGCTTTCCAAGGAGAAGCAGAAGGGTGTAATGAATGACGTGACAAAACTATCGATGTTAAAAAAGCGAAGCCGGCAAATAATGGTTTTCAGATTCCTCAAGTAGAAAGGCAGTAAGTTAAACCTGGATAATGCCAATATACTGGGAGAATATGTACAAAAGGAACATTTGACATGGATACCTAATATTTAAACAGCATGCATTTTTGTCCTTCTGAAAAATGCCTGCATTCAGAGATACAGAATAGTTGTATTTGTACCCAACGTTAATCCAATCAAAAATGTCAGGAAAAAGTATAGTCTGCCTTTCATTCTTTAAACCAGGACCTATACCTCAGTGTGAAGTCAGCTGCAGTTTTAAATTCAATCCATAAAGTAATGCATCTGCAAGCCTGAAATTTTTTCAGCTTCTGAATAAGTGTTTGAATAAATAACTCATTAAACTGATTAGGTAGCTTGTCTAAGAAACACAAATGCAGGCATTCTTATGTCAACTGCCATTCACGTTTGTATACTGATATATTTGCAGGACTTGAGATGCAATAGTGCAAAAATAATTTCTAGAAAACACTTAGATGAAATGTCCTCTTTTGACCTGTAATAAAATAAATATTTTTTCCATAATGTCTCTCAGGTTAGTGAGAAAACTAGGCTGGGTATCATATCTTTCCTTTTCCCTGAAGGAGATGCCTAAGGAATGTGAAATGACACTGGAAAATGGTCTCAGTAACCCCTTAGGTTGTCAAACCTTTGGCTGCACAAGACTAACAGCTCTTTGTAAAGCATCTCTCTTAGCAGCACTCCTGCAGCCCAAAGGCTCAGATCACAAACTTTTTAAGGGAGAAGTGATAAAGGTTCATTAATGTTGATAAGCCACATTTTGGTCCAGAAGCAAGACACAGAACTCATTAGCAGGTAGAATTATAAAGATAATGGATGAGGACTCCTGCAGCTGGGTAAAAGGTAAGCCTGAAGTATTTAAGTTCATTTTGTTTTATTACAGGTTTTATGGTAGTTTGCAGTCATGGTCTGCAGTTTTCCTTCCTCTCACTGCTGTTTCTCTGCAGAGAAACTAGAGAGAGGCAGAAAGCCACAGAGGATTTATTTGAGCTCTCTAAGTTTAAAGCAGGAGTGACCATTCTGTGTCTCACACGCCACAAGGGATGCTATATGTGCTCAGCTGTGACAGAGCTCATGTCTCAAAGAGAGAATTAGACACCAGTGTGGCACTCCCAGAAAACGAACCTGGAAAATAATAGAATTCAAGTAGAGAAATGAAACTAAAAATTACCAATTTGCAGTCAGGAAGACACCCAGTGATGAAAAGTTTTACATGTAGTCACAGCAGCAGAAATCCTCAACAGCTGCCTGCAGGCCTGGCACTGCAGAGTGTAGGGTTCACCTCATCTGTGATTGATGATGCTGCAGAAAATTATAAAAGGCAAAAAGCCCTTGGAGAGTGCAGCCAGGGTCTCACCTTCCTAAGTATATGAAATAAGTCCAAAAGTTACTTCAAGTTTTGTTAGAAGTGGCTATATTGTAATCATGAACAGAAAGACCAAAACATCACCAAAATTAAGAAAAAAGAAAGGATGATGTCACAGCAAGGAGTAAAATCAATACAGTATGTGAAAGCCATGCCTTATTTACAGTGTTTTTCAGCCTGTTTGGTTTGTGAGGACACACTCACAAAGAGGTTAAATAAAGGGAAGCATTTCATAGAACCCACAAAGAAATTATTCCACAGCATCTTGGCAAATGAGTTATGTGATCATCCCTCCTGCCAGAAAGAACAACAACCACACCATGAAACATTAATTTGAGGCTCATTCCTTCTGTACACACAGACAAACAGATTCTCTCTCTCTGCATAGATACTTTTACAAACACACTTGTATGTGGATGTAGAAATACAATGCATAGGATACATATACACAAAGACATACTTGTATGTATCATGTGTAAGAAAATAAAATGTAATATACAATGAAGATTACATGAATGATGTACATTGCAGTGGCCAAGAAAAAGCAGATAACAATTGATGGGACTGTACTTTCACATAATGGTGAAAAGAATTTCATGAGGTGCCAAATGATATATCAACTCAAATTACTTTGCAAGCAGCTGTATATAAATAATTTTCCTTCACAAGTTATGAGATTTGTAAATCTATTTTACTATAGAGCTGAGTGGTTTTGCTTGCTGCATGCATGGAAACTTTACTTCATTTGAAGAAGTGGCTTTGCTCACTTCTACCAGAACTGCCCAGAATTTTTTAAAAGAGTTGAAAAATTATCCTAGATGTCTGACAGCTGTTGGGAATGGCAGGCTTGGTTTGGCAGTGTATGTTCAAATGGGGCACCTAACCTTTACTGTTGTGCTGTCATGCTAGAACATGCAAGGATGAATATTGGAGCTGCCAGAGAAAGACTTTTAGATATTATCCACCTAAAAGCCCTGAGTCAAAGACTTGACACCATTTGTCCATGATAAAAATTCAGCTCTTCACTGCCTCATTCAGGCTGGTGCTCTTTAAGTCACCAAAGCTCTCATAACTGCTGCAATGAGGAAGTATGAGGCAGTATTATATTACAGTGCTCATTGGCTGCAACAAAGTAAAGCCTTTCAGAGATTTGGAATGCATCAGGCTAAAGTGTTTGCATGAGATTTGTGAAGACTTGTTCATTAACACTGCAATTAATTCAAAGACAAGGACTGCCTAAGCTTTTCTTACAAACTCATCTCAGCAGACTCACACAGTTATTGCAGCTCAGATATCACCACAAACACGATAAAAATCCTGTACTCCATTGATTTCTGTAAAATCTTAGGTGAAGAAGCCCTAAATAGTTCTTACTTTTTCTTCTCTCTAATTTTTCTTCCATAGCATTATCATGCCTTTAGAAGATTCATTGCCTTTCTTTCCTTCAGTGTATCTTTTAGAGTAAATTATGTTCAAACCTTAGTCTTTTCTTGACTGTATTAAAGAAGAGAAAAACCTCAAATCAGTACCTCTTTCCTTCCCTAAAGGGAGGCATGGCTGAACATTGGAAAACAAAAAAAGAGGGAAGATAATTGGAGCATTTTGGAAGGAATTCCAGAACTGTGTCATGAGTTACCTCTCATACACAGAAGTTAGATTGTAGACTCTGACTTGAAACCAGACTGCTGAAAGGTGAAATTGTCCAAACTGCTCTCCAGGCTCAGAGTGATTGTGAATGTATTTTACAGAATGTCTTACAATAGCATTTTGGTTCAGGCCAGCAATTAAATCTTGGCAGTTGCTATTCACCGTGCCTTGCTCTGAATACCAAAGCAGACTCAGTGTGCACATTCCTGCATTCTGGATCAAATTAACTAAGGGATTGTGAGCTCTCCTTACACGCTTCAGCCCCGGTGTTCAGACCATGTCATCAGTCTGGAGCCAGACCAAAGGCAAACACAAGAATGCTGAGTCTTCAGCTACATCTGCTTTTCCATGCTGAGCCTCTCCATTGTGTCACTTATCCTGATAAGATACACACAACTTTGGGGAGGACTGTGATTTTCTGCTGTGCCTAAATGTGTCTGCAGAGAAATAGGACCAGCTCCCAGCTGCAACTTGAATGCAATCCAGACTATGACTACAAATCAGTGGGACAGCACTGGCTAGAATGGTTCAGGAACATCAAGGAAAAAGATGAAATTATAGACTTGATTCCGAAATATTGTTTGATTCTGAAATAATCAGGGGATTAAATAAGGACATCACAATGAAATAAATGGAGTTAAAGTTGACTATGCCATCTGTGAAGTTGGCTCACAGACTCGATGTTGGAAATAAAATTGCAGTGCACTAATTACCTGCTTCTTAGGATCCCCATAAATACACTGAATTTAGCTGCAATATGTTTAATCACTTAGTCCATAGATAATATCAAGATAAACTATTTTCAGTCAGCTCTGGCCCATCATGGGTGTAAAATAGTTGTCAACCCTGACAACAACAAAACATTTAAAATTTATGCCAAGTGCATGTGTTTTAACCATGCACAAAAATTCTCAATTTAACCTTTTTCAGATTATTAGCATTTTCCATAATCTTTCCAGAGGATCTAATAAAACTATTTAGTCATTAAAGTCATTGGTCATGATTTTTTTCCCTGTGCACACTTAATTTGCAAACTTGGCAATTCTACCTCACATTTAAAAAATTTTAATTATGAAGCATGGCAGATTAGGTTTTGTCAAAAAAGTTCCAAGGCTGATAAGAGTTAAAAAAAAAATCCTGTCAAATATCCTATTGCAAATAATACAGAGAGTACAGACAAAATCATAATATAGCTCCAATTACATTCGCAATGCCTCTAAAAATAATTAATGTTACTATAGAATTCAGGGAATTCCAGACTGTTGAAGTAACAGTGATTGCATTGAAAAATGAAGAGCCTTGTGGCTAACCCTGTAGGGCAGAAGGGTCTCACATTATCTTGTGGATCCAGCCAGCTCTTTCCTCCCCCTTCCTTATGTATTTCAATCCAGAATTCTCTCAGCCTCCTCCATATTTGGTCTCCAAACCTTTTTGTGCTTGTGATATTTCAAACACATCGTTTCCATTCCATGGGGCCAAGGTTGCTCTGCCAGACTGAAGGGCCAGGGTAAACACATTTCCAGTTTCAAAGCTGTTTGTTTTGGTAATTCCAGATAGAGAGCTTCTGAAATTGGTATACACTCATTTTTGTGTTTACCAGAGGCTGTTTCAGATCAGAATTGCTCCCACAGCCCTCAACTTGCCAGAGCCTGCATGTGTAGCATAATGTCTAACAAAGAACCAGATTGAGGGACTCCAAATATTTACTAAGGGAAAAAAAAAAAAAAAGAGAAAAATAGTGCTGCAAATCCACAAACTTCATCCCACTTAAGAAATAGCTCTTGCTGTATAATCATTTAATAGGAGCGAGGAGTAAAGTGTTGTCTCAGAGGTAATTTCAGCAAGAAAATTGAGAGGAAAAGGAGCTTTTGAGCTACACAGAATGGTGATGACTTTGACTATATTTTACATGAGGAGAGCCCTCAAACTGAAGGGCATTTGAGAGACGCAGCGCTTTCGCATTGCTGTGGTAAACTAAACCACAGTCAAGCAGGTACCTTGGGCCAGATATTTTGGTTACAAATTTGCAGGGCCTTGTCACAGGTTCTCTGAGGTTATTAATGTCATTATGAACTTACCTGTGTAAGAGTGGTGCCTCCAAGACTCTGATGAGATCGAATCTGCTGGAGGCATTTTACGAGTGCTCTTGTACTCGTTGTCACATAAATACCAAACAAGTGGAATGAACGATCAAAAAGGAAGAAAACTGACAAAGAATTGGAGAAGTAGCTGCTGTGAGTCCAAGAGCAAATCTGTTCTGCAGAGCAGACTTGGGCAGGCTGTGCTCCTCCGCCCCCCATGCGCTGTCAGGACACAGCCAACACCCATGGCAAGAACTGGCACACTTTGGGCAAGTGGTCAAGGCTTCCCTCTCACCAAGCTCTAGGACACCAGCAAGGGCTGCAGCTTGAAATGGGCTTCTGTCCAAAAAAACCTTGGATTTGAATATCTTCTAGGTCAACCATCTATTTCTGGGAGAACAGCCAGAATGAATAAACCCAGATCCCTCTCAGCCCAATAAGCAACCACCCAGAGCACATTTTCCCCCCAATAAATATATAATCCACAGAAATTATTATCATAGCTCAATAACTTCACCATTATAAAGGAGTGAATTAACTCCCCTTCCAACATTTTTACATTATCATAAGCTCGTGGAAGCAGTTGTATTTTAGAGCTAGCAATATGAAATCTTCAGTGGGACCACTATCTTTATAAAAGTTATATACAATAGAAGGAAGTTTCATTCTCCAGGTAATTCATGTGTGACTTACAGTTTTTATCATCTCTTGGTAATTATTTTCCCTCATCAGGATAAGTTTCACGGGTATATCATGCATCATATTTTAAATAACAAATTTTAATGCATGATATCCAATAGCATATTCATTATTCTTAGTAAGACTAGGGAATCTAAAACAATAGAAAGCCTTATTTACATCTGACTTGAACACAACCCTTTTTAGATGTGAAAAGCCCCATCTGGTATGTGAGGGCACATATATAGGATTACTCATATTTGCATGATGCACAAAACCACATGCAATAACTGTGCAAAAATATTCAGCTTTTCTGAGGGTACCCAGTTCAGCCAATACATACATTTACCATCAGCTGTGATCAACACATAATATAAAATTTAAAGATGTTGCCTTCCAGAATCCTAAAACATTGTCTGAAATATTTTATCTATCTCAGATAATAATCCAACCAGTTTTGTCTGCAATACTTATCTCCATTACTGGAATAACTGAGATCCTCATTTTAGTGTGGACATCCATTAGGAAAAGTCATTTTTGCTTGCTGTTCATAGGCTGTGAAGCTCAGAGTAGAGCTGTACATTTTGTGAGCTGCTCTCAAAGTCCTCTTCTACCAAAAATGAAAGGTCAAACACTACTTCCAAAAGCATCTGAGAGGTATATCCAAGTTCTGTATGAAGGAGGAAAAAGTGAGCTCACTTCCTTTTGGATGAAAGGCACAAGATCAACTCAGCCAGCTGTAAGACCATAAATTCCAGCCTTAGGCTGAATTTCCCAAACTTTAGATTCTTTGTTGTGTGCTGCAATCCCTTGCCCAGGGTGAGGAATACATGCAGGACTTTGGAAGAAATTGGTGCAAATAGATGGGTTTCACCAATCTCAGTTTGCTGAGGGAGTGACCTCCTCCCAAAGCCTCCCAAAACACACATATATGCTTTTCCAAGACAGGCAGGTGCATTATAATGAGCTTCAGAGAGGTACCTCTATGGGATTAAGGCTCTTTTCCTCATCTTGGAATTACAGGTGTCCAGATCTGCTGTTTGTCACAAGGCTGAGGCTGTGGTAAGGGCTGCTCTGAATTTAATGTTTGCATTTCTCTGCCAAAGTCCACCAGATCATCTGTCAGGGTCTTACACATATTTAACTCCTTGCATATGCAAAGTGAGATTTTTGGCATGCTGAGAATAATTTTGCTTTTGAGTCAAACCACACAATTTTTTTTTTCAGAGAAATTATTTTTCTATCCGGCAGAACCTGAGGATTTGGAACATCTGAGCAATAAGTCTGGATGCCCCAAAGTGCCAGACAAATGCCACTGTAGATCCAGGATCAATTCAGAGCAAATGTGCTCTGAGTTCAGCATGTCTTAGACATGCTGGATGCCACACAGATTAAATGTGACACATTCTGGGATTGCTGGGCTCAGCAGATGCACAGCCTGGTTGGGGCTGCAGACATTTTCGAGTTTATAAACAGAAAGAGGGGGAATGCCATTTAAGATTGTTTGAACCTGTATTCCCTAGCTTCAAGGAAGGTGTCCTAGCAGTGAGTGACAGGTATTCAGGAGTGATCAGAGGAGCTCACTTTCAGTGCTAGAAATCAGTTTGCATTGAATAAGTAACTGGTAACTGGGTCTGAAAGGGGGAGGGACAGAGGAAGCCTGAGAGGATGTTACATTTTAATCTGATAGTAAGAGAAAATAAGGAATGAATAGTTTGTCTGCCGTGATCTGCCATCTTTTGTGTAAGAAGGCTTCATGCAGATTTGCTTTGACACAGTGGATTTGGCCACTAAGGCAAGAGAGTGAAGAAACATTTCTTTGTTGATTACAACACAGCTGATCAGAGCTAAATCCTCATCAGGATTAGGTTCTGTGTGGCAAACTTTTAATAATCTAGACCTTCAATGAGCCATTCAATGCTTTCTGAAGGGCTCTCCACGCATTTTGCTCTTACAAAAACAAATATGAATACAGAGATGCACAAATCCTGGTGACTCCATTCACTCACCTGAAAGAACAGAAAATTTCTACAGCTGGGACAGAGAGCTGAGCTCAAGTGACTTGAATGCCAAAAAAGCCATTAAACAAGAGAACTGAATAATGGATCATCTCTACCTTTGTAGATGGAGAAATAAACTCCAGGAACAAACAAAAACAATTCAGATGATATGGAAAAAATATTTTTAAAAATCACATGGTTTACATAAAGTGACAACTATCTAAAAATGCCCATATTCCCTGTAGATATACTTTGAGCATTTAAAGAAAAAAAAATCAATTGGAATTAGGTGCTTATGATGATCTTGATCTCTGATCCATAAAAGTATTTATATTATCATAGACTTAAGTATTTTTGTAATTACTGTATTGAATGAAGATATTTCTTAGAACAGAATATTGGTTTCCCAGGGACACTTTGAAGACAGCCAAAATTTCCCAGCTGTATTTGGTTGTATACACCTTTTTGATCTTTTCAGTTGTATTCTATATTGGGCAAAAGATGATGTTTTAAGAAATATTAGGGGTTGCAATGTGAAAAAAAGGAAAATCAAAGAAAATAACCTTAGACCAGTTATCCTTCCAGTTTTCCACAGTCATGTAACAGCAAGCATTCATGAAGCTGCCCACTACACTCTGCGTATTTAGCAAAAGCAGACCCACCAAAAGCCCTAAATCCAAGGGAAGAAATGTAACAAGAGTAAAGGAAATTCTTATTTCTTTTCATCTGCCACATTTTCTTCTCCAGTGAACTCACAATAAATTTCTTTCACTATAAAAAATAAAATTGAGGAGTAGGTTCTATACTGTATGTCAGTGTCCTGATGAGACATCTCCGTAATTAGAATAAGAGAGTAGATTTTACCAGGGGGATTTAACACATCATGCCTTATTCTTTTGGCTTTGAGCTGTTAGCTGAGATCTCAGAGGTTTATTCCAGACCCCACTTAAGACTTTTCCATAAAACTCATTTCACATATGAATCACTAAAAGCTGGATTTCAAATCTGATTCTTCCCTCAGCTTCTTTTACAGATGGGAAAGCTGTAAAAGGCTTCTCAGCTGCAAATTCAGCTTTGTCCTTCCAAAGATCCTTCAAGCAAATTCAATTCAGCAGCAGGAGCATCAGGCTGGATTTGAAGGAGTCACCTGCTGGCAGGGGTGTGTGCTGTGGTGAAGGGCAGGGTTTGGAGGGCCAGCAAGGGCAAAAGCAGCTAGAAAATTATATCTGTGGGGTAACAGGAATGCAATAAAATGTGAGTCTCTCCATGAGGCAGAAAGGACTACAGGTGAGTGAGAGAGAGCTGGATAAAGGAGAAAGGTGGGAGAGCTGGGGGTCTGTGTGGAGAAGAGTGACCAGAGTAAGAAAGGGACAGAGGGTTGTTAGCAGAAGAACCAGATAATTGAGGAGAGAAGAGAGACCAGCTTGGGAATATCACCTTCAATTTCTGTTGTTCCCCCATCTGATATGTTGTTTTCACTCCAAACCCAAATAACCCTCTCACAATCCTTTGCTTACTGCTTCTGTTGCCTCTGGGCCAGTGAGGAGGTGCAGAGCAGAGGCTTCAGGGTAGTAAAGCAAAATCTGCCCTCAAACCTTATAGAAGTTGGTGCCACCAGAGCCTGAGACTGCAGGAGCACCTCCTCCACATCCTCCAGTACAGTCAGGACAGCCTTTTCCTTCTCCAGCCTGCATCCCCAGACTGGTGCCTGATTCCTGTGCCTTTGCTGGCTCTGCTCCCAGGTGTAAGCTCCAGCATCCACAAATAGACCCTCTGCAATCAGTCAGACTACTCATGTGAATAATGGCTCACAGCTGGATGCAAACAGAGTCATGAGCTCCCCACATTTTTAGTTTTTGAATGTTAGTATTTTTCCTGTGCTTTTTCTCCACTGAGAAATTGGATAAGAAAATTGCTTTTCCTTAAATCTTCTGCATTTAGGATCACAGTGATCAGCACAGCTAGGCAAGTAAAAAGGAATCTTAAGTGAAGTTATTCCAAAGCTCCTGCAACTCATAGCTTTTTGTTGTTATTGTTCTATGAAGCTCTTTTGCTGATAGGGTTTTTAAAAACAACAACTGAAGAACTCTCCTGTGATTTCAAAGCATCCCCAATTCTAATAAATCCAGTTGTGGTGGTCAGAGCCTATCAGTTCAGATAACTTTTGTGAGACCCTGCTGAATTTACTTTTTACCAGGTATCCATCCCATTTTTGGTAGCATGTGGTTTTGGTTATGTACCAATAATCTCTAGTGGTAGTGTTATTCCCTGAAGTCACTGGGCAAAATGGATAAAATTTCCTTAGGTTCTTTTATTTTAATAAATATGAAGAAGAAAAAAAAGACAAAAATCTCAGGAGAAAATAAAGAGGTTTTTTTGGTGAGAAGCTGATTTTTACAGTGTGACTACTGTAGGACACACTTTCAAAACCTGTTCAGTGTCCAACCATTGCATTTGCAAAAAATGATGAATTTGAGAGAAGTCAAACAGCGTGCTACTGGCTGCTGCATTGCATGCCTTAAAACCTTTCAGATCCTCTTGAGACCTTGAATGTAAACAGGCAAACTATCTTCTTAAAATCCTTGTACTTCCTAGCAAATGTCACAACACTCCTCCCTCAGACTGATGGTGCAAGGAACTTCCTCATTCATCCTTAAAACAAAGCAAATATCTAAAGTAATTCTATTCCATCCGAAATATGTCTGGAAATGTATTTTAAAAAATTTTATTCTCTGCTGAATTCCTACTTAAATTCTTTATACAGACATATTGCTTTGTGATTTACTTCTCTGTAATTATCTCTCCATCTTCCTTCCCCTGCAGCCATCTCTGTGCAGCCTCCTCTGCCCAGCAGCTCTCTCTGGCTCTGGGTTGTACAGCTGATTATTCATCACTATTCCTCCTGCTAAGCCTGCTGCTCATTATGCAATGGCTGCAATTCATCCTCATCCCACTTTCCCTGCTCCTCTCCTCTCCCTGCCTCCAGGACAAGTTCATCTTCCTTCCTTGCTGTGGCAATAGCAAGGTCACAGCCCTTTTCTCCTGCTCTCCCTCTCACCTGTCCACTCCATAAGCTCTGACCTCCTATCTCTATAAAGCTCTTCCTCTGTCCAGACTTCACCTCTTCTTTCCTTCCAGTCTCTTACTACACTTGAAGCTCAGTGAAGGACAAAGAAAGACACAAAGGCTGCATGGGACAGTCCCACACTGATTTTCAACCCTATTTTTGCTGCCATCTCCTATTTCAATGACTCTCTAATTCTGTCCATAATCTGTTTGTGACGTGAGGAGTTTTATTAGTAAAATTTTTTATCTCAGAAGCCCACGTGAACAATTGTATTTGAAATTTGGTTTACCCCAATAAATCCATAAAACCCAAAAAGCATCTCCTGACAGATTTCTGAGCAAGTGGACTTTCTGGCAAAATATCTATATGATGATGACATTTAGATTGATCAGGCAGAAAGATGACCATCTGAAAGTCTTGTGTCTGCCTGAAGAGTGAACCTGTTTGAGGAGAGGATGTCCATCCAGCTGGAGGCAGAGGAAGCAGTGCACTATAAATTCATATTTATAGCAGCCTTGCCACATAAAAACTAGGTAAGGGAAGGTATATTGGCAGGATGACAGCTGCCTTCTTTCAGAATTTGCCTGGTCATATCAGGACTGTATTTTTGATGAAGTGATTAGGAAGCACAAACTGCAAAGTCTGCTCACTGCCTCAGCTGAAATAACTTCATCTATCAATGCTTGGAGAACTTTAAAAAGCACCCCAAAAGTATTAACACAAACATGCAAAGATCAGTTATACTTATAAACTTAAGTCATTTTCTCTAGACTGTTGGGTTTTTTCTTCATTTTTGTTCAGGCACAGCAAATAGATGTGTCAGCTTTTTGTTGGTTCAGTAACAGAAAAATCTCTCGAATCCGATTATCCCTATTCATATATAGTCTTCAGTTATTTAAAAATAAGTAGTTTGCAGATTTAGTTTTGCTTCAGAAGGTAAAGTAATCTTATTGTTCCCTAATAAGTGTAGCATGAGTCACTTCATTGCAATAGTCCCTCCACATTCCAGTCTTTATTGTCTCCAAATTAAGGAAACTGTTAGATGCATCTTACTGTGAGGAAATGAATATTTCTGATCCCTGCTGCTAAATAACACAGCAGAAAATTCCTCTGAATGTACAACAGACCTGTTTGCTAATATGAAAACTGTCCCTTGAATGCATTATTCAGTCCTTTTTAATTTCAGCAATTATTTATAATTTGTTAAAACTGTAGACTAATATCAGAGACAAAAAGTGAATATTACTTCTTTATCAAGAGGGGTCCCCATGAGCCCCCAGCCTTTCTTAGTTCTTGATAGAAACTTGATTGTGATAATGAAACATTATAGCCACAGGTCTGTTAAAAGCCCTGCTTTTGTTTTTAAAGGAGTTGTGACAATTCCCTCCCATTTGAATCAATTTTACACAACCCTCACAACAATTTGTTACTCGGTGATCATTTATTACTCATTATTACCTGAGCGCTCGGTGACTCCCACCACTGCAGAGGACTCACCCTGCTGAGAGCAGCAGACAAATTGATGGGCAAACAGCCTCTGCCCCCAGACATTCTCAGTCAAGGCTCTGGAGTGTGTGGGGTGAGCAGGGAGGTGTCCCACCACCCCACCCAGCAGCCAAGGGACACCAGGGCCATGGGTGTGGCTCAGCCCTGGCCGTGCCAGGGGCTCTGGGGCTGATCCAGAAGAGCACAAAGGCAGGGATGCTTACACTGAGCACCAAAGGAGCCCTTTTACACCTCCCACTAATAATTAGAGAAGGCAGGTGAGCCTAGCCAGGGTAATTCACTGCACTGGGAGCAGATTCTCCACCCCACACCAGCATAAAGTCAGACTTGGATGCACAAAGACTTTCACTTGTTTCAGTAGTGCAGGAGGGAGACCTAGATCTTTATGCAAATCCTCTCCTTATTTCAAAGAACCCTATTTTTTGGACAGATTTTAAAGAAGAGTCATGTTTTTCTTACATTAATGCAGTTTCCACCTCAGCAAAGCAATGTAGTTTAGGAAATGTCTTATTAAAAGCAGGTTCTGTTTTTAAATATCTAAGAAACCCTGCCTAACAAAGCTGTGCTGTATGCAGTTGCTTGTTTTCTTAGCTTATTCTGCATTATCTAACCTACCAAATATTTCAGAAAGATTCTTTTTATGTAAAACCTGCCAACAAAAATCAATGCATAAGTAGCAGAAAAGTAATTTTGACTAGTGCCTGCATTACCTCCAACACATGAAATCTAACCAGCAGAGCTTGAATTCAATGAGAAACATACATATTAAAAATTAAAAATAGCAAGTACAGAAAATTGAATTGAATAAGGATTCTCCTATCACTTGGGAAAACATATGGAAAATGTTTTATTCCACAGGAGAGTCCAGACAATATTGACCAAGCCCCTCTTGACTTTCTCTAAAACATTTTTTGCATTAAAAACAACCAGTAAGAGCAGTGATTTACTTCTAAATTCCCTGTGTGTGCAGAGAGACACAAGGGTCCTAAAACTGCTGACTAAGATAAATTGCAGGTTGGAATGTATTTAACAAATGATAATGAAAAATGCAGAAAAATATACAGAGGAACAGGAGATAGCAGTGGAATGGAGTACATGACCTGCCTGAGAAGTTACTGCACACAGCCAAAGAGCAGATCCAACTGCAGATAAATTCCCCCAGCTATCAATACCTACAGAATTAAACTGCTATTAAGAGAACACAGTGAATCCTTCAGCTGCTTAGCAAAGATGACTGGGAAACTGGTATTACAGTAGGAGAATCAAACCCTTTTTTGAGGCTAAGTCAGGAGAAAAGAATGTGCCGAAATTAAATTGTTGAGTTAGAGAGAAGGAGTAGAAAAAGAGAAGAAGCTGGAAAAAAGATTAAACAGGTGAGTATTAATAGTGACACCTCCTGCCAGCATGGCTGCCTGCTGCCCTGTGCCTTGTTCCACACTTTGGAGCATCTGGTGTTGGCTGGGATTTGAGGCTGGACACGGGAGGCAGTGGACCAGTGGCCTAACAGGGCAGGCAAATTCCTGCCATCCTCTTTTGTACACAGGTGCAGCCAGCCCCGGGTTTGCTCGGTTTGTTTGCTTTTTAAAGCTCCTCTCCCTGTTTCTCTCTGCACGTGATGGCTGCAGGGGCATCTCATCAAGCTGTCCCTGCAAGGCTCTGGCAGAGCAGGTCCTACCCTGGGCCAGGGCTCAGCAGCAGCTACAGAGACGTGAGAGCAGCTCATGGAGCAGAGCAGGTGAGAGAAAACAGAACTGCCACCCCCTCTGAACTCACCTGCCTGCAGGATTCTCATTTTCTCTGCTTCCAGGCACTCCAGACAGGAATGAGATGCACCAAAAAGTTCCTCTGCCCACTTAAGAAAGAGCTAATATCAGAAAAGTCCAGTCCAATATCAGAAAATTGACAGAGAATTAAGAGGGGATATTAAAAAGGAACTTGTCTTTGGTGGATAGGAAATAAATTTAATAAAATCTTCATGCTTATAAATTAATCATCCCCTACTGAGACCACTTCACAGGCTTAATGTTGTATTGTTTGTATGACACTACCACAGTGTGGTGCACAAACACTGGAGATGGAAATAACTCCACAGGGATTTGAAGGAATTGTTCTGGAGTACAGACCTCAATTCACCACCACAGAATCTGTGGTAAAGTAGGACTAACACCATTTCAAAAAACAATTAAAAAAAGAAACAGAAATATAATTTTATCTCCATGTGGGAACTGGCTTTACCATCTGGGCTGAAAAGAAAGGGAAGACTCAACTAACTCCATGATGAGCAGATCCTTCTGGAGACAGGTTTCAATATCCCTCTGTTACCAGCATCCTCCTAATTCTGCATATGACCTGAACCCCTATTCCCTGTGTCAACAGAGCCTTATTATTCTCCTTCCCTGCCAAGTCAGCCTCAGCTCTTCTCCTAAGCCCTGGATTTACTTTGAGAAGAGGCCACCAGGCCAATCAACTATTGACCTGGTGCTGTGAATTTTCCTCCACAGAAGCAACCACTCCAGTTTTTCTCCTGAATGAGTTTTCACAAAATAGGACTCTCATCTTTGAGATCCTCTAATCCATCTAACACTTGGCTAAACTGGGTAGCAGTTTCAGAAATAAGTGGAAGCAACACTGAGACAGAACAGGATCAGATACTCTTGCTTGCCTGGAAAATTAGCACTAAATTTTTTGTGACACTAAGCAAAATATATATTCTGAAATGGAAGTATTTAGCCAAAGAAAACTGTATTGATGTCTTCATTCATTTTTCTATTTTTTCTAACTATAACAATATATATAAATATATAAAATCTGTTTTCCTACACTGGGAAGGTCAGCATTTTCCAAGAAAATCAGATGAGGAAAGGCTTTCTGATACCTCATCAAGGAAAAAATAACCAAACCAAAACCAATCCTCTGTACCTAGCTGGATATTGCCACTGACTCATAGGAATGTGTTCCATTAATCCTCTTCTTTTCTCTTTTTTTTTTAATTGTGCTAAAAGAACTAATATTTTTAGCTAATTAAAGTCCCCATTTAGATGTGTCTATCATCAGATGGGAACATTCACTCCCACCTCACGATTTATATTTGCCAGGCTCTTCACCCACCCACCCACCCAGCAGACTGCCAGCCCTGCAGCCTGCCACAAATACACAGATCACAATTTCTGACTTGTTCTGTTCTGCAGTGACCCACTGCACCCCTGAAACACAGCAACCACAGAAGCTCTGCTGGTACCCATCCCAAACCAGCTCTAATCCTGTGACACAGAAATATGAAAGGCCAAGCTTTAGATTTGCCTTGGTTCTGGTGCACAGCTGTATTTAGAAGGGCATTCAGTCATTTAAATCATGTTTATCTGTCTGCACTGAATGACTTGTGCTATACACCCCTCACATTACCCTGCTTAAGCTGGGCTTAGCATCAGCAGTTTTATCTTGGTAGCCAGAAGGGCATCCAGTGGTAAAGCCATAAAGCTTTGCTTTTTTGGGCAGCACTAACAGGGATTTCTACCAGCTCTTGGCTGTGCACAAAGCACAGTGGTGATGCTGTAGCCCACCAGCAGCCTCCAAAGGGTCTCCTCAGGGTGCCTGGCAAATACAGCAGACACAAGCTGATGGGTGATGGAGAAAGAGAGAAAAATTTGCAAGGATGCAATGGACTTGGTGATCTCAAAGGTCTTTTCCAGCTTAGTTCTGTGACTCTGTCTGCTTTCATCCCACAGATTCTTCCAGAGCTGCCACTGGATGAGCCCTTCAGCAAAGGAGAGGATGGGGTGGAGGTGGTGTGTGGAAAATTTTGTGTTTCAAACCATGTCTCTGTTTTGGAAGAGGCAGAGGCCAGGTTGCTCATTGCTGCACAAGACAACTGAGAGATCTCTGCACTGTCAGATGTAACACACAGAAAAACAGCTGGCCTGCTAAAGGTGGGACACCTTTAAGAAACAGGATGCAGAAAAACAGCTCTAAACCTCAAGAAAATTCTGAGATGCAATTAAAAAAAGAAAAAAAAAAAAAAAAGAGAGGTCTGGTGAGATTGCTCCCGATATTTTTATGTTTTTAATTTCAGCTGTACAGCCAAGCAGTTTTCTCCACTACCTGCCTTGTTTATAGATGAATCATCTTTGTGCTGCCACTGCTCTCACCTCCTTCCTTCCCCATCTGTGGCATTTCTTCCATCCATGGTAATATCTGCTATTATAATGCAACAGCAATAATGTGATATTGCTGTTATAATGTAATATTACTATGTCTGAGCAGTCCCAGCAGCTGATCAAATAACAGATTATGAAAAATAATCTGTAACCAAAAGAAGATGGTAAAAACTACCTTGGTTTTACTTTTCCCTCCTCATTTCTTCAAGCCTGTTTGCCTACCATGTACACCAAGGCTTTCTGTGCTTTTTGTAAAAGACCAGATCCTGGCTGCCTTTGGCAACATGCTAAAGAAACACTCATTATTTATTGGATATGACATAGCCTTTCCTACATCCCTGACTCATTCTTTGATCTCTCCTGACAATTTATTTTAAAGAATTTTGCTATCTTAAAGGATTATAACTGGTACATGGTTTCCTTTCAAAAGGATTTAAGAAAAAAAAAAGGAAAAAAAAAAAGAGAAAAAAAGCCTGAAACATCATTTATGTTTTTCCTACTTTTAAAAAGTTCAGCTAAGTTCACATTCACCAGTTAAGAACTATTTTCATTTGTTTCCTTTCCCTTCAGAAGCAAACCACCACCGCTGCCTCATGACACCATTATTGCAGCATTTGTGTGTGAATTTGTCCTTTCATTTCTTTGATCATGAGGCAGCAAAGACCCTCAGTGTGTCACCTTGGGGTGCTCTGCATGCACTCTAAGCAAGGCCAGTACTTCCATTTTCCTGTACAAAGTCAGAAGGAAACAGCTTCCTGAAGTGTACTGCAGTCTGAGATAGGATCCATATCCTAATGAGATTTTTTTTCCCTATGACTACATAAACAGGAGAGCTGTTAATTTTATTCACTTATGTAAGCACCTGTCTCAAGTGGGAACATTTCACTGAATCTCTGTGCTGGCTGGTCAAAAGTGGTTATAACACCACCTTTACATCCTTAGAAACATAAGTCATCTTCAGAAGATGCAAGTGAAGATATTTTTTCTCTTTTTTTCCAAGCTCTCCACATTTCTGGAATTGCAATACCAAGGGCAATTTCAGTTTTTGCTTTTCTCATTTTGGGCCCACAAAAGACATATCTGAGTAATACCACAAAGATTCAAAGATTTGGGAACATGCACAGATCAATTTGAATATATTTTTAGCTTTCTGGAAGGATATTTTAATGTATCTTGAGTCAGACTGATATTAGCAAAGTTAATGCTTCTGATTGCTATGTGCAGTGCAGTGAATCATCTCTGTCAGCTGAGGTGACTATCAGCAGCAGAGGTTAAAAGTTCATTAAAATTAGAAAATCTGCTTTTTAATTTTCAATGTCCAGATACAAGGCCATTCATGAAAATTTACCAAGAGTCTGCTCAAATCAGAGAGGCCCTGCAAGAGCTTAACAGCACATCTGGTACTGAATTGCCCACTTTTTTACAGTGTGATGGCCAGAAGATTGCCATTAATTGCCATATAAACAAATGATCTCAAGAGTTTGGGTGCTGTTTGAGCATCTACAATCTGCTAATATGTATTTAATAAATCTAGATATCTCATTGAAGGCAAACATTAGAGGAAGAAGTGGTGCAAGCATTCCACAACAAACAGCAACATAAAAAAAGCGATATATTCTGCAGGTAGTCATTCATGATCTCACTGAGGACAACACAGTGCTTGAACAGGGAATGTCACAGTTTTCCTGATTTTTTACTGCCATCCATTTGACAAAGAGAAGGATGGTGGACATGTATGTAGTACATGAAATGGAGAAGGAGGATGGACATGGTAGTACACCCAAAAAAAAGTGGTGAGATAACGGCTTTAGCTGATTTTAGCCCACAATAATCTGCAGTACTTCTATCCAATACTTAAGAATTCAACATTGTTTTTGTTCCTTACCATTCTTCCCCCTCAGGCCAGCAAAAGCCTTTTCCCCAAGCAGCCTGTGGGCAGTAGAAGTCCTCTGGCTCTTGGTGAGCCTGCCAGACAATAGGGGAATTATTCCCTGCCAGCCCAAATGGGTTGAGAAAACACAAGTTTTTACATTTCCACGGAAAGGAAGCAAGTCCTAAAGTATTTTCTGAGAAATTATTTGAAGAGAAAGCATTTTTTGGGATGTACCCCAGGAGTCTGTCATGTCAGAGAGATCCCACAGGAAGGCCAAGAGTGGAGAGAGAAAGAAAACTTCACAAGGGGGTTGGGGATATGGGGGGGACAGAAGAGAGGATGTCCCTAAATCACTCCAGATGTGCTGACTGGGGCTGACAGATTGCTCTGGAGGCTGAAAAGGGCATGAGGGCCTCACTTTGACTCACTTATTGGTGTGAATGCCCATAGGAGCTCAGGGAGGGGTGCAGGAAGATATCTGATCAGGATGAAGAAAAGAAAACCTTTCTTCCCAGAAACCTCAGGAAAGGCTTTTGAGCTGCTCCTGGAAAATGCAGCATGAAAGGGACATCTCTGCACACAGGAGCACAGCTGTCTCCCAAAGAAGGATGAGCTGTCCTTGGCACATAGCACCAGAAGACAGCAGAGCAGAAGGCATGTACCAGGTACACTGATGTTCCAACTGCTCCTTTACCCCTGTGAAAGCACAGTGCAGGTGGGAGACATTTGAAACTGGCAAAACTGCATTTCTGCAAGGGAAGCATTTGACACCTTTCTGCACTTTTACATTTTCTGTGTTTGGCTGGTTTATGAGACTTATTCTTAAAAGCTGGGACCTCAGACTGAACGGTCACTGCTGTTTGTGAAACATGTATTCATGATAAACAGCCTGTTTTATTTTAATTAACTAGATCTATAGATTTGTCTTTGTTGCCATGACCTTCATTTTCTGATCTTGTGGCTTTATGACAGCTGAAATTCTATCACTGATATTAAGATGTGGTGCATAACTGATGGCTCTAATATTCTCCTCCTTTATGGCTAGGCCTTTAAATGAAAAAGTTATTTTCAAAATCTACCCCAATACCTTTGTTCATGAAGTGAATACATCTTTGAAAAGTGTTTCCAATCTATTTTTTGCTTGGAAAAACACTCAAATGTTTTATCCCTACCTTAACTTCTTCCTTTATTGGCCTTTTTCTGGCTTCCCTATGTCTGATCCTGCTAAATTTCAGAGCACTGCATGTGCCTAAGAGATCCATTGCATATATCCATTTTCCTGGTCTCTGGTGAGGTTACCTTTTTGTGGTACATTGGTGCATTTATAGCTATGTCCAAGAGAAAGTGTGCTCCTCTTTTGTCACGTGCAAATAAATGCAGAGTTATACGTAACACATGAAACTCCCTTGTTCACAAGGAGTGAAATATATTCATATTTTTATAGATACATTTGGTAGGGTTGCCAGAGACCTTTCACTTTAACTTGCTGCTGCACCTCATGTCCCTCATGGCCCTTGACTACTGTCTCTGCAATGCCATTGACCTGAATATTCCTGTTTTCATTTCTGCCTTGTGGAAACATCTGCTCAGCCCCTTAAGCCACGCAGGGAGTCTGGTTTCATTCAGGTGTCAGAAAGGCAGCAGGATTAAACCTCTTCAATGGGTGCATGCAAGCACTGACAACTTTTTGTAGAATAGAATAGGGAACAGGAATTAGTGCTTGGATCATAATGCTTTCTGTGCAGGAAACCACAGACCTCACTTCCAAAGGAAAAGTATTTGATATCAGGCACCAACTGTGCATTCAAAATAGAAAAGGCAGCAGGCCTTCTCTTGATGAGTTTAGGCATTCAGGGACACATTCTGTCTCCTTTTGTGCTCACTCTGATTAGTCTCTCACTCCCTTTATATTCCTGCTGTAACTGGGAGGGCAGAATGTGAGTTATACAGTAGTGACATGGATGGCAGAATGCAGTCTACAATAAGCCACAGAAAGTACAATATCCCAAAAGAAAACAAAATTACTGGTATGGCAGTGAGGAACACTGACATTGCGTAATTAAATGGCAGGATATTGGTTAAAAAAAAAAAGCCAATATTAACTTACTATATTTCTCCTTTATTTGCACTCCATTATTTTGCAACACCTCCCTGACACATTTCATTTCTTAGGATTTTTGGTTGAAAGTGTAGATAAATAATCTCGATTTTATCACTAGAGACACTATTATCACAATAATAGAGAGCTGAATACCCTTTTCTTGTCTTCAGTGGGTGGCTCAGAGTGTTTCCAAAGCTCATCTTTTCCACTGTGTCCAGTGCTTTTTCAATGCTAAATCTTTTGTTTTAAGCACACAGAGCTGCCTTGCCCCACTCCTGCACTGTGTGACTTAATGTGCTTTAGGTCTTATGAAGGAAGATTCTCCAGACTTACTTAAGTTGAAAAGACACTTGCCTGGGTCTTCCTCAAATCTGTTACGACATCATTATATCAAAATGGATTAATGTGACAAGAATGTGAATATTCAGGTCAGGGGGCGAGTTCAAATAATTTTTAAAGCTCACTCCAATTTAAAATTGTGTGAAAGTAGGTTACTCTTACAGTGACTAAAGCTAGGCAACGCTGCTGTCTTTTTCAGCATCACAGGGGATGGATGCCAGCATGGCATCCCAAGGAATGGTAAATTCTTAATGCTAGGAATTGGATAATACATCACCTCCAAAGGTTGGGGGAGCCACATGAAAGATTGAAAAGCCTTAAAGGACACAGCTGAAAGCTGGCTGCTGCATATCCTTGAGATGCTCATGCAAGGACTCTGTGATGTACAATGCTAAAGGAAGAGGCAACTGTGGGGTCTGTGGAGACAAGGTACCTCTGTCAGTGCTAATAAGGTGTGAGGTTATCTCACTGCTATGTTTGGGTCAGAAAAGCACTGAAGTTTCTCTGAAGACACATGGCTAAAAAGATAATGAAAGAGCTGAAGAGCTACCACTTTTCACACAGCCTTTCCTCAGTGTGAGGAGATTAATGGTAGACTGATATCACTCTGGAAGCTATGCTAAGGCACGTGGAAAACAAGGAAGGGATTGGTAACTGCCAGCATGGTTTCACTGAGTGCCTAAATCCTACCTGCCAAATTTAGTGGCCTAAAACAGCACTGGTGGATAAATGAGGAACAAGAGATGACATTTACCTGGAGTTGTGCAAAGCATTTGACAGTGTCCTACATGACATGTTTGTCTATAAACTGTGGAGGCTTGGATTTGATGAATGGACCACCTATTCTTCCATAGGAGGAATTGGCTGGATGGTTGCACCCAGACTTGTGGTCAACAGCTCAACATCTCTGGAAGGAAGAACCCATTGTGACCCTCCAGTGACTTAAGGAAGCCTACAAGAAATATGGGGAGGGACTTTTTCCACCAGCTTGCAGGTTTAGATTAGCTGTTTGAAAGAAATTCTTTACTGTGAGGTGGGGGGAAGCACTGGAATAGGTTGCCCAAAAAAGTTGTGGATGGCCCATCCCTGGAAGTGCTCAAGGCCAGGTTGGATGGAGCTCTGAGCAACCTGGTCTAGTGGAAGGTGCCCCTGCCCATGGAAGGAGGGTGTGGAAATGTTGTTTGCATTTTGCATGGTCCCTTCCACCCAAACCACTCTAGGATTTTATAGTTTTGTGACAAATGGCATCTTCATCTCAAGAAAGTGACAAGTTCTCTTTTCTATATCCCCTTTTCTTTTCTCTGTCTTACTTGCTTAGAATTCAGCCATTATTTTAGGAGACTGTAGAACTTTATCTCAGCGAGAACACAATCTCTATGGAGATGTGCAGTGTCCAATCACTTTAAAATAACACTGTTTTAAAAAATAACACTGTTTTTAAAAACCTAAGAAAGAACAACCCATCCCAAAACCTGCATGGCTATAGGGCTGAATAAAAATTTATTCAGGACTGAGGTTTCTGGTTGGGTCAGACCAGGTCTCCATAAAAAGCATGGGCTGATGGCTCCAGGTGTTTTATTTTTATGTTTTTTACCCATCCTTACCTGGCTCAACAGTGATTTTTTTACTTGTTTCTGAGCCATGGAAAAAACAGCATCAGACACAGATCGGTGGCACATGGCTAAACTGATACTTGGATGATCAATAGCTGAATACCAAAAAAGAGTGCCTAACACTTACAAAAGAAAGATGATGAATGAAAGAAAGGTAATGAAGAAATCTCACAAGAGAAAGAGAGAGCTCCTTTCTGCAGCCACAGTCCAAATTCTCTTACTCACCATCCCAGCCAAAGTAAATGATGCATATAGGAAGTGTATCCCTTGTTCCCTCTCTCCTCCCAACCTTTATCTTTAACCTCTCTTCTCTCCAGTCAGCCAAATAGTCAGAAACATTTTGTTGTATCAGTCAGATACCGTTTTGCTTTTTTGAGTTTTTTGTGTTTTGTTTATCCCTTGTATTTTTCCGTTTTGCTCTGACAGTGTAACCTGAGGTTTTGTTTTCACCTCCCGTCTTTGGTATTTGCTCTAACCCAAGCCAAGACACAGATCATGATTTTTTAGTGGAATATAAATTAAAGATGACATTTGCCTGGTCCTCTATTTTTGCCCACTGGGACTGGCCTTTCTCTCAGGGGACGTCTACAAAGCAGAACAGAGGTGCAATTGTACTAAGTGTCAGCATACATACTCTTTTGCAGTGACTACTTTTTTCAGTGGGATGTAAAAGTTGCCAAGGATTGGTCTAGTCCCTCCTGAGTGTCTTCAAGCTCCTAAAACTTCAAAAGCAGCACATTAATTCCTTGTCTTTTAAAACAGGGAGATGTTCAAAGCGAGTCTCCACATAAACCTTTCATGTTTGCAATATAGCAATATTCCCTCCTCAGCTGAGTTTCTTCTTCCTCTATAAATAATCTGCCCTTTATTTTTCTAGCTTTCCATGTTAATTTAACCTAACAGGTTGTTCCTTGCCACATTTTCCTCTCTGTCACATTCCAAATTGCCAATACCCATATTCTTACACATCAGCAGAACTTATCTGGAACTTTTATACACCCGGGGGAGCTGGAGATTCATCCCACCTTCCTACTTGACTGCCAGTGGCGTGATGCTACCTTTTGCCTGATAAGCCAAACAATTCCTAATCCTCATTTACACAGTCCATAAACTCCTGAACACTTCTTCTCTGAGTCCTCCTTATATTTCTGCATCTTCCAATAAACTGTGCTTACTCTGCTATGGCTGTAGCCCACTACAGACTGGGAGTTTTACCCGTAAGCAGGGAGAAGAGATCAATTTTTCCCTCATTCCAGAAATTTTTGTAGTTTTAAAAACCAATATGTGCTCCCTCCATCTTCCTTTTTTTGTTTTGGCTATGCAATTTCAACCTGGTCTCTGATCTCAGATGACAGTTTCTAGGAATCTATTACTTCTTGGAACTTCCTGTTAAAATGTCTCCATCTGATCCAGATCTTTCTTTAAGCGAGTGCCCCACATTCTGTATAACCCTTTAGCCTCGAGCCCCAGAGATCTTCATCAAAGTGGAGCAGAATGGAAACAGCCCCTCAAGTGCCCTGCTGCCTCCCAGTATGGTATTTGGATTCACCACAGCGGTGTGACATTTTTAACTCATGACTCAGACATCTGTGCTGGTGGTTCAGCACAACCCCTGACCCTTTTCTGTATAACAGCTTCCCAGCCAGCTGCTCCTCATGCTTTATTTATGCAGTTGACTCAGCTTGCCTACGTGAAGGATCATGCACTTCCCCCCCTTCCATTTCAGCTCACATTCCCCAGGTTGCAAGGATCATTTCGAATTCTGCTCTCGCTGCCCAGTGCGCGCAGCTTCCTCCCTCCCAGCCTGCCCACACCTGGAAGGTGGGGATCATTACTGAGCATCCAAAGCACAGGGCAGCTCCAGCACCACTCTTTGGATAGGAAAGCTGATAATTGCCTTCTGTGTAGAAGTTTCAAATGATTTTACACACACACACACACACACACACACACACGCACTGTCACAGATCTCTGCAGACTGTGCTTTCTTTACTTTTTAGAATATCAGGAAAGACAGGGTCAGAAGACTTCCCAAAGTCAAGACACAAGGGATTCAGTGCTTCTTCCCTGGCATGCTGTAGAAGCAAAGTAGGTTGGTTGAAACTATTGCTTCCCCCAAGAAAATCCATTATTTAAATGCAACTTTGATCTAACATCTATCAACAATTTTTTTTTTCATTGGCTCCTTCAGTTACCATAATAGGGATCTTGGTGTCCTTCATGATAACCACCATCTCTGACAACACCACTCTGATCTCATTGCTACAAGTGGATTCAGATCTTGGATACTCTATGTGTATTCACTAAGAGATTGCTGGCAACATCACCTCAAATTATTCAGGGAAGCAATATCTACAAGTTTCCAAAATTACAATTCTGAGCTGTCAGTAGTAATACGAAATCGTGGGGAAAGTCTTGCTTCCATATTCTTTGATTAATAATATTTTTTAATAAAAACACCCTCAATTTCAGCTGTACAAATCACCTCCATTTTTTAAGTTGGCCCCAAATCCATTATTATTATCTTTGTTGAAAAAAAAGGTTCATAAAAAGTCTACCTTTAAGAAAAGAAAACAAAAAAGAGTGCCACTTTTACTTTATCCTGTCTAGTCTCAGCGCACATATAACTTAATTCAGCATGGATCCACAGTACATTCCAGGCCCATCAAGACAACTTTGCTCATAATGTGATTTTCAGTGTTTGTGAGAATAGGTTATTGGTTAAACAGATGGGGGAAGAAGGGAGCGAGGAGAGCTTTTGAAGTTATGAGATCATCGAAAATTTATTCTGATGGTCGAATCAAGGGACTTGAAAACAGGTGATAAAAAAAAGGATTTTGCAATTTCTCATGTCTAGTTAAATTTGTATCCACTCAGGGCATTGCCCTTATACTGCAGCTGAAAAACCTGTAAGACATCCAAGGTTATACTGCAGTAGGGCACCTTCCCTGGCTTCTAATAAATTTAAATTAAGAGAGCCCTGAGTTATTGAGACAAAAGCTGAAATAGTCTTCTGTCTGACAGGCTCAGGAAAAGCAAATGATCCCACCTGAAAGGATGTATTTTGCTGAATGGGCACTCTGGAGTCACTCTGCTAAAATGCACTTAAAGTGATGTCAAGATAAATATCCTTATTTGTGTTTGCAATTATAATTTATACTCAATATATAGCACCAGACAGAGCAGAAGAAAAATGACCTTTATAACAAGAGGTATTCAGAAACAGCAGCACCAGAGGATAACTAAAATCTTGCCATCAGTTAGAAAACAGCTCCAAAGAAAGACATTTCTTGGATTTTGACTCAGCTGGGTGGCAGTGAGGATTTACTGGGGCTACCCTAGGCCCTTGAATCTAAAAGCCTTTGCAGGGGTCAGCCCAGCTCGGTGTCCTGGCAAAGGCCAAGTTCCCAGAGCAAGGGACATGGCACCAGGGACAGGGACAGGGGACATGGCCATCACCCCCTGCCCTGAAGCTGTTTCTGTTTCAGCTCTCCCCCTGCGTGGCTGCCCACCAGAACCTGCAGTTCTCTGACCCTGTAAGATGTCCTTTCTGCCTCAAAAGCTACAGGGACTGATAAATTGCCTTTCTTCTCATTCCAAGGATTTCTCTTCCTCCCCTGACACACAGAACATAATTTCTATCATTCTGCATCTGCAGGAATTCTCATTAAAACTTCTGGAGCGCTGTCCTTGTGATTATCCTGTTTTTCTAAAATTGAGGGCACAGTTAGGGGAAAACAAAGATTGTTCATGACTTTCTCAGAGCCATACAATACCTATGCAAATAAACAGATAAAACTCCCTCAGTTTCTTAGAGAATTTCCACAGCCCAAATGGCCATAACTCTGCTTGCTTGCCCCCAACTAGAAGCAAAATGCCCCCCTTTTTTTTCACAAGTTCAGTCCTCTGTTGTCATGAAATAGAGATACCAAAAAACAAGCTGCAGTTTCAAAACCCCTGGTACATGCCAATAAATTTGCTTGTCAAAAGGAACAAGAAAGGGGTATTATAAGAGCTGTAGAAGTTTAGTATTCAAATATTGCTCTAGGTATTTGAGTAACTAAATGAGGAGATACATTTTCTCCCTTTTATCACTTCAACAATTTGGATGTCAACTATTTCACCCCACTTCAAAACTCAAACTTGCAGATTTGTTTGCCCTCACAAACCACCTAGCCCAATGAACAGCATCATGGACATGATTTGCAGGTTGGGCAGGTACCCAAACCCAAACCTACAGATAAAACTCCTGCTTCTGTCCAAGGGGGTCACACTTCTCTCAAGTTACTGGGCTGGAGATTTATTTTTAGACAAAGTTTGGCCCAGCTTCACTAGGCCATACTAACAGTAAAATAACAATAATAATGATAAAATTCAGCAAAGCATAAAAACTTGTAGAACAGTAGTAGTGATGCTTCTGCCATTTTTATGGGGCACTAATCTGGTTGCCTCATATGGAAGCAGATTATGGGCTCATAAAACAGCACAAGGGATCTGTGGTGTAATGACTTCAGTAGGCACAGCAGCAGCTTTACTAAAGCTCCCCTCTTGACAAGCTGTATGATGTAGGAGGAGAAGTATAAATATAAAATCAATCTAGATTTCATTTGATTGTGATTTCCTTCTTATCAGGACAGAAAGAGATTGCAGGAGAGCACAAAGTAGCAGAGACAAATGCAAAAGCCCAACCTATAATAAAAGCTAATGCTCTCAGCTGCCTAACTGCAAAAATATTTCTGCAGATGCATGGAACACTAAAAGTATTTACACAATTCATAAAAATTAGCAGGTTTAAAAGCAAGTAATCAGCTACACAATAGGAAAGAGTAAAAAAAAAAAGGCAGAATTAAGTAAATTGAGGTATCCTTCCAGAAGCTGCCATTTCTGTTACATCAGCTCATTTCATTTGTATGGAAGAATATCAAAACCATACCTCTGAAATGACAAAATTATCCTTTTTATGCCAGCCTAGAAAAAAAAGGTAAAATGACAATTTTGCTTGATTGCATATTTTTTCTGCTCTGTTTACAAAGGAGTAATTATACATATTTCATTTTACATATTCATTCAAAATAGATACTAACAGAATAAGATTCAGCATAGCAGCTACAAAGACTGATAAACAAGATAGAGTGGCTGTATGTATCCAATGCTCAGAAAGTCTCCTAAACATCTTTTTGCATCAACTACCAATATAATATCATAGCATTGTTTCTACTTCTTTGTGTCATTTTGAATTTAAAGATGAGACAAGGACCTGTTTTTATTTCAGTTGCTGTTATTTAGCGTGTAGCAGCACGAAATCCAGGTCTGCAATTGTAGTAGCTCGTTTCTAAACACCACTGCACTTCTAAATAAAGCCTGACTCTCTCTGATCATCCATGATAGAGCTGTGAAAATGAAGCTACTCCCATAACTTTTAAAAAAACCTGCTTATTGGACCTACAGTATAGTTTTGGAGCAGTTTGGAGGGATTGTAACAGAAAAGTGTGCCATACTTCAATAGCAATGCAATTTTTGACAGAGCCTTTTGATGCACAATCTGGAGGTATTTGAATATAGTTGCAAATTCAGCCCTACCTGGTTCCATTTAAATGCTGCTTGGAGTTTTGGACTCTCCTGCTGCTTCCCTCAAGGATGTCCCAGGGCTGTGTGGAAGGCCCTCATAGAAGATGCAATCAAGAAGACTCCTCCACACTGCTAAATTACTGCTGGTGTTCCAGAATTAAGACCTTCAGGCACCAGGAGAACAAATACCTGCTCTGAGGAGTCTATAAACTGAAACCTAAGTTGTGCAAATGTCCAGAGTATTTCTTCTTCATGAGCCTGCTCTCTGAGAATGATCTCTCAAACCTCTGAAAGTGCTGCAAACTTGCTCTCCCACATATTCTCTTTTACCTCATCAGCCCAGAAACTCCATGAGTTGACTGTTACCTTGTCTGCTTTCACATACACAAATAAAAATTATTCACCATTTTCTCCTCCTCACTGCCTGATTCTGTCTTCAGCCACAGTATTTTTTTTCCAGTTGCAGTATAAAATTTATCTAATAAATTAATTGAAACAGCAATCCAGCAAGTGCTTTAGACTACAGATGTTTGCAAGCCTTGCCTCCAAGACTGTGTCTCCAAAACAGACACAGGAACACAAGAAGGAACTTGGCAGATATTTTAAGGGTTCTATATTGGGCAGAAAGCAATGTTTCTGGTGAGATTGGGGTAATGAAATACTTCTGGGTTGAAAGTGGGCTTGGTAACAGCTGCACATGCAGAAGACCTGGTGGAACATTATAAAATGTACCACGAATGTCAAGGCCAAACATGTAGGGTGTTAAAATGCACATGTCCACCAGAATCAGAGAAGTAAATAAAGGGATCTGTTAGTAAAAAGAAATCCAGTTAAACATATGTCACAAATAAAAGAGTACCTAAAGATCTCTGAGTTTCAGCTGCTGGATCATCTCTGCCTCTCAACCCTGCCTTTCAGTGTCCTTTACTTTTACATAAGCAGAAGTTAGGCTGTGTGACCTGGGCACCAAAATGTTATTGCAGTGGTTTGCATCAACCAAGGAGCTGTCTAGCAGCAGGATAAACTGCCACAAAAGCAAAGTTATCTTACTTTTATGTAAATTCCATCTTTGACCTGCATGCAGCTGACGGTGCATATTTTATTGTGTTCACTGGGTTTTCATTAGACTCCTTGTCATTTGCTGAGAGGTTTTTTAACTTCATTTAAATCTCCTTGTGCCTCAGAAATGTCAATAAATGTCATTGTTATCATCAGTTTTGTCCTGGGTTGACTTTTCTGAGTTTTCTGTCTCTGGATTTGATTAAAATTGGGAAATAAATAGCGAATAACATATTGATTGCAGGCTGGGAAAGGTTGCAGATAATTTATTATCTGTGAGCATGGTATCAAGGTTTTTTCTACCAGAATCTTCAGACTAACAAAATTCATTCTGATGGAAAAGTGGGGTTTATAGCTATTCTTTAGTGCAAAGTAGTTTTTCAAGCCTTTGCTTGGTCATCTATAGACCATAAATCAAGCTAAGATCAATGGTAGTTACCTCACACTGTTAGTTTAGCAGACCTTAAAAAGGAAGCTATTAGAGATTATTAAACCTGAAATCACAATGCCTTGCTTACAGGTGAAAAAAAGAAAAAAACAAACAAGGAAAAAAAAAAAGAAAAAAAAACCCCAACAGACATTGCCTGTGAACATTAATCTAAGCCATAATTCACTGTATTAGCAGTAATTTCATCATATTGCTTTATCCAGTCTTACAGAAGAGTAATTATTTGGAGCTATATGTCCTAAACTGACATTTTTACAATCTCCAATACTGCATCACTAGCCAAGAGAATGAAAACTTAACTCACCAGCATATGCTTCTGCACTTTTCATCATATCAATGAACCCTCCAGAACGTTCCTGCTTTCAAATCTTTCCATGACTGGGAAAATCTGAGCATAACAATGGCAATGATTTAGAGACAGCAAAATGAGACAAAACCAGACAAGACATCAATCAGGACCTTCAGTCCTTGCTGTTTACCTCTCAAAGAGTACCTGATCTAATGCCCATTTAGTCTAGAGGAGCTCATTTACAATTTCAATTGTAATTACAGTCAGAGCCTTTGCCTCTGACTGCTGTCACAAGAGGAGACTGCTGGTATTACAGCAAACTGAATTAGTAATCAGAAAACATATTAATGTGTCTGGTGGGCTGAAGAATCACTGTTATATTTTATTCCCCTGAAATACCAACAGTGCTGCTGTTTATTAAGGACAGCTCAGGTAAGCAGCCGTCCTACCACACACCAGGAAAGAATTCCAGAATGTCCAGAGTTCCAGAAAACCTACAAGGAGCATTACCAGGAGCAGAGCTCTTGGTGGAAACTGGACCCCAAAAACAAGCCCTGTCCCATCCTTTGGCCTGTCAGAATCACAGTCACTGCTCTGTGCCTCGAGTGGACTGGCAGACTGGATGCCAATGAATGCCATTAATGCTGACTCCCAGCAGCACAGAAAAAATGTATTACACTTTTCCAGAGCCATCTGAGACACCCCATTTCCATCATCCCTAAATCCCTGACAGCCTTTAATCCGCTCATTCTCACTCCACTGAAGGTAAGGAATCCACAGGTTGCCTCAGATGGGATCACTTGCTAAGCAGGCTAAAACTGGTGTTGTGATTACTGTAGCATCAAATTCAAAAGACCCTGAGTTATTCCAGCAGTTCTCTGGATTGAACAGACCTGGCTCCCTGTATGGCAAGTGCAGAGTAGCAGCAACACACAAACAACCAACATATTAAAGGGCACCACCTCAGGCATGCTAGTCCTGAGATGACAGAATACAGGAATACAGACTGGATACATTCATCACTCAATTTAAGAGACATAAACGAAGACAGGTCAGCAATACTTATGTGATATCCATACAATATCATACATAAAATAATCCACACACCTGCCCCGAGGTTCAGATCAGGTTCTCCATGTATGTCCACAGTCAGGAAAGCTGCCACTCTTAAGTGACACTGTCAGTCAAACAATGGATTGACAGATGATTACTATCAATACAACATAAACCATTCTAGTAGTATTGAAAAGGCAGAATTTAGTACCTCTGGAGCACTTAGGACAAAACAAAACAAAAAAAAAAAAATCAAGTGGTACAATATGAGAGGATTAAACTTAATATTATCTTCTGGGCATTTTTAAAGAATAAACTTTCTTTCTACCACAAGCATTGTGAGCAGTTGGAGGACAGTTACCATTTATTACAGGGAAGGACCCTTGTAAAGAGAGAACCAGCCAGAGGAACTGTCTCAACAATAACAGAGCTAGAAATGAACTGTCTAGAGACAAGACGCCTCGTGTAAGGTATTGAGCTACACACACTTTGTTCTGTGTCTTATTCATTTGTAATATCAGGGGTCATGGTGCATTTACTGAGGGCCCAGATGATTGTATTGCTCAAGCTATTGCTTTCTAACTAATGTGAAAACAGAAATATGAAGCAGGCAGGAAAAAAAGCCTGGGCTCGCCTGGCAGGTGAGCAAAATGGCAAACAGAGCAGAGAGTCATCCCATTTCAAGCTGAACTCTGGCATTAGCCTGTGAACCTTGCTTTCCAGCCACATTCCCTCTGTTCCCAGGACCCCCCTTCCACCAGTGGACTCCTAATGGTGTTGCTGTAACAGAAGAAACAGACTCTTACATCATTTACAGTCCTATGGGGACAGATCCTATGAAAGCAAATGAAAAATAAACATTACTGAAGTTATTCTGCTTCTTGCCCCAAATTATTCAGACAGTGCCGACGACCCAAGCAACAGAAGACTACTCATTGTCACTTGCAATAAACGTGAAAAGGTGGACTCTGCAGGGTTATTTTGCATGGAAACATATCTAATGTTTAGTCTTCCAGTATTTTTAGTTAAGCTAGAGATGGATTTTCAAGAGTTTCTAAGAGATTTCAGCAACACAGATTGCACTGAGATGAATGGGGCTTTTTCTCCCAGTTGCTTTCCACTCTCCTCATTAAGTCTAAGATTTTATTTTCACCGTTTCTGTACCTCGATTACAAATGTCTGCAGCATTTCCCAATGTACAATTAGATCTGGTAGCTTCCTACACTGCCCAAATATTAACACAATCTAGAAACTTGGGAAGATGAAGTTCAGCTGCAGCAGTTTCATGCCCTGCACACTAAGCTGCCCTCAAGCATTTGTCCACAGGTGAGGGATATGTCAATGCCTGTGAGAATGAAACCTGCCTGGTACAGGCAATACACCTGGCTCATAAGAATACAGAGCATGATCACTGGAACCTCATTTCCATGAAGCTCACCCATATCTTGGACTGCTGAAAATTAGTGTAGGACACCTAATTGAAAAGATAAGCAAAGAACAATCTTGGAATAAAGACTTTTTTAAGTGAGTATTATTATTTTGCTTCCACTGCAGCTTCTTTCCATGGCCGTGTTTCAGGCAATGACAAACCCTTTCACCTCAAAAACAATCAATGGGATGTTTGAAGTGGTGTGGGGGGCAGAGGGATGTCCCTATACCATTCTTTTTTTCTGATTTCCCTAGTCACCCACTTACCAGTGATTCCATGACACCCCATCTGCACAGTGGGCAGCATCTGTGCTTTAAGCTGCAACACTGCAGCCCTTCAGAGCTGGAATGGAATAATGCTCCCTGCACTCAGGATTCTGTGCTAATGCCTGCTGCTGACACCGAGGCAATGCCCAATCAACTGCCTGAGCAAAGTGTTGACAGACCCCAGAGATGCTTCTCTGCCCCTGCCGTGATGAGAGGGCAAAAGGAGAAGGAACAGAGTCCATTAACAACTTGAGGGGGATGTCAAGGGATTAAATATTGTTCTGAGTTTAGTATGAGATGTGGAATGACTCACAGCTCCTGCTGATCCACTGGGAAGGGAGGAGCAGGCTGCAGAGACAGATAGTGAGGAAGAGGCTGCAGAGGATGCAGCAGAGAAAGAGCAGAAATTTAGCCCAAACTTTGAGGTAGAACCTCTGCTGAGCTGTGCTGTCTCACACACACTCTCTCCTGAGGCCTTTGAAGGGTGCAATTTACACTCTTGAAGTTGTCCCTGAGCCCAGCATCAGAGAAGGGATTGATCAGGGACATCAGTTTCTCTTGGTTTTCCCTTTGCCTGCTGCCAGTGGAAATACCCAGAGCATGGAAGGGCAGCACCTGCACTGTGAGCAAAAGCAGAATCTACCTGCACAAAGCCATAATTTAGTTCCTTGTGACCAGATGAAAATCGATGTTCATCTCAGAGAAGGGATCTGGAAAGCCCCTCATCAGGACACTCTAAGGTCCAGGTGTGACAGTGAGCAGAACAACTTTCCTTACACATTTTATTACAGTTAAGTATCTGCTTCTTAGCCCTTCTCTGCCTCCCAGACCCCTGCATCTTTTCATTGTTCATTTCACTAAAACACCATTTTTTTTTATTCAGATAAGTCACAGTTCAGAAAACCCTTATGCAATTCTGAGCATTGCAAAGTTTGCTGAAATGAATCCAGTGCATTACTTGAGCAGAGAAAAACACATCATTCCTGTGCTGTTCTAGTGAATGTCACAGAGAGTGTAACAAAAGAAATGTTTAATTACACTGCCACTAAGGCTCACTCAGACCCCCACCATCCTCCTCATCCCAGTACAATAGCAATAATCAAGCTAATCAGGAAGCTGGTGTTTATAAATCAATTAATACATCAATTAATGCACTGCTTAATGTGCTGCCTAGAGCAGCTATTACTGGCAGTACATGTCAGCTAATTGCTTCCTTCCTACTCCACTGGCTCAGTGGGAATCTGTTGGCAAGAGGCACCCCTTGAGTTCACTTTTCTGATATTGAGGGAGATGCTGGACCCTCACATTTGTGGGTTGTGGCAGGCAACAACTTGGGTGACTCTCTGTTCCACTGCCTCAAGAAAAAACCTTCCTCCCTGTCATCCTCCCAGAGGCAGAGGGTGAAACACACTGCTTTGCAACAGGAGATGTGTAATCAAGGACACTGCACTCCCCTGCATCACACCCAGCCCCTTCTCCCCTTGATCCTGCACCATCAAGGCCCTCCGAGGGACTGCATAAATCACAGAACCAGCCTAAAAATTGATGCTGTAGGATGTATGTGACACATCAGCAGGGACCCTACACCTTTCAAAAGCTGTTAAATGAGTATTTCGTGGAGTAGCTGTGAATAATTGCAACCTGTTTTGCCTCAACACAGCGGCACACCACAGATCAGAAATTAGCTTCAGAGGTGCAGTCACAGAAGTCACAAAGAATTTGAGGTTACAGGGAGGTAAAGGTGCTCATGTCCATCAGTCCCCTGCTCTGGCCCTGGTGCTTTTCCTGGGGTTCACTTCCTTTAAAAGGCAGTACATAAGACACAGACTTGCCAATGAAGAGCAGGCTGGATTGCTGCTGAAACTTGACAATGCACCTTGGAAAAATCTGTCCCTGCTATTTCCCAGCCTTTTTCTCTCTGGTGCAAAGCACAACAATAACCTGTAGTTTTAAGCACAGTGGTAACAGGCCTTGCACAATACGTTTTTCACACCAGCACACACTTGATTCTTCAGCCTGAGTTAGGGGAACTGTCAGCACCTATTAGGTACAGCCTTGCATTAAAATGGCACTTAAGGTGAATTCTCCACTCAGGTTACAGCTAAGGTTTTAAATTTGATTGCATCTTGGGCTTCAACTAGAATATTGGGGAAAAAAACCCCAATTTTTCATTTTTGGATTTTGTTATGAGGGATTTTTTGTTTGGATTTTGTTTGGGTTTTTTGAGGGTTTATGGTTGTTTTGGGGGTGGGTTTGTGGGTTTGTTTGTTTTGGTTTTATCTGTTCATGCAAACAGAGAAAGTAAACAGCACTGGATAAAAATAGATTTATTGAGTTCAAATCTCCGTCTTACTTTCATTTTTTCCTCTTCTACTTTCCCTCCCTGAAATGTGAAGAAACCATCTTTACTTTCATTATTGCTTAAAAAAGGATAAATAAGAGATTTTTCTGTTATGAGAGGTTATTATAGACTAGCAATCAAGTTCTAATTCTACTTAGCTGCATAATGGTTGTAGTTAAATTGTATTGCTTTGAGTGTATGACATATCAATTCATTGGCTTTCTATACAATTAGAATGCAATAAATCAAAGTAATTTGCTGCCATATTACTTGCAGACACTTATATGAGATCTCATTATCCTCAATCTGCCACAAAAGTTTTTGTATCTTTGTGCATGTAAAAAAAAAATAATTACATGGAAATATTTTGTTGAATTTTAAATTCTGAGATGCTTGAGGTTCTGCACTAAACCTTAAAAGAGTTTATGTCTTTAGAGATAGCTGTTCAATAAAACCCAGCAAGTCAGAGACAAACATAAAACAGAGTACAATGACATATTAATACTGAATGTTCTCCACAGAAAGCACCTCAGAAAAAGAACCTCCAAGCCAGCAAATGCAAAGCAGATAGTGAAGTAAAACAAATCAGGCCAGAAACTCTCAGCTGTGGAGAAACTGACTCTAGTCATCATCAGAAAAGGAGCTAACTCTGAGCATCTTTATTAAGTAAGGCCACAAAGAAGGTAGAGACACATCACAATGTACCAAAAATAAAACAAAAAAAAAAAAAAAGGAAAAGAAGATATTGAAGATATTCTGGGCCTGTGAAATGCTGTGAAATGGGTGGTGAGTTTGGAATGGATGATGCTTTCAAAGGCACTGAGTATTGACTGAGCACTGCCTCAAGTGAAATGGAAAAGAGCTCTCAGCAGCTGAGGGAGCTGAGCCAGTTCAGTGCTCAGTGCCTTTGAAAAGCTTTCATGCAGACCCCAGCACTTTCAAGCCTGCAGCACACTGATGACACAAACTTCCACCATCCACAGGGCTGGGGTTTCAGCGCTGGGGCAGTTTGCAGCAACCCTCGTGTTTTCAGTGAGATACCTGCCAAAGGTAAGCATCCTTTTTTGTCTCTGGTTGGCCATGTAAATACCAAACCTTTTGAAATCTCAGCAGCCTATGCAACCTCAGCACTGCAAACAGGGGAAATAGCTCAAAACTGAAGGATCATGCCATTCCCCAGTTGGCTTGTTGGCCAGTTGATAGTTGGTTTCAGATTTCAAGATGAGGAAATAGCTATAAAGCCTCAACAACCACTCCATAATGGGGAGAACACCAATTCCAGGATTTTTTCCCCCTGGCCACAAAAACCACAAGGTTGTTTTAAATGTAAAATAAAACTTTTTCACTAGAATGGGCTGGTTTGTGTCATGTAGTTTACTTTGCAGTTTCCAAGGCATTTAAAAATGGGAAAAAACCCCAATGTCTGAAAAAGAGTTCACTGCTCCTAAGTCTGTGATTCAGCACAGAAACACAATCCTCTGGAGCACAAGAGCATACACAACCAGAAACCTCCTGCTCCTCTGTGAACTCTTCCTTAATGGATTTCATGGAATAGAATTTGCCAAGTCTGGGCATGTCACTGATACTCAAATACACCAAAGATTTATAGGCAGAGATTCTGGCATGATTCACTGTTTACCTCTGAACTAAGATATAGGAGGCACATTTCTGGACAGGAATGTGAAATAGTGCTAGCCAGGTAGTGATGAAGGAGAGCAAACAGAGGAGAAAAGGAATTTCCATATACAATACTTTAGGAGAAGCTGGAAAAGGACAGGGAAAAAAAAAAAAAGACAAGGAGAAAGAAAACTAGATCCAGCAAAAGGTGAAAGAGACAACTATAATCAAGGTTAAGGAAAGAAACAAAGAATTGCCACATGTAGCATGACTATGAACAAGTCTTAGTACATCTGCCAGGGAGATAAATGAAGGGAGCAGATTTTTTAAGAGTAAAGCTTTTTGCCACTCTGGGTTTAAAATTGAAACTTAATGCCAACAAGAAATTATTCATGCAGATTTTGTTCTTAAAAATACTAGTGAATGCTCATAATTTTTTAAATAAAAAAGTAGTAAAAAAAATCTGAAAAGCAGACTGATTTCTGTGCTCCACTGAGAAAGCCTCTCAGTGCTGAGGACAGGAGAAGAAATCAGCAGGCTGAAAATGGATGTGCCAGCACCATACAGGAAAGATTTTCAGAGTCATGGACCATTACAGTGCCTCCTATGAAGAGAAGCTGAGATTACACTTTCTTATCAAGAAGAAAATGTACTACTCTCCTCACTAGAGTAATAGATTATTTCTGAACAGCTCCAGATCTTGCTTCAAATCTACCACATCCTTCTTACCAAGCAGCTCCAAATCCATCACAAGTTACCACTGAAGTGTGAAACCATAAGAGAAGTTTGTTGGTAGAACCCAGAAAAGAAGAGAAGAAAGAGTGACAAACTGAACAAGAACCAGTCAACACGTTTCTATAAATGACTTATCAGAAATGAGTGAAAAAATACTTTTTCTGGTAAAATGGACTGAGATAATCATACAAGGTTATGAGACTGCAATATTGCAAGGGAAAAAAACCCACCAAACATCAAACAAAATAAAACACAACAACAATAACATGTATTAACACTATCCAGAATCCTCACGGGGAGGTAAAACTATTTCTTAATTAATATAGATTGTTCAGTATTTAGTGATTTAAGATTGTAAAGAACTTTACAAAAGCTAAGAATAGATGACTGGTTGACTAAACATTGACTGTACAAAATGAGGTGTGTTTTTCTCCCACTCTCTTCTCTTACACAGGTAATTATGTAGACATGGTCTTCAAAAGTAACATCATGTCCTACAAAATGTCTATTTCGCATGCTGAAATCACTAAACACTCACTATTACAATTGCCAGTGGAAAAAAAATCTTTTTTTTTTTCCTAGTCATTCTTATTACTTTTAATTCTCCAAGTATTTCTTCAGATGGAGAGAGATACAAATGGGAACTCTCTGTACTTTTTATTATCTGCTGTTGTAACAAGTGCTGTGAGGATGTAAATTAAAGACTTTGTAATGTCTCCTGTCCCTGACCAAGGTCATTAACCCAGCAGAACACACATTATCTTCTGTGCCTCAGAACTCTATTTTGTGAAGTTTAAAATAAAACCCTTAAAAGATCCTTGAACAGGGCTGCCTTTGACATCTTAATGCAATCTCTAATGTTAAGCCTCCTAGCTGATTTCCTATGTAATATGTGCAAGATTTTTATGCAATTCCAAGCTTGTTTCCCACAATACATAAGTGACAGAATATCTCAAGTGCTGTCTGCTCTGTGTAAGCCACAAAGTGTTTCTCAAGTAATCATGGAATCTAAAGTGGGTTGCTTACCATGACTGAGTAATGTATTTCAGAGACAGAAGTGCTTTTGTATATATAACATTATGATTTTTCCTTTGATCTCAGCTATCACATTCAGAACTATCCTAATCTTGGAGTTTTATAGCTCCTCCAGAAAGTTTATCAAACAAAGCTTTCATGAAACATACACATATTCTTGGGTATTCCCCATGTTCTGATTTCTTCCTTTTGGTAATCATGAGCCCCCTCCTCTCCATGATATTTTTGAGCACAGCTCACAACTCTTAACTGTGCTTCAGACAGCCCATTCTAAAAACAGTCACTATCTCCTTACACTGTTGTGAATTTTTGAGCTTATTTAAGGTAATTAGCCAACAGGAATTTAAAAAAAGCATCCCCAAAAATATTACACATACTGCAATAAACTATGTGCCTCTATAGAAAACAAGATATTTGCAACAGTTTCAAAATTAAATCTGCCCCAGCAAAACCAGATTAATAGTTTTTAATGAACAAAGCCAATGTCAAAAACGTGGTAAATTCAGAGTGGCAGAATCCATGTTTCAAACTTTTCTCTCTACTTCTTTTTTTAATGATAATAGGTTGATTGACATCCTCCCCAGAGGGGCAGACTTCTGAACACTGATAATATCACAAGCAGCTGAGCAGATTCTTTCACTAACCATTTGAAATTGCTGGGTATTGTAAGGTATTCCTCTGCTAGTGCTGACAGTAATGAATACCTAGTTTTGCACAGCTTCAACCACATGGGGGAATCACATTTTACTGTCTTCAATTTTCAGCTGGTAATCTCATACACCAGCATATTTAATACCCTTCTGATTTATAACAGAACACCTACTAATATCTTCTCAAGCACACATTTTCAAATCCTTGTACTTGAGGACTTCACAGGTGGGGGGTAAATTGCAAGGATTTGCCTTCCAAAGGTTTATCAGAAGTGCTGATACCCCCTACCTGTGTGCTTCTCTGTCTCTGCCATATTATAGACCCAGAATTACAGAATCCACCATAAATCTTAATTTTCTGGGCTTCCTCATGGGAGCAGATCTTGCATCTGGAATTGAACACACAGCTCCCTGCAAGAAATGAACATCTTTTCCTTCCCACGGCCGCCCTCCGTGTGTGTGTCCCCAGAGAAACAAAACAATTAAAGCTCACAATACCTAGGTGTTTAGCCACTCTCAAGTATTCACTGCTGCTATCAATGAGCTGCCAGCCCAGGTGGCTTTCAGTGACATTAATATCATTCCATAGTGTCCCCAGAACTCTGGGCATTCCTTGGTCCCGAAGAACTGTGATGATGGGCTCTAGGATCCAGGTGACACTTTCAGCTCCTGTCAAATCACCTTCAAAGAAGTCACGGGGTTTTATCCATTTCTCCAGATCTGTTTTGACAGGACTAATGGTTGATTGTTGCTCTAACTATCCACACAACATGTCATAACTCTGTTAGAACATCTGTTATTAATTTACATTGCTAAAGAGCCAGCAGGAGCTGCTTTGTTTATTTTCCAGCAGTTCTTGCTGTGTGGATGCTTCGGAGAAATGATGCAAACACTGCTCACCTGGTGCATGTTCAGGCCCTTTTCAGTGACTGAGCTGAGAGTATGGAAAGCATCTAATAGGAGAGGACAGCTCTGCTTCTTTAATTGCAGTCAACCTGTGAATCACACTATCTCTGGAAGCAGATGGGTTCTGACAATATTTTTTCAAATCTTGCTGAAATGCCACACTAGTCAACACGAGTGAGGTGGTGATCACTCAGCTATCAGAACAATCTGACTCGTTCAGCTCTCTCTTTTGCAGCACAAAGTCCTGGTCTGATGTTAGCTGTGTTTGAAATAATTTTTATTGTCACTCAAGACACCCTGGCTCTAGAAGTTATGAAAGATACATCAGAAGCTTCTGATGTGCTTTTGGCCTTTGATTTCTATCCAAGCTTATAAAACATTTGCAAATGGTTCCTCTTGGGAATGCAACACTTAGACTGAATTTTATATAGAAACATCTAAATGCTTTTTTCCACAGCTGAACAGAGAAGAAAACAGAACCAAGGGTTTGTCTTTGTTATCAACTTCACAGTTCAGCCCTAAGTTCTGGTACCCTGCTTGTCCAACCTGAGCACAAATCAATTCAACTCTAGGTTCTTGAAGTCAACCAACCAGTTCCCACCAAAACCAAACTGAGTCGTTTCAAATATTTTACTCCAGGGACAGTTACCTACATTTTATTATTTTATTATTGTGGATAAGACTGTGGTGCTTTGGTTCTCCTCACTATGTGTAGTCCTCCAATATTATACCACAGTATCCACTGCATCCTAAAATCTGCCTTTCCTACTGTGTTCCAAAGCATGCAGTGCACACTTTTGGCTCTCATGCTAGGAAAAAACAAAAAACCCCCTTGATTTATAGTCTTTAACAATATTACAGACATTCTGAATTAGGCAGGAAGCCACTCACATGCAAATAACCTCATTTAAGGTGCAGCTGTGGGACCCAGGGGAGGTCTGGATCAACATCTAAGCAGTGCTGAGACACTTGCCTTCCAGAGCAATTCTATACTTTTCAGAGGCATCATTACTGCACTGCTGGCTTTTGAACTCATGTTGCCATAGCAAACACTGTGCATTGTCTGGTTATTATTTATGCTTTGAAGGCTTCTGTAGGCAATTATTTCAAAACAGAGGTATTTGCCTTCTTGAGACTGAAAGGAGGCTGTGGATCCTGGAATTCCAAACCCAGTGTGTGCCAGCTGAATCAGTACTTGCATTTGACCACTGCAGGGTTATGCAGCTTGCCTGGGGTACTGTTGTTGGCAAGATACTGGAGGGTCATTTTTGGATAGGAAAGATGATGGGAGCTGGGGCCTCACAGGCCAATTTTGACATAGAACAAGGAAGGAGCTTTTGTCACTTCTGAGTGACAGCAGGAAACCTGGGGATACAGAACTTACTTAGTAAAAATGACTAAAACACAAAAAAAAGGTATCCAGGTCAGCATGCACACAACTCAACCCTGCTTAACTCTGCAAGAGTCAATGACTTGAACAGGAGGTCACATATAACCAAGGGCATTATCATCTGCTGAGTAAACTGTGAAGAGTGAAAAGTTCATCTGAAGCTCATAAAGCTGCACAGATTTTAATGGCAGCAAAGAAAAGGGGAAAAAGGGGGGAAAAAGGGGGCTGTGCTTTAGGCCTCACTAACTTTCTAACTTGTAC